>NC_140997.1:3022539-3629097 GCF_052327205.1 Somniosus microcephalus
GGGGGGCCGGTGTGTATTGGCCCCTCCCCGGGGGGGCCGGTGTGTATTGGCCCCTCCCCCGGTGGTGGCGGTGTTTACTGGCCCCTCCCCCCGGGGGGCCGGTGTGTATAGGCCCCTCCCCGGGGGGCCAGTGTGTATTGGCCCCTCCCCCCGGGGGCCGGTGTGTATTGGCCCCTCCCCCCGGGGGCTGGTGTGTATTGGCCCCTCCCCCCGTGGCCAGTGTGAATTGGCCCCTCCCCTCAGGGCCGGTGTGTATTGGCCCCTCCCCCCGGGGGGCCGGTGTGTATTGGCCCCTCCCCCGGGGGCCGGTATGTATTGGCCCCTCCCCCCGGGGGGCCGGTGTGTATTGGCCCCTCCCCCCGGGGCAGGTGTGTATTGGCCCCTCCCCCCGGGGGGCCGGTGTGTATTGGCCCCTCCCCCGGGGGCCGGTATGTATTGGCCCCTCCCCCCGGGGGGCCAGTGTGTATTGGCCGCTCCCCCCGGGGGCGGTGTTTACTGGCCCCTCCCCCAGGGGGGCCGGTGTGTATAGGCCCCTCCCCGGGGGGGCCAGTGTGTATTGGCCCCTCCCCCCGGGGTCCGGTGTGTATTGGCCCCTCCCCCCGGGGGCTGGTGTGTATTGGCCCCCTCCCCCCGGGGGCCGGTGTGTATTGGCCCCTCCCCCCGGGGGGCCGGTGTGTATTGGACCCTCCCACCGGGGGGACGGTGTGTATTGGCCCCTCCCCCTGGGGGGCCGGTGTGTATTGGCCCCTCCCCCCGGGGGGCCGGTGTGTATTGGCCCATCCCCCCGGGGGGCCGGTGTGTATTGGCCCCTCCCCGGGGGGGCCAGTGTGTATTGGCCCCTCCCCCTGGGGGGCCGGTGTGTATTGGCCCCTCCCCCCGGGGGGACGGTATGTATTGGCTCCTCCCCCCGGGGGGCCGGTGTGTATTGGCCCCTCCCCCCCGTGGCCAGTGTGAATTGGCCCCTCCCCTCAGGGACGGTGTGTATTGGCCCCTCCCCCCGGGGGGCCGGTGTGTATTGGCCCCTCCCCCGGGGGCCGGTATGTATTGGCCCCTCCCCCCGGGGGGCCGGTGTGTATTGGCCCCTCCCCCCGGGGCCGGTGTGTATTGGCCCCTCCCTCCGGGGGCCGGTGTGTATTGGCCCCTCCCCCCGGGTCCGGTGTGTATTGGCCCCTCCCCCCGGGGGGCCGGTGTGTATTGGCCCCTCCCCCCGGGGGCCAGTGTGTATTGGCCCCTCCCCCCAGGGGCCGGTGTTTATTGGCCCCTCCCCCCGGGGGCCGGTGTGTATTGGCCCCTCCCCCCAGGAGCCGGTATGTATTGGCCCCTCCCCCCGGGGTGCCGGTGTGTATTGGCCCCTCCCCCCGGGGCTGGTGTGTATTGGCCCCTCCCCCTGGGGGGCCGGTGTGTATTGGCCCCTCCCCCCGGGGGGGCCAGAGTGTATTGGCCCCTCCCCCCGGGGGGGCCGGTGTGTATTGGCCCCTCCCCCCGGGGGCGCCGGTGTGTATTGGCCCCTCCCCCCGGGGGGCCGGTGTGTATTGGCCCCTCCCCCCGGGGCAGGTGTGTATTGGCCCCTCCCCCCGGGGGGCCGGTGTGTATTGGCCCCTCCCCCCGGGGGCTGGTGTGTATTGGCCCCCTCCCCCCGGGGGCCGGTGTGTATTGGCCCCTCCCCCCGGGGGGCCGGTGTGTATTGGCCCCTCCCCCGGGGGCCGGTGTGTATTGGCCCCTCCCCCTGGGGGCCGGTGTGTATTGGCCCCTCCCTCCGGGGGGACGGTATGTATTGGCCCCTCCCCCCGGGGGACGGTGTGTATTGGCCCCTCCCCCCGTGGCCAGTGTGAATTGGCCCCTCCTCTCAGGGCCGGTGTGTATTGGCCCCTCCCCCCAGGGGGCCGGTGTGTATTGGCCCCTCCCCCTGGGGCTGGTGTGTATTGGCCCCTCCCCCTGGGGGGCCGGTGTGTATTGGCCCCTCCCCCCGGGGGCTGGTGTGTATTGGCCCAGTCCCCCGGGGGGGCCGGTGTGTATTGGCCCCTCCCCCGGGGGGCCGGTGTGTATTGGCCCCTCCCCCCGGGGCAGGTGTGTATTGGCCCCTCCCTCCGGGTGCCGGTGTGCATTGGCCCCTCCCCCCGGGGCCGGAGTGTATTGGCCCCTCCCCCCGGGGGGCCAGTGTGTATTGGCCGCTCCCCCCGGGGGCCAGTGTGTATTGGCCCCTCCCCCCGGGGGCCGGTGTGTATTGGCCCCTCCCCCTGGGGGGCCGGTGTGTATTGGCCCCTCCCCCGGGGGGGCGGTGTTTACTGGCCCCTCCCCCCAGGGGGCCGGTGTGTATAGGCCCCTCCCCGGGGGGGCCAGTGTGTATTGGCCCCTCCCCCCGGGGGGCCGGTGTGTATTGGCCCCTCCCCCCGGGGGCTGGTGTGTATTGGCCCCCTCCCCCCGGGGGCCGGTGTGTATTGGCCCCTCCCCCCGGGGGGCCGGTGTGTATTGGCCCCTCCCCCCGGGGGGACGGTGTATATTGGCCCCTCCCCCTGGGGGGCCGGTGTGTATTGGCCCCTCCACCCGGGGGGCCGGTGTGTATTGGCCCTCC
Source organism: Somniosus microcephalus (assembly GCF_052327205.1). Taxonomy (NCBI): domain Eukaryota; kingdom Metazoa; phylum Chordata; class Chondrichthyes; order Squaliformes; family Somniosidae; genus Somniosus; species Somniosus microcephalus. The sequence continues at coordinate 3,025,112 of NC_140997.1, forward strand.
CCCCGGGGGGCCGGTGTGTATTGGCCCCTCCCCCGGGGGCCGGTGTGTATTGGCCCCTCCCCCTGGGGGCCGGTGTGTATTGGCCCCTCCCTCCGGGGGGACGGTATGTATTGGCCCCTCCCCCCGGGGGACGGTGTGTATTGGCCCCTCCCCCCGTGGCCAGTGTGAATTGGCCCCTCCTCTCAGGGCCGGTGTGTATTGGCCCCTCCCCCCAGGGGGCCGGTGTGTATTGGCCCCTCCCCCTGGGGCTGGTGTGTATTGGCCCCTCCCCCTGGGGGGCCGGTGTGTATTGGCCCCTCCCCCCGGGGGCTGGTGTGTATTGGCCCCGCCCCCCGGGGGGCCGGTGTGTATTGGCCCCTCCCCCCGGGGGGTCGGTGTTTATTGGCCCCTCCCCCCGGGGGGGACGGTGTGTATTGGCCCCTCCCCCTGGGGGGCCGGTGTGTATTGGCCCCTCCCCGCGAGGGGCCGGTGTGTATTGACCCCTCCCCCTGGGGGGGGCCGGTGTGTATTGGCCCCTCCCCCCGGGGACCGGTGTGTATTGGCCCCTCCCCCCGGGGGGCCGGTGTGTATTGGCCCCTCCCCCGGGGGCCGGTGTGTATTTGCCCCTCCCCCCGCGGGCTGGTGTGTATTGGCCCCTCCCCCCGGGGGCCGGTGTGTATTGGCGCCTCCCCCCGGGGGCTGGTGTGTATTGGCCCCTCCCCCCGGGGGGGACGGTGTGTAATGGCCCCTCCCCCCGTGGGCTGGTGTGTATTGGCCCCTCCCCCCGGGGGCTGGTGTGTATTGGCCCCTCCCCCCGGGGGCTGGTGTGTATTGGCCCCTCCCCCCGGGGGCAGGTGTGTATTGGCTCCTCCCCCCGGGGGGCCGGTGTGTATTGGCCCCTCCCCCCGGGGGGGGACGGTGTGTATTGGCCCCTCCCCCTGGGGGGGCGGTGTGTATTGGCCCCTCCCCCCGGGGTGCCGGTATGTATTGGCCCCTCCCCCCGGGGGCGGTGCGTATTGGCCCCTCCCCCCGGGGGGCCGGTGTGTATTGGCCCCTCCCCCCGGGGGCCGGTGTGTATTGGCCCCTCCCCCCAGGGGCCGGTATGTATTGGCCCCTCCCCCCGGGGCCCCGGTGTGTATTGGCCCCTCCCCCCGTGGCTGGTGTGTATTGGCCCCTCCCCCTGGGGGGCCGGTATGTATTGGCCCCTCCCCCCGGGGCCCCGGTGTGTATTGGCCCCTCCCCCCGTGGCTGGTGTGTATTGGCCCCTCCCCCTGGGGGGGCCTGTGTGTATTGGCCCCTCCCCCCGGGGGCGCCGGTGTGTATTGGCCCCTCCCCCTGGGGTGGGCCGGTGTGTATTGGCCCCTCCCCCCGGGGGCGCCGGTGTGTATTGGCCCCTCCCCCCGGGGGGGCCGGTGTGTATTGGCCCCTCCCCCCGGGGGCGCCGGTGTGTATTGGCCCCTCTCCCCGGGGGGCCGGTGTGTATTGGCCCCTCCCCCCGGGGCAGGTGTGTATTGGCCCCTCCCCCCGGGGCCGGTGTGTATTGGCCCCTCCCCCCGGGGGGCCAGTGTGTATTGGCCCCTCCCCCCGGGGGCCAGTGTGTATTGGCCCCTCCCCCCGGGGGGCCGGTGTGTATTGGCCCCTCCCCCCGGGGGCCGGTGTGTATTGGCCCCTCCCCTGGGGGGGGCGGTGTTTACTGGCCCCTCCCCCCAGGGGGCCGGTGTGTATAGGCCCCTCCCCCGGGGGCCGGTGTGTATTGGCCCCTCCCCCTGGGGGCCGGTGTGTATTGGCCCCTCCCTCCGGGGGGACGGTATGTATTGGCCCCTCCCCCCGGGGGGCCGGTGTGTATTGGCCCCTCCCCCCGTGGCCAGTGTGAATTGGCCCCTCCCCTCAGGGCCGGTGTGTATTGGCCCCTCCCCCCAGGGGGCCGGTGTGTATTGGCCCCTCCCCCTGGGGCAGGTGTGTATTGGCCCCTCCCACTGGGGGGCCTGTGTGTATTGGCCCCTCCCCCCGGGGGCTGGTGTGTATTGGCCCCGCCCCCCGGGGGGGCCGGTGTGTATTGGCCCCTCCCCCCGGGGGGCCGGTGTTTATTGGCCCCTCCCCCCGGGGGGGACGGTGTGTATTGGCCCCTCCCCCTGGGGGGCCGGTGTGTATTGGCCCCTCCCCCCGAGGGGCCGCTGTATATTGGCCTCTCCCCCGGGGGGGGCGGTGTTTACTGGCCCCTCCCCCCAGGGGGCCGGTGTGTATAGGCCCCTCCCCGGGGGGGCCAGTGTGTATTGGCCCATTCCCCCGGGGGCCGGTGTGTATTGGCCCCTCCCCCCGGGGGCTGGTGTGTATTGGCCCCTCCCCCCGGGGGGCCGGTATGTATAGGCCCCTCCCCGGGGGGGCCAGTGTGTATTGGCCCCTCCCCCTGGGGGCCGGTGTGTATTGCCCCCTCCCTCCGGGGGGATGGTATGTATTGGCCCCTCCCCCCGGGGGGGCCGGTGTGTATTGGCCCCTCCCCCTGGGGGGGCCGGTGTGTATTGGCCCCTCCCCCCCGGGGGGCCGGTGTGTATTGGCCCCTCATCCCGGGGGGCCGGTGTGTATAGGCCCCTCCCCGGGGGGGCCAGTGTGTATTGGCCCCTCCCCCTGGGGGGCCGGTGTGTATTGGCCCCTCCCTCCGGGGGGACGGTATGTATTGGCCCCTCCCCCCGGGGGGGCGGTGTGTATTGGCCCCTCCCCCCGTGGCCAGTGTGAATTGGCCCCTCCCCTCAGGGCCGGTGTGTATTGGCCCCTCCCCCCGGGGGGGCCGGTGTGTATTGGCCCCTCCCCCCGGGGGGCCGGTGTGTATTGGCCCCTCCCCCCGTGGCCAGTGTGAATTGGCCCCTCCCCTCAGGGCCGGTGTGTATTGGCCCCTCCCCCCGGGGGGCCGGTGTGTATTGGCCCCAACCCCTGGGGGGGCCTGTGTGTATTGGCCCCTCCCCCCGGGGCGCCGGTGTGTATTGGCCCCTCCCCCTGGGGGGGGCCGGTTTGTATTGGCCCCTCCCCCCGGGGGCACCGGTGTGTATTGGCCCCTCCCCCCGGGGGGGCCGGTGTGTATTGGCCCCCTCCCCCCGGGGGCGCCGGTGTGTATTGGCCCCTCTCCCCGGGGGGCCGGTGTGTATTGGCCCCTCCCCCCGGGGCTGGTGTGTATTGGCCCCTCCCCCTGGGGGGCCGGTGTGTATTGGCCACTCCCCCCGGGGGCCGGTGTGTATAGGCCCCTCCCCGGGGGGGGCCGGTGTGTATTGGCCCCTCCCCCTGGGGGGCCGGTGTGTATTGGCCCCATCCCCCCGGGGGGCCGGTGTGTATAGGCCCCTCCCCGGGGGGGCCGGTGTGTATTGGCCCCTCCCCGGGGGGGCCGGTGTGTATTGGCCCCTCCCCCGGGGGTGGCGGTGTTTACTGGCCCCTCCCCCCAGGGGGCCGGTGTGTATAGGCCCCTCCCCGGGGGGGCCAGTGTGTATTGGCCCCTCCCCCCGGGGGCCGGTGTGTATTGGCCCCTCCCCCCGGGGGCTGGTGTGTATTGGCCCCTCCCCCCGTGGCCAGTGTGAATTGGCCCCTCCCCTCAGGGCCGGTGTGTATTGGCCCCTCCCCCCGGGGGGCCGGTGTGTATTGGCCCCTCCCCCGGGGGCCGGTATGTATTGGCCCCTCCCCCCGGGGGGCCGGTGTGTATTGGCCCCTCCCCCCGGGGCAGGTGTGTATTGGCCCCTCCCCCCGGGGGGCCGGTGTGTATTGGCCCCTCCCCCGGGGGCCGGTATGTATTGGCCCCTCCCCCCGGGGGGCCAGTGTGTATTGGCCGCTCCCCCCGGGGGCCGGTGTGTATTGGCCCCTCCCCCCGGGGGGCCGGTGTGTATAGGCCCCTCCCCGGGGGGGCCAGTGTGTATTGGCCCCTCCCCCCGGGGGGCCAGTGTGTATTGGCCGCTCCCCCCGGGGGCGGTGTTTACTGGCCCCTCCCCCCAGGGGGCCGGTGTGTATAGGCCCCTCCCCGGGGGGGCCAGTGTGTATTGGCCCCTCCCCCCGGGGTCCGGTGTGTATTGGCCCCTCCCCCCGGGGGCTGGTGTGTATTGGCCCCCTCCCCCCGGGGGCCGGTGTGTATTGGCCCCTCCCCCCGGGGGGCCGGTGTGTATTGGACCCTCCCACCGGGGGGACGGTGTGTATTGGCCCCTCCCCCTGGGGGGCCGGTGTGTATTGGCCCCTCCCCCCGGGGGGCCGGTGTGTATAGGCCCCTCCCCGGGGGGGCCAGTGTGTATTGGCCCCTCCCCCTGGGGGGCCGGTGTGTATTGGCCCCTCCCCCTGGGGGGCCGGTGTGTATTGGCCCCTCCCCCCGGGGGGCCGGTGTGTATTGGCCCCTCCCCCCGTGGCCAGTGTGAATTGGCCCCTCCCCTCAGGGCCGGTGTGTATTGGCCCCTCCCCCCGGGTCCGGTGTGTATTGGCCCCTCCCCCCGGGGGGCCGGTGTGTATTGGCCCCTCCCCCCGGGGGCCAGTGTGTATTGGCCCCTCCCCCCAGGGGCCGGTGTTTATTGGCCCCTCCCCCCGGGGGCCGGTGTGTATTGGCCCCTCCCCCCAGGAGCCGGTATGTATTGGCCCCTCCCCCCGGGGTGCCGGTGTGTATTGGCCCCTCCCCCCGGGGCTGGTGTGTATTGGCCCCTCCCCCTGGGGGGCCGGTGTGTATTGGCCCCTCCCCCCGGGGGGGCCAGAGTGTATTGGCCCCTCCCCCCGGGGGGGCCGGTGTGTATTGGCCCCTCCCCCCGGGGGCGCCGGTGTGTATTGGCCCCTCCCCCCGGGGGGCCGGTGTGTATTGGCCCCTCCCCCCGGGGCAGGTGTGTATTGGCCCCTCCCCCCGGGGGGCCGGTGTGTATTGGCCCCTCCCCCCGGGGGCTGGTGTGTATTGGCCCCCTCCCCCCGGGGGGGCCGGTGTGTATTGGCCCCTCCCCCTGGGGGGGCCGGTGTGTATTGGCCCCTCCCCCCGGGGGCGCCGGTGTGTTTTGGCCCCTCCCCCCGGGGGGCCGGTGTGTATTGGCCCCACCCCCGGGGCTGGTGTGTATTGGCCCCTCCCCCTGGGGGGCCGGTGTGTATTGGCCCCTCCCCCCGGGGGCTGGTGTGTGTTGGCCCCCTCCCCCCGGGGGGCCGGTGTGTATAGGCCCCTCCCCGGGGGGGCCGGTGTGTATTGGCCCCTCCCCCGGGGGGGGCGGTGTTTACTGGCCCCTCCCCCCAGGGGGCCGGTGTGTATAGGCCCCTCCCCGGGGGGGGCCAGTGTGTATTGGCCCCTCCCCCCGGGGGCCGATGTGTATTGGCCCCTCCCCCCGGGGGCTGGTGTGTATTGGCCCCCTCCCCCCGGGGGCCGGTGTGTATTGGCCCCTCCCCCCGGGGGGCCTGTGTGTATTGGCCCCTCCCCCGGGGGCCGGTGTGTATTGGCCCCTCCCCCCCGGGGCGCCGGTGTGTATTGGCCCCTCCCCCCGGTGGGGCCGGTGTGTATTGGCCCCTCCCCCCGGGGCTGGTGTGTATTGGCCCCTCCCCCCCGGGGCGCCGGTGTGTATTGGCCCCTCCCCCCGGTGGGGCCGGTGTGTATTGGCCCCTCCCCCCGGGGCTGGTGTGTATTGGCCCCTCCCCCCAGGGGGGACGGTGTGTATTGGCCCCTCCCCCCGGGGGCCGGTGTGTATTGGCCCCTCCCCCCGGGGGGCCGGTCTGTATTGGTCCCTCCCCCGGGGGCCGGTGTGTATTTGCCCCTCCCCCCGCGGGCTGGTGTGTATTGGCCCCTCCCCCCGGGGGCCGGTGTGTATTGGCCCCTCCCCCCGGGGGCCGGTGTGTATTGGCCCCTCCCCCCGGGGCTGGTGTGTATTGGCCCCTCCCCCTGGGGGGCCGGTGTGTATTGGCCCCTCCCCCCGGGGGGGATGGTGTGTATTGGCCCCTCCCCCCGGGGGCTGGTGTGTATTGGCCCCTCCCCCCGGGGGGCCGGTGTGTATTGGCCCCTCCCCCCGGGGCAGGTGTGTATTGGCCCCTCCCTCCGGGGGCCGGTGTGTATTGGCCCCTCCCCCCGGGGGCCGGTGTGTATTGGCCCCTCCCCCCGGGGGGCCGGTGTGTATTGGCCCCTCCCCCCGGCGGCCGGTGTGTATTGGCCCCTCCCCCAGAGGGGGCGGTGTTTACTGGCCCCTCCCCCCAGGGGGCCGGTGTGTATAGGCCCCTCCCCCCGGGGGCCGGTGTGTATTGGCCCCTCCCCCCGGGGGGCCGGTGTGTATTGGCCCCTCCCCCCGGGGGGTACGGTATGTATTGGCCCCTCCCCCCGGGGGGCCGGTGTGTATTGGCCCCTCCCCCCGTGGCCAGTGTGAATTGGCCCCTCCCCTCAGGGACAGTGTGTATTGGCCCCTCCCCCCGGGGGGCCGGTGTGTATTGGCCCCTCCCCCGGGGGCCGGTATGTATTGGCCCCTCCCCCCGGGGGGGCCGGTGTGTATTGGCCCCTCCCCCCGGGGCCGGTGTGTATTGGCCCCTCCCTCCGGGGGCCGGTGTGTATTGGCCCCTCCCCCCGGGGCCGGTGTGTATTGGCCCCTCCCTCCGGGGGCCGGTGTGTATTGGCCCCTCCCCCCGGGGCCGGTGTGTATTGGCCCCTCCCCCCGGGGGGCCGGTGTGTATTGGCCCCTCCCCCCGTGGCCAGTGTGAATTGGCCCCTTCCTGCACATGTAGTTGTCAGGGACACAGGAAGTGTCCCTGAGTTTCACATCTCGCAGGAGGAGCAGATCACGGGGCCCGGCTGTCCTGCCATGACTTACCCTTTAATTCATTGAGTTTAAATTAAATCAATCAATCCCACTAATTACACTACAGTTAAATAGTTTACCAACAGTCCCCGCTACACCAGAGAGACCTTAGAAACTATAAACCACAGAGTTAAAATTTAAAAAAGAGAGAAATACTCACCAACCAATCACTTACCTGCTTCCTGCTGACATCACACTTGGATTACTTTTAACCTCTCTCCCGGAACCTGGATTGGTTGGGCCTCTGGTGATCCCTCGCAAGCCCGCTGCCTCTCCGGTCTCGGGGCTCTGGGCCTCGCTGCCTCAGGCTGCTCTTTAAGTACCTCCGCCGCCTCTGGTGATCCCTCACAGGTCCGCTGCCTCTCCAGTCTCAGGGCTCTGGGCCTCGCTGCCTCGGGCTGCTCTTTAAGTACCTCCGCTGCCTCTGGTGATCCCTTGCAGGTCCGCTGCCTCTCCGGTCTCGGGGCTCTGAGCCTCGCTGCCTCGGGCTGCTCTTTAAGTACCTCCGCTGCCTCTGGTGATCCCTCGCAGGTCCGCTGCCTCTCCGGTCTCGGGGCTCTGGGCCTCGCTGCCTCGGGCTGCTGTTTAAGTACCTCCGCCACCTCTGGTGATCCCTCGCAAGTCCGCTGCCTCTCCGGTCTCGGGGCTCTGGGCCTCGCTGCCTCGGGCTGCTGTTTAAGTACCTCCGCCGCCTCTGGTGATCCCTCGCAGGTCCGCTGCCTCTCCGATCTCGGGGCTCTGGCTTTATTCAGCCATATGGACTTCTGTACAGGCATCCGTCTTGACTACTGCCTTGTGGGTAACCTAGTGCATTGTGGGTAGCCCACTCTTATATACATACAGCTCCACCTAGTGTACCATTCTAGGATGACATGTTACTGATCATTACATCCCCCTTTCTTTGAGGTTCAACAAAATCAGTATCAATCAATATCACTCAATCATAACGACATAAACACCTTCACAACAGTCAATACATTTTCAATATAGTTTTCTTTGTATTCAAAGATTAAGTCTATCAGGCTTTTTTACTTCACGTGTGGATCTTCTCAGCACGGGTAAGTCTGATGTGTTTTCATGAGAGCCTGTATGTGTGTTTGTGTTAGATTGTTCTGGTGGTGAGTGACAAGATTCAGTTGCAGCATTGTCATCGATTTGCTCTTGGATAGTCTCTTGTGTTTTTAGGAGGGAACAGCGGTTCCTCCTGAGAATCTGTCCTTCCTCAGTTCTAACAGTGTATGACCTTGGTCCTACTTCCTCAAGAACTGTAGCTTTCCTGTTCCATGCATCTGGATCCTCAATCCTGACAACATCATCCCTTGTCAATGGTTTCAGAGTTTTGGATGACTTGTCATAGTTTGATTTCTGTTTCAGCTTTAACAGTTGAAGTCTCTGTCTTAGTTCCTTACTCTGCTTTTCTTTTGCACAGCAGGGTAGCATGGTGCGCAACTTGCGACCCATTAGGAGTTCAGCAGGTGAAGAACCAGAGTCTAAAGGTGGGGCTCGGTAGCTCAGCAGGGCGAGATAAGGATCAGACTTGCTTTCTGTCGCTTTCTTCAGTAGCTGTTTGAGAACTTGAACACCTTTTTCTGCCTTACCATTCGACTGAGCATACAAAGGACTGGATGTGATGCGCTGAAAGTCATACTGTGCTGCAAACTGTTGCCACTCCTTACAGTTGAAGCACGGACCATTGTCGCTAACGGCAATCCTGGGAATTCCATGTCTGGCGAAGATGGATTTCACATGCATTATGACACTGCTTGCTGTGGTGCTTGAGAGCAGCGCCATCTCAGGATAGTTAGAATAGTAGTCAATCACTAATAGATATTCTTTACCATTCAAATGAAAAAGGTCCATACCAACCTTTTGCCATGGTGCTGTTGGTAAGTCAGCTACTATCATTGGTTCCTTTGTTTGTTTGTTTTGGTGTTTCTGACATGTCTCACATTTGCCTATCATGTTCTCAATGTCCTTATTTATGCCAGGCCAATAAACAGTGTCTCTTGCTCTCCTTTTGCATTTTTCAATTCCGAGGTGTCCCTCATGAATCCTTTTGAGCATGTCTCGACGTAGAGCCTGTGGAATGACTATTCTGTTCTGTTTTAGTAATAGTCCACTTGCGACACTCAACTCTGACCTTATGTGATGGTACTTTTGGACAGGAACCTTTTGGCCAACCATTGTGAATGTTTCTCTATTACTGTTTGTAACACTGTATCTTTTACTGTTTCTTCTGCTATTTGCTTTGATTTTGTGTCTGACACGGGCAGCACAGCTCTGAGACCAGGTAAGGCATCAGAGCAGCGGAGGCAGGCGGGCAGACCTGTGAGGGAACGAGTCTGAGCGGCGGCGAGTTCAAAAACAGCTCTGAGACCAGGTAAGGCCTCAGAGCAGTGGAGGCAGGCGGGCGGACCTGCGAGGGAACGAGGCTGAGCAGCAGCGAGTTCAAAAACAGCTCCGAGACCAGGTAAGGCCTCAGAGCAGCGGAGGCAGGCGGGCGGACCTGCGAGGGAATGAGGCTGAGCAGCGGCGAGTTCAAAAACAGCTCCGAGACCAGGTAAGGCGTACCAGTCTCCAGTCTCCGAAGTCCGAGGGAAGGAGAGAAGTAAAAAGTAATCCAAGTGTGACGTCACCAGAAAGCGGGTAAATGATTGGTTGGTAAGTATTTACTCTTTCTCCTTCTTTACAAAACTTAAATTCTGTGGTTTATAGTTTCTAGGGTCTCTGTGGTGTAGCGGGAACTGCTGGCAGGCAAGCGCCCTTGAGTATATATCATTAAATTGGTGGTATTGATTTAATTTAAATTAATTAAAGGGTAAGTCATGTCAGGACAGCCCAGCCCCATGTTATGCTCCTCTTGCTCTATGTGGGAATTCAGGGACGCTGCCTGTGTCCCTGACGACCATGTGTGCCAGAAATGTATCCAGCTGCAGCTACTAGCAGACTGCATTGAGGCGCTGGAGCTGCGGATGGATGGGTTTTGGAGCATTCACGATGCTGAGAGGGTCGTGGAAAACACGTTTACTGAGTTGGTCACACTGCAGGTAAGGGCTGCACAGGCAGAAGGGAAATGGGTGACCATCAGGCGGAGCAGTAGAAGCAGGCAGGTAGAGCAGGGGACCCCTGTGGCCATCCCCCTCTCAAACAGGTATACCGATTTGGATACTGTTGAGGGGGATGGCTTACCAGGGGAAGGCAGCAGCAGCCAACTTCCTGGCACCAGGGGTGCTTCTGCTGCTCAGGAAGAGAGGAAAAAGAGTGGGAGAGCAATAGTGGTAGGGGATTCTATTGTAAGGGGAACAGATAGGCGTTTCTGTGGCCGTAGACGTGACTCCAGGATGGTTTGTTGCCTCCCTGGTGTCAGGGTCAAGGATGTCACTGAACGGCTGCAGGACATTCTGAAGGGGGAGGGTGAACAGTCAGAGGTCATGGTTCACATTGGGACCAACGACATGGGTAGGAAGAGGGATGAGGTCCTGCAGCAAGAATTTAGGGAGCTAGGTAGCAGATTAAAGAGCAGGACCTCAAAGGTTGTAATCTCTGGATTACTCCCAGTGCCACATGCTAGTGAGTATAGGAATAGGAGGATAGAGCAGATGAATGCGTGGCTAAAGAGTTGGTGCAGGAGGGAGGGCTTTAGTTTCCTGGATCACTGGGCCTGTTTCTGGGGAAGGTGGGACTTGTACAAGTCGGACGGGAGCACCTGAACCAGAACGGGACAAATATCCTTGCGGGGAGGTTTGCTAGCACTGTTGGGGGGGGGGTTTAAACTAACTTGGCAGGGGGATGGGATACAGAGTGGAGCTATAATAGGGGGTGATGTACAGCCAAATATAGCAGAAAAAACAAGTCAGCTTGGAAGGCAGAGCAAATATGTAACGGCACAAGGGAGTAGGGCAAGGCTGAATGGCATTTATTTTAATGCAAGAAGTCTTGCGAATAAGGTGGATGAACTGAAGTTGTTGATGAACACATGGGAGTATGATATTGTTGCTATCACGGATACATGGTTGAGGGAGGGGCAAGACTGGCAGCTCAATATTCCGGGGTGTAGAATCTTCAGGTGAGACAGAGGGGGGGGGGGAGGTAAAAGAGGAGGGGGTGTCGCAATATTAATTAAGGAATCAATTACTGTTGTAAGGAGGGATGATATATTAACAGGTTCCTCTAATGAGGCCATATGGGTTGAACTTAAAAACAAAAAGGGGGCAAGCACTTTGCTGGGAGTGTACTATAGGCCCCCAAACAGTCAGGGGGAGATAGAGGAACAGATATGTAGGCAAATATCAGGGAAGTGTGCAAATAATAGGGTAATAATAGTGGGGGATTTCAACTTCCCCAATATTAACTGGGATAGTCAGAGTGTGAAAGGCTTAGAGGGTGCAGAATTCTTAAAGTGCATCCAGGAGAGCTTTTTGAGCCAGCATGTAGAAAGTCCTACAAGAGAGGGGGCGGTACTGGACCTAATTCTAGGGAATGTGGCCGGGCAAATGGTAGAAGTGTTAGTAGGTGAGCACTTTGGTGACAGTGACCATAATTCGGTGAGATTTAAGGTAGTCATGGAAAAGGACAAGGATGGACCGGAAATAAGGGTTCTAAATTGGGGGAAGGCCGATTTTAATATGATAAGGCAGGATCTGGCCAAAGTGGGCTGGGATCAGCTGCTTGTAGGAAAATCCACATCAGAGCAGTGGGAGTCTTTCAGGAAGGAAATAGAGAGAGTACAATGGCAACATGTTCCCGTAAAGGTCAAGGGTGGGACCAACAAGCCCAGGGAACCTTGGATGTCAAGGGATATACGAGAATGGATTAGGAAAAAAAGGGGGGCTTTTGGCAGATACAAGGGACTAAAGACTGAGGAAGCCCTAGAGGAGTATAGAAAGTGCAGGGGGATACTTAAAAAAGAAATTAGGAGAGCGAGGAGGGGCCATGAAATAACACTGGCGAGCAAAATAAAGGAAAATCCTAAAGTGTTTTATAAGTATATTAAGGGCAAGAGGATAACTAGGGAAAGAGTAGGGCCCATTAGGGACCAAAGTGGCAAGCTGTGTGTAGAGCCAGAAGATGTAGGTGGGGTTTTAAATGAATTTTTTGCATCTGTGTTCACTATGGAGAAGGACGATGTGGACATAGAAATCGGGCAGGGGGACTGTGATATACTTGAACATATTAGCATCGAGAGGGAGGAGGTACTAGCGTTTTTAGCAGGCTTAAAAGTGGATAAATCCTCAGGCCCGGACGAGATGTATCCCAGGCTACTATGTGAGGCAAAGGAGGAGATTGCAGGGGCTCTGACACAAATTTTCAGAACCTCTCTGGCCACAGGGGATGTGCCAGAGGACTGGAGAACAGCTAACGTAGTACCATTATTCAAGAAGGGTAGTAGGGATAAACCAGGGAATTACAGGCCAGTGAGCCTAACATCAGTGGTTGGGAAATTACTGGAAAAAATTCTGAGGGACAGAATTAGTCTCCACTTGGAGAGGCCGGGATTAATTAGGGATAGCCAGCATGGCTTTGTCAAGGGAAGATCATGCCTGACCAATTTGATTGAATTTTTCGAGGGGGTGACTAAGTGTGTGGATGAGGGTAGTGCAGTGGATGTGGTTTACATGGATTTCAGTAAGGTTTTCGATAAAGTCCCGCACAGGAGACTGGTCAAGAAGGTAAGAGCCCATGGGACCCAGGGTGCCTTGGCACATTGGATCCAAAACTGGCTTCGGGGCAGAAGGCAGAGGGTGATGGTGGAAGGTTGTTTTTGTGACTGGAAGCCTGTGTTCAGTGGTGTACCGCAGGGATCGGTGCTGGGTCCTTTGCTGTTTGTGGTCTACATTAATGACTTGGATGTGAATGTAAAAGGTATGATCAGTAAGTTCGCAGATGACACGAAAATTGGTGGGGTGGTAAATAGCGAGGAGGGAAGCCTAAGGCTACAGGACGATATAGATGGGTTGGTCAGATGGGCGGAACAGTGACAAATGGAATTTAACCCTGAAAAGTGTGAGGTGATGCATTTTGGAGGGACTAACAAGGCAAGGGAATACACAATGAATGGTAAGACCCTAGGAAAGACAGAGGATCAGAGGGACCTTGGTGTGCATGTACATAGATCCCTGAAGGCAGCAGAACAGGTGGATAAGGTGGTTAAAAAGGCATATGGGATACTTGCCTTCATTAGCCCAGGCATAGAATATAAGAGCAGGGAGGTTATGATGGAGCTGTACAAAATGCTGGTAAGGCCACAGTTGGAGTACTGTGTGCAGTTCTGGTCGCCACACTATAGGAAGGATGTGATTGCATTAGAGAGGGTGCAGAGGAGATTTACCAGGATGTTACCTGGGCTGGAGTGCTTCAGCTACGAAGAAAGACTGGACAGGCTGGGTTTGTTTTCCTTGGAGCAGAGAAGGCTGAGGGGGGACCTGATTGAGGTGTACAAAATGATGAGGGGCATAGATAGGGTAGATAAAGAGGAACTTTTCCCCTTAGTAGGAGGGTCAATAACAAGGGGGCATAGATTCAGGGTAAGGGGCAGGAGGTTTAGAGGGGATTTGAGGAGGAACTTCTTCACCCAGAGGGTGGTTGGAATCTGGAACTCACTGCCTGAAAGGGTGATAGAGGGAGGAACCCTCACAATATTCAAGAAGCATTTGGATGAGCACTTGAAATGCCATAGCATACAAGGCTACGGACCAAATGCTGGAAAATGGGATTAGAATAGACAGGGCTAGATGGCCGGCGCGGACACGATGGGCCGAAGGGCCTCTTTCTGTGCTGTATAACTCTGACTCTATGACTCTATGAACATCCACGTCTTCTTCAGTAGAGCTCACATAACTCATTGTGGGTGCTCGGGATAGTGCATCTGCTAACACTATGTGTTTGCCTGGTTTGTAGATCAGTTCAAAGTCATATCTTTGCAGCTTCATCATGAGTCGTTGAATCCTTGGAGACATGTCATTCAGATTTTTTTTATGATGGCAACCGGTGGGCAGTGGTCTGTCTCAACTGTGAAGGTGGGAAGTCCATATATGTAGCCATGGAACTTTTCTAGTCCAACTACCAAGCCTAGACATTCCTTTTCAATCTGGGCGTATCGACACTCAGAATCAGTCATAGACCTGGAGGCATAGGCAACAGGCTTCCAATCTTCACCCTCTGCTTGTAGCAAGACCGCGCCTCGGCCATCTTTTGATGCATCCGTTGACACTTTGATTCTCTTTGTTGGGTCAAAGAAGGTGAGTACAGGTGTGGTTGTCAGCACTGTTTTGAGATTCACCCACTCTTGTTCATGTTTTTCTGTCCATGCGAACTCATTTGTTTTATGTAGCAGGTCTCGCAGACAGGCTGTCTTGGCTGACAAGTTAGGAATGAACTTTTCAATGAAGTTTATCATCCCCATGATGCGTAGCACTCCTTTTTTGTCAGTGGGTCGAGGCATGTTGAGTATGGCGTTTACTTTTTCCATATCTAGCTCTATTCCTTTACCAGATAGATTATCTCCTAGGAAAATGACTTCCTGGACGCCAAACTGACACTTGGCTTTGTTGAGCTTCAGTCCATTCCGGCGTATGCTCTGTAGCACTTTAGTCAGTCTCTCATTGTGTTCTTTCAGTGTGGAGCCCCAGATGATGATGTCATCAACATAGACCCAAACTCCTTCCAGACCTTCAATTATGTGTTCCATCGCTCTATGAAAGATTTCAGATGCAGATATTATCCCGAAAGGCATTCTGAGGAAACAATACCTGCCAAATGGTGTGTTGAAGGTACAGTATTTGGTGCTCTCTTCATCCAGTTTTAGTTGCCAAAATCCTAGTGAGGCATCGAGCTTTGTGAAGTATCTGGCACCTGACATTTCACTGGTGATTTCTTCTCGCTTGGGAATCTGGTAGTATTCACGTTTTATGTTTGCATTTAAGTCCTTTGGATCCATGCATATTCTTAGATCATTGTTCTTTTTCTTTACACATACCATGGAGTTCACCCAGTCTGTTGGCTCTTCGACTTTCCTGATGACTCCTAGTGTGGTCATTCTGTCCAGTTCTTTCTTGAGCCGGTCACGCAGGGGTGCTGGAACTCTCCGTGGAGCATGTACCACTGGCTGAGCATCCTCCTTTAGCTGGATCTTGTAAGTGAATGGTAGAACTCCAAATCCTTTGAACACATCCTGGAAATTACTCACTACAGAATCCACTGAGTCATCTGGTCTGCTTATGGCACAGTTTATACGGTAGACTCTCTTGACCAGTTCTAAATCCTCACAAGCTTTGTCACCTAATAGTGAATCAAGTCCTTCAGCCACAACAGAAAACATGAGATGATGCACTTTGTCTTTGACTGTCACTTTAAGTCTGCATACACCTAAGCTATCTATTTTCTGTCCATTATAGTTCTTCAGTAGTACTGACTTTTTCTGTATTTTGGGCTTTTCTTTCATATTTTTAATGTCACTCATACTGATTAAGTTTGCTTTTGCTCCAGTGTCTAGTTTCAATGTAACTAATGCTCCATTTACCTGCAGTGACATTATCCATTTGTCCTCTTTTACTGCATTAACTTTATGTTCAGCATTGTCCATTCCTGAGGGCTGCACATTTTCTGTATCCTTTTCTATGTTGTCAAATGACACCATTCATACAAAAAATGTCTCACTTAAATCAGTGTCCTCAATCACATTGACTTGTTGCCCTTTCTTTGTTTTTACTTTTGAAAAGCATTGTTTGGCAAAGTGATTCTTTCCATAACATTTTGTGCACATTTTCCAAAACGCTGGGCATTGTTTTAACTGGTGTTTGTAGCCACAGCGTTTACAATTAAAAATTCCATCCTCCGATTGCTTTTCATTTCTGTTCTGCCCATGTTTCTTCCCCTTGTAGGACACAGCACCGACAGCAGCACAGTCACTCATTACTGTCGCATCATTATTAATTTCATTGAAAGTCTTCGCGTGCTTTTGAGCTAGCTCACTGGCTTGGCATATTTTCACAGCATCCTCCAATGTTAGTTTGGTTTCTCTCAACAAACGTTCCCTGACCTTTTTATCATGAATACCAAACACAATCTGGTCACGAATCATGGATGATTTCAGCTCAGAGAAATTACATGTCTGTGCTTTCAGTTTCAGATCGGTCACAAAGCTATCAAAAGTCTTATTTTGCTGCTGTGTCCGTGAACGGAACACGTACCTCTCATAGGTTTCGTTCTTTTTGGGAAAACAATGTGTATCAAATTTCTTTAGCACATCTTCCAATTTTTCTCTGTTCTCCTCTTGATCAAATACAAATGTATTAAATCGCCTGTGGGCCTGCAACCGTGAGCAGCAATGCTATTTTCCTTGCGCCTGGCTTCGTACCGAACCCGATGGCAGCAATGTAGAGTTCGAATTGTTGTTTGAAAGCCCGCCAATTGCAGTCGACATTCCCCGTGAGTTTCAAACCCTCCGGTGGCTTCAAAGTCTCCATGTCACGTTTCACAATATTCAACAGACTTTACCACTTCTGGTACCATGTTATGTTAATAAATAAATAGACATTTTTATTATGAACAGCTAGCTTGACTAGTCACTTTATTCAGCCACGTGGACTTCTGTACAGGCATCCATCTTGACTACTACCTTGTGGGTAACCTAGTGCATCGTGTGTAACCCACTCTTATATACATACAGCTCCACCTAGTGTACCATTCTAGGATGACATGTTACTGATCATTACATGCTGTACCTGCCCTGGCAGTGTTTGATGGGACAGTGTAGAGGGAGCTTTACTCTGTATCTAACCTGTGCTGTACTGCCCTGGGAGTGCTTGGTGGGACAGTGTAGAGGGGGCTTTACTCTGTATCTAACCCGTGCTGTACCTGCCCTGGGAGTGTTTGATGGCACGGTGTAGAGGGAGATTTACTCTGTATCTAACCTGTGCTGTACCTGCCCTGGGAGTGTTTGACGGGACAGTGCAGAGGGAGCTTTACTCTGTATCTAAACCGTGCTGTACCTGCCCTGGGAGTGTTTGATGGGACAGTGCAGAGGGAGCTTTACTCTGTATCTAAACTGTGCTGTACCTGCCCTGGGAGTGTTTGATGGGACAGTGTAGAGGGAGCTTTGCTCTGTATCTAACCCGTGCTGTACTTGCCCTGGGAGTGTTTGATGGGACAGTGTAGAGGGAGCTTTACTCTGTATCTAATCCATGCTGTACCTGCCCTGGGAGTATTTGATGTGACAGTGTAGAGGGAGCTTTACTCTGTATCTAAACCGTGCTGTACCTGCCCTGGCAGTGTTTGATGGGACAGTGTAGTGGGAGCTTTACTCTGTATCTAACCTGTGCTGTACCAGCCCTGGCAGTGTTTGATGGGACAGTGTAGAGGGAGTTTTACTCTGTATCTAAACCGTGCTGTACCTGTCCTGGGAGTGTTTGATGGGACAGCGTAGAGGGAGCTTTACTCTGTATCAAACCCGTGCTGTACCTGCCCTGGGAGTGTTTGATGGAACAGCGTAGAGGGAGCTTTACTCTGTATCTAACCCCGTGCTGTACCTGCCCTGGGAGTGTTTGATGGGACAGCGTAGAGTGTGCTTTACTCTGTATGAAACCTGTGCTGTACCTGCCTCGGGATATGGGCCTGGGAATGTATAAAGTCGGAAAAGTGTTATGCTCGCTCCTACATTGCTCCGTCACTAAAGCGAGTCATTGTATGAATCTGTGCTCTGCTCTGACAGTGTAATTTTGTTAATTACCTGGAATGAAATAAATGATTAAAAGCTTACGGAAGAAACCAGTCACTGTGAACTTTGAATGTTTTTATTTGTGATGACGAGATGCACAATTAGCAGCAATATATGATTGTGTACGCAATCTCCTAATGCAGAAACTCTCACCGTACAGATACAGCAGCTGCCACAGAGTGTGGTTAGTATAATCATAGTTTACATAAAATAGTTGGAAAGAATGATTAGTTTAACACAATGAGTTAGTGCACAAGCTTCTAAATAATGCTCGTAAAAGCCTCTGTCGGAGCCCCGTCCAGCCACGCACTCTTCTCCTTCCAGTGACCATGATTAGTGATATGGGGAGAAGGCAGGGACAGGCTACTGAATTTGGATGATCAGCCATGATCCCATTGAATGGCGGAGCAGGCTCGAGGGGCCGAATGGCCGACTCCTGCTCCTATTTTTCTATGTTTCTATTACCGGCTCGGCAACCCGGTAACTGCAGCCCTGCCGACATCCATGATCCTCCAGGGAGAGTGCAGTGGATCGCGGTGTGATTGGTCTCAAATACTGGCAAAACCATCAGGTCCTGAAAGCCACCCCCCCGCCGCCCCCCCCAATCCTATCACCAGGTTGTTTAGAAAGGGAGTGTGGACCCTTTAGATTCCTGAAGAAAGGGAGGGCAGCCAGTGTCTCGGATCATGGTCGCCAGTAAGGCTCGCAGCTCCCCTCCCCACCCCTCCTCACCCCACCCCTCCCCACCCCTCCTCACCCCACCCCTCCCCACCCCTCCTCACCCCACCCCTCCTCACCCCACCCCTCCCCATCCCTCCCCTCGCCTCCCCACCCCTCCCCATCCCTCCCCTCCCCACCCCACCCCTCC
Source organism: Somniosus microcephalus (assembly GCF_052327205.1). NCBI lineage: Eukaryota > Metazoa > Chordata > Chondrichthyes > Squaliformes > Somniosidae > Somniosus > Somniosus microcephalus. The sequence continues at coordinate 3,043,437 of NC_140997.1, forward strand.
CCACCCCATCCCTCCCCACCCCACCCCTCCCCATCCCTCCCCTCCCCACCCCTCCTCACCCCACCCCTCCCCATCCCTCCCCTCGCCTCCCCACCCCTCCCCATCCCTCCCCTCCCCACCCATCCCTCCCCACCCCACCCCTCCCCATCCCTCCCCTCCCCACCCCTCCTCACCCCACCCCACCCCTCCCCATCCCTCCCCTCCCCACCCCTCCCCACCCCACCCCACCCCACCCCTCCCCATCCCTCCCCTCCCCACCCCTCCCCACCCCTCCCCTCCCCACCCCTCCCCTCCCCTCCCCACCCCTCCCCACCCCACCTCACCCCATCCCTCCCCTCCCCACCCCACCCCTCCCCACCCCATCCCTCCCCACCCCACCCCTCCCCATCCCTCCCCTCCCCACCCCTCCTCACCCCACCCCTCCCCATCCCTCCCCTCCCCACCCCTCCCCTCCCCTCCCCACCCCTCCCCACCCCACCCCACCCCACCCCACCCCTCCCCATCTCTCCCCTCCCCTCCCCACCTCACCCCATCCCTCCCCTCCCCTCCCCACCCCTCCCCTCCCCACCCCTCCCCTCCCCTCCCCACCCCACCCCACCCCACCCCTCCCCACCCCTCCCCACCCCACCCCACCCCTCCCTGGCTGAAGGAGATTACAGAGATAGGGAGGGGCGAGGCCATGGAGGGATTTGTAAACAAGGATGAGAATTTTTAAATCGAGGCATTGCTGAACCGGGAGCCAATGTAGGTCAGCGAACACAGGGGAGATGGGTGAACGGGACTTGGTGCGAGTTAGGACACGGGCAGCAGAGTTTTGGATGACCTCAAGTTTACGTAGGGTGGAATGTGGGAGGCCAGCCAGGAGTGCGTTGGAATAGTCAAGTCTAGAGGTAACAAAAGCCTGGATGAGGGTTTCAGCAGCGGAAGAGCCACACCCACAGTGGCGGTGCTGCCGGAGCGGAAAGTGTGAGATACCGACCCTGCAGAACACAGTCCAGTGAGGAATCCTCGCCTTCAGGAGAGGAGAGGGGCAGTAGGGGGACTCCTGCAATTTGTTTAACACTGACTCCAGGAACTCAGCCGACATGCTCGACCCTGGGACAGGCTCTTCCAGTCAGTGCTCCGGCTGGACACCGAGTCACTGCGGAAGCTGCTGCTTCTCCGCGGCTGCTGGCCAGGCGGAGGACAGTTCGCTGCTGCCAATCCCGCCCAAGTCCTCAGCCACTTCCCTCTTGTCTGCCCGGCATTCGTTGGCTGCTTTGAGTCGAAGCCCGATCTTCGCGGGCACCAGGCCGTGGCTGGTGTCGGAGTGGGAGAGGGTGCAGTATTCATCGCTGTAACTGTACCCACCATCCGGCTCCTGGGGCAGCGCCGACAGCAAGCTGGTGTTAGCTGGGTCCTCGCACAGCGGCCAGCTCTCAGCCCCGTGCTGACCCTCACCGATGGGCAGAAGCCCACCCAAACCACAATCGCCATCGCGATATTCCAGCACCGAAGTGGAATAAAAACTGTTGCTGAGACGATTACTCTTCACATACATGGCATCCAAATCACAGCTGTGTTTGATGCTGTCCGGGTGAAGGGGCGATGGGTGGCTGATTGGGATGGGCTTCAGGTAGGTGATGTTCGAAACAGCTTCAGCCTGGGGATTCAGGATCACTGTAACAGCTTCACCTTCCAGCGGCCTCTTCACCTCTCTCAGCTCCTGCACTGAGCTTCTGCTGGGGCTGTGTTGAGCGTGCGGTTGGTCAGTGTGAATCCATTCCTGAAAGACATAGTCAAAAGTAGACAGTATTTCTTTATTAGTTCTTCCCCTCTGTCGCAACACTCCACGGGTATACTTCGGTCTTTGCCCATTGGTGCCCCTAGTGAGGAGTGAGGCTCCCCATTCTCATCTCGCTTCCATTTTGCCTCCCACCCCATGGGAATAGTCTCAAATCTCCGCTCAATGCGCCCCCTCCACCCACCCCCCGCCCCCCCACAAAGATGGGGACCAGGAATTTGCTGTTTAAGTGAACTAATGTCCTGCACCTCAATTATACAGCACCAGGGCGCCAATACTCTGTCCCTCACAGTCAGTCTGTGTGAGGGTGTGTTATATACTGTCTGACTCATCATTTTCAAATCCCTCCATGGCCTCGCCCGTCTCTACCTCTGTAACCTCCTCCAGCCCTACAACCCTCCGAGATCTCTGCGCTCCTCCAATTCTGCCCTCTTGCGCATCCCCGAATTTAATCGCTCCACCATTGGTGGCCGTGCCTTCAGCTGCCTGGGCCCTGAGCTCTGGAATTCCCTCCCTAAACCTCTCCGCCTCTCTCTCTCTCCTCCTTTAAGATGCTCCTTAAAACTGACTTTGACCAAGCTTTTGATCACCTGTCCTAATATCTCCTCTGTGGCAGTGCTCAGACATGCGAACCCTGGATGATTTCGTTTCCCTTTCTGAACCCTGGGGATAATTGCAGAGCCTCCTTACCAACACCAGCCATTGGGTCAGTGTGGACTAGGAGCCGTGGCTGGCACCGAGCCTTTGCCTACTAGGCCACAGGGACAGAGGGAGGGTAACTGCAGTTGTGAGTGTAATTGCGCAGAGCACCGCTGTTGGTACCTTGAAGTTTCCGTTGTGTTCACTGTAAAGTGGCTGGAAGAAGGTGGCCGGGTTTGGTACGTGGATCCACACCTTACCCACAACACTAGAAATGGACAGAAATCAAAGTAGAGATGAACACGTTCAATCTATATCATTCCGATAAAAGATGTCAAATATTTTCCAAAGACTGAGAGGGAGCACACTGGGTCGTGGGGAGAAGGTTTCGGTACCGACAGGGTTTGGAAGGTGCAGAGAATGTATTGCCAAACAAGAACAGCAAACCTGATGGGGAATCAAGTCATCAAAACAGAATGAGGGAGATAGAAGGAATGTTCCACACAAAGGGTTACTAGAATATGGCATCCATTCCACAGCCGGGTCAGTCACAGAGGGAATTAAAGAAACAATCACAGAGAAAAAATATTAAAAGGTTTGGGGAAAGGGCAGGGAAACGGACCAGAGTAGAGAGCTCGGATGTGAAGGAAGCACAGCCCAGGCACGATGGGCCGAACGGCCTCTTATGTGCTGAGATTTGTGTGATTGTAACGAATCAGTTCCTGGCACTGCCCGTCACTAAACACTGGGATAGACTGCTCCCGGGACCAATGATCACCGGGAGAGACTGTTCCCGGGACCAATGATCACTGGGAGAGACTGTTCCGGGGTCGGATGGGATAGACTGTTCCGGGGTCGGATGGGATAGACTGTTCCGGGGTCGGATGGGATAGACTGTTCCGGGGTGGGATGGGATAGACTGTTCCGGGGTCGGATGGGATAGACTTACCGTGACGGAATCCTGAGGTACAGAGATATGAAAATGACGACAGCCACCGAGAGTGGAGCCAGCACCACCAGCAATAGGCGGCTCGCTTTGGGAGGACTGTCCATGGCTTTGAAGGAAAGAACAGAAATAAAGAATTTAGTGTGGGGACACATCCTGCGGGCAGCTTCTTAAGGGGGAATGTGTTTGATTGGGGGTCAGTGGGAGGTGGGGTTGAGATGCTGTGTGGAACGGGGCACTTTCTTCTCTCACTCAGTATGTCCTGTGATCTGGGAGACTGCAGGGAGCCTTCCATAAACATGTTTCTTGAGAAATTTCACATTATCAAGACGTGTTCATTAATTTTAAGCTCCCAGTGTCAAAACTCCAGTGTAAGCTACAGCATCGAGTAAATCTCCCTCTACACTGTCCCATCAAACACTCCCAGGGCAGGTACAGCACGGGTTAGATACAGAGTAAAGCTCCCTCTACACTGTCCCATCAAACACTCCCAGGGCAGGTACAGCACGGGTTAGATACAGAGTAAAGCTCCCTCTACACTGTCCCATCAAACACTCCCAGGGCAGGTACAACACGGGTTAGATACAGAGTAAAGCTCCCTCTACACTGTCCCATCAAACACTCCCAGGGCAGGTACAGCATGGGTTAGATACAGAGTAAAGCTCCCTCTACACTGTCCCATCAAACACTCCCAGGGCAGGTACAGCACAGGTTAGATACAGAGTAAAGCTCCCTCTACACTGTCCCATCAAACACTCCCAGGGCAGGTACAGCATGGGTTAGATACAGAGTAAAGCTCCCTCTACACTGTCTCATCAAACACTCCCAGGGCAGGTACAGCACAGGTTAGATACAGAGTAAAGCTCCCTCTACACTGTCCCATCAAACACTCCCAGGGCAGGTACAGCATGGGTTAGATACAGAGTAAAGCTCCCTCTACACTGTCCCATCAAACACTCCCAGGGCAGGCACAGCATTGGTTAGTGTTGTGTCGGTACCTTTCTACCTAGACACAATTTAGGACTCAGAACTCAGAGATTCAAACATGAAGTGCTTTATTGTAAGGAAAGGAAGTTCTGGAAAGTTCCGAACAAAGAGAGCTAAACCTTAACAGAGAACACCCAACCATTTATCTCCTGTGACAGCGCCACCACAGGTGGGAGGAGAACACACAATAGAACACACAATACATAACATTTCCTCCCCTCTTAAATGGAAGGTCCACATTATTCCTCAACAGGTAAGTTACTTTCAATGCACTCAATGAACCTAGGGTAGAGGTAGACTGCCTCAAACCCTGACTTTACCCTGGGGTTTATTCTGCCCCAGTCTTGTGGGTAAGTCACTAAGCCTACAGATCCAAGCGTCTTGGAGGCCGCCGCTCTCTGACAGGATACCGGCGGTCATTGCTGGCTTCTACAGCAGTAGGCATTGACACAGGCCTGTATGGAGAAGGTGCCTGTGTCAGTTGAAAGTCAGGAGTTTGCACAGGTGGAACAGTCTCTTTGACTTCCTGTGTTGGAGAAGAGCACTGTGGCAAAGGATGCTGGTTTGCGGTATCATCCGGAAACAGTTCAGGCCAACCAGCCGTTGGAGCCTCTGTGGCTGTCTCTGCTCCTAGCAACAGTTGATCTGTGTGTCTTCTCCAGACGACGTCCTCAGCAGTCTCAACCGTGTAAGACACAGGGCCCATCTGCGCGATCACCGTAGCAGGAACCCATTTCGGTCCAGTGTTGTAGTTTCGAGCTAGGACGTGCTCTCCCTGATGAAACCGTCTCTCCTTGGCTCTTTTCTCTCTCTTTTCAACTTGAGCTTGTTGTTGACAATGGACAACCTGTTCTGCCCTTGGAGGTTTGAGTAAGTCAAAACTTGTCCGCAACTGCCTCTTCATCATGAGCGAAGCGGGGGAAGTTTTGGTTGTGGCATGCGGCTCGTTCCTGTAGGACAACAGGAAGCTGTTCAGACGTTGGTGGATTGAGCCCTGACCTTGCGTTGCCTTCAAGGCGTGCTTCAAAGTTTGCACAAACCTTTCTGCCTGGCCGTTAGTAGAGGGATGATAGGGCGCAGACCTGATGTGTTGGACACCATTCACATGCAGGAAGGTTGCAAACTCCTGTGATACAAATTGTGGACCGTTGTCACTTACGAGTTGTTCTGGTGAGCCATAATGGCTGAAAATCTCACCAAGTTTCTCAATTGTTTTCTCTGCCGTGGTAGACCTCATCACAGTGACCTCCGGCCACTTGCTACGAGCGTCCACAACCACCATAAACATCTTCCCTTCGAAAGAACCGGCGAAGTCCACATGTACTCACTGCCACACTTCTGCAGGCCAATCCCAGGGGTGTAGGGTTGCCAGCTGTGGAACATTCCGGACCCTTTGACATGGGGAACATGTTTTGGCTTTCTCCTCAATATTCCCATCGAGACCTGGCCACCAGAAGTAGCTTCTTGCCATTTCCTTCATCCGAACCATCCCACTGTGGCCTGTATGAAGTTGTTGCAGTATAGGTTCCCTCAGAGGTGGCGGAATGGTGACACGGCGTCCCCAAAGAAGACAACCTGCCTGGACGGAGAGCTCATTTCTTTTTGAAACGTAAGGTTTCAAACTAGGAGAATCTCCTATCGCTCTCCCTCGAATGACATCGTCCATTACCTCAGACAGGACTGGATCGTTGCGGGTGTACCTTCGCACCTGAACTGCAGTGACAGGTGCTCCCTCCACTTGTCTAAAGTAGAAGATGTCTATCTGACGAGGCTCTGGGGGAGTAACAGGCAAGGGTAGCCTCGAGAGACCGTCTGCGTTGCCGTGCAAGTCTGATTTGCGATATTTGATGTCGTATGTGTGTCCTGACAACAGTAAAGCCCACCTTTGCATCCTGCTTGCAGCGAGAGACGGAATTCCAGTGTGGGGCCCAAAGATTGAAGTCAATGGACGGTGGTCCGTCAGGAGTGTGAACCTTCTCCCAAACAGGTACTGATGAAATTTTTGAATTCCAAAAACGATTCCCAAGGCCTCGCGCTCGATCTGCGCATAGTTACTCTCGGCCTTGTTCAAGGTGCGTGATGCGAAGGCGATAGGTTTCTCTTCACCCGAAGGCATGATGTGGGATATGACTGCTCCCACACCATATGGTGATGCATCACATGCTAGCTGCACGGGTAGCTTTGGGTCGAAGTGTGTCAGGACCTCCGAATTCAGCAATGCTTTCTTTGCTTGGGCGAAAGCTTCGTTGCACAGTTCAGTCCATTTCCATGTTTTGCCTTGACATAGCAACTGATATAACGGCTTCAGCAATGTTGCTAAGTCTGGAATAAACTTCCCATAGTAGTTAAGTAGCCCCAGAAATGAACGTAACTGGCTCACATTCTGGGGTGCTGGGGCCTCCACGATCGCCTTGACCTTTGGCGGTGCCTTATGCAGGCCAGTAGCATCAATCACATGCCCCAGGTACTCAACTGAAGACTGAAAGAATTCACATTTGTCTTTACGAACTCTGAGTCCGTACTCTTTCAGTCGTTGTAGTGTCGCATCCAAGTTCAGAAGATGATCCTCCTCATTTGTCCGAGTGACAAGGATGTCGTCCAGGTAGCACTGGACTCCTGGCAGTCCACTCAAAATCTGATCCATTGCCCTTTGGAATAGAGCAGGGACCGACGTAATTCCAAACGGAAGGCAGCAGTACCTGTATGGCCCCTTGTGTGTCACAATTGTCAGCAGCTCCTTTGATTTGTCATCGACATGCATTTGTAGATAAGCCTGGCATAAGTCTATTTTGCTGAACTTTTGCCCTCCGGCCAGGCCCGTAAAAAGATCATCAATGAGGGGAAGAGGGTACTGTTCCACAGACAGCACCGGGTTAATAGTCACTTTAAAATCCCCGCAGATTCGAACAGATCCATCCTTTTTCAGGACAGGAACAATAGGTGTGGCCCATTTGCTCACACTCACAGGCTCCAGGACTCCATTCTCGACTAAGGCCTCCAAGTTAGCCTCAACTTTTGGCCTAATTGCATAGGGTACAGGTCGGGCTTTGTGAAACTTCGGCTTGCTGTCAGGTTTAATGTCCAGTCTCACACTGATCTTTTTCATGCTCCCAAGTTCCCCATTGAAGAGTTCTGCATGTTTGTTTAACACTGCAGTCAGACCTGACTCCCCTTTTGACATCATGCGGACTGCAGGCCAGTCCAGCGTGATTTTCTCTAGCCACGCACGTCCCAGTAATGATGGGTAATTTCCCTTTACCACATATAGTGGCAGTTTTGCAGTCTGTCCGTTCAATTTAACTGTCACCTCAATGACGCCTCTCATGGCCACCGGTTCGCCGGTATACGTCTTTAGCACAATGTTTGTTGGCTGAAGGGTAAGATGCTTTAGCATTTTGTTGTAGACAGTGTCTGAAACAAGGGACACAGCCGCGCCTGTGTCCACCTCCATCCGCACTGATTGTCCCTCCACCAGTGGTGACACCCAGTAGCCATTTGAACCACCTGCAACCGTCAGTATGTGCACCTCTTCCTCCTCAGAGGTGTCGCTCCCCTCTGTTTTGCTTGTTCCATCATACTGCACTGAATGAACACTCTTTTTCCTCTCTTGTCCAAATACAGACATTTTGCTTCCATGCTTCCCAGCTCTGTCTGTTCTTTTTTTACCTCTACAGGCACGTTCAATGTGACCCTTTTTGCCACAATTTCGGCATTCCAGCTCCGTACACCAGCAGTCATTAGCGTGATGGCCCGTTTTCCCACAACGGTAACATGTGCCGTTCCGCGCACCTTTAGGCTCAGACGACACCTTGTGAACTCTCCCTGTTGAACTCAACTGGTGAGCCTCCTTTTCCGCCATCTTCATGGAGACACTAACTTCAATGGCCTTTTCAAGAGTAAGGTTGTCCTCAGTAAGAAGGCGCTTCTGTGTGGCTGCATTTTGCAGACCACACACAAGTCTGTCTCTAATGGTGTCATTCAGCACCTCCTTGAACTAGCAGTGTTCCGACAACCTTTTTAAAGCAGCAATAAACATCGTCACTGATTCCCCCTCCTCTTGATTCCGTTTGTGAAATCTAAATCTCTCAGCAATAACCAGAGATTTTGGTGAAAAATGTGCTCCAAGAATTTCCACTAGTTGCTTATATGTTTTAGTTCCTGGCTTATCTGGCTGCACGAGGCTGCGAAGTAAATTGAAAGTCTTCGGCCCGATTACACTCAAAAAGGTAGGCACGACCTTTTCATTTGCCACCGCATTCGCCAATACAAAATAGTCAAAACGTTCCGTATATGCACTCCATTGCTCCACATTTTCATCAAAATCACCGATGTTTCCTAATATAGTAGCCATCTCACGTTTCAAATTAAATTTTCTGTTTACTCACTGCACCCGTAACGTACGCAGATTCATCCGCTCCTCGTTGCCACTTGTTGTGTCAGTACCTTTCTACCTCGACACAATTTAGGACTCAGAACTCAGAGATTCAAACATGAAGTGCTTTATTGTAAGGAAAGGAAGTTCTGGAAAGTTCCGAACAAAGAGAGCTAAAACTTAACAGAGAACACCCAACCATTTATCTCCTGTGACAGCGCCACCACAGGTGGGAGGAGAACACACAATAGAACACACAATACATAACAGTTAGATACAGAGTAAAGCTCCCTCCACACTGTCCTATCAAACACTCCCAGGACAGGTCCAGCATGGGTTAGATACAGAATACCCCGCAGTGCTACCAAACCCAGGACCAACCTCCAATACATAAACTTGGCCCCCTGCTGCCAGATTTCGGTGGTCAGTCAGTGTACATCAGGGCCACATGTGCTGGCCCTTTTTGTGTCATTGAATGATAGAATTCTACAGCACAGTGGGAGACCACAGCTGTCTGCCAGCTCTCTGAAAGAGATATCCTGAAGCCCCAACCCCTGCGCTCTCAATCCGATTCGATGTGATATGAGCTTGACGCAGTCTGACACCAGTTCCTTCAGTGATACTGGATCACAGTTCAAAACTGTGGTCACACTAATTCAGGATGGTAGGTATAAGAAATCAGAAAAAAGTCACCCTGGTGTAAATGGGCAAGGCCAGAGTGTTGACAACAAAGCAGCTCATCGAGCTGAGTTAGAATTCAGTCTTAATCGGAGCTCAGAGCTCTGCACGGTAAGAGGCACAGCAGCAAGGTGTAAGACTGGGAACAGATATAAAAATACAGGGACAGAAACAGCGGCAAATATATAGAGGCAGGAGCAAGGGAAGAGAGAGTGAAGCAGCAAAGGATAATCACAATGATGGAGAAACTCAGATTTTAGAGAGATTGAGTGAGAGAGAAAGATAAAATGAGAGAAAGACAAAGGGGCAGAGAAAGAGAGACAGATAAACACAGACAGAGAAAGAGGGAGAGTCAGAGTAAGAGAGACAGCGAGACAGAGGGAGAGAGAGAGACAGAGACAGAGAGAGAGAGAGGCATAAAGAGATAGACAGAGATACAGAGATAGAGAGACAGAGAGAGAAACCCAGCCTCACCCTATATGAATCCAAGGTTAAATTCCTCCTCTATGCAGATGACCTGGATCTGCTGTCACCAACTAAGGAGGGTCTACAGCAGAACCTGGATCTGCTGGAGTCGTTCTGCCAGACCTGGGCCCTGACAATAAACCCCCAAAAAACCAAAGTCCTTGTGTTCCAGCAAAGATCCAGACATCAGGGACCCAAAATAAATTTCACACTAGGAACAACCAAAATTGAACAAACCACTAACTACACATACTTGGGCTTAAAAATCAGTTCTACGGGAAATTTTCATTTGGCTGTGAATGAACTGAAAGAGAAAGCAAGAAGGGCTTTCTATGCCATTAAAAAATCAATCCAAATAGAAATCCCAATTAGCATTTGGCTCAAAATTTTAAAATCAGTAATTGAACCAATTGCACTCTATGGCAGTGAGGTGTGGGGACCGCTAACACAACAAGAATTTGCAAAATGGGACAAACACCCAATTGAGATCCTACATGCAGAATTCTGTAAAAGTATCCTCCGGACTCAAAGGAAAACCGTAAACAATGCATGCAGGGCAGAACTAGGCCAATATCCATTAATAATCACTATCCAAAAAAGAGCCACCAAATTTTGGAAACACCTAAAAATGAGCAACCCCCACTGCTATCATTACAAAGCCCTGAAATGCCAAGAGAGGACCATAAAGAAGAATACCCTCAGTCAACTAGTCCTGGGACTCAGTGAAGTAACTACTAACACTACTAACAATAACCAGCCCCAGGACAGTGACAGCGTAACACAAAGAATTCGACCCAACACAATCGTCACTAAGCAAAAGGAAAAATATCTGTCATATTGGGCAGAAACAACAAAAACCCAAAACAAACTCAATTGCTACTTGGCCCTAAACAGACAATACAACATGGCTGATTACCTGACCATGGTAAAGGATAGCAAACTGAGAAAAACCATGACAATGTACAGACTTAGTGAACATAGCCTGGCGATCGAAAAAGGTAGACACAGGCAGACCCGGCTACCAAGAGAGGACAGGATATGCTCTCACTGCAGTCAGGGAGTGGTGGAGACAGAGATGCACTTCCTCACAGCTTGTAGAAAATATCAGGGCATAAGGGAGAATTTCTACCCAAAATTCACAAAAATATGCCCGGAATTCAGAAATTTGAATGATGACCAAAAACTCCCATACCTACTAGGGGAAGAGAGAAATTGTGTAACCTTAGCGGCACACTATGTTACAGCTTGCCATAAACAGAGGGACAACCACTAAATATAAGAAAAGAGTATATACAAATTATATGAATGTATATTTATACACTCAGGGATATATCTGTTTATACACTGTATGGATAGATCTGTATTTTTTGTGTTCAACCATGAATGTTTTTCGATGCTTTGGCAACATAAGATGCACCTTGTCATGCCAATAAAGCGATTTGAATTGAATTGAATTGAATAGTGACAGAGAGAGAGACAGAGAGAGAGAGAGAGAGAGATACAGAGAGAGAGACAGACAGAGAGAGAGACAGAGAGAGAGTCAGAGAGAGAGAGAGAGATAGAGACAGAGAGAGACAGAGACAGAGAGAGACAGAGAGAGAGAGAGACAGAGAGAGAGAGTCAGAGAGAGAGAGAGACAGAGAGAGACAGACAGAGAGAGAGAGAGACAGAGAGAGAGAGAGACAGAGAGAGAGAGAGAGAGACAGAGAGAGAGGGCGAGAGATCTGTCAGATAATATTCCTAGGCAGCAGTATACTTGCCAGGGTCTGTCCTCCATTTTATTTCTGAGCTCCACATGCTCCAGCTGCCGTTATAATCATGAGTTTTTAAAGGTTTGCCGCGAACTCGCGCTGTGTAATTGGTGTCTGGATTCAGTTCTGATTCCTCGATGGTCAGGTGTCGGATATCATTCGTCTTGCTCTTCACCTTTGCATCCTAGAGGGAATAAAAGAGATTCGAGTAAAATAGAGCAGGGGATAGAAAATGACCTTGAAACAGTGATCATAAATGGGAATGTGTCAGAGCAGTGCCACCACTGGCAGGGGATTTCATTACAGTGTGACAAGTTTACATAGGAATTTCTTATGTAAATATAAAAAGAGGCCAAATGAAACTGGAAAGAATGTTGATGAGATGGGGGAATGGTCTAAAAAGTGGCAGATGGAATTCAATGTCAGTAAGTGTTAGATAATTAATTTTGGTTAAAAAACTATCAGCAGTCATATAATAAAAGTTTTTTAAATTGTGAAGTGATAGGTAAGGTATATAGGAACAGACTGCATTCAGTAGTTGAGGTTCTAGGATGAGGGGCCATAGATACAAGATTAAGTGTAAGAGATTTAGAACAAAGAACAGGAGTAACGTCTTCACACGGAGAGTTGTGAGGCTGTGGGATTCACTCCCAGGGTTAGTGGTTGAGACAGAAACTCTCAACATTCAGGGTTAGATTGGAGAGGAGGATGAAGGAAAAGGGGTTGACGGGATATGGGAACAGGCCGGGTAAATGTAATTAGAACCATTTGCTCACATGGAGGGTAAACACTGACACTGGCTGGTTGGGCTCAGTGGCCTGTCTCCTGTAGTTTCTGGTCTGATTATCCCCCACTCTCTAACCTCGCTTCACCTGAAGACTGAACTTGGTCTTCCCCACCCACATGCAGTGTTCAAGGAGAGCGACCAGAACACATTTAAATTACATGACTTAAAGGGGGATATTTGCAGCAAAATCTTCAGGTGTGCAGTTGATACCAAAATAGGAAGCAGGGTAAATGATGAAGAAAACCAAAAGCAGTTTCAGAAAGATTTAGGACTGTTAAAATAACGGGGCAAACAGGTGGCAGACACAGGTGAGTAACAGAGCAAACAGGTGGCAGACACAGGTGAGTAACAGAGCAAACAGGTGGCAGACACAGGTCAGTAACGGGGCAAACAGGTGGCAGACACAGGTGAGTAATGGGGCAAACAGGTGGCAGACACAGGTCAGTAATGGGACAAACAGGTGGCAGACACAGGTCAGTAATGGGGCAAACAGGTGGCAGACACAGGTCAGTAACAGGGCAAACAGGTGGCAGACACAGGTCAGTAACAGGGCAAACAGGTGGCAGACACAGGTCAGTAATGGGGCAAACAGGTGGCAGACACAGGTCAGTAACAGGGCAAACAGGTGGCAGACACAGGTCAGTAACGGGGCAAACAGGTGGCAGACACAGGTCAGTATCAAAATGTGTAGAATAACAGCGTAGAATTTTTCAAACCCTTGTCCATTTCCCTTGGTACAAAGACTGTGGTTAAGGGGGACGGCCTATTTGGCCATTTCTGCCCCTATTTGCCAACAACCGTGTAGAATAATTCACTATATGTAATGTACAGGGGCGTGGGATCATTTTTTAATTATTAATTCTCGGCCTGTGAGCATCGCTGACAAGGCCGGCATTTATTGCCCATTCCTAGTTGCCCTTGAGAAGGCGGTGGTGAGCCGCCTTCTTGAACCGCTGCAGTCCGTGTGGTGAAGGTGCTCCCACAGTGCTGTTAGGGAGGGAGTTCCAGGATTTTGACCCAGCGACGATGAAGGATCGGCGATATATTTCCAAGTCAGGATGGTGTGTGACTTGGAGGGGAAGTTGGAGGTGGTGGTGTTCCCATGCGCCTGCTGCCCTTGTCCTTCTAGGTGGAAGAGGTCGTGGGTTTGGGAGGTGCTGCCGAAGAAGCCTTGGCGAGTTGCTGCAGTGCATCTTGTAGATGGTACACACTGCAGCCACAGTATGCCGGTGGTGGAGGGAGTGAATGTTTAAGGTGGTGGATGGGGTGCCAATCAAGCGGCTGCTTTGTCTTGGGTGGTGTTAAGCTTCTTGAGCCACAGGACGGAAGCTGTGAGGCTGCTTTGTGGGATGGTTGTTGTCGGTGTTCCTTCAATCACCTGGGAGTGAGCTGCGACCGGAGTCACCCACCTCTCGTGTCTTCCTGCTCCAGTACTCTAGTTCGTACTCCAGCCGTTTTTTCAAATATTCCAGTGCATCATCCATCTGCCATGTGATGTTAACCTGGCGTGTGGTGGCGTTCACTGTCACAGACAGTTGGTGCGGGGGTTTCAGTTGGACTGTAAGATATGAGTGGTCCCAGAGTTAAGCAAAGAGATATCAGGTGTTGCCACAAGAAGAAAAAGTTCTGTTAAGAGTGAGATGGAGAAAATGATATATTTTTTGTGTATTAAGGGAACAGTTGATAGCACTGAGAACTCGTCCCATTTCAGGCATCCAGTACCAGCAGTAAACACTCCCAGAGCAAGGACAAGACAGCCAGGTAGAGAGTAAAGCTACAGTGCACCTTTAAATATACACTTACTGTTATGGAGGGAGTGCCCCTTTAAATATACACTTACTGTTATGGAGGGAGTGCCCCTTTAAATGCACACCCTGTTATGGAGAGAGTGCCCCTTTAAATGCACACTCTGTTATGGAGAGAGTGCCCCTTTAAATGCACACACTGTTATGTAGGGAGATCCCTTTAAATGTACACAATGTTATGGAGGGAGTGCACCTTTAAATGCACACACTGTTATGGAGGGAGTGCACCTTTAAATGTACACACTGTTATGGAGGGTGTGCCCCTTTAAATGCACACACTGTTATGGAGGGTATGCCCATTTAAGTTAACACTTACTGTGCCAAGATGGTTTGAAATCCTCGACGTCACAAGTGAGCGATGTGGTGGCCTGGCTCTTTGCCTTAAGATGCAGTCTGAATTTCTGAAAGCTTCTGAAGACATTGAGTGTCATGGTGCAAGTGTAGGTGTGAACCCATCCCTCCTCCTCCGTCGGCAGCACTGAGCTTCTGGTGAAAGTACAATTATTAAGATGACAAGAGGTATCTTGCCGAGTCCTGTTTGGAAATAGATTGATTAAAAGGTGAGAGTCCACCAATGCTCATAACAGGGCCCAGGGCCATTTGTGACCACCCACAATGGCCCCCAGAAGGCCAACAGCTTCATGTCCCTCTAGCCTCGCGCAGTCCCTGCCTGGCTGTGCGGCTTTGACCAGGCTGCGACTCACTTCAGTCTCCCCTCCTCCTTCTGGTCTCCAGTAAAAGGTGAAAGAACGGTCCCTGACGGAGACTTAACCCAGCTCCCACACAGCAAGTGATCAGGCCCCATTAAATCCAGTACTGGCCTCATTTGGCCTGCAGGGTTTTCGGGCTCTTCTGAAAGGGGTTTGGTAACAATGACAGTGTGTGGTGAACTCGCAGGATTAACCCATACCACAGGGCAGGTACAGCACGGGTTAGATACAGACTAAAGATCCCTCTACACTGTCCCATCAAACACTCCCAGGGCTGGTACAACATGGGTTAGTTACAGAGTAAAGCTCCCTCTACACTGTCCCATCAAACACTCCTAGGGCAGGTACAGCACGGGTTAAATATGTATTGATTTGTATTTGGGTTCAATGACGAGACATTTATGAAAGAGAATGACTTTTTATCTAAAGTATGTTCAACTCAGTTAACAGCATTACAGGAGACACCATCTTAGAGATCCATCTAAAACGAAAGTAAAACTAAACTGCTTGTCTCTCACATGCCCTCTGCTGGTCAGGCATAAGTAATCAATCAGGCAAACATGCTGGTAAGGCATCATAATCAAACAGGCAAATACCATCACTATTTGCTGATATCATTACATCTCCCTTTCTTAAAACAAAAGTATTTTACTTTTATCTAACAACATGTTTTCTTTGTATTACTCTTCATTTTAACTTTAACACTTAATGAACTTACATTATCATTATCATTATCAAGGTTTTTTAACCTTGCTTTGTGTGTTCACATGAAATATGTAAATACACTAGAACTTGAAGAAAGAATAAGATAACATTACTTCCTTCTATAACAAGAGTCCTTAAATTTGCTCAATGAGTCTCTCAGGAGGCTTCATGTGTCTTGAGGATTTTCTGATTGATTGTCCTTGAACCTGAGTTGTTGCCTCAGATGATGATTTCTCAGCTGTGTGATCAGGTTGTTCAACAGTATCAGTCTTTTGACCTGCTGTGTGATCAGGTTGTTCAACAGTATCAGTCTTTTGACTTGCTGTGGCTGGTCCCATGAGAAGATCTCGACGATTTCTTCGCAGAACAGCACCCTCATCTGTCTGAATGGTGTATGATCTTGGTTGAACTTCACTCAGGACAGTTCCCTTCTGAGTCCATATGTTTGTTTTGTCTTTGAACCTTACTTGGTCACCAGTGTGGAGTTCAGGTAGGTTTTGTGTTCCTCTGTCATAGTAGTACTTTTGCTTTTCTTTCTGTTGCTCTTTGAACTTCCTCACTTTCTCCCCCTCTTTTGTTTTCAGGAGGTTCTCCGGGATGGGTAGGTTTGACCTTAGCCGACGTCCCATAAGGAGTTGGGCTGGTGACATACCACACTCGAGCGGCGTTGTGCGGTATACAAGCATGCTTTGGTAGAAGTCAGTTCCACTGTCTTTTGCCTTGTACATCAGTCTTTTCACTCTCTGGACCGATTTTTCCACTAGTCCATTGGACTGTGGAAAGTGAGGACTTGACGTTGTGTGGACAAAGTCCCACTCTTTGGCAAAGTGTCAGAAACTTGCATTGTAAAACTGGGGTCCGTTGTCTGTGAAGACCTCGCTTGCCACGCCATATCTGGAGAATATGGCTTTCATACATGTTATCACAGCATCTGCAGTGGTGGTGTACAGTCTACAAACCTCTGGATACAGGGAGTAATAGTCTGTGACTACAAGATAGTCCTTCCCTTGACATACGAATAGGTCAGCGCCTACCTTCTGGTAAGGTCTGTCTGGCGCTGGGTGTGGCTTTAGTGGTTCTACCAGATTGCTTGCTCGATATTTCAAGCATATTGTGCAGTTTGACACCTCATTTGTCACATCTTGGTTGATTCATGGCCAGTACATCACCTCTCGTGCTCTTTTCTTACACTTTTTGATTCCCAGATGTCCTCCATGGATCCTTTTTAGCATCTCTCTTCTCAGACTCTTTGGGATAACTATTTTACTTCCTTTGTAGATGATGTCTTCGACCACTGATAGTTCCGCCCTGCAGTTCCAGTACTCTGCCATGTCAGGTGAGCAGTCTTGCTTCATGTTGGGCCATCCATCCAAGATGCGTTTCCTCAGTCGTCTCATTGTTTCATCTTTGTTTGTCTCAGTCTTTATGAGCTCCATTTTTGCATTTGCTATGGGCAGTGCACTTGTGATCATGTCCACGTAGGCGTTCACTTTTTCATCCATTTTGGTGTTTGCGGGCTCACTTGGGTCAACAGCTCTGGACAACGTGTCTGCTGTATACATCAGCTTACCCGGTGTGTACGCAACATTCAGTGTATAGCGTTGCAGCCTGATCATCATTCTTTGTATTCTAAGCGGACAGCTATTTAGTGGCTTTTGGAACAATGCAATCAAGGGCTTATGGTCAGTCTCTACACTGATTGCTTGTCCTGACAGAAACTGGTGAAATCTTTCACAGGCGTATGTGATGCTGAGCAGCTCCTTTTCTATTTGAGCATATCGCGTCTCCGCGTCTGTCATTGAGCGCGATTCATATGCAATAGGTTGCCAGTAGTCATATTTTTGCAGAAGAGCGGCACCGAGCCCACTCTGTGATGCATCTGATGATATCTTGATGGGTCTCGCTGGGTCATAAAACCTCAGAATGGTTCCTCTGTGAGCAGTTTCTTTAGATCGCTCCATGACTTCTCATGCTCATGATTCCATTCCCATTCTATGTTCTTTTCAGTTAGTCGTCTCAGTGGCGCCATCTTTTCTGAGAGGTTGGATATGAATTTACCCATGTAGTTGATCATTCCATTAAACCTCTGCACGTCCTTTTTGCATTGTGGCTTTGGCATATTCTCAATGGCGGACACCTTTCTGGGATCTGGTCTGATGCCCTCACCGCTAAGGATATCTCCCACGAATGTCAGTTCTGTCACCCCGAGCTGGCATTTCTCTCTATTCAGCTTCAGGTTTGTTTTCCTTGTTGCTTCCAGCACTTTTTTCAGTCTCTCATCATGCTCAGTTCTCGTGGTTCCCCATACTATGATGTCATCCATTGATGTATCAACTCCCTCCAGGTGCTCATAGATCATATGGATAGTTTTGTGATACACTTCAGGAGCTGAGGCAATGCCAAGTGGTAACCTTAGGAATCTGTATCTGCCAAATGGACTGTTGAACGTGCACAGTCTTGAACTTGCTTCGTCCAATTTCATCTGCCAAAATCCTGATGATGCATCTAACTTGCTGAAATACTTTGCATTTGCAAACTGTGACATGATTTCCTCACGTGTAGGAAGCTTGAAGTGCTCTCTCTTTATTGCTCTGTTTAGATCTCTTGGATCCAGGCAAATTCTGAGCTTTCCATTCTTTTTGTCCACAACGACGAGGGAACTCACCCACTCAGTTGGCACATCTATCTTCTGAATCACGTTCAGACTTTCCATCCTGTCCAACTCTGCCTTCAGTTGCTTTTGAAGAGCAAACGGAACTTTTCTGCATGGATGTATAACCGGTGTCATAGTTTTATCTACTCTGATCGTGTGTTCTCCTGGAATGCAGCCTAGACCCTGAAATAGGTCTTTGTACTCTTTCATGAGTTCATCATAGACTGTCTCTCCTTCGCTTTCCACAATGAGGACTCTCTTTACCAGGTTCAGTCTCTCACAGGCTTTTAAACCTAGTATGGCTTGCACATCCTTTGGCACCACGATTAATGCTAGCGTGTGCTCTCTGTCCTTGTGTGTTACTTTGACAATGCATCTTCCTTTCACTGGTATATTAGTACCTGAGTATCCTGTCACTTTCACTTTTATTCCATGTATCTTTGGTCTGGGTCTAATTTTCTTAAAATCAGTCCCTGATATCACATTAACTTGTGCTCCAGTATCCAATTTAAATGGAATATGTATGTCATTGGGCCAGAAATTCGCGGCCAAAGGCGTGAGTGCACTCGGGGTACTCACGCATCTGGCCGTTGGAAATGCCGGCGTTCAGCATGAACAGCGCATGCGGGGAACGCCGGCATTTCCAGACCTCGAGCGCGTGCGACTGCACAGGCAGCGCTTGCGCAGTGAACTTCGTAGATTTCATTCATGAAATCCGTGAGGGTAAGTCCTCAGAATTTACACTTGAAAAAAGCAAGTGTAAAGTGGTTCATTGGCTGCGGAGGAAGAAACATTTTATCGTGGAGCTTCTGAAATGCAATATTTTTGTTTGGGAAAGGGAGGGAAGTTATTTTAAGAAATTTTAAGTAAGTTTTAAAGTTAAAATTTTTTTTTTTTAAAAAGGGTTTTCAGAACGGTAGGTAGAAGGAGCAATTGTGGCTGTGTGAATGGAATGTGAGAATGAGTTATGTATGTATGTCCACATATATTCCTTTACGTATATTTATGTATGTTTTATATTCCTTTACTAATGTGTATGAATGTATGTTTTTAATTATGATTTTCCAATAAGTTACTTTCTCTGAAAGTCATAATTAAATAATACATTCATACACATAAGTAAAGGAATATATACATAACACGCAAAGGAATATATACAGACATACATACTTTCAGAAGCTCCACGATAATAAATATCTTCCTCCGCAGCCTCTGGAGCAACTGTACCCATGCTTTTTTCATGTGTAAGTTGGAATGACTTGAACTCACTGAAAGCATTAACGAAAGCGGCGAATTATACTGCGCACGCGCTGCCTGTGCAGTCGCACGCGTTCTGCCTCTGAACCCCTTCGTTCAGAGGACAGGAAATGCCGGTTTTCCCCACATGCACTGTGCATGCTGAAAACCGGCATTTCATCCAGCCAGACGCGTAAGTACCCCGACCGTACTCGCGCATTTGGAAGGGAATTACTGGGCCAACATTTTACATGCCAATAAAATGAAAAATTTAACAATTGCACGACTTGCCCCCTCGCATCTGCGACTGAGGGTCCAAGGAGGTGCATTGCGCAAGAGGTCATCATCGTACGTATCCTCACACTGTTCCCTTTGGGGAACTGTATGAAGTGGTGGAAGGATTTATGGCCGTGATTAACGCTCATTCCGTGACCGTAACCATCTTTGAACCAGCCATTAGGGTGGTTAGTCCTATGGCGGGAGGGTTTTACGGGCTCCCACAACCCATCTGAGGGGGGGGGGCCACCAACACCCACGGACGCAAGTATCCCGCTGGATGTCCACCCAGAATTTAAAGTTGGAACTCCGACTCCACTTGCCGGGACTGTGTGGAGTGGGGTTCAAAACCCTACTCCTTCTGGCCCAGCGGCGGGGATGCTTACTGCTACGCAAAAGGCCCACTCCGCACAAAAGGTGACACCCATACGTTTCCTGCGCCTTTTCCCTCCCCGTGACTGGAGCCCTATGCTGCCATTTCACGTTGCTAATCGGATTGGGCCTTTGTCATAGCGGTAGGATCCCCGCTGCTGGGCCAGATCAGGGTTGGGTTTCGAACCCCGCTCCAGACAGTCCCGGCAAGTGGAGTCGGAGCTCCGGCTCTAAATTCTGGGTTGACATCCAGTGGGATATTTGCGTCCGTGGGTGTGGGTGGCCCCCCCTCCTTGTATAGCTTGTGGGAGCCCGTAAAACCCTCCCGCCATAGGACTAACCGCCCTAATGCCTGGTTCAAAGATGGTTACGGTCACGGAATGAGCGTTAATCATGGCCATAAATCCTTCCACCACTTCATACAGTTCCCCAAAGGGAACAGTGTGAAGACACGTATGACGACGACATTGCTAAATAAATAAATGGAATTTAAAAAATTCTTTTAGGGCTTTTAAAAGTCTTTAAATTGCTTTAATTCTGTTTAAAACTACTTCAGATTACTCAAAATAATGTAAACATTTTAAAAAGTTTATAAAAGTTACCAAAATCTTCAAAAAACTTCCAAAAACCTATTTAAACTGCTGCTTTGCATGTAAAAATGGTTAGCAGCTTGACAGAAACATTGGGGGCGTGTCCAGTGAAACTGAGACCTCAAGGGGCGTGTCTCACTTGCACTGCACGCTCCTGGCTTCGCGCTGGCTGCACTCCTGGGCGGCGTGACGTCATACGCTGCCCGGGATTCTTCTTCTGGAAACACCAATTCCAGGCGTCCCTGGAGCTGATCGGCAGTAGCGCGGGGTAAGTGTAAATACGGGGCTTGCACGCGCTGCAAGCCCCGTTCTGGAATTTCTGGGCCATTCACTTTTAGTGTCAACATCCAGTCTCTTTTTTCTTTTTTGTTTTCAGACACAACATCTACATTGAACTCCTCTATCTTGCTTTCATCTACTGCATGGACCTTGCTTTGTTGCGCTTGGTTCTTACAGCAACGGGCATAATGGTTGTTTTTGTTGCAACTATTGCATTTTTTACCATATGCTGGACACTTTTTTGGTGGATGCTGTGTACCGCATCGACCACATGACTTTCGATTGCCCCTTTCATTTTTGTTCGCTGGCCACGCCTCTTTTTTCACATTGGCGCTCTTTTTGTGAAACGGTTTGTGTCCGTTCTTACTCACTGCATCCACGTTGCAGCTACTGTCACTGAACAGCTCCTTTGCCTGCGACTTCACAGTCTCTGTAACCCTACACAGTGCTATGGCTTTTCCCAGGTCTAGATCTTGCTCTCTTAGTAGTCTTTCCCTTAGACCATTATCTGGAATACCACACACCAGTCTGTCTTTTATCAGCGAGTCTGTCAGTCCCCCAAATTCACATGTTTTGCTTCGGTTTCTCAGTTCAGTCACATACTGATCAATAGTCTCACCCGTTTTCTGTACACATGTGAAAAATCTGTGCCTCTCAAACGTCACGTTACGTTTAGGTATGCAGTAGGCCTCAAACAGTTCCATTATTTTATCTAGCTTCATTTTGTCTCCATCAGCAGCAAATGTGAAGTTATTATACACCTCCAGCGCTTCATCACCCACGACATGTAAGAACACTGACGCTTTCATTTCATCACTTTTCTCGTCAGCTCCGATTGCTGATAAATACAACTCCAAACGTTGTTTGAACCTTCTCCAATTTTCAGCCACATTACCTGTCAACTGAAGCTTCGCCGGTGGGTGTAAACCTCCCATTTTTTCACTTCGTTAGCTATTCTCCAATGGTAAGTAACGATGTTCTCTTTTGGCTTGCTAATATGTGGAGAGCTGATTTAACTTCAGATTTTTCCTCTTCATCTCTTTCAATCACTTCTGACACCATGTATTGATTTGTATTTGGGTTCAATGACGAGACATTTATGAAGGAGAATGACTTTTTATCGAAAGTATGTTCAACTCAGTTAACAGCATTACAGGAGACACCATCTTAGAGATCCATCTAAAACGAAAGTAAAACTAAACTGCTTGTCTCTCACATGCCCTCTGCTGGTCAGGCATAAGTAATCAATCAGGCAAACATGCTGGTAAGGCATCATAATCAAACAGGCAAATACCATCATTATTTGCTGATATCATTACAAAATACAGAGTAAAGCTCCCTCTACACTGTCCCATCAAACACTCCCAGGGCAGGTACAGCATGGGTTAGATACAGAGTAAAGCTCCATCTATGCTGTCCCATCAAACACTCCAAGGGCAGGTACAGCATGGGTTAGATACAGAGTAAAGCTCCCTCTACACTGTCCCATCAAACACTCCCAGGGCAGGTACAGCACAGGCTAGATACAGAGTAAAGCTCCCTCTACACTGTCCCATCAAACACTCCAAGGGCAGGTACAGCATGGGTTAGATACAGAGTAAAGCTCCCTCTATACTGCCCCATCAAACACTCCCAGGGCAGGTACAGCACGGGTGAGATGCAGAGTAAAGCTCCCTCTACACTGTCCCAACAAACACTCCCAGGGCAGGTACACCACGGGTAGATACAGAGTAAAGCTCCCTCTACACTGTCCCATCAAACACTCCCAGGGCAGGTACAGCACGGGTTAGATACAGAGTAAAGCTCCCTCTACACTGTCCCAACAAACACTCCCAGGGCAGGTACACCACGGGTAGATACAGAGTAAAGCTCCCTCTACACTGTCCCATCAAACACTCCCAGGGCAGGTACAGCACGGGATAGATACAGAGTAAAGCTCCCTCTACACTGTCCTAAGAAACACTCCCAGGGCAGGTACAGCACGGGATAGATACAGAGTAAAGCGCCCTCTACACTGTCCCAACAAACACTCCCAGGGCAGGTACAGCACGGGTTAGATACAGAGTAAAGCTCCCTCTACACTGTCCCATCAAACACTCCCGGGGCAGGTGCAGCACGGGTTAGATACAGAGTGAAGCTCACTCTACACTGTCCCCATCAAACACCCCCAGGGCAGGTACAGCACGGGTTAGATACAGAGTAAAGCTCCCTCTACACTGTCCCATCAAACACTCCCAGGGCAGGTACAGCACGGGTTAGATACAGAGTAAAGCTCCCTCTACACTGTCCCATCAAACACTCCCAGGGCAGGTACAGCACGGGTTAGATACAGAGTAAAGCTCCCTCTGCACTGTCCCATCAAACACTCACAGGGCATGTACAGCACGGGTTAGATACAGAGTAAAGCTCCCTCTACACTGTCCCCATCAAACACTCCCAGGGCAGGTACAGCACGGCTTAGATACAGAGTAAAGCTCCCTCTACACTGTCCCATTAAACACTCCCAGGGCAGGTGCAGCACGGGTTAGATACAGAGTCAAGCTCCCTCTACACTGTCCCATCAAACACTCCCAGGGCAGGTACAGCATGGGTTAGATACAGAGTAAAGCTCCCTCTACACTGCCCCATCACACACTCCCAGGACAGGTACAGCACGGGTTAGATACAGAGTAAAGCTCCCTCTACACTGTCCCATCAAACACTCCCAGGGCAGGTACAGCACGGGTTAGATACAGAGTATAACTCCCTCTATACTGCCCCATCACACACTCCCAGGACAGGTACAGCACGGGTAAGATACAGAGTAAAGCTCCCTCTACACTGTCCCGTCAAACACTCCCAGGGCAGGGACCGCACGGGTTAGATACAGAGTAAAGCTCCCTCTACACTGTCCCGTCAAACACTCCCAGGGCAGGTACAGCACGGGTTAGATACAGAGTAAAGCTCCCTCTACACTCTCCCATCAAACACTCCCAGGGCAGGTACAGCATGGGTTTGATACAGAGTAAAGCTCCCTCTACACTGACCCATCAAACGCTCCCAGGGCAGGTGGTGTTGGGCCTGCTGTTTAAGATGCGGATTGAAACAGCCCATTTGACAAGGATGCTTTTCATGCGGTTTGTCTGTGCTGGATTTGAACACAGGGCCGCGAAGTGAAGCTTGCTCCCGGCCAGATATCCATTTCTTTGCACACAAAGTCAGTGGCACGAGATCCCACAAGTGCTGTGTGGTCAATAGGATGTGCTTACTCATAGACTTGAAGTGTGACGTGGCTGTTGCTGTTTTTCTCCCTCCAGATGCAATCCATTGTTGTTCTGTAATCAACGAAACATCTTAGATCGCCTAGAGAATAAAAAAAATTTCCAATGACATACGAAGAAAGTTAGTTAGCGAGTTGGTGCATCAGATAATCAGTGCCCAACCCGCGCTCAATCAAAGGTCAGAACGATGCTTTCTGAATCCCAACCCCAGCTGGGAAGTGTCTGGGTCCCCCTCCGAGTTACATTTCAGTTGCAGGCCACTTGGTGTCAGACACTTACTGACAGTAATGTTCAGACGTACTATCGCCATGAAAGTGCCTGTGTGGGTCATTTTCACTTTCACTTTTTGGGAGCGGTAATGTGACGGAGTGGAAC
This sequence comes from Somniosus microcephalus, assembly GCF_052327205.1. Lineage (NCBI taxonomy): Eukaryota > Metazoa > Chordata > Chondrichthyes > Squaliformes > Somniosidae > Somniosus > Somniosus microcephalus. Next base: position 3,068,106 of record NC_140997.1, read on the forward strand.
ATCCACTGGTGAAAGAAATCAATGGCAATGGAAATGGGGCAGTTTCTGCATCGGACAAGCGATCCACTCCAAGAGTTTACCGCCCAAGTGCTGAAGGTGAAAATGACCATCTGCGTGTGTGTGCACGATGAGGGGTAGAACACGCACTCAGTGACAGGCATCATCTCCCCAAACTCCAGCCCTGACATTTTGATCCCCTGGGTTAACCATGAAGGGGCCTTGACGGTAACCATGGCAATGTCTCGGTGCTGATTAGCAGATTGTAGTGCGAGTGGGGAAAGCGGGAGAAGGCTGCACGGTGAGTCATCAGACACTGCAGGCCTCCCCACAATGGAAAAGTGGATCAACACCACACCTAAACTAAGCAAGATGTGTAAAGGAGCAGAATGCCCATGGGACTGCATCGCCACCGCTTTCTCGTTACTTGATTGCTGACCGACAGTGTGGATTATAGAGAGGATGTAAATCTGAGGGGAGGGGGAACAGAGGTAAATAGATCAATACACAGATAGACAGAGCGATCAATACACAGATAGACAGAGCAATCAATACACAGATAGACAGAGCAATCAATACACAGATAGACAGAGCGATCAATACACAGATAGACAGAGCGATCAATACACAGATAGATAGAGTGATCAATACACAGATAGACAGACTGATCAATACACAGATAGACAGAGCGATCAATACACAGATAGACAGAGCGATCAACACACAGATAGACAGAGTGATCAATACACAGATAGACAGAGTGATCAATACACAGATAGACAGAGCGATCAATACACAGATAGACAGAGCGATCAATACACAGATAGACAGAGCGATCAATACACAGATAGACAGAGTGATCAATACACAGATAGACAGAGTGATCAATACACAGATAGACAGAGCGATCAATACACAGATAGACAGAGCGATCAATACACAGATAGACAGAGCGATCAATACACAGATAGACAGAGAGATCTATTCACAGATACACAGAGCGATCAATACACAGATAGACAGAGTGATCAATACACAGATAGAGCGATCAATACACAGATAGACAGAGTGATCAATACACAGACAGAGTGATCAATGCACAGATAGACAGAGTGATCAATACACAGATAGGCAGAGCGATCAATACACAGATAGACAGAGTGATCAACACACAGATAGACAGAGTGATCAATACACAGATAGACAGAGTGATCAATACACAGATAGACAGAGTGATCAATACACAGATAGAAAGAGCGATCAATACACAATAGACAGAGCGATCAATACACAGATAGTCAGAGCGATCAATACACAGATAGACAGAGTGATCAATACACAGATAAAGCGATCAATACACAGGTAGACAGAGTGATCAATACACAGACAGAGTGATCAATGCACAGATAGACATAGCGATCAATACACAGATAGACAGAGCGATCAATACACAGATAGACAGAGTGATCAATACACAGATAGACAGAGTGATCAATACACCGATAGACAGAGTGATCAATACACAGATAGACAGAGCGATCAATACACAGATAGACAGAGTGATCAACACACAGATAGACAGAGTGATCAATACAGAGATAGACAGAGCGATCAATACACAGATGGACAGAGTGATCAATACACAGATAGACAGAGTGATCAATACACAGATAGACAGAGTGATCAATACACAGATAGACAGAGTGATCAATACACAGATAGACAGAGTGATCAATACACAGATAGAGAGAGTGATCAATACACAGATAGACAGAGCGATCAATACACAGATAGACAGAGCGATCAATACACAGATAGAAAGAGCGATCAATACACAGATAGACAGAGTGATCAATACACAGATAGACAGAGTGATCAATGCACAGATAGACAGAGCGATCAATACACAGATAGACAGAGCGATCGATACACAGATAGACAGAGTGATCAATACGCAGATAGACAGAGTGATCAATACACAGATAGACAGAGTGATCAATACACAGATAGAGCGCTAAATACACAGATAGACAGAGTGATCAATACACAGACAGAGTGATCAATGCACAGATAGACAGAGCGATCAATACACAGATAGAGAGAGAAATCAATACACAGATAGACAGAGCGATCAATACACAGATAGACAGAGCGATCAATACACAGATAGACAGAGTGATCAATACACAGATAGACAGAGTGATCAATACACAGATAGACAGAGCGATCAATACACAGATAGACAGAGCAATCAATACACAGATAGACAGAGTGATCAATACACAGATAGACAGAGCGATCAATACACAGATAGACAGAGCGATCAATACACAGATAGACAGAGTGATCAATACACAGATAGAGCGATCAATACACAGATAGACAGAGTGATCAATACACAGACAGAGTGATCAATGCACAGATAGACAGAGCGATCAATACACAGATAGACAGAGCGATCAATACACAGATAGACAGAGTAATCAATACACAGATAGACAGAATGATCAATACACAGATAGACAGAGTGATCAATACACAGATAGACAGAGCGATCAATACACAGATAGACAGAGTGATCAACACACAGATAGACAGAGTGATCAATACACAGATAGACAGAGCGATCAATACACAGAGAGAAAGAGCGATCAATACACAGATAGACAGAGTGATCAATACACAGATAGACAGTGATCAATACGCAGATAGACAGAGTGATCAATACACAGATAGACAGAGTGATCAATGCACAGATAGACAGAGCAATCAATACACAGATAGACAGAGCGATCAATACACAGGTAGACAGGTTGCTCAATACACAGATAGACAGAGTGATCAATACACAGATAGACAGAGCTTTCAATACACAGATAGACAGAGCGATCAATACACAGATAGACAGATTGCTCAATACACAGATAGACAGAGTGATCAATACACAGGTAGACAGAGTGATCAATACACAGATAGACAGAGTGATCAATACATAGCTAGACAGAGTGACCAAAACACATATAGACAGAGTGATCAATACACAGATAGAAAGAGTGATCAATACACAGATAGACAGAGTGATCAATACACAGATAGACAGAGCGATCAACACTCAGATAGACAGAGCGATCAATACACAGATAGACAGAGTGATCAATACACAGATAGACAGAGTGATCAATACACAGATAGACAGAGCGATCAATACACAGATAGACAGAGCGATCAATACACAGATAGACAGAGTGATCAATACACAGATGGACAGATTGCTCAATACACAGATAGACAGCGCGATCAATACACAGATAGACAGAGTGATCAATACACAGATAGACAGAGTGATCAATACACAGATAGACAGAGCGATCAATACACAGGTAGACAGATTGCTCAATACACAGATAGACAGAGTGATCAATACACAGATAGACAGAGCGATCAATACAGAGATAGACAGAGCGATCAATACACAGATAGACAGATTGCGCAATACACAGATAGACAGAGTGATCAATACACAGGTAGACAGAGTGATCAATACACAGATAGACAGAGTGATCAATACATAGCTAGACAGAGTGACCAATACACATATAGACAGAGTGATCAATGCACAGATAGAAAGAGTGATCAATACACAGATAGACAGAGTGATCAATACACAGATAGACAGAGCGATCAATACTCAGATAGACAGACCGGTCAATACACAGATAGACAGAGTGATCAATACACAGATAGACAGAGTGATCAATACACAGATAGACAGAGCGATCAATACACAGATAGACAGAGCGATCAATACACAGATAGACAGCGCGATCAATACACAGATAGACAGAGTGATCAATACACAGATAGACAGAGTGATCAATACACAGAGAGACAGAGCGATCAATACACAGATAGACAGAGTGATCAATACACAGATAGAGCGATCAATACACAGATAGACAGAGTGATCAATACACAGACAGAGTGATCAATGCACATATAGACAGAGCGATCAATACACAGATAGACAGAGCGATCAATACACAGATAGACAGAGTGATCAATACACAGATAGACACAGTGATCAATACACAGATAGGCAGAGTGATCAATACACAGATATGCAGAGCGATCAATACACAGATAGACAGATTGATCAACACACAGATAGACAGAGCGATCAATACACAGATAGACAGAGCGATCAATACACAGATAGACAGAGTGATCAATACACAGATAGACAGAGTGATCAATACACAGATAGACAGAGTGATCAATACACAGATAGAAAGAGCGATCAAGACACAATAGATAGAGCGATCAATACACAGGTAGTCAGAGCGATCATTACACAGATAGACAGAGTGATCAATACACAGATAAAGCGATCAATACACAGGTAGACAGAGTGATCAATACAAAGACAGAGTGATCAATGCACAGATAGACATAGCGATCAATACACAGATAGACAGAGCGATCAATACACAGATAGACAGAGTGATCAATGCACAGATAGACAGAGAGATCAATACACAGATAGACAGAGTGATCAATACACAGATAGACAGAGCGATCAATACACAGATAGACAGAGTGATCAACACACAGATAGACAGAGTGATCAATACAGAGATAGACAGAGCGATCAATACACAGATGGACAGAGTGATCAATACACAGATAGACAGAGTGATCAATACACAGATAGACAGAGTGATCAATACACAGATAGACAGAGTGATCAATACACAGATAGACAGAGTGATCAATACACAGATAGAGAGAGTGATCAATACACAGATAGACAGAGCGATCAATACACAGATAGACAGAGCGATCAATACACAGATAGAAAGAGCGATCAATACACAGATAGACAGAGTGATCAATACACAGATAGACAGAGTAATCAATACACAGATAGACAGAGTGATCAATACACAGAGAGTCAGAGTGATCAATGCACAGATAGACAGAGCGATCAATACACAGATAGACAGAGAGATCGATACACAGATAGACAGAGTGATCAATACACAGATAGACAGAGTGATCAATACACAGTTAGACAGAGTGATCAATACACAGATAGAGTGATCAATGCACAGATAGACAGAGCGATCAATACACAGATAGAGAGAGCAATCAATACACAGATAGACAGAGCGATCAATACACAGATAGACAGAGCGATCAATACACAGATAGACAGAGTGATCAATACACAGATAGACAGAGCGATCAATACACAGATAGAAAGAGCGATCAATACACAGATAGACAGAGTGATCAATATACAGATAGACAGTGATCAATACGCAGATAGACAGAGTGATCAATACACAGATAGACAGAGTGATCAATGCACAGACAGACAGAGTGATCAATGCACAGATAGACAGAGCGATCAATACACAGATAGAAAGAGCGATCAATACACAGATAGACAGAGTAATCAATACACAGATAGACAGAGTGATCAATACAGAGATAGACAGAGTGATCAATACACAGATAGACAGAGCGATCAATACACAGATAGACAGAGTGATCAACACACAGATAGACAGAGTGATCAATACACAGATAGACAGAGTGATCAATACAGAGATAGACAGAGTGATCAATACACAGATAGACAGAGCGATCAATACACAGATAGACAGAGTGATCAACACACAGATAGACAGAGTGATCAATACACAGATAGACAGAGCGATCAATACACAGATAGAAAGAGCGATCAATACACAGATAGACAGAGTGATCAATATACAGATAGACAGTGATCAATACGCAGATAGACAGAGTGATCAATACACAGATAGACAGAGTGATCAATGCACAGACAGACAGAGCAATCAATACACAGATAGACAGAGCGATCAATACACAGGTAGACAGATTGCTCAATACACAGATAGACAGAGTGATCAATACACAGATAGACAGAGCGATCAATACACAGATAGACAGAGTGATCAATACACAGATAGACAGATTGCTCAATACACAGATAGACAGAGTGATAAATACACAGGTAGACAGAGTGATCAATACACAGATAGACAGAGTGATCAATACATAGCTAGAAAGAGTGACCAATACACAGATAGACAGAGTGATCAATACACAGATAGAAAGAGTGATCAATACACAGATAGACAGAGCGATCAATACTCAGATAGATATAGTGATCAATACACAGATAAACAGAGTGATCAATACACAGATAGACAGAGCGATCAATACTCAGATAGATATAGTGATCAATACACAGATAGATAGAGTGATCAACACACAGATAGACAGAGTGATCAATACTCAGATAGACAGAGTGATCAATACACAGATAGACAGAGTGATCAATAGACAGATAGACAGAGCGATCAATGCACAGATAGAAAGAGTGATCAATACTCAGATAGACAGAGCGATCAATACACAGATAGACAGAGTGATCAATACACAGATAGAGAGAGTGATCAATACAAAGATAGACAGAGCGATCAATACACAGATAGACAGAGTGATCAATACACAGATAGACAGAGTGATCAATACACAGATCGAGAGAGTGATCAATACACAGATAGAAAGAGTGATCAATACACAGATAGACAGAGCGATCAATACACAGATCGACAGTAATCAATACACAGATAGACAGAGCGATCAATACACAGATAGACAGAGTGATCAATACACAGATAGACAGAGTGCTCAATACACAGATAGAAAGAATGATCAATACACAGATAGACAGAGTGATCAATACACAGATAGAGTGATCAATACACAGATAGACAGAGCGATCAATACAAAAATAGAGAGAGCGATCAATACACAGATAGAAAGAGCGATCAATAGACAGATAGACAGAGTGATCAATACACAGATAGACAGTGATCAATACACAGATAGACAGAGTGATCAATACAAAGATAGACAGAGTGATCAATGCACAGATAGACAGAGCGATCAATACACATACAGACAGAGCGACCAATACACAGAGAGACAGAGTGCTCAATACACAGATAGACAGAGTGATCAATACACAGATAGACAGAGCGATCAATACACAGATAGACAGAGCGATTAATACACGGATAGACAGAGCGTTCAATACACAGATAGACAGAGTGATCAATACACAGATAGACAGAGTGATCAATACACAGATAGAGTGGTCAATACACAGATCGACAGAGTGATCAATACACAGATAGAAAGAGTGATCAATACACAGATAGACAGAGCGATCAATACACAGATAGACAGTGATCAATACACAGATAGACAGAGTGAACAATACACAGATAGACAGAGTGATCAATACACAGATAGACAGAGTGACCAATACACAGATAGACAGAGTGATCAATACACAGCTAGAGAGAGTGATCAATACACAGATAGACAGAGCGATCAATACACAGATAGACAGAGTGATCAATACACAGACAGACAGAGTGATCAATACACAGATAGACAGAGTGATCAATAAACAGATAGACAGAGCGATCAATACACAGATAGACAGAGCGATCAATACACAGATAGACAGAGCGATCAAAACACAGATGGACGGAGTGATCAATACACAGGTAGACAGAGTGATCAATACACAGATAGACAGAGTGATCAATACACAGATAGACAGAATGATCAATACACAGATATACAGATTGATCAATACACAGATTGACAGAGTGATCAATACACAGATAGAGTGATCAATACTCAGATAGACAGAGTGAACAATACACAGATAGATAGAGTGATCAATACACAGATAGACAGAGTGATCAATACTCAGATAGACAAAGTGATCAATACACAGATAGACAGAGTGATCAATACACAGATAGACAGAGCGATCAATACACAGATAGACAGAGTGATCAATACACAGATAGACAGAGTGATCAATACACAGATAGAGAGAGTGATCAATACACAGATAGACAGAGCGATCAATACACAGATAGACAGAGCGATCAATACACAGATAGAAAGAGCGATCAATACACAGATAGACAGAGTGATCAATACACAGATAGACAGAGTGATCAATGCACAGATAGACAGAGCGATCAATACACAGATAGACAGAGCGATCGACACACAAATAGACAGAGTGATCAATACGCAGATAGACAGAGTGATCAATACACAGATAGACAGAGTGATCAATACACAGATAGAGCGATCAATACACAGATAGACAGAGTGATCAATACACAGACAGAGTGATCAATGCACAGATAGACAGAGCGATCAATACACAGATAGAGAGAGAAATCAATACACAGATAGACAGAGCGATCAATACACAGATAGACAGAGCGATCAATACACAGTTAGACAGAGTGATCAATACACAGATAGACAGAGTGATCAATACACAGATAGACAGAGTGATCAATACACAGATAGACAGAGCGATCAATACACAGATAGACAGAGCAATCAATACACAGATAGACAGAGTGATCAATACACAGATAGACAGAGCGATCAATACACAGATAGACAGAGCGATCAATACACAGATAGACAGAGTGATCAATACACAGATAGAGCGATCAATACACAGATAGACAGAGTGATCAATACACAGACAGAGTGATCAATGCACAGATAGACAGAGCGATCAATACACAGATAGACAGAGCGATCAATACACAGATAGACAGAGTAGTCAATACACAGATAGACAGAGTGATCAATACACAGATAGACAGAGTGATCAATACACAGATAGACAGAGCGATCAATACACAGATAGACAGAGTGATCAACACACAGATAGACAGAGTGATCAATACACAGATAGACAGAGCGATCAATACACAGAGAGAAAGAGCGATCAATACACAGATAGACAGAGTGATCAATACACAGATAGACAGTGATCAATACGCAGATAGACAGAGTGATCAATACACAGATAGACAGAGTGATCAATGCAAAGATAGACAGAGCAATCAATACACAGATAGACAGAGCGATCAATACACAGGTAGACAGGTTGCTCAATACACAGATAGACAGAGTGATCAATACACAGATAGACAGAGCTTTCAATACACAGATAGACAGAGCGATCAATACACAGATAGACAGATTGCTCAATACACAGATAGACAGAGTGATCAATACACAGGTAGACAGAGTGATCAATACACAGATAGACAGAGTGATAAATACATAGCTAGACAGAGTGACCAAAACACATATAGACAGAGTGGTCAATACACAGATAGAAAGAGTGATCAATACACAGATAGACAGAGTGATCAATACACAGATAGACAGAGCGATCAACACTCAGATAGACAGAGCGATCAATACACAGATAGACAGAGTGATCAATACACAGATAGACAGAGTGATCAATACACAGATAGACAGAGCGATCAATACACAGATAGACAGAGCGATCAATACACAGATAGACAGAGTGATCAATACACAGATGGACAGATTGCTCAATACACAGATAGACAGCGCGATCAATACACAGATAGACAGAGTGATCAATACACAGATAGACAGAGTGATCAATACACAGATAGACAGAGCGATCAATACACAGGTAGACAGATTGCTCAATACACAGATAGACAGAGTGATCAATACACAGATAGACAGAGCGATCAATACAGAGATAGACAGAGCGATCAATACACAGATAGACAGATTGCGCAATACACAGATTGACAGAGTGATCAATACACAGGTAGACAGAGTGATCAATACACAGATAGACAGAGTGATCAATACATAGCTAGACAGAGTGACCAATACACAGATAGACAGAGTGATCAATACACAGATAGAAAGAGTGATCAATACACAGATAGACAGAGCGATCAATACTCAGATAGATATAGTGATCAATACACAGATAGACAGAGTGATCAATACACAGATAGACAGAGCGATCAATACTCAGATAGATATAGTGATCAATACACAGATAGATAGAGTGATCAATACACAGATAGACAGAGTGATCAATACTCAGATAGACAGAGTGATCAATACACAGATAGACAGAGTGATCAATAGACAGATAGACAGAGTGATCAATGCACAGATAGAAAGAGTGATCAATACTCAGATAGACAGAGCGATCAATACACAGATAGACAGAGTGATCAATACACAGATAGAGAGAGTGATCAATACAAAGATAGACAGAGCGATCAATACACAGATAGACAGAGTGATCAATACACAGATAGACAGAGTGATCAATACACAGATCGAGAGAGTGATCAATACACAGATAGAAAGAGTGATCAATACACAGATAGACAGAGCGATCAATACACAGATAGACAGTAATCAATACACAGATAGACAGAGCGATCAATACACAGATAGACAGAGTGATCAATACACAGATAGACAGAGTGCTCAATACACAGATAGAAAGAATGATCAATACACAGATAGACAGAGTGATCAATACACAGATAGAGTGATCAATACACAGATAGACAGAGCGATCAATACAAAAATAGACAGAGCGATCAATACACAGATAGAAAGAGCGATCAAGAGACAGATAGACAGAGTGATCAATACACAGATAGACAGTGATCAATACACAGATAGACAGAGTGATCAATACACAGATAGACAGAGTGATCAATGCACAGATAGACAGAGCGATCAATACACATACAGACAGAGCGATCAATACACAGAGAGACAGAGTGCTCAATACACAGATAGACAGAGTGATCAATACACAGATAGAGAGAGCGATCAATACACAGATAGACAGAGCGATTAATACACGGATAGACAGAGCGTTCAATACACAGATAGACAGAGTGATCAATACACAGATAGACAGAGTGATCAATACACAGATAGAGTGGTCAATACACAGATCGACAGAGTGATCAATACACAGATAGAAAGAGTGATCAATACACAGATAGACAGAGCGATCAATACACAGATAGACAGTGATCAATACACAGATAGACAGAGTGAACAATACACAGATAGACAGAGTGATCAATACACAGATAGACAGAGTGACCAATACACAGATAGACAGAGTGATCAATACACAGCTAGAGAGAGTGATCAATACACAGATAGACAGAGCGATCAATACACAGATAGACAGAGTGATCAATACACAGACAGACAGAGTGATCAATACACAGATAGACAGAGTGATCAATAAACAGATAGACAGAGCGATCAATACACAGATAGACAGAGCGATCAATACACAGATAGACAGAGCGATCAAAACACAGATAGACGGAGTGATCAATACACAGGTAGACAGAGTGATCAATACACAGATAGACAGAGTGATCAATACACAGATAGACAGAATGATCAATACACAGATATACAGATTGATCAATACACAGATTGACAGAGTGATCAATACACAGATAGAGTGATCAATACTCAGATAGACAGAGTGAACAATACACAGATAGATAGAGTGATCAATACACAGATAGACAGAGTGATCAATACTCAGATAGACAGAGTGATCAATACACAGATAGACAGAGTGATCAATACACAGATAGACAGAGCGATCAATACACAGATAGACAGAGTGATCAATACACAGATAGACAGAGCGATCAATACACAGATAGACAGAGTGATCAATACACAGATAGACAGAGTGATCAATACACAGATAGACAGAGTGATCAATACACAGATAGACAGAGTGATCAATACACAGATAGACAGAGTGATCAATACACAGATAGAGAGAGTGATCAATACACAGATAGACAGAGCGATCAATACACAGATAGACAGAGCGATCAATACACAGATAGAAAGAGCGATCAATACACAGATAGACAGAGTGATCAATACACAGATAGACAGAGTGAGCAATGCACAGATAGACAGAGCGATCAATACACAGATAGACAGAGCGATCGATACACAAATAGACAGAGTGATCAATACGCAGATAGACAGAGTGATCAATACACAGATAGACAGTGTGATCAATACACAGATAGAGCGATCAATACACAGATAGACAGAGTGATCAATACACAGACAGAGTGATCAATGCACAGATAGACAGAGCGATCAATACACAGATAGAGAGAGAAATCAATACACAGATAGACAGAGCGATCAATACACAGATAGACAGAGCGATCAATACACAGTTAGACAGAGTGATCAATACACAGATAGACAGAGTGATCAATACACAGATAGACAGAGTGATCAATACACAGATAGACAGAGCGATCAATACACAGATAGACAGAGCAATCAATACACAGATAGACAGAGTGATCAATACACAGATAGACAGAGCGATCAATACACAGATAGACAGAGCGATCAATACACAGATAGACAGAGTGATCAATACACAGATAGAGCGATCAATACACAGATAGACAGAGTGATCAATACACAGACAGAGTGATCAATGCACAGATAGACAGAGCGATCAATACACAGATAGACAGAGCGATCAATACACAGATAGACAGAGTAATCAATACACAGATAGACAGAGTGATCAATACACAGATAGACAGAGTGATCAACACACAGATAGACAGAGTGATCAATACACAGATAGACAGAGCGATCAATACACAGAGAGAAAGAGCGATCAATACACAGATAGACAGAGTGATCAATACACAGATAGACAGTGATCAATACGCAGATAGACAGAGTGATCAATACACAGATAGACAGAGTGATCAATGCACAGATAGACAGAGCAATCAATACACAGATAGACAGAGCGATCAATACACAGGTAGACAGGTTGCTCAATACACAGATAGACAGAGTGATCAATACACAGAAAGACAGAGCTTTCAATACACAGATAGACAGAGCGATCAATACACAGATAGACAGATTGCTCAATACACAGATAGACAGAGTGATCAATACACAGGTAGACAGAGTGATCAATACACAGATAGACAGAGTGATCAATACATAGCTAGACAGAGTGACCAAAACACATATAGACAGAGTGATCAATACACAGATAGAAAGAGTGATCAATACACAGATAGACAGAGTGATCAATACACAGATAGACAGAGCGATCAACACTCAGATAGACAGAGCGATCAATACACAGATAGACAGAGTGATCAATACACAGATAGACAGAGTGATCAATACACAGATAGACAGAGCGATCAATACACAGATAGACAGAGCGATCAATACACAGATAGACAGAGTGATCAATACACAGATGGACAGATTGCTCAATACACAGATAGACAGCGCGATCAATACACAGATAGACAGAGTGATCAATACACAGATAGACAGAGTGATCAATACACAGATAGACAGAGCGATCAATACACAGGTAGACAGATTGCTCAATACACAGATAGACAGAGTGATCAATACACAGATAGACAGAGCGATCAATACAGAGATAGACAGAGCGATCAATACACAGATAGACAGATTGCGCAATACACAGATAGACAGAGTGATCAATACACAGGTAGACAGAGTGATCAATACACAGATAGACAAAGTGATCAATACATATCTAGACAGAGTGACCAATACACATATAGACAGAGTGATCAATACACAGATAGAAAGAGTGATCAATACACAGATAGACAGAGTGATCAATACACAGATAGACAGAGCGATCAATACTCAGATAGACAGAGCGGTCAATACACAGATAGACAGAGTGATCAATACACAGATAGACAGAGTGATCAATACACAGATCGACAGAGCGATCAATACACAGATAGACAGAGCGATCAATACAGAGATAGACAGCGCGATCAATACACAGATAGACAGAGTGATCAATACACAGATAGACAGAGTGATCAATACACAGAGAGACAGAGCGATCAATACACAGATAGACAGAGTGATCAATACACAGATAGAGCGATCAATACACAGATAGACAGAGTGATCAATACACAGACAGAGTGATCAATGCACATATAGACAGAGCGATCAATACACAGATAGACAGAGCGATCAATACACAGATAGACAGAGTGATCAATACACAGATAGACACAGTGATCAATACACAGATAGACAGAGCGATCAATACACAGATAGACAGAGTGATCAATACACAGATAGACAGAGTGATCAATACACAGATAGACAGAGTGATCAATACACAGATAGATAGAGCGATCAATACACAGATAGACAGAGTGATCAATACACAGATAGACAGAGTGATCAATACACAGATAGACAGAGTGATCAATACACAGATAGAAAGAGCGATCAATACACAATAGATAGAGCGATCAATACACAGGTAGTCAGAGCGATCATTACACAGATAGACAGAGTGATCAATACACAGATAAAGCGATCAATACACAGGTAGACAGAGTGATCAATACAAAGACAGAGTGATCAATGCACAGATAGACATAGCGATCAATACACAGATAGACAGACCGATCAATACACAGATAGACAGAGTGATCAATACACAGATAGACAGAGAGATCAATACACAGATAGACAGAGTGATCAATACACAGATAGACAGAGCGATCAATACACAGATAGACAGAGTGATCAACACACAGATAGACAGAGTGATCAATACAGAGATAGACAGAGCGATCAATACACAGATGGACAGAGTGATCAATACACAGATAGACAGAGTGATCAATACACAGATAGACAGAGTGATCAATACACAGATAGACAGAGTGATCAATACACAGATAGACAGAGTGATCAATACACAGATAGAGAGAGTGATCAATACACAGATAGACAGAGCGATCAATACACAGATAGACAGAGCGATCAATACACAGATAGAAAGAGCGATCAATACACAGATAGACAGAGTGATCAATACACAGATAGACAGAGTGATCAATACACAGATAGACAGAGTGATCAATACACAGAGAGACAGAGTGATCAATGCACAGATAGACAGAGCGATCAATACACAGATAGACAGAGAGATCGATACACAGATAGACAGAGTGATCAATACACAGATAGACAGAGTGATCAATACACAGTTAGACAGAGTGATCAATACACAGATAGAGTGATCAATGCACAGATAGACAGAGCGAACAATACACAGATAGAGAGAGCAATCAATACACAGATAGACAGAGCGATCAATACACAGATAGACAGAGCGATCAATACACAGATAGACAGAGTGATCAATACACAGATAGACAGAGTGATCAATGCACAGATAGACAGAGCGATCAATACACAGATAGAAAGAGTGATCAATACACAGATAGACAGAGTAATCAATACACAGATAGACAGAGTGATCAATACAGAGATAGACAGAGTGATCAATACACAGATAGACAGAGCGATCAATACACAGATAGACAGAGTGATCAACACACAGATAGACAGAGTGATCAATACACAGATAGACAGAGCGATCAATACACAGATAGAAAGAGCGATCAATACACAGATAGACAGAGTGATCAATATACAAATAGACAGTGATCAATACGCAGATAGACAGAGTGATCAATACACAGATAGAAAGAGTGATCAATGCACAGACAGACAGAGCAATCAATACACAGATAGACAGAGCGATCAATACACAGGTAGACAGATTGCTCAATACACAGATAGACAGAGTGATCAATACACAGATAGACAGAGCGATCAATACACAGATAGACAGAGTGATCAATACACAGATAGACAGATTGCTCAATACACAGATAGACAGAGTGATAAATACACAGGTAGACAGAGTGATCAATACACAGATAGACAGAGTGATCAATACATAGCTAGAAAGAGTGACCAATACACAGATAGACAGAGTGATCAATACACAGATAGACAGAGTGATCAATACACAGATAGACAGAGCGATCAATACTCAGATAGATATAGTGATCAATACACAGATAGATAGAGTGATCAATACACAGATAGACAGAGTGATCAATACTCAGATAGACAGAGCGATCAATACACAGATAGACAGAGTGATCAATACACAGATAGAGAGAGTGATCAATACAAAGATAGACAGAGCGATCAATACACAGATAGACAGAGTGATCAATACACAGATAGACAGAGTGATCAATACACAGATCGAGAGAGTGATCAATACACAGATAGAAAGAGTGATCAATACACAGATAGACAGAGCGATCAATACACAGATAGACAGTAATCAATACACAGATAGACAGAGCGATCAATACACAGATAGACAGAGTGATCAATACACAGATAGACAGAGTGCTCAATACACAGATAGACAGAATGATCAATACACAGATAGACAGAGTGATCAATACACAGATAGAGTGATCAATACACAGATAGACAGAGCGATCAATACAAAAATAGACAGAGCGATCAATACACAGATAGAAAGAGCGATCAATAGACAGATAGACAGAGTGATCAATACACAGATAGACAGTGATCAATACACAGATAGACAGAGTGATCAATACACAGATAGACAGAGTGATCAATGCACAGATAGACAGAGCGATCAATACACATACAGACAGAGCGATCAATACACAGAGAGACAGAGTGCTCAATACACAGATAGACAGAGTGATCAATACACAGATAGACAGAGCGATCAATACACAGATAGACAGAGCGATTAATACACGGATAGACAGAGCGTTCAATACACAGATAGACAGAGTGATCAATACACAGATAGACAGAGTGATCAATACACAGATAGAGTGGTCAATACACAGATCGACAGAGTGATCAATACACAGATAGACAGAGCGATCAATACACAGATAGACAGTGATCAATACACAGATAGACAGAGTGAACAATACACAGATAGACAGAGTGATCAATACACAGATAGACAGAGTGACCAATACACAGATAGACAGAGTGATCAATACACAGCTAGAGAGAGTGATCAATACACAGATAGACAGAGCGATCAATACACAGATAGACAGAGTGATCAATACACAGACAGACAGAGTGATCAATACACAGATAGACAGAGTGATCAATAAACAGATAGACAGAGCGATCAATACACAGATAGACAGAGCGATCAATACACAGATAGACAGAGCGATCAAAACACAGATAGACGGAGTGATCAATACACAGGTAGACAGAGTGATCAATACACAGATAGACAGAGTGATCAATACACAGATAGACAGAATGATCAATACACAGATATACAGATTGATCAATACACAGATTGACAGAGTGATCAATACACAGATAGAGTGATCAATACTCAGATAGACAGAGTGATCAATACACAGATACACAGAGTGATCAATACACAGATAGACAGAGCGATCAATACACAGATAGACAGAGTGATCAATACACAGATAGACAGAGCGATCAATACACAGATAGACAGAGTGATCAATACACAGATAGACAGAGTGATCAATACACAGATAGACAGAGTGATCAATACACAGATAGACAGAGTGATCAATACACAGATAGAGAGTGTGATCAAGACACAGATAGACAGAGCGATCAATACACAGATAGACAGAGCGATCAGTACACAGATAGAAAGAGCGATCAATACACAGATAGACAGAGTGATCAATACACAGATAGACAGAGTGATCAATACACAGATAGACAGAGTGATCAATACACAGATAGACAGAGTGGTCAATGCACAGATAGACAGAGCGATCAATACACAGATAGACAGAGAGATCGATACACAGATAGACAGAGTGATCAATACACAGATAGACAGAGTGATCAATACACAGATAGACAGAATGATCAATACACAGATAGAGCGATCAATACACAGATAGACAGAGTGATCAATACACAGATAGACAGAGTGATCAATACACAGATAGAAAGAGCGATCAATACACAGATAGAAAGAGCGATCAATACACAGATAGACAGAGCGATCAATACACAGATAGACAGAGTGATCAATACACAGATTGACAGAGTGATCAATACACAGATAGACAGAGTGATCAATACACAGATAGACAGAGCGATCAATACACAGATAGACAGTGATCAACACACAGATAGACAGAGTGATCAATGCAGAGATAGACATAGCGATCAATACACAGATAGACAGAGTGATCAATACACAGATAGACAGAGTGCTCAATACACAGATAGACAGAGTGATCAATACACAGATAGACAGAGCGATCAATACACAGATAGACAGAGTGATCAATACATAGATAGACAGAGTGATCAATACACAGATAGACAGAGTGATCAATACACAAATAGAATGAGTGATCAATACACAGATAGACAGAGTGATCAATACACAGAAAGACAGAGTGATCAATGCACAGATAGACAGAGCGATCAATACACAGATAGACAGAGTGATCAATACACAGATAGACAGAATGCTCAATACACAGATAGACAGAATGATCAATACACAGATAGACAGAGTGATCAATACACAGATAGACAGAGTGATCAATACACAGATAGACAGAGTGATCAATACACAGGTAGACAAAGTGATCAATACACAGATAGACAGAGTGATCAATAAACAGATAGACAGAGTTATCAATACACAGATAGCCAGAGTGATCAATACACAGATAGACAGAGTGATCAATACACAGATAGACAGAGCGATCAATACTCAGATAGACAGAGTGATCAATACACAGATAGACAGAGTGATCAATACACAGATAGACAGAGTGATCAATACACAGATGGGCAGAGCGATCAATACACAGATAGGCAGAGTGATCAATACACAGATAGACAGAGCGATCAATAGACAGATAGACAGAGTGATCAATACACAGATAGACAGAGTGATCAATACACAGATAGACAGAGCGATCAATACACAGATAGACAGAGTGTTCAATGCACAGATAGACAGAGCGATCAATACACAGATAGACAGAGTGTTCAATACACAGATAGACAGAGTGATCAATACACAGATAGACAGAGCGATCAATACACAGATAGACAGAGTGTTCAATACACAGATAGACAGAGTGATCAATACACAGATAGACAGAGCGATCAATACACAGATAGACAGAGCGATCAATAGACAGATAGACAGAGTGATCAATACACAGATAGACAGATTGATCAATACACAGATAGACAGAGCGATCAATACACAGATAGACAGAGTGTTCAATACACAGATAGACAGAGCGATCAATACACAGATAGACAGAGTGTTCAATACAGAGATAGACAGAGTGATCAATACACAGATAGACAGAGCGATCAATACACAGATAGACAGAGTGATCAATACACAGAGAGACAGAGTGATCAATACACAGATAGACAGAGCGATCAATACACAGATAGACAGAGTGTTCAATACACAGATAGACAGAGTGATCAATACACAGATAGACAGAGCGATCAAAACACAGATAGACAGAGCGATCAATACACAGATAGACAGAGCGATCAATATACAGATAGACAGAGTGATCAATACACAGATAGGCAGAGTGATCAATACACAGATAGACAGAGTGATCAATACACAGATCGACAGAGTGATCAATACACAGATAGAAAGAGTGATCTATACACAGATAGACAGAGCGATCAATGGAAGATAGACAGTGATCAATACACAGAGAGACAGAGTGATCAATACACAGATAGACAGAGTGATCAATGCACAGATAGACAGAGTGCTCAATACACAGATAGACAGAGTGATCAATACACAGATAGACAGAGCGATCAATACACAGATAGACAGAGCGATCAATACACAGATAGACAGAATGCTCAATACCCAGATAGACAGAGTGATCAATACAGAGATAGACAGAGCGATCAATACACAGATAGACAGAGCGATCAATACACAGATAGACAGATTGCTCAATACACAGATAGACAGAGTGATCAATGCACAGGTAGACAAAGTGATCAATACACAGATAGACAGAGTGATCAATACACAGATAGACAGAGTGATCAATACACAGATAGACAGAGTGATCAATACTCAGATAGACAGTGATCAATACAGAGATAGAGTGAACAATCCAAAGATAGGCAGAGTGATCAATACACAGATAGAGCGATCAATACTCAGATAGACAGAGTGAACAATACACAGATAGATAGAGTGATCAATACACAGATAGACAGAGTGATCAATACACAGATGGACAGATTGCTCAATACACAGATAGACAGCGCGATCAATACACAGATAGACAGAGTGATCAATACACAGATAGACAGAGTGATCAATACACAGATAGACAGAGCGATCAATACACAGGTAGACAGATTGCTCAATACACAGATAGACAGAGTGATCAATACACAGATAGACAGAGCGATCAATACAGAGATAGACAGAGCGATCAATACACAGATAGACAGATTGCGCAATACACAGATTGACAGAGTGATCAATACACAGGTAGACAGAGTGATCAATACACAGATAGACAGAGTGATCAATACATAGCTAGACAGAGTGACCAATACACAGATAGACAGAGTGATCAATACACAGATAGAAAGAGTGATCAATACACAGATAGACAGAGCGATCAATACTCAGATAGATATAGTGATCAATACACAGATAGACAGAGTGATCAATACACAGATAGACAGAGCGATCAATACTCAGATAGATATAGTGATCAATACACAGATAGATAGAGTGATCAATACACAGATAGACAGAGTGATCAATACTCAGATAGACAGAGTGATCAATACACAGATAGACAGAGTGATCAATAGACAGATAGACAGAGTGATCAATGCACAGATAGAAAGAGTGATCAATACTCAGATAGACAGAGCGATCAATACACAGATAGACAGAGTGATCAATACACAGATAGAGAGCGTGATCAATACAAAGATAGACAGAGCGATCAATACACAGATAGACAGAGTGATCAATACACAGATAGACAGAGTGATCAATACACAGATCGAGAGAGTGATCAATACACAGATAGAAAGAGTGATCAATACACAGATAGACAGAGCGATCAATACACAGATAGACAGTAATCAATACACAGATAGACAGAGCGATCAATACACAGATAGACAGAGTGATCAATACACAGATAGACAGAGTGCTCAATACACAGATAGAAAGAATGATCAATACACAGATAGACAGAGTGATCAATACACAGATAGAGTGATCAATACACAGATAGACAGAGCGATCAATACAAAAATAGACAGAGCGATCAATACACAGATAGAAAGAGCGATCAAGAGACAGATAGACAGAGTGATCAATACACAGATAGACAGTGATCAATACACAGATAGACAGAGTGATCAATACACAGATAGACAGAGTGATCAATGCACAGATAGACAGAGCGATCAATACACATACAGACAGAGCGATCAATACACAGAGAGACAGAGTGCTCAATACACAGATAGACAGAGTGATCAATACACAGATAGAGAGAGCGATCAATACACAGATAGACAGAGCGATTAATACACGGATAGACAGAGCGTTCAATACACAGATAGACAGAGTGATCAATACACAGATAGACAGAGTGATCAATACACAGATAGAGTGGTCAATACACAGATCGACAGAGTGATCAATACACAGATAGAAAGAGTGATCAATACACAGATAGACAGAGCGATCAATACACAGATAGACAGTGATCAATACACAGATAGACAGAGTGAACAATACACAGATAGACAGAGTGATCAATACACAGATAGACAGAGTGACCAATACACAGATAGACAGAGTGATCAATACACAGCTAGAGAGAGTGATCAATACACAGATAGACAGAGCGATCAATACACAGATAGACAGAGTGATCAATACACAGACAGACAGAGTGATCAATACACAGATAGACAGAGTGATCAATAAACAGATAGACAGAGCGATCAATACACAGATAGACAGAGCGATCAATACACAGATAGACAGAGCGATCAAAACACAGATAGACGGAGTGATCAATACACAGGTAGACAGAGTGATCAATACACAGATAGACAGAGTGATCAATACACAGATAGACAGAATGATCAATACACAGATATACAGATTGATCAATACACAGATTGACAGAGTGATCAATACACAGATAGAGTGATCAATACTCAGATAGACAGAGTGAACAATACACAGATAGATAGAGTGATCAATACACAGATAGACAGAGTGATCAATATACAAATAGACAGTGATCAATACGCAGATAGACAGAGTGATCAATACACAGATAGAAAGAGTGATCAATGCACAGACAGACAGAGCAATCAATACACAGATAGACAGAGCGATCAATACACAGGTAGACAGATTGCTCAATACACAGATAGACAGAGTGATCAATACACAGATAGACAGAGCGATCAATACACAGATAGACAGAGTGATCAATACACAGATAGACAGATTGCTCAATACACAGATAGACAGAGTGATAAATACACAGGTAGACAGAGTGATCAATACACAGATAGACAGAGTGATCAATACATAGCTAGAAAGAGTGACCAATACACAGATAGACAGAGTGATCAATACACAGATAGACAGAGTGATCAATACACAGATAGACAGAGCGATCAATACTCAGATAGATATAGTGATCAATACACAGATAGATAGAGTGATCAATACACAGATAGACAGAGTGATCAATACTCAGATAGACAGAGCGATCAATACACAGATAGACAGAGTGATCAATACACAGATAGAGAGAGTGATCAATACAAAGATAGACAGAGCGATCAATACACAGATAGACAGAGTGATCAATACACAGATAGACAGAGTGATCAATACACAGATCGAGAGAGTGATCAATACACAGATAGAAAGAGTGATCAATACACAGATAGACAGAGCGATCAATACACAGATAGACAGTAATCAATACACAGATAGACAGAGCGATCAATACACAGATAGACAGAGTGATCAATACACAGATAGACAGAGTGCTCAATACACAGATAGACAGAATGATCAATACACAGATAGACAGAGTGATCAATACACAGATAGAGTGATCAATACACAGATAGACAGAGCGATCAATACAAAAATAGACAGAGCGATCAATACACAGATAGAAAGAGCGATCAATAGACAGATAGACAGAGTGATCAATACACAGATAGACAGTGATCAATACACAGATAGACAGAGTGATCAATACACAGATAGACAGAGTGATCAATGCACAGATAGACAGAGCGATCAATACACATACAGACAGAGCGATCAATACACAGAGAGACAGAGTGCTCAATACACAGATAGACAGAGTGATCAATACACAGATAGACAGAGCGATCAATACACAGATAGACAGAGCGATTAATACACGGATAGACAGAGCGTTCAATACACAGATAGACAGAGTGATCAATACACAGATAGACAGAGTGATCAATACACAGATAGAGTGGTCAATACACAGATCGACAGAGTGATCAATACACAGATAGACAGAGCGATCAATACACAGATAGACAGTGATCAATACACAGATAGACAGAGTGAACAATACACAGATAGACAGAGTGATCAATACACAGATAGACAGAGTGACCAATACACAGATAGACAGAGTGATCAATACACAGCTAGAGAGAGTGATCAATACACAGATAGACAGAGCGATCAATACACAGATAGACAGAGTGATCAATACACAGACAGACAGAGTGATCAATACACAGATAGACAGAGTGATCAATAAACAGATAGACAGAGCGATCAATACACAGATAGACAGAGCGATCAATGCACAGATAGACAGAGCGATCAAAACACAGATAGACGGAGTGATCAATACACAGGTAGACAGAGTGATCAATACACAGATAGACAGAGTGATCAATACACAGATAGACAGAATGATCAATACACAGATATACAGATTGATCAATACACAGATTGACAGAGTGATCAATACACAGATAGAGTGATCAATACTCAGATAGACAGAGTGATCAATACACAGATAGACAGAGTGATCAATACACAGATAGACAGAGCGATCAATACACAGATAGACAGAGTGATCAATACACAGATAGACAGAGCGATCAATACACAGATAGACAGAGTGATCAATACACAGATAGACAGAGTGATCAATACACAGATAGACAGAGTGATCAATACACAGATAGACAGAGTGATCAATACACAGATAGAGAGTGTGATCAAGACACAGATAGACAGAGCGATCAATACACAGATAGACAGAGCGATCAGTACACAGATAGAAAGAGCGATCAATACACAGATAGACAGAGTGATCAATACACAGATAGACAGAGTGATCAATACACAGATAGACAGAGTGATCAATACACAGATAGACAGAGTGGTCAATGCACAGATAGACAGAGCGATCAATACACAGATAGACAGAGAGATCGATACACAGATAGACAGAGTGATCAATACACAGATAGACAGAGTGATCAATACACAGATAGACAGAATGATCAATACACAGATAGAGCGATCAATACACAGATAGACAGAGTGATCAATACACAGATAGACAGAGTGATCAATACACAGATAGAAAGAGCGATCAATACACAGATAGAAAGAGCGATCAATACACAGATAGACAGAGCGATCAATACACAGATAGACAGAGTGATCAATACACAGATTGACAGAGTGATCAATACACAGATAGACAGAGTGATCAATACACAGATAGACAGAGCGATCAATACACAGATAGACAGTGATCAACACACAGATAGACAGAGTGATCAATGCAGAGATAGACATAGCGATCAATACACAGATAGACAGAGTGATCAATACACAGATAGACAGAGTGCTCAATACACAGATAGACAGAGTGATCAATACACAGATAGACAGAGCGATCAATACACAGATAGACAGAGTGATCAATACATAGATAGACAGAGTGATCAATACACAGATAGACAGAGTGATCAATACACAAATAGAATGAGTGATCAATACACAGATAGACAGAGTGATCAATACACAGAAAGACAGAGTGATCAATGCACAGATAGACAGAGCGATCAATACACAGATAGACAGAGTGATCAATACACAGATAGACAGAATGCTCAATACACAGATAGACAGAATGATCAATACACAGATAGACAGAGCGATCAATACACAGATAGACAGAGCGATCATACAGAGATAGACAGAGTGATCAATACACAGATAGACAGAGTGATCAATACACAGATAGACAGAGTGATCAATACACAGGTAGACAAAGTGATCAATACACAGATAGACAGAGTGATCAATAAACAGATAGACAGAGTTATCAATACACAGATAGCCAGAGTGATCAATACACAGATAGACAGAGTGATCAATACACAGATAGACAGAGCGATCAATACTCAGATAGACAGAGTGATCAATACACAGATAGACAGAGTGATCAATACACAGATAGACAGAGTGATCAATACACAGATGGGCAGAGCGATCAATACACAGATAGGCAGAGTGATCAATACACAGATAGACAGAGCGATCAATAGACAGATAGACAGAGTGATCAATACACAGATAGACAGAGTGATCAATACACAGATAGACAGAGCGATCAATACACAGATAGACAGAGTGTTCAATGCACAGATAGACAGAGCGATCAATACACAGATAGACAGAGTGTTCAATACACAGATAGACAGAGTGATCAATACACAGATAGACAGAGCGATCAATACACAGATAGACAGAGTGTTCAATACACAGATAGACAGAGTGATCAATACACAGATAGACAGAGCGATCAATACACAGATAGACAGAGCGATCAATAGACAGATAGACAGAGTGATCAATACACAGATAGACAGATTGATCAATACACAGATAGACAGAGCGATCAATACACAGATAGACAGAGTGTTCAATACACAGATAGACAGAGCGATCAATACACAGATAGACAGAGTGTTCAATACAGAGATAGACAGAGTGATCAATACACAGATAGACAGAGCGATCAATACACAGATAGACAGAGTGATCAATACACAGAGAGACAGAGTGATCAATACACAGATAGACAGAGCGATCAATACACAGATAGACAGAGTGTTCAATACACAGATAGACAGAGTGATCAATACACAGATAGACAGAGCGATCAAAACACAGATAGACAGAGCGATCAATACACAGATAGACAGAGCGATCAATATACAGATAGACAGAGTGATCAATACACAGATAGGCAGAGTGATCAATACACAGATAGACAGAGTGATCAATACACAGATCGACAGAGTGATCAATACACAGATAGAAAGAGTGATCTATACACAGATAGACAGAGCGATCAATGGACAGATAGACAGTGATCAATACACAGAGAGACAGAGTGATCAATACACAGATAGACAGAGTGATCAATGCACAGATAGACAGAGTGCTCAATACACAGATAGACAGAGTGATCAATACACAGATAGACAGAGCGATCAATACACAGATAGACAGAGCGATCAATACACAGATAGACAGAATGCTCAATACCCAGATAGACAGAGTGATCAATACAGAGATAGACAGAGCGATCAATACACAGATAGACAGAGCGATCAATACACAGATAGACAGATTGCTCAATACACAGATAGACAGAGTGATCAATGCACAGGTAGACAAAGTGATCAATACACAGATAGACAGAGTGATCAATACACAGATAGACAGAGTGATCAATACTCAGATAGACAGTGATCAATACAGAGATAGAGTGAACAATCCAAAGATAGGCAGAGTGATCAATACACAGATAGAGCGATCAATACTCAGATAGACAGAGTGAACAATACACAGATAGATAGAGTGATCAATACACAGATAGACAGAGTGATCAATACACAGATGGACAGATTGCTCAATACACAGATAGACAGCGCGATCAATACACAGATAGACAGAGTGATCAATACACAGATAGACAGAGTGATCAATACACAGATAGACAGAGCGATCAATACACAGGTAGACAGATTGCTCAATACACAGATAGACAGAGTGATCAATACACAGATAGACAGAGCGATCAATACAGAGATAGACAGAGCGATCAATACACAGATAGACAGATTGCGCAATACACAGATTGACAGAGTGATCAATACACAGGTAGACAGAGTGATCAATACACAGATAGACAGAGTGATCAATACATAGCTAGACAGAGTGACCAATACACAGATAGACAGAGTGATCAATACACAGATAGAAAGAGTGATCAATACACAGATAGACAGAGCGATCAATACTCAGATAGATATAGTGATCAATACACAGATAGACAGAGTGATCAATACACAGATAGACAGAGCGATCAATACTCAGATAGATATAGTGATCAATACACAGATAGATAGAGTGATCAATACACAGATAGACAGAGTGATCAATACTCAGATAGACAGAGTGATCAATACACAGATAGACAGAGTGATCAATAGACAGATAGACAGAGTGATCAATGCACAGATAGAAAGAGTGATCAATACTCAGATAGACAGAGCGATCAATACACAGATAGACAGAGTGATCAATACACAGATAGAGAGAGTGATCAATACAAAGATAGACAGAGCGATCAATACACAGATAGACAGAGTGATCAATACACAGATAGACAGAGTGATCAATACACAGATCGAGAGAGTGATCAATACACAGATAGAAAGAGTGATCAATACACAGATAGACAGAGCGATCAATACACAGATAGACAGTAATCAATACACAGATAGACAGAGCGATCAATACACAGATAGACAGAGTGATCAATACACAGATAGACAGAGTGCTCAATACACAGATAGAAAGAATGATCAATACACAGATAGACAGAGTGATCAATACACAGATAGAGTGATCAATACACAGATAGACAGAGCGATCAATACAAAAATAGACAGAGCGATCAATACACAGATAGAAAGAGCGATCAAGAGACAGATAGACAGAGTGATCAATACACAGATAGACAGTGATCAATACACAGATAGACAGAGTGATCAATACACAGATAGACAGAGTGATCAATGCACAGATAGACAGAGCGATCAATACACATACAGACAGAGCGATCAATACACAGAGAGACAGAGTGCTCAATACACAGATAGACAGAGTGATCAATACACAGATAGAGAGAGCGATCAATACACAGATAGACAGAGCGATTAATACACGGATAGACAGAGCGTTCAATACACAGATAGACAGAGTGATCAATACACAGATAGACAGAGTGATCAATACACAGATAGAGTGGTCAATACACAGATCGACAGAGTGATCAATACACAGATAGAAAGAGTGATCAATACACAGATAGACAGAGCGATCAATACACAGATAGACAGTGATCAATACACAGATAGACAGAGTGAACAATACACAGATAGACAGAGTGATCAATACACAGATAGACAGAGTGACCAATACACAGATAGACAGAGTGATCAATACACAGCTAGAGAGAGTGATCAATACACAGATAGACAGAGCGATCAATACACAGATAGACAGAGTGATCAATACACAGACAGACAGAGTGATCAATACACAGATAGACAGAGTGATCAATAAACAGATAGACAGAGCGATCAATACACAGATAGACAGAGCGATCAATACACAGATAGACAGAGCGATCAAAACACAGATAGACGGAGTGATCAATACACAGGTAGACAGAGTGATCAATACACAGATAGACAGAGTGATCAATACACAGATAGACAGAATGATCAATACACAGATATACAGATTGATCAATACACAGATTGACAGAGTGATCAATACACAGATAGAGTGATCAATACTCAGATAGACAGAGTGAACAATACACAGATAGATAGAGTGATCAATACACAGATAGACAGAGTGATCAATACTCAGATAGACAGAGTGATCAATACACAGATAGACAGAGTGATCAATACACAGATAGACAGAGCGATCAATACACAGATAGACAGAGTGATCAATACACAGATAGACAGAGCGATCAATACACAGATAGACAGAGTGATCAATACACAGATAGACAGAGTGATCAATACACAGATAGACAGAGTGATCAATACACAGATAGACAGAGTGATCAATACACAGATAGACAGAGTGATCAATACACAGATAGAGAGAGTGATCAATACACAGATAGACAGAGCGATCAATACACAGATAGACAGAGCGATCAATACACAGATAGAAAGAGCGATCAATACACAGATAGACAGAGTGATCAATACACAGATAGACAGAGTGAGCAATGCACAGATAGACAGAGCGATCAATACACAGATAGACAGAGCGATCGATACACAAATAGACAGAGTGATCAATACGCAGATAGACAGAGTGATCAATACACAGATAGACAGTGTGATCAATACACAGATAGAGCGATCAATACACAGATAGACAGAGTGATCAATACACAGACAGAGTGATCAATGCACAGATAGACAGAGCGATCAATACACAGATAGAGAGAGAAATCAATACACAGATAGACAGAGCGATCAATACACAGATAGACAGAGCGATCAATACACAGTTAGACAGAGTGATCAATACACAGATAGACAGAGTGATCAATACACAGATAGACAGAGTGATCAATACACAGATAGACAGAGCGATCAATACACAGATAGACAGAGCAATCAATACACAGATAGACAGAGTGATCAATACACAGATAGACAGAGCGATCAATACACAGATAGACAGAGCGATCAATACACAGATAGACAGAGTGATCAATACACAGATAGACAGAGCGATCAATACACAGATAGACAGAGTGATCAACACACAGATAGACAGAGTGATCAATACACAGATAGACAGAGCGATCAATACACAGAGAGAAAGAGCGATCAATACACAGATAGACAGAGTGATCAATACACAGATAGACAGTGATCAATACGCAGATAGACAGAGTGATCAATACACAGATAGACAGAGTGATCAATGCACAGATAGACAGAGCAATCAATACACAGATAGACAGAGCGATCAATACACAGGTAGACAGGTTGCTCAATACACAGATAGACAGAGTGATCAATACACAGAAAGACAGAGCTTTCAATACACAGATAGACAGAGCGATCAATACACAGATAGACAGATTGCTCAATACACAGATAGACAGAGTGATCAATACACAGGTAGACAGAGTGATCAATACACAGATAGACAGAGTGATCAATACATAGCTAGACAGAGTGACCAAAACACATATAGACAGAGTGATCAATACACAGATAGAAAGAGTGATCAATACACAGATAGACAGAGTGATCAATACACAGATAGACAGAGCGATCAACACTCAGATAGACAGAGCGATCAATACACAGATAGACAGAGTGATCAATACACAGATAGACAGAGTGATCAATACACAGATAGACAGAGCGATCAATACACAGATAGACAGAGCGATCAATACACAGATAGACAGAGTGATCAATACACAGATGGACAGATTGCTCAATACACAGATAGACAGCGCGATCAATACACAGATAGACAGAGTGATCAATACACAGATAGACAGAGTGATCAATACACAGATAGACAGAGCGATCAATACACAGGTAGACAGATTGCTCAATACACAGATAGACAGAGTGATCAATACACAGATAGACAGAGCGATCAATACAGAGATAGACAGAGCGATCAATACACAGATAGACAGATTGCGCAATACACAGATAGACAGAGTGATCAATACACAGGTAGACAGAGTGATCAATACACAGATAGACAAAGTGATCAATACATATCTAGACAGAGTGACCAATACACATATAGACAGAGTGATCAATACACAGATAGAAAGAGTGATCAATACACAGATAGACAGAGTGATCAATACACAGATAGACAGAGCGATCAATACTCAGATAGACAGAGCGGTCAATACACAGATAGACAGAGTGATCAATACACAGATAGACAGAGTGATCAATACACAGATAGACAGAGCGATCAATACACAGATAGACAGAGCGATCAATACAGAGATAGACAGCGCGATCAATACACAGATAGACAGAGTGATCAATACACAGATAGACAGAGTGATCAATACACAGAGAGACAGAGCGATCAATACACAGATAGACAGAGTGATCAATACACAGATAGAGCGATCAATACACAGATAGACAGAGTGATCAATACACAGACAGAGTGATCAATGCACATATAGACAGAGCGATCAATACACAGATAGACAGAGCGATCAATACACAGATAGACAGAGTGATCAATACACAGATAGACACAGTGATCAATACACAGATAGACAGAGCGATCAATACACAGATAGACAGAGTGATCAATACACAGATAGACAGAGTGATCAATACACAGATAGACAGAGTGATCAATACACAGATAGATAGAGCGATCAATACACAGATAGACAGAGTGATCAATACACAGATAGACAGAGTGATCAATACACAGATAGACAGAGTGATCAATACACAGATAGAAAGAGCGATCAATACACAATAGATAGAGCGATCAATACACAGGTAGTCAGAGCGATCATTACACAGATAGACAGAGTGATCAATACACAGATAAAGCGATCAATACACAGGTAGACAGAGTGATCAATACAAAGACAGAGTGATCAATGCACAGATAGACATAGCGATCAATACACAGATAGACAGACCGATCAATACACAGATAGACAGAGTGATCAATACACAGATAGACAGAGAGATCAATACACAGATAGACAGAGTGATCAATACACAGATAGACAGAGCGATCAATACACAGATAGACAGAGTGATCAACACACAGATAGACAGAGTGATCAATACAGAGATAGACAGAGCGATCAATACACAGATGGACAGAGTGATCAATACACAGATAGACAGAGTGATCAATACACAGATAGACAGAGTGATCAATACACAGATAGACAGAGTGATCAATACACAGATAGACAGAGTGATCAATACACAGATAGAGAGAGTGATCAATACACAGATAGACAGAGCGATCAATACACAGATAGACAGAGCGATCAATACACAGATAGAAAGAGTGATCAATACACAGATAGACAGAGTGATCAATACACAGATAGACAGAGTGATCAATACACAGATAGACAGAGTGATCAATACACAGAGAGACAGAGTGATCAATGCACAGATAGACAGAGCGATCAATACACAGATAGACAGAGAGATCGATACACAGATAGACAGAGTGATCAATACACAGATAGACAGAGTGATCAATACACAGTTAGACAGAGTGATCAATACACAGATAGAGTGATCAATGCACAGATAGACAGAGCGAACAATACACAGATAGAGAGAGCAATCAATACACAGATAGACAGAGCGATCAATACACAGATAGACAGAGCGATCAATACACAGATAGACAGAGTGATCAATACACAGATAGACAGAGTGATCAATGCACAGATAGACAGAGCGATCAATACACAGATAGAAAGAGTGATCAATACACAGATAGACAGAGTAATCAATACACAGATAGACAGAGTGATCAATACAGAGATAGACAGAGTGATCAATACACAGATAGACAGAGCGATCAATACACAGATAGACAGAGTGATCAACACACAGATAGACAGAGTGATCAATACACAGATAGACAGAGCGATCAATACACAGATAGAAAGAGCGATCAATACACAGATAGACAGAGTGATCAATATACAAATAGACAGTGATCAATACGCAGATAGACAGAGTGATCAATACACAGATAGAAAGAGTGATCAATGCACAGACAGACAGAGCAATCAATACACAGATAGACAGAGCGATCAATACACAGGTAGACAGATTGCTCAATACACAGATAGACAGAGTGATCAATACACAGATAGACAGAGCGATCAATACACAGATAGACAGAGTGATCAATACACAGATAGACAGATTGCTCAATACACAGATAGACAGAGTGATAAATACACAGGTAGACAGAGTGATCAATACACAGATAGACAGAGTGATCAATACATAGCTAGAAAGAGTGACCAATACACAGATAGACAGAGTGATCAATACACAGATAGACAGAGTGATCAATACACAGATAGACAGAGCGATCAATACTCAGATAGATATAGTGATCAATACACAGATAGATAGAGTGATCAATACACAGATAGACAGAGTGATCAATACTCAGATAGACAGAGCGATCAATACACAGATAGACAGAGTGATCAATACACAGATAGAGAGAGTGATCAATACAAAGATAGACAGAGCGATCAATACACAGATAGACAGAGTGATCAATACACAGATAGACAGAGTGATCAATACACAGATCGAGAGAGTGATCAATACACAGATAGAAAGAGTGATCAATACACAGATAGA
The DNA here is from genome assembly GCF_052327205.1 of Somniosus microcephalus. Lineage (NCBI taxonomy): Eukaryota > Metazoa > Chordata > Chondrichthyes > Squaliformes > Somniosidae > Somniosus > Somniosus microcephalus. The sequence continues at coordinate 3,101,655 of NC_140997.1, forward strand.
CAGAGCGATCAATACACAGATAGACAGTAATCAATACACAGATAGACAGAGCGATCAATACACAGATAGACAGAGTGATCAATACACAGATAGACAGAGTGCTCAATACACAGATAGACAGAATGATCAATACACAGATAGACAGAGTGATCAATACACAGATAGAGTGATCAATACACAGATAGACAGAGCGATCAATACAAAAATAGACAGAGCGATCAATACACAGATAGAAAGAGCGATCAATAGACAGATAGACAGAGTGATCAATACACAGATAGACAGTGATCAATACACAGATAGACAGAGTGATCAATACACAGATAGACAGAGTGATCAATGCACAGATAGACAGAGCGATCAATACACATACAGACAGAGCGATCAATACACAGAGAGACAGAGTGCTCAATACACAGATAGACAGAGTGATCAATACACAGATAGACAGAGCGATCAATACACAGATAGACAGAGCGATTAATACACGGATAGACAGAGCGTTCAATACACAGATAGACAGAGTGATCAATACACAGATAGACAGAGTGATCAATACACAGATAGAGTGGTCAATACACAGATCGACAGAGTGATCAATACACAGATAGACAGAGCGATCAATACACAGATAGACAGTGATCAATACACAGATAGACAGAGTGAACAATACACAGATAGACAGAGTGATCAATACACAGATAGACAGAGTGACCAATACACAGATAGACAGAGTGATCAATACACAGCTAGAGAGAGTGATCAATACACAGATAGACAGAGCGATCAATACACAGATAGACAGAGTGATCAATACACAGACAGACAGAGTGATCAATACACAGATAGACAGAGTGATCAATAAACAGATAGACAGAGCGATCAATACACAGATAGACAGAGCGATCAATACACAGATAGACAGAGCGATCAAAACACAGATAGACGGAGTGATCAATACACAGGTAGACAGAGTGATCAATACACAGATAGACAGAGTGATCAATACACAGATAGACAGAATGATCAATACACAGATATACAGATTGATCAATACACAGATTGACAGAGTGATCAATACACAGATAGAGTGATCAATACTCAGATAGACAGAGTGATCAATACACAGATAGACAGAGTGATCAATACACAGATAGACAGAGCGATCAATACACAGATAGACAGAGTGATCAATACACAGATAGACAGAGCGATCAATACACAGATAGACAGAGTGATCAATACACAGATAGACAGAGTGATCAATACACAGATAGACAGAGTGATCAATACACAGATAGACAGAGTGATCAATACACAGATAGAGAGTGTGATCAAGACACAGATAGACAGAGCGATCAATACACAGATAGACAGAGCGATCAGTACACAGATAGAAAGAGCGATCAATACACAGATAGACAGAGTGATCAATACACAGATAGACAGAGTGATCAATACACAGATAGACAGAGTGATCAATACACAGATAGACAGAGTGGTCAATGCACAGATAGACAGAGCGATCAATACACAGATAGACAGAGAGATCGATACACAGATAGACAGAGTGATCAATACACAGATAGACAGAGTGATCAATACACAGATAGACAGAATGATCAATACACAGATAGAGCGATCAATACACAGATAGACAGAGTGATCAATACACAGATAGACAGAGTGATCAATACACAGATAGAAAGAGCGATCAATACACAGATAGAAAGAGCGATCAATACACAGATAGACAGAGCGATCAATACACAGATAGACAGAGTGATCAATACACAGATTGACAGAGTGATCAATACACAGATAGACAGAGTGATCAATACACAGATAGACAGAGCGATCAATACACAGATAGACAGTGATCAACACACAGATAGACAGAGTGATCAATGCAGAGATAGACATAGCGATCAATACACAGATAGACAGAGTGATCAATACACAGATAGACAGAGTGCTCAATACACAGATAGACAGAGTGATCAATACACAGATAGACAGAGCGATCAATACACAGATAGACAGAGTGATCAATACATAGATAGACAGAGTGATCAATACACAGATAGACAGAGTGATCAATACACAAATAGAATGAGTGATCAATACACAGATAGACAGAGTGATCAATACACAGAAAGACAGAGTGATCAATGCACAGATAGACAGAGCGATCAATACACAGATAGACAGAGTGATCAATACACAGATAGACAGAATGCTCAATACACAGATAGACAGAATGATCAATACACAGATAGACAGAGCGATCAATACACAGATAGACAGAGCGATCATACAGAGATAGACAGAGTGATCAATACACAGATAGACAGAGTGATCAATACACAGATAGACAGAGTGATCAATACACAGGTAGACAAAGTGATCAATACACAGATAGACAGAGTGATCAATAAACAGATAGACAGAGTTATCAATACACAGATAGCCAGAGTGATCAATACACAGATAGACAGAGTGATCAATACACAGATAGACAGAGCGATCAATACTCAGATAGACAGAGTGATCAATACACAGATAGACAGAGTGATCAATACACAGATAGACAGAGTGATCAATACACAGATGGGCAGAGCGATCAATACACAGATAGGCAGAGTGATCAATACACAGATAGACAGAGCGATCAATAGACAGATAGACAGAGTGATCAATACACAGATAGACAGAGTGATCAATACACAGATAGACAGAGCGATCAATACACAGATAGACAGAGTGTTCAATGCACAGATAGACAGAGCGATCAATACACAGATAGACAGAGTGTTCAATACACAGATAGACAGAGTGATCAATACACAGATAGACAGAGCGATCAATACACAGATAGACAGAGTGTTCAATACACAGATAGACAGAGTGATCAATACACAGATAGACAGAGCGATCAATACACAGATAGACAGAGCGATCAATAGACAGATAGACAGAGTGATCAATACACAGATAGACAGATTGATCAATACACAGATAGACAGAGCGATCAATACACAGATAGACAGAGTGTTCAATACACAGATAGACAGAGCGATCAATACACAGATAGACAGAGTGTTCAATACAGAGATAGACAGAGTGATCAATACACAGATAGACAGAGCGATCAATACACAGATAGACAGAGTGATCAATACACAGAGAGACAGAGTGATCAATACACAGATAGACAGAGCGATCAATACACAGATAGACAGAGTGTTCAATACACAGATAGACAGAGTGATCAATACACAGATAGACAGAGCGATCAAAACACAGATAGACAGAGCGATCAATACACAGATAGACAGAGCGATCAATATACAGATAGACAGAGTGATCAATACACAGATAGGCAGAGTGATCAATACACAGATAGACAGAGTGATCAATACACAGATCGACAGAGTGATCAATACACAGATAGAAAGAGTGATCTATACACAGATAGACAGAGCGATCAATGGACAGATAGACAGTGATCAATACACAGAGAGACAGAGTGATCAATACACAGATAGACAGAGTGATCAATGCACAGATAGACAGAGTGCTCAATACACAGATAGACAGAGTGATCAATACACAGATAGACAGAGCGATCAATACACAGATAGACAGAGCGATCAATACACAGATAGACAGAATGCTCAATACCCAGATAGACAGAGTGATCAATACAGAGATAGACAGAGCGATCAATACACAGATAGACAGAGCGATCAATACACAGATAGACAGATTGCTCAATACACAGATAGACAGAGTGATCAATGCACAGGTAGACAAAGTGATCAATACACAGATAGACAGAGTGATCAATACACAGATAGACAGAGTGATCAATACACAGATAGACAGAGTGATCAATACTCAGATAGACAGTGATCAATACAGAGATAGAGTGAACAATCCAAAGATAGGCAGAGTGATCAATACACAGATAGAGCGATCAATACTCAGATAGACAGAGTGAACAATACACAGATAGATAGAGTGATCAATACACAGATAGACAGAGTGATCAATACTCAGATAGACAGAGTGATCAATACACAGATAGACAGAGTGATCAATACACAGATAGACAGAGCGATCAATACACAGATAGACAGAGTGATCAATACACAGATAGACAGAGCGATCAATACACAGATAGACAGAGTGATCAATACACAGATAGACAGAGTGATCAATACACAGATAGACAGAGTGATCAATACACAGATAAAGCGATCAATACACAGGTAGTCAGAGTGATCAATACACAGACAGAATGATCAATGCACAGATAGACATAGCGATCAATACACAGATAGACAGAGCGATCAATCCAGAGATAGACAGAGTGATAAATACACAGATAGACAGAGAGATCAATACACAGATAGACAGAGTGATCAATACACAGATAGACAGAGCTATCAATACACAGATAGACAGAGTGATCAACACACAGATAGACAGAGTGATCAATACAGAGATAGACAGAGCGATCAATACACAGATGGTCAGAGTGATCAATACACAGATAGACAGAGTGATCAATACACAGATAGACAGAATGATCAATACACAGATAGACAGAGTGATCAATACACAGATAGACAGAGTGATCAATACACAGATAGAGAGAGTGATCAATACACAGATAGACAGAGCGATCAATACACAGATAGACAGAGCGATCAATACACAGATAGAAAGAGCGATCAATACACAGATAGACAGAGTGATCAATACACAGATAGACAGAGTGATCAATACACAGATAGACAGAGCAATCAATACACAGATAGACAGAGAGATCGATACACAGATAGACAGAGTGATCAATACACAGATAGACAGAGTGATCAATACACAGATAGACAGAGTGATCAATACACAGATAGAGCGATCAATACACAGATAGACAGAGTGATCAATACACAGACAGAGTGATCAATGCACAGAAGGACAGAGCGATCAATACACAGATAGAGAGAGCAATCAATACACAGATAGACAGAGCGATCAATACACAGAGAGACAGAGCGATCAATACACAGATAGACAGAGTGATCAATACACAGATAGAGTGATCAATGCACAGATAGAGAGAGCGATCAATACAAAGATAGACAGAGCGATCAATACACAGATAGACAGAGTGATCAATACACAGATAGACAGAGTGATCAATACACAGATAGACACAGCGATCAATACTCAGATAGACAGAGCGATCAATACACAGATAGACAGAGTGATCAATACACAGATAGACAGAGCGATCAATACACAGATAGACAGAGCGATCAATACACAGATAGACACAGTGATCAATACACAGATAGAGCGATCAATACACAGATAGACAGAGTGATCAATACACAGACAGAGTGATCAATGCACAGATAGACAGAGCGATCAATACACAGATAGACAGAGCGATCAATACACAGATAGAGAGAGTAATCAATACACAGATAGACAGAGTGATCAATACACAGATAGACAGAGTGGTCAATACACAGATAGACAGAGCGATCAATACACAGATAGACAGAGTGATCAACACACGGATAGACAGAGTGATCAATACACAGATAGACAGAGCGATCAATACACAGATAGAAAGAGCGATCAATACACAGATAGACAGAGTGATCAATACACAGATAGACAGTGATCAATACACAGATAGACAGAGTGATCAATGCACAGATAGACAGATTGCTCAATACACAGATAGACAGAGTGATCAATACACAGGTAGACAGAGTGATCAATACACAGATAGACAGAGCGATCAATACACAGATAGACAGATTGCTCAATACACAGATAGACAGAGTGATCAATACACAGATAGACAGAGTGATCAATACACAGATAGACAGAGCGATCAATACACAGATAGACAGAGCGATCAATACACAGATAGACAGAGCGATCAATACACAGATAGACAGAGCGATCAATACACAGATAGACAGATTGCTCAATACACAGATAGACAGAGTGATCAATACACAGATAGACAGAGTGACCAATACACAGATAGACAGAGTGATCAATACACAGATAGAAAGAGTGATCAATACACAGATAGACAGAGTGATCAATACACAGATAGACAGAGCGATCAATACACAGATAGATATAGTGATCAATACACAGATAGATAGAGTAATCAATACACAGATAGACAGAGTGATCAATACTCAGATGGACAGAGTGATCAATACACAGATAGACAGAGCGATCAATACACAGAGAGACAGAGTGATCAATACACAGGTAGACAGAGTGATCAATACACAGATAGACAGAGTGATCAATACACAGATTGACAGAGTGATCAATACACAGATAGAGTGATCAATCCACAGATAGACAGAGTGATCAATACACAGATAGACAGAGCGATCAATACACAGATAGACAGAGTGATCAATACTCAGATAGACAGAGCGATCAATACACAGATAGACAGATTGATCAATACACAGATAGACAGAGTGGTCAATACACTGATAGAAAGAGCGATCAATACACAGGTTGACAGAGTGATCAATACACAGATAGACAGAGCGATCAATACACAGATAGACAGAGCAATCAATACACAGATAGACAGAGCGATCAATACACAGATGGACAGATTGATCAATACACAGATAGACAGAGTGATCAATACACAGATAGACAGAGTGACCAATACACAGATAGACAGAGCGATCAATACACAGGTAGACAGCGATCAATACACAGATAGACAGACTGATCAATACACAGATAGACAGAGTGATCAATACACAGATAGACAGAGTGATCAATACACAGATAGACAGAGTGACCAATACACAGATAGACAGAGTGATCAATACACAGAAAGACAGAGCGATCAATACACAGATAGACAGAGTGATCAATACACAGATAGACAGAGTGATCAATACACAGATAGACAGAGTGATCAATACACAGATAGACAGAGCGATCAATACACAGATAGACAGAGTGATCAATACACAGAAAGACAGAGCGATCAATACACAGATAGACAGAGTGATCAATACATAGATAGACAGAGTGATCAATACACAGATAGACAGAGTGATCAATACACAGAAAGACAGAGCGATCAATACACAGATAGACAGAGTGATCAATACATAGATAGACAGAGTGATCAATACACAGATAGAAAGAGCGATCAATACACAGATAGACAGAGCGATCAATACACAGATAGACAGAATGCTCAATACACAGATAGACAGAGTGATCAATACACAGATAGACAGAGCGATCAATACACAGATAGAAAGAGCGATCAATACACAGATAGACAGATTGCTCAATACACAGATAGACAGAGTGATCAATACACAGGTAGACAAAGTGATCAATACCCAGATAGACAGAGTGATCAATACACAGATAGACAGAGTGATCAATACACAGATAGACAGAGTGATCAATACACAGATAGACAGAGTGATCAATACACAGATAGAGTGATCAATCCAAAGATAGACAGAGTGATCAATACACAGATAGACAGAGTAATCAATACACAGATAGACAGAGTGATCAATACACAGATAGACAGAGTGATCAATACACAGATAGACAGAGCGATCAATACACAGATAGACAGAGTGATCAACACACAGATAGACAGAGTGATCAATACACAGATAGACAGAGCGATCAATACACAGAGAGAAAGAGCGATCAATACACAGATAGACAGAGTGATCAATACACAGATAGACAGTGATCAATACGCAGATAGACAGAGTGATCAATACACAGATAGACAGAGTGATCAATGCACAGATAGACAGAGCAATCAATACACAGATAGACAGAGCGATCAATACACAGGTAGACAGGTTGCTCAATACACAGATAGACAGAGTGATCAATACACAGAAAGACAGAGCTTTCAATACACAGACAGACAGAGCGATCAATACACAGATAGACAGATTGCTCAATACACAGATAGACAGAGTGATCAATACACAGGTAGACAGAGTGATCAATACACAGATAGACAGAGTGATCAATACATAGCTAGACAGAGTGACCAAAACACATATAGACAGAGTGATCAATACACAGATAGAAAGAGTGATCAATACACAGATAGACAGAGTGATCAATACACAGATAGACAGAGCGATCAACACTCAGATAGACAGAGCGATCAATACACAGATAGACAGAGTGATCAATACACAGATAGACAGAGTGATCAATACACAGATAGACAGAGCGATCAATACACAGATAGACAGAGCGATCAATACACAGATAGACAGAGTGATCAATACACAGATGGACAGATTGCTCAATACACAGATAGACAGCGCGATCAATACACAGATAGACAGAGTGATCAATACACAGATAGACAGAGTGATCAATACACAGATAGACAGAGCGATCAATACACAGGTAGACAGATTGCTCAATACACAGATAGACAGAGTGATCAATACACAGATAGACAGAGCGATCAATACAGAGATAGACAGAGCGATCAATACACAGATAGACAGATTGCGCAATACACAGATAGACAGAGTGATCAATACACAGGTAGACAGAGTGATCAATACACAGATAGACAAAGTGATCAATACATATCTAGACAGAGTGACCAATACACATATAGACAGAGTGATCAATACACAGATAGAAAGAGTGATCAATACACAGATAGACAGAGTGATCAATACACAGATAGACAGAGCGATCAATACTCAGATAGACAGAGCGGTCAATACACAGATAGACAGAGTGATCAATACACAGATAGACAGAGTGATCAATACACAGATAGACAGAGCGATCAATACACAGATAGACAGAGCGATCAATACAGAGATAGACAGCGCGATCAATACACAGATAGACAGAGTGATCAATACACAGATAGACAGAGTGATCAATACACAGAGAGACAGAGCGATCAATACACAGATAGACAGAGTGATCAATACACAGATAGAGCGATCAATACACAGATAGACAGAGTGATCAATACACAGACAGAGTGATCAATGCACATATAGACAGAGCGATCAATACACAGATAGACAGAGCGATCAATACACAGATAGACAGAGTGATCAATACACAGATAGACACAGTGATCAATACACAGATAGACAGAGCGATCAATACACAGATAGACAGAGTGATCAATACACAGATAGACAGAGTGATCAATACACAGATAGACAGAGTGATCAATACACAGATAGATAGAGCGATCAATACACAGATAGACAGAGTGATCAATACACAGATAGACAGAGTGATCAATACACAGATAGACAGAGTGATCAATACACAGATAGAAAGAGCGATCAATACACAATAGATAGAGCGATCAATACACAGGTAGTCAGAGCGATCATTACACAGATAGACAGAGTGATCAATACACAGATAAAGCGATCAATACACAGGTAGACAGAGTGATCAATACAAAGACAGAGTGATCAATGCACAGATAGACATAGCGATCAATACACAGATAGACAGACCGATCAATACACAGATAGACAGAGTGATCAATACACAGATAGACAGAGAGATCAATACACAGATAGACAGAGTGATCAATACACAGATAGACAGAGCGATCAATACACAGATAGACAGAGTGATCAACACACAGATAGACAGAGTGATCAATACAGAGATAGACAGAGCGATCAATACACAGATGGACAGAGTGATCAATACACAGATAGACAGAGTGATCAATACACAGATAGACAGAGTGATCAATACACAGATAGACAGAGTGATCAATACACAGATAGACAGAGTGATCAATACACAGATAGAGAGAGTGATCAATACACAGATAGACAGAGCGATCAATACACAGATAGACAGAGCGATCAATACACAGATAGAAAGAGCGATCAATACACAGATAGACAGAGTGATCAATACACAGATAGACAGAGTGATCAATACACAGATAGACAGAGTGATCAATACACAGAGAGACAGAGTGATCAATGCACAGATAGACAGAGCGATCAATACACAGATAGACAGAGAGATCGATACACAGATAGACAGAGTGATCAATACACAGATAGACAGAGTGATCAATACACAGTTAGACAGAGTGATCAATACACAGATAGAGTGATCAATGCACAGATAGACAGAGCGAACAATACACAGATAGAGAGAGCAATCAATACACAGATAGACAGAGCGATCAATACACAGATAGACAGAGCGATCAATACACAGATAGACAGAGTGATCAATACACAGATAGACAGAGTGATCAATGCACAGATAGACAGAGCGATCAATACACAGATAGAAAGAGTGATCAATACACAGATAGACAGAGTAATCAATACACAGATAGACAGAGTGATCAATACAGAGATAGACAGAGTGATCAATACACAGATAGACAGAGCGATCAATACACAGATAGACAGAGTGATCAACACACAGATAGACAGAGTGATCAATACACAGATAGACAGAGCGATCAATACACAGATAGAAAGAGCGATCAATACACAGATAGACAGAGTGATCAATATACAAATAGACAGTGATCAATACGCAGATAGACAGAGTGATCAATACACAGATAGAAAGAGTGATCAATGCACAGACAGACAGAGCAATCAATACACAGATAGACAGAGCGATCAATACACAGGTAGACAGATTGCTCAATACACAGATAGACAGAGTGATCAATACACAGATAGACAGAGCGATCAATACACAGATAGACAGAGTGATCAATACACAGATAGACAGATTGCTCAATACACAGATAGACAGAGTGATAAATACACAGGTAGACAGAGTGATCAATACACAGATAGACAGAGTGATCAATACATAGCTAGAAAGAGTGACCAATACACAGATAGACAGAGTGATCAATACACAGATAGACAGAGTGATCAATACACAGATAGACAGAGCGATCAATACTCAGATAGATATAGTGATCAATACACAGATAGATAGAGTGATCAATACACAGATAGACAGAGTGATCAATACTCAGATAGACAGAGCGATCAATACACAGATAGACAGAGTGATCAATACACAGATAGAGAGAGTGATCAATACAAAGATAGACAGAGCGATCAATACACAGATAGACAGAGTGATCAATACACAGATAGACAGAGTGATCAATACACAGATCGAGAGAGTGATCAATACACAGATAGAAAGAGTGATCAATACACAGATAGACAGAGCGATCAATACACAGATAGACAGTAATCAATACACAGATAGACAGAGCGATCAATACACAGATAGACAGAGTGATCAATACACAGATAGACAGAGTGCTCAATACACAGATAGACAGAATGATCAATACACAGATAGACAGAGTGATCAATACACAGATAGAGTGATCAATACACAGATAGACAGAGCGATCAATACAAAAATACACAGAGCGATCAATACACAGATAGAAAGAGCGATCAATAGACAGATAGACAGAGTGATCAATACACAGATAGACAGTGATCAATACACAGATAGACAGAGTGATCAATACACAGATAGACAGAGTGATCAATGCACAGATAGACAGAGCGATCAATACACATACAGACAGAGCGATCAATACACAGAGAGACAGAGTGCTCAATACACAGATAGACAGAGTGATCAATACACAGATAGACAGAGCGATCAATACACAGATAGACAGAGCGATTAATACACGGATAGACAGAGCGTTCAATACACAGATAGACAGAGTGATCAATACACAGATAGACAGAGTGATCAATACACAGATAGAGTGGTCAATACACAGATCGACAGAGTGATCAATACACAGATAGACAGAGCGATCAATACACAGATAGACAGTGATCAATACACAGATAGACAGAGTGAACAATACACAGATAGACAGAGTGATCAATACACAGATAGACAGAGTGACCAATACACAGATAGACAGAGTGATCAATACACAGCTAGAGAGAGTGATCAATACACAGATAGACAGAGCGATCAATACACAGATAGACAGAGTGATCAATACACAGACAGACAGAGTGATCAATACACAGATAGACAGAGTGATCAATAAACAGATAGACAGAGCGATCAATACACAGATAGACAGAGCGATCAATACACAGATAGACAGAGCGATCAAAACACAGATAGACGGAGTGATCAATACACAGGTAGACAGAGTGATCAATACACAGATAGACAGAGTGATCAATACACAGATAGACAGAATGATCAATACACAGATATACAGATTGATCAATACACAGATTGACAGAGTGATCAATACACAGATAGAGTGATCAATACTCAGATAGACAGAGTGATCAATACACAGATAGACAGAGTGATCAATACACAGATAGACAGAGCGATCAATACACAGATAGACAGAGTGATCAATACACAGATAGACAGAGCGATCAATACACAGATAGACAGAGTGATCAATACACAGATAGACAGAGTGATCAATACACAGATAGACAGAGTGATCAATACACAGATAGACAGAGTGATCAATACACAGATAGAGAGTGTGATCAAGACACAGATAGACAGAGCGATCAATACACAGATAGACAGAGCGATCAGTACACAGATAGAAAGAGCGATCAATACACAGATAGACAGAGTGATCAATACACAGATAGACAGAGTGATCAATACACAGATAGACAGAGTGATCAATACACAGATAGACAGAGTGGTCAATGCACAGATAGACAGAGCGATCAATACACAGATAGACAGAGAGATCGATACACAGATAGACAGAGTGATCAATACACAGATAGACAGAGTGATCAATACACAGATAGACAGAATGATCAATACACAGATAGAGCGATCAATACACAGATAGACAGAGTGATCAATACACAGATAGACAGAGTGATCAATACACAGATAGAAAGAGCGATCAATACACAGATAGAAAGAGCGATCAATACACAGATAGACAGAGCAATCAATACACAGATAGACAGAGTGATCAATACACAGATTGACAGAGTGATCAATACACAGATAGACAGAGTGATCAATACACAGATAGACAGAGCGATCAATACACAGATAGACAGTGATCAACACACAGATAGACAGAGTGATCAATGCAGAGATAGACATAGCGATCAATACACAGATAGACAGAGTGATCAATACACAGATAGACAGAGTGCTCAATACACAGATAGACAGAGTGATCAATACACAGATAGACAGAGCGATCAATACACAGATAGACAGAGTGATCAATACATAGATAGACAGAGTGATCAATACACAGATAGACAGAGTGATCAATACACAAATAGAATGAGTGATCAATACACAGATAGACAGAGTGATCAATACACAGAAAGACAGAGTGATCAATGCACAGATAGACAGAGCGATCAATACACAGATAGACAGAGTGATCAATACACAGATAGACAGAATGCTCAATACACAGATAGACAGAATGATCAATACACAGATAGACAGAGTGATCAATACACAGATAGACAGAGCGATCATACAGAGATAGACAGAGTGATCAATACACAGATAGACAGAGTGATCAATACACAGATAGACAGAGTGATCAATACACAGGTAGACAAAGTGATCAATACACAGATAGACAGAGTGATCAATAAACAGATAGACAGAGTTATCAATACACAGATAGCCAGAGTGATCAATACACAGATAGACAGAGTGATCAATACACAGATAGACAGAGCGATCAATACTCAGATAGACAGAGTGATCAATACACAGATAGACAGAGTGATCAATACACAGATAGACAGAGTGATCAATACACAGATGGGCAGAGCGATCAATACACAGATAGGCAGAGTGATCAATACACAGATAGACAGAGCGATCAATAGACAGATAGACAGAGTGATCAATACACAGATAGACAGAGTGATCAATACACAGATAGACAGAGCGATCAATACACAGATAGACAGAGTGTTCAATGCACAGATAGACAGAGCGATCAATACACAGATAGACAGAGTGTTCAATACACAGATAGACAGAGTGATCAATACACAGATAGACAGAGCGATCAATACACAGATAGACAGAGTGTTCAATACACAGATAGACAGAGTGATCAATACACAGATAGACAGAGCGATCAATACACAGATAGACAGAGCGATCAATAGACAGATAGACAGAGTGATCAATACACAGATAGACAGATTGATCAATACACAGATAGACAGAGCGATCAATACACAGATAGACAGAGTGTTCAATACACAGATAGACAGAGCGATCAATACACAGATAGACAGAGTGTTCAATACAGAGATAGACAGAGTGATCAATACACAGATAGACAGAGCGATCAATACACAGATAGACAGAGTGATCAATACACAGAGAGACAGAGTGATCAATACACAGATAGACAGAGCGATCAATACACAGATAGACAGAGTGTTCAATACACAGATAGACAGAGTGATCAATACACAGATAGACAGAGCGATCAAAACACAGATAGACAGAGCGATCAATACACAGATAGACAGAGCGATCAATATACAGATAGACAGAGTGATCAATACACAGATAGGCAGAGTGATCAATACACAGATAGACAGAGTGATCAATACACAGATCGACAGAGTGATCAATACACAGATAGAAAGAGTGATCTATACACAGATAGACAGAGCGATCAATGGACAGATAGACAGTGATCAATACACAGAGAGACAGAGTGATCAATACACAGATAGACAGAGTGATCAATGCACAGATAGACAGAGTGCTCAATACACAGATAGACAGAGTGATCAATACACAGATAGACAGAGCGATCAATACACAGATAGACAGAGCGATCAATACACAGATAGACAGAATGCTCAATACCCAGATAGACAGAGTGATCAATACAGAGATAGACAGAGCGATCAATACACAGATAGACAGAGCGATCAATACACAGATAGACAGATTGCTCAATACACAGATAGACAGAGTGATCAATGCACAGGTAGACAAAGTGATCAATACACAGATAGACAGAGTGATCAATACACAGATAGACAGAGTGATCAATACACAGATAGACAGAGTGATCAATACTCAGATAGACAGTGATCAATACAGAGATAGAGTGAACAATCCAAAGATAGGCAGAGTGATCAATACACAGATAGAGCGATCAATACTCAGATAGACAGAGTGAACAATACACAGATAGATAGAGTGATCAATACACAGATAGACAGAGTGATCAATACTCAGATAGACAGAGTGATCAATACACAGATAGACAGAGTGATCAATACACAGATAGACAGAGCGATCAATACACAGATAGGCAGAGTGATCAATACACAGATAGACAGAGCGATCAATACACAGATAGACAGAGTGATCAATACACAGATAGACAGAGTGATCAATACACAGATAGACAGAGTGATCAATACACAGATAAAGCGATCAATACACAGGTAGTCAGAGTGATCAATACACAGACAGAATGATCAATGCACAGATAGACATAGCGATCAATACACAGATAGACAGAGCGATCAATCCAGAGATAGACAGAGTGATAAATACACAGATAGACAGAGAGATCAATACACAGATAGACAGAGTGATCAATACACAGATAGACAGAGCTATCAATACACAGATAGACAGAGTGATCAACACACAGATAGACAGAGTGATCAATACAGAGATAGACAGAGCGATCAATACACAGATGGTCAGAGTGATCAATACACAGATAGACAGAGTGATCAATACACAGATAGACAGAATGATCAATACACAGATAGACAGAGTGATCAATACACAGATAGACAGAGTGATCAATACACAGATAGAGAGAGTGATCAATACACAGATAGACAGAGCGATCAATACACAGATAGACAGAGCGATCAATACACAGATAGAAAGAGCGATCAATACACAGATAGACAGAGTGATCAATACACAGATAGACAGAGTGATCAATACACAGATAGACAGAGCAATCAATACACAGATAGACAGAGAGATCGATACACAGATAGACAGAGTGATCAATACACAGATAGACAGAGTGATCAATACACAGATAGACAGAGTGATCAATACACAGATAGAGCGATCAATACACAGATAGACAGAGTGATCAATACACAGACAGAGTGATCAATGCACAGAAGGACAGAGCGATCAATACACAGATAGAGAGAGCAATCAATACACAGATAGACAGAGCGATCAATACACAGATAGACAGAGCGATCAATACACAGATAGACAGAGTGATCAATACACAGATAGAGTGATCAATGCACAGATAGAGAGAGCGATCAATACAAAGATAGACAGAGCGATCAATACACAGATAGACAGAGTGATCAATACACAGATAGACAGAGTGATCAATACACAGATAGACACAGCGATCAATACTCAGATAGACAGAGCGATCAATACACAGATAGACAGAGTGATCAATACACAGATAGACAGAGCGATCAATACACAGATAGACAGAGCGATCAATACACAGATAGACACAGTGATCAATACACAGATAGAGCGATCAATACACAGATAGACAGAGTGATCAATACACAGACAGAGTGATCAATGCACAGATAGACAGAGCGATCAATACACAGATAGACAGAGCGATCAATACACAGATAGAGAGAGTAATCAATACACAGATAGACAGAGTGATCAATACACAGATAGACAGAGTGGTCAATACACAGATAGACAGAGCGATCAATACACAGATAGACAGAGTGATCAACACACGGATAGACAGAGTGATCAATACACAGATAGACAGAGCGATCAATACACAGATAGAAAGAGCGATCAATACACAGATAGACAGAGTGATCAATACACAGATAGACAGTGATCAATACACAGATAGACAGAGTGATCAATGCACAGATAGACAGATTGCTCAATACACAGATAGACAGAGTGATCAATACACAGGTAGACAGAGTGATCAATACACAGATAGACAGAGCGATCAATACACAGATAGACAGATTGCTCAATACACAGATAGACAGAGTGATCAATACACAGATAGACAGAGTGATCAATACACAGATAGACAGAGCGATCAATACACAGATAGACAGAGCGATCAATACACAGATAGACAGAGCGATCAATACACAGATAGACAGAGCGATCAATACACAGATAGACAGATTGCTCAATACACAGATAGACAGAGTGATCAATACACAGATAGACAGAGTGACCAATACACAGATAGACAGAGTGATCAATACACAGATAGAAAGAGTGATCAATACACAGATAGACAGAGTGATCAATACACAGATAGACAGAGCGATCAATACACAGATAGATATAGTGATCAATACACAGATAGATAGAGTAATCAATACACAGATAGACAGAGTGATCAATACTCAGATGGAGAGAGTGATCAATACACAGATAGACAGAGCGATCAATACACAGAGAGACAGAGTGATCAATACACAGGTAGACAGAGTGATCAATACACAGATAGACAGAGTGATCAATACACAGATTGACAGAGTGATCAATACACAGATAGAGTGATCAATCCACAGATAGACAGAGTGATCAATACACAGATAGACAGAGCGATCAATACACAGATAGACAGAGTGATCAATACTCAGATAGACAGAGCGATCAATACACAGATAGACAGATTGATCAATACACAGATAGACAGAGTGGTCAATACACTGATAGAAAGAGCGATCAATACACAGGTTGACAGAGTGATCAATACACAGATAGACAGAGCGATCAATACACAGATAGACAGAGCAATCAATACACAGATAGACAGAGCGATCAATACACAGATGGACAGATTGATCAATACACAGATAGACAGAGTGATCAATACACAGATAGACAGAGTGACCAATACACAGATAGACAGAGCGATCAATACACAGGTAGACAGCGATCAATACACAGATAGACAGACTGATCAATACACAGATAGACAGAGTGATCAATACACAGATAGACAGAGTGATCAATACACAGATAGACAGAGTGACCAATACACAGATAGACAGAGTGATCAATACACAGAAAGACAGAGCGATCAATACACAGATAGACAGAGTGATCAATACACAGATAGACAGAGTGATCAATACACAGATAGACAGAGTGATCAATACACAGATAGACAGAGCGATCAATACACAGATAGACAGAGTGATCAATACACAGAAAGACAGAGCGATCAATACACAGATAGACAGAGTGATCAATACATAGATAGACAGAGTGATCAATACACAGATAGACAGAGTGATCAATACACAGAAAGACAGAGCGATCAATACACAGATAGACAGAGTGATCAATACATAGATAGACAGAGTGATCAATACACAGATAGAAAGAGCGATCAATACACAGATAGACAGAGCGATCAATACACAGATAGACAGAATGCTCAATACACAGATAGACAGAGTGATCAATACACAGATAGACAGAGCGATCAATACACAGATAGAAAGAGCGATCAATACACAGATAGACAGATTGCTCAATACACAGATAGACAGAGTGATCAATACACAGGTAGACAAAGTGATCAATACCCAGATAGACAGAGTGATCAATACACAGATAGACAGAGTGATCAATACACAGATAGACAGAGTGATCAATACACAGATAGACAGAGTGATCAATACACAGATAGAGTGATCAATCCAAAGATAGACAGAGTGATCAATACACAGATAGACAGAGCGAACAATACTCAGATAGACAGAGTGATCAATACACAGATAGACAGAGCGATCAATACTCAGATAGACAGAGTGATCAATACACAGATAGACAGAGTGATCAATACACAGATAGACAGAGTGATCAATACACAGATAGACAGAGCGATCAATACACAGATAGACAGAGTGATCAATACACAGATAGACAGAGCGATCAATACACAGTTAGACAGAGCGATCAATACACAGATAGACAGAGCGATCAAGATACAGATAGACAGAGTGATCAATACACAGATAGACAGAGTGATCAATACACAGATAGACAGAGTGATCAATACACAGATCGACAAAGTGATCAATACACAGATAGAAAGAGTGATCTATACACAGATAGACAGAGCGATCAATAGACAGATAGACAGTGATCAATACACAGAGAGACAGAGTGATCAATACACAGATGGACAGAGTGATCAATGCACAGATAGACAGAGTGATCAATACACAGATCGACAGAGTGATCAATACACAGACAGAAAGAGTGATCTATACACAGATAGACAGAGCGATCAATATACAGATAGATAGAGTGATCAATACACAGATAGGCAGAGTGATCAATACACAGATAGACAGAGTGATCAATACACAGATCGACAGAGTGATCAATACACAGATAGAAAGAGTGATCTATACACCGATAGACAGAGCGATCAATAGAGAGATAGACAGTGATCAATACACAGAGAGACAGAGTGATCAATACACAGATAGACAGAGTGATCAATGCACAGATAGACAGAGCGATCAATACACAGATAGACAGAGCGATCAATACACAGATAGACAGAGTGCTCAATACACAGATAGACAGAGTGATCAATACACAGATAGACAGAGCGATCAATACACAGATAGACAGAGCGATCAATACACAGATAGACAGAATGCTCAATACCCAGATAGACAGAGTGATCAATACAGAGATAGACAGAGCGATCAATACACAGATAGACAGAGCGATCAATACACAGATAGACAGATTGCTCAATACACAGTTAGACAGAGTGATCAATACACAGATAGACAGAGTGATCAATACAGAGATAGACAGAGTGATCAATACACAGATAGACAGAGTGCTCAATACACAAATAGACAGAATGATCAATACACAGATAGACAGAATGATCAATACACAGATAGAGAGAGTGATCAATACACAGATAGACAGAGCGATCAATACACAGATAGACAGAGCGATCAATACACAGATAGAAAGAGCGATCAATAGACAGATAGACAGAGTGATCAATACACAGATAGACAGTGATCAATACACAGATAGACAGAGTGATCAATACACAGATAGACAGAGTGATCAATGCACAGATAGACAGAGCAATCAATACACAGATAGACAGAGAGATCGATACACAGATAGACAGAGTGATCAATACACAGATAGACAGAGTGATCAATACACAGATAGACAGAGTGATCAATACACAGATAGAGCGATCAATACACAGATAGACAGAGTGATCAATACACAGACAGAGTGATCAATGCACAGAAGGACAGAGCGATCAATACACAGATAGAGAGAGCAATCAATACACAGATAGACAGAGCGATCAATACACAGATAGACAGAGCGATCAATACACAGATAGACAGAGTGATCAATACACAGATAGAGTGATCAATGCACAGATAGAGAGAGCGATCAATACAAAGATAGACAGAGTGATCAATACACAGATAGACAGAGTGATCAATACACAGATAGACAGAGTGATCAATACACAGATAGACACAGCGATCAATACTCAGATAGACAGAGCGATCAATACACAGATAGACAGAGTGATCAATACACAGATAGACAGAGCGATCAATACACAGATAGACAGAGCGATCAATACACAGATAGACACAGTGATCAATACACAGATAGAGCGATCAATACACAGATAGACAGAGTGATCAATACACAGACAGAGTGATCAATGCACAGATAGACAGAGCGATCAATACACAGATAGACAGAGCGATCAATACAAAGATAGAGTGAGTAATCAATACACAGATAGACAGAGTGATCAATACACAGATAGACAGAGTGGTCAATACACAGATAGACAGAGTGATCAATACACAGATAGACAGAGTGATCAACACACGGATAGACAGAGTGATAAATACACAGATAGACAGAGCGATCAATACACAGATAGAAAGAGCGATCAATACACAGATAGACAGAGTGATCAATACACAGATAGACAGTGATCAATACACAGATAGACAGAGTGATCAATGCACAGATAGACAGAGCAATCAATACACAGATAGACAGAGCGATCAATACACAGGTAGACAGAATGCTCAATACACAGATAGACAGAACGATCAATACACAGATAGACAGAGTGATCAATACACAGATAGACAGAGCGATCAATACACAGATAGACAGAGCGATCAATACACAGATAGACAGATTGCTCAATACACAGATAGACAGAGTGATCAATACACAGATAGACAGAGTGATCAATACACAGATAGACAGAGCGATCAATACACAGATAGACAGAGCGATTAATACACAGATAGACAGAGCGATCAATACACAGATAGACAGAGCGATCAATACACAGATAGACAGATTGCTCAATACACAGATAGACAGAGTGATCAATACACAGATAGACAGAGTGACCAATACACAGATAGACAGAGTGATCAATACACAGATAGAAAGAGTGATCAATACACAGATAGACAGAGTGATCAATACACAGATAGACAGAGCGATCAATACACAGATAGATATAGTGATCAATACACAGATAGATAGAGTAATCAATACACAGATAGACAGAGTGATCAATACTCAGATGGACAGAGTGATCAATACACAGATAGACAGAGCGATCAATGCACAGATAGAAAGAGTGATCAATACTCAGATAGACAAAGCGATCAATGCACAGATAGACAGAGTGATCAATACACAGATCGACAGAGTGATCAATACACAGATAGAAAGAGTGTTCAATACACAGATAGACAGAGCGATCAATACACAGATAGAAAGTAATCAATACACAGATAGACAGAGCGATCAATACACAGATAGACAGAGTGATCAATACACAGATAGACAGAGTGCTCAATACACAGATAGACAGAATGATCAATACACAGATAGACAGAGTGATCAATACACAGATAGAGAGAGTGATCAATACACAGATAGACAGAGCGATCAATACACAGATAGACAGAGCGATCAATACACAGATAGAAAGAGCTATCAATAGACAGATAGACAGAGTGATCAATACACAGATAGACAGTGATCAATACACAGATAGACAGAGTGATCAATACACAGATAGACAGAGTGATCAATGCACAGATAGACAGAGCGATCAATACACAGATAGACAGAGCGATCAATACACAGATAGACAGAGTGCTCAATACACAGATAGACAGAGTGATCAATACACAGATAGACAGAGCGATTAATACACAGATAGACAGAGCGATCAATACACAGATAGACAGAGCGATCAATACACAGATAGACAGTGATCAATACACAGATAGACAGAGTGAACAATACACAGATAGACAGAGTGATCAATACACAGATAGACAGAGTGACCAATACACAGATAGACAGAGTGATCAATACACAGATAGAGAGAGTGATGAATACACAGATAGACAGAGCGATCAATACACAGATAGACAGAGTGATCAATGCACAGATAGACAGAGCGATCAATACACAGATTGACAGAGCAATCAATACACAGACAGACAGAGTGATCAATACACCGATAGACAGAGTGATCAATACACAGATAGGCAGAGCGATCAATACACAGATAGACAGAGCGATCAATAGACAGATAGACAGAGCGATCAATACACAGAGAGACAGAGTGATCAATACACAGGTAGACAGAGTGATCAATACACAGATAGACAGAGTGATCAATACACAGATTGACAGAGTGATCAATACACAGATAGAGTGATCAATCCACAGATAGACAGAGTGATCAATACACAGATAGACAGAGTGATCAATACTCAGATAGACAGAGCGATCAATACACAGATAGACAGATTGATCAATACACAGATAGACAGAGTGGTCAATACACTGATAGAAAGAGCGATCAATACACAGGTTGACAGAGTGATCAATACACAGATAGACAGAGCGATCAATACACAGATAGACAGAGCGATCAATACACAGATAGACAGAGCGATCAATACACAGATAGACAGATTGATCAATACACAGATAGACAGAGTGATCAATACACAGATAGACAGAGTGACCAATACACAGATAGACAGAGCGATCAATACACAGGTAGACAGCGATCAATACACAGATAGACAGAGTGATCAATACACAGATAGACAGAGTGATCAATACACAGATAGACAGAGTGATCAATACACAGATAGACAGAGTGATCAATAGACAGATAGACAAAGTGATCAATACACAGAAAGACAGAGCGATCAATACACAGATAGACAGAGTGATCAATACACAGATAGACAGAGTGATCAATACACAGATAGACAGAGTGATCAATACACAGATAGATAGAGCGATCGATACACAGATAGACAGAGTGATCAATACACAGAAAGACAGAGCGATCAATACACAGATAGACAGAGTGATCAATACATAGATAGACAGAGTGATCAATACACAGATAGACAGAGTGATCAATACACAGAAAGACAGAGCGATCAATACACAGATAGACAGAGTGATCAATACATAGATAGACAGAGTGATCAATACACAGATAGAAAGAGCGATCAATACACAGATAGACAGAGCGATCAATACACAGATAGACAGAATGCTCAATACACAAATAGACAGAGTGATCAATACACAGATAGACAGAGCGATCAATACACAGATAGACAGAGCGATCAATACACAGATAGACAGATTGCTCAATACACAGATAGACAGAGTGATCAATACACAGGTAGACAAAGTGATCAATACACAGATAGACAGAGTGATCAATACACAGATAGACAGAGTGATCAATACACAGATAGACAGAGTGATCAATACACAGATAGACAGAGTGATCAATACACAGATAGAGTGATCAATCCAAAGATAGACAGAGTGATCAATACACAGATAGACAGAGCGAACAATACTCAGATAGACAGAGTGATCAATACACAGATAGACAGAGCGATCAATACTCAGATAGACAGAGTGATCAATACACAGATAGACAGAGTGATCAATACACAGATAGACAGAGTGATCAATAAACAGATAGACAGAGCGATCAATACACAGTTAGACAGAGCGATCAATACACAGATAGACAGAGCGATCAAGATACAGATAGACAGAGTGATCAATACACAGATAGACAGAGTGATCAATACACAGATAGACAGAGTGATCAATACACAGATCGACAAAGTGATCAATACACAGATAGAAAGAGTGATCTATACACAGATAGACAGAGCGATCAATAGACAGATAGACAGTGATCAATACACAGAGAGACAGAGTGATCAATACACAGATGGACAGAGTGATCAATGCACAGATAGACAGAGTGATCAATACACAGAGAGACAGAGTGATCAATGCACAGATAGACAGAGTGATCAATACACAGATCGACAGAGTGATCAATACACAGACAGAAAGAGTGATCTATACACAGATAGACAGAGCGATCAATATACAGATAGATAGAGTGATCAATACACAGATAGGCAGAGTGATCAATACACAGATAGACAGAGTGATCAATACACAGATCGACAGAGTGATCAATACACAGATAGAAAGAGTGATCTATACACCGATAGACAGAGCGATCAATAGAGAGATAGACAGTGATCAATACACAGAGAGACAGAGTGATCAATACACAGATAGACAGAGTGATCAATGCACAGATAGACAGAGCGATCAATACACAGATAGACAGAGCGATCAATACACAGATAGACAGAGTGCTCAATACACAGATAGACAGAGTGATCAATACACAGATAGACAGAGCGATCAATACACAGATAGACAGAGCGATCAATACACAGATAGACAGAATGCTCAATACCCAGATAGACAGAGTGATCAATACAGAGATAGACAGAGCGATCAATACACAGATAGACAGAGCGATCAATACACAGATAGACAGATTGCTCAATACACAGTTAGACAGAGTGATCAATACACAGATAGACAGAGTGATCAATACATAGATAGACAGAGTGATCAATACACAGATAGACAGAGTGCTCAATACACAGATAGACAGAATGATCAATACACAGATAGACAGAGTGATCAATACACAGATAGAGAGAGTGATCAATACACCGATAGACAGAGCAATCAATACACAGATAGACAGAGCGATCAATACACAGATAGACAGAGCGATCAATACACAGATAGAGAGAATGCTCAATACCCAGATAGACAGAGTGATCAATACAGAGATAGACAGAGCGATCAATACACAGATAGACAGAGGGATCAATACACAGATAGACAGATTGCTCAATACACAGTTAGACAGAGTGATCAATACACAGATAGACAGAGTGATCAATACATAGATAGACTGAGTGATCAATACACAGATAGACAGAGTGCTCAATACACAGATAGACAGAATGATCAATACACAGATAGACAGAGTGATCAATACACAGATAGAGAGAGTGATCAATACACAGATAGACAGAGCAATCAATACACAGATAGACAGAGCGATCAATACACAGATAGAAAGAGCGATCAATAGACAGATAGACAGAGTGATCAATACACAGTTAGACAGTGATCAATACACAGATAGACAGAGTGATCAATACACAGATAGACAGAGTGATCAATGCACAGATAGACAGAGCGATCAATACACATATAGACAGAGCGATCAATACACAGATAGACAGAGTGCTCAACACACAGATAGACAGAGTGATCAATACACAGATAGACAGAGCGATCAATACACAGATAGACAGAGCGATTAATACACAGATAGACAGAGCGATCAATACACAGATAGACAGAGTGATCAATACACAGATAGACAGAGTGATCAATACACAGATAGAGTGGTCAATACACAGATAGAAAGAGTGATCAATACACAGATAGACAGAGCGATCAATACACAGATAGACAGTGATCAATACACAGATAGACAGAGTGAACAATACACAGATAGACAGAGGGATCAATACACAGATAGACAGGGTGATCAACACACAGATAGACAGAGTGATCAATACAGAGATAGACAGAGCGATCAATACACAGATGGACAGAGTGATCAATACACAGATAGACAGAGTGTTCAATACACAGATAGACAGAGTGATCAATACACAGATAGACAGAGTGATCAATACACAGATAGACAGAGTGATCAATACACAGATAGAGAGAGTGATCAATACACAGATAGACAGAGCGATCAATACACAGATAGACAGAGCAATCAATACACAGATAGATAGAAAGAGCGATCAATACACAGAAAGACAGAGTGATCAATACACAGATAGACAGAGAGTTCAATACACAGATAGACAGAGTGATCAATACACAGATAGACAGAGTGATCAATACACAGATCGACAGAGCGATCAATACACAGATAGACAGAGTGATCAATACACAGATAGACAGAGTGATCAATACACAGATAGACAGAGTGATCAATACACAGATCGACAGAGCGATCAATACACAGATAGACAGAGCGATCAATACACAGATAGACAGAGAGATCGATACACAGATAGACAGAGTGATCAATACACACACAGAGTGATCAATGCACAGATAGACGGAGCGATCAATACACAGATGGAGAGAGCAATCAATACACAGATAGACAGAGCGATCAATACACAGATAGACAGAGCGATCAATACACAGATAGACAGAGTGATCAATACACAGATAGAGTGATCAATGCACAGATAGACAGAGCGATCAATACAAAGATAGACAGAGTGATCAATACACAGATAGACAGAGTGATCAATACACAGATAGACAGAGTGATCAATACACAGATAGACACAGCGATCAATACACAGATAGACAGAGCGATCAATACACAGATAGACAGAGTGATCAATACACAGATGAACAGAGCGATCAATACACAGATAGACAGAGCGATCAATACACAGATAGACAGAGTGATCAATACACCGATAGAGCGATCAATACACAGATAGACAAAGTGATCAATACACAGACAGAGTGATCAATGCACAGATAGACAGAGCGATCAATACACTGATAGACAGAGCGATCAATACACAGATAGACAGAGTAATCAATACACAGATAGACAGAGTGATCAATACACAGATAGACAGAGTGATCAATACACAGATAGACATAGCGATCAATACACAGATAGACAGAGTGATCAACACACAGATAGACAGAGTGATCAATACACAGATAGACAGAGCGATCAATACACAGATAGAAAGAGCGATCAATACACAGATAGACAGAGTGGTCAATACACAGATAGACAGTGATCAATACGCAGATAGACAGAGTGATCAATACACAGATAGACAGTGATCAATGCACAGATAGACAGAGCAATCAATACACAGATAGACAGAACGATCAATACACAGGTAGACAGATTGCTCAATACACAGATAGACAGAGTGATCAATACACAGATAGAGAGAGCGATCAATACACAGATAGACAGAGCGATCAATACACAGATGGACAGATTGCTCAATACACAGATAGACAGAGTGATCAATACACAGGTAGACAGAGTGATCTATACACAGATAGACAGAGTGATCAATACATAGCTAGACAGAGTGACCAATACACAGATAGACAGAGTGATCAATACACAGATAGAAAGAGTGATCAATACACCCATAGACAGAGTGATCAATACACAGATAGACAGAGCGATCAATACTCAGATAGATATAGTGATCAATACACAGATAGATAGAGTGATCAATACACAGATAGACAGAGTGATCAATACTCAGATAGACAGAGTGATCAATACACAGATAGACAGAGTGATCAATACACAGATAGACAGATCGATCAATGCAGAGATAGAAAGAGTGATCAATACTCAGATAGACAGAGCGATCAATACACAGATAGACAGAGTGATCAATACACAGATAGACAGAGTGATCAATACACAGATCGACAGAGTGATCAATACACAGATAGAAAGAGTGGTCAATACACAGATAGACAGAGCGATCAATACACAGATAGACAGTAAACAATACACAGATAGACAGAGCGATCAATACACAGATAGACAGAGTGATCAATACACAGATAGACAGAGTGCTCAATACACAGATAGACAGAATGATCAATACACAGATAGACAGAGTGATCAATACACAGATAGAGAGAGAGATCAATACACAGATAGACAGAGCGATCAATACACAGATAGACAGAGCGATCAATACACAGATAGAAAGAGCGATCAATAGACAGATAGACAGAGTGATCAATACACAGATAGACAGTGATCAATACACAGATAGACAGAGTGATCAATACACAGATAGACAGAGTGATCAATGCACAGATAGACAGAGCGATCAATACATATATAGACAGAGCGATCAATACACAGATAGACAGAGTGCTCAATACACAGATAGACAGAGTGATCAATACACAGATAGACAGAGCGATCAATACACAGATAGACAGAGCGATTAATACACAGATAGACAGAGCGATCAATACAGAGATAGACAGAGTGATCAATACACAGATAGACAGAGTGATCAATACACAGATAGAGTGGTCAATACACAGATCGACAGAGTGATCAATACACAGATAGAGAGAGTGATCAATACAGAGATAGACAGAGCGATCAATACACAGATAGACAGAGTGATCAATGCACAGATAGACCGAGCGATCAATACACAGATTGACAGAGCAATCAATACACAGACAGACAGAGTGATCAATACATAGATAGACAGAGTGATCAATACACAGATAGACAGAGCGATCAATACACAGATAGACAGAGCGATCAATACACAGATAGACAGAGCGATCAATACACAGATAGACAGATTGATCAATACACAGGTAGACAGAGTGATCAATACACAGATAGACAGAGTGATCAATACACAGATAGACAGAATGATCAATACACAGATGTACAGATTGATCAATACACAGATTGACAGAGTGATCAATACACAGATAGAGTGATCAATCCACAGATAGACAGAGTGATCAATACACAGATAGACAGAGAGATCAATACACAGATAGACAGAGTGATCAATACACAGATAGAGTGATCAATACACAGGTAGACAGAGTGATCAATACACAGATAGACAGAGTGATCAATACACAGATAGAGTGGTCAATACACAGATCGACAGAGTGATCAATACACAGATAGAAAGAGTGATCAATACACAGATAGACAGAGCGATCAATACACAGATAGACAGTGATCAATACACAGATAGACAGAGTGAACAATACACAGATAGACAGAGTGATCAATACACAGATAGACAGTGATCAATACACAGATAGACAGAGTGAACAATACACAGATAGACAGAGTGATCAATACACAGGTAGACAGAGTGATCAATACACAGATAGACAGAGTGATCAATACACAGATAGACAGAATGATCAATACACAGATATACAGATTGATCAATACACAGATTGACAGAGTGATCAATACACAGATAGAGTGATCAATCCACAGATAGACAGAGTGATCAATACACAGATAGACAGAGAGATCAATACACAGATAGACAGAGTGATCAATACACAGATAGAGTGATCAATACCCAGATAGACAGAGTGATCAATACACAGATAGACAGAGTGATCAATACACAGATAGAGTGGTCAATACACAGATCGACAGAGTGATCAATACACAGATAGAAAGAGTGATCAATACACAGATAGACAGAGCGATCAATACACAGATAGACAGTGATCAATACACAGATAGACAGAGTGAACAATACACAGATAGACAGAGTGATCAATACACAGATAGACAGAGTGACCAATACACAGATAGACAGAGTGATCAATACACAGATAGAGAGAGTGATCAATACACAGATAGACAGAGCGATCAATACACAGATAGACAGAGTGATCAATGCACAGATAGACAGAGCGATCAATACACAGATTGACAGAGCAATCAATACACAGACAGACAGAGTGATCAATACATAGATAGACAGAGTGATCAATACACAGATAGACATAGCGATCAATACACAGATAGACAGAGCGATCAATACACAGATAGACAGAGCGATCAATACAGAGATAGACAGAGTGATCAATACACAGGTAGACAGAGTGATCAATACACAGATAGACAGAGTGATCAATACACAGATAGACAGAATGATCAATACACAGATATACAGATTGATCAATACACAGATTGACAGAGTGATCAATACACAGATAGAGTGATCAATCCACAGATAGACAGAGTGATCAATACACAGATAGACAGAGCGATCAATACACAGATAGACAGAGTGATCAATACTCAGATAGACAGAGCGATCAATACACAGATAGACAGAGTGATCAATACACAGATAGACAGAGTGATCAATACACAGATAGAAAGAGCGATCAATACACAGGTTGACAGAGTGATCAATACACAGATAGACAGAGCAATCAATACACAGATAGACAGAGCGATCAATACACAGATAGACAGAGCGATCAATACACAGATAGATAGATTGATCAATACACAGATAGACAGAGTGATCAATACACAGATAGACAGAGTGATCAATACACAGATAGACAGAGCGATCAATACACAGATAGACAGTGATCAATACACAGATTGACAGAGTGATCAATACACAGGTAGACAGAGTGATCAATACACAGATAGACAGAGTGATCAATACACAGATAGACAGAGTGATCAATACACAGATAGACAGAGTGATCAATACACAGATAGACAGAGCGATCAATACACAGATAGACAGAGTGATCAATACATAGATAGACAGAGTGATCAATACACAGATAGACAGAGTGATCAATACACAGATAGACTGAGTGATCAATACACAGATAGACAGAGTGATCAATACACAGATAGACAGAGTGATCAATGCACAGATAGACAGAGCGATCAATACACAGATAGACAGAGTGATCAATACACAGATAGACAGAATGCTCAATACACAGATAGACAGAGTGATCAATACACAGATAGACAGAGCGATCAATACACAGGTAGACAAAGTGATCAATACACAGATAGACAGAGTGATCAATACACAGATAGACAGAGTGATCAATACACAGGTAGACAAAGTGATCAATACACAGATAGACAGAGTGATCAATACACAGATAGACAGAGTGATCAATACACAGATAGACAGAGTGATCAATACACAGATAGACAGAGTGATCAATACACAGATAGAGTGATCAATCCAAAGATAGACAGAGTGATCAATACACAGATAGACAGAGCGATCAATACTCAGATAGACAGAGTGATCAATACACAGATAGACAGAGTGATCAATACACAGATAGAAAGAGTTATCAATACTCAGATAGACAGAGTGATCAATACACAGATAGACAGAGTGATCAATACACAGATAGACAGAGCGATCAATAGACGCATAGACAGAGTGATCAATACACAGATAGACAGAGTGATCAATACACAGATAGACAGAGCGATCAATACACAGATAGACAGAGTGTTCAATACACAGATAGACAGAGTGATCAATACACAGATAGACAGGGCGATCAATACACAGATAGACAGAGCGATCAATACACAGATAGACAGAGCGATCAATATACAGATAGACAGAGTGATCAATACACAGATAGACAGAGTGATCAATACACAGATAGACAGAGTGATCAATACACAGATCGACAGAGTGATCAATACACAGATAGAAAGAGTGATCTATACACAGATAGACAGAGCGATCAATAGACAGATAGACAGTGATCAATACACAGAGAGACAGAGTGATCAATACACAGATAGACAGAGTGATCAATGCACAAATAGACAGAGCGATCAATACACAGATAGACAGAGCGATCAATACACAGATAGACAGAATGCTCAATACCCAGATAGACAGAGTGATCAAAACAGAGATAGACAGAGCGATCAATACACAGATAGACAGAGCGATCAATACACAGATAGACAGAGTGCTCAACACACAGATAGACAGAGTGATCAATACACAGATAGACAGAGCGATCAATACACAGATAGACAGAGCGATCAATACACAGATAGACAGAATGCTCAATACCCAGATAGACAGAGTGATCAATACAGAGATAGACAGAGCGATCAATACACAGATAGACAGAGCGATCAATACACAGATAGACAGATTGCTCAATACACAGATAGACAGAGTGATCAATACACAGGTAGAGAAAGTGATCAATACACAGATAGACAGTCTGATCAATACACAGATAGAAAGAGTGATCAATACACAGATAGACAGAGTGATCAATACTCAGATAGACAGAGTGATCAATACAGAGATAGAGTGAACAATCCAAAGATAGGCAGAGTGATCAATACACAGATAGAGCGATCAATACTCAGATAGACAGAGTGATCAATACACAGATAGACAGAGCGATCAATACACAGA
Source organism: Somniosus microcephalus (assembly GCF_052327205.1). NCBI lineage: Eukaryota > Metazoa > Chordata > Chondrichthyes > Squaliformes > Somniosidae > Somniosus > Somniosus microcephalus. The sequence continues at coordinate 3,134,366 of NC_140997.1, forward strand.
TAGACAGAGTGATCAATACACAGATAGACAGAGAGATCAATACACAGATAGACAGAGTGATCAATACACAGATAGACAGAGCGATCAATACACAGATAGACAGGGTGATCAACACACAGATAGACAGAGTGATCAATACAGAGATAGACAGAGCGATCAATACACAGATGGACAGAGTGATCAATACACAGATAGACAGAGTGTTCAATACACAGATAGACAGAGTGATCAATACAGAGATAGACAGAGCGACCAATACACAGATAGACAGAGTGATCAATACACAGATAGACAGAGTGATCAATACACAGATAGACAGAGTGATCAATACACAGATCGACAGAGCGATCAATACATAGATAGACAGAGCGATCAATACACAGATAGACAGAGAGATCGATACACAGATAGACAGAGTGATCAATACACAGATAGAGTGATCAATACACAGATAGACAAAGTGATCAATACAGAGACAGAGTGATCAATGCACAGATAGACGGAGCGATCAATACACAGATGGAGAGAGCAATCAATACACAGATAGACAGAGCGATCAATACACAGATAGACAGAGCGATCAATACACAGATAGACAGAGTGATCAATACACAGATAGAGTGATCAATGCACAGATAGACCGAGCGATCAATACACAGATTGACAGAGCAATCAATACACAGACAGACAGAGTGATCAATACATAGATAGACAGAGTGATCAATACACAGATAGACAGAGCGATCAATACACAGATAGACAGAGCGATCAATACACAGATAGACAGAGCGATCAATACACAGATAGACAGATTGATCAATACACAGGTAGACAGAGTGATCAATACACAGATAGACAGAGTGATCAATACACAGATAGACAGAATGATCAATACACAGATGTACAGATTGATCAATACACAGATTGACAGAGTGATCAATACACAGATAGAGTGATCAATCCACAGATAGACAGAGTGATCAATACACAGATAGACAGAGAGATCAATACACAGATAGACAGAGTGATCAATACACAGATAGAGTGATCAATACACAGGTAGACAGAGTGATCAATACACAGATAGACAGAGTGATCAATACACAGATAGAGTGGTCAATACACAGATCGACAGAGTGATCAATACACAGATAGAAAGAGTGATCAATACACAGATAGACAGAGCGATCAATACACAGATAGACAGTGATCAATACACAGATAGACAGAGTGAACAATACACAGATAGACAGAGTGATCAATACACAGATAGACAGTGATCAATACACAGATAGACAGAGTGAACAATACACAGATAGACAGAGTGATCAATACACAGGTAGACAGAGTGATCAATACACAGATAGACAGAGTGATCAATACACAGATAGACAGACTGATCAATACACAGATATACAGATTGATCAATACACAGATTGACAGAGTGATCAATACACAGATAGAGTGATCAATCCACAGATAGACAGAGTGATCAATACACAGATAGACAGAGAGATCAATACACAGATAGACAGAGTGATCAATACACAGATAGAGTGATCAATACCCAGATAGACAGAGTGATCAATACACAGATAGACAGAGTGATCAATACACAGATAGAGTGGTCAATACACAGATCGACAGAGTGATCAATACACAGATAGAAAGAGTGATCAATACACAGATAGACAGAGCGATCAATACACAGATAGACAGTGATCAATACACAGATAGACAGAGTGAACAATACACAGATAGACAGAGTGATCAATACACAGATAGACAGAGTGACCAATACACAGATAGACAGAGTGATCAATACACAGATAGAGAGAGTGATCAATACACAGATAGACAGAGCGATCAATACACAGATAGACAGAGTGATCAATGCACAGATAGACAGAGCGATCAATACACAGATTGACAGAGCAATCAATACACAGACAGACAGAGTGATCAATACATAGATAGACAGAGTGATCAATACACAGATAGACATAGCGATCAATACACAGATAGACAGAGCGATCAATACACAGATAGACAGAGCGATCAATACAGAGATAGACAGAGTGATCAATACACAGGTAGACAGAGTGATCAATACACAGATAGACAGAGTGATCAATACACAGATAGACAGAATGATCAATACACAGATATACAGATTGATCAATACACAGATTGACAGAGTGATCAATACACAGATAGAGTGATCAATCCACAGATAGACAGAGTGATCAATACACAGATAGACAGAGCGATCAATACACAGATAGACAGAGTGATCAATACTCAGATAGACAGAGCGATCAATACACAGATAGACAGAGTGATCAATACACAGATAGACAGAGTGATCAATACACAGATAGAAAGAGCGATCAATACACAGGTTGACAGAGTGATCAATACACAGATAGACAGAGCAATCAATACACAGATAGACAGAGCGATCAATACACAGATAGACAGAGCGATCAATACACAGATAGATAGATTGATCAATACACAGATAGACAGAGTGATCAATACACAGATAGACAGAGTGATCAATACACAGATAGACAGAGCGATCAATACACAGATAGACAGTGATCAATACACAGATTGACAGAGTGATCAATACACAGGTAGACAGAGTGATCAATACACAGATAGACAGAGTGATCAATACACAGATAGACAGAGTGATCAATACACAGATAGACAGAGTGATCAATACACAGATAGACAGAGCGATCAATACACAGATAGACAGAGTGATCAATACATAGATAGACAGAGTGATCAATACACAGATAGACAGAGTGATCAATACACAGATAGACTGAGTGATCAATACACAGATAGACAGAGTGATCAATACACAGATAGACAGAGTGATCAATGCACAGATAGACAGAGCGATCAATACACAGATAGACAGAGTGATCAATACACAGATAGACAGAATGCTCAATACACAGATAGACAGAGTGATCAATACACAGATAGACAGAGCGATCAATACACAGGTAGACAAAGTGATCAATACACAGATAGACAGAGTGATCAATACACAGATAGACAGAGTGATCAATACACAGGTAGACAAAGTGATCAATACACAGATAGACAGAGTGATCAATACACAGATAGACAGAGTGATCAATACACAGATAGACAGAGTGATCAATACACAGATAGACAGAGTGATCAATACACAGATAGAGTGATCAATCCAAAGATAGACAGAGTGATCAATACACAGATAGACAGAGCGATCAATACTCAGATAGACAGAGTGATCAATACACAGATAGACAGAGTGATCAATACACAGATAGAAAGAGTTATCAATACTCAGATAGACAGAGTGATCAATACACAGATAGACAGAGTGATCAATACACAGATAGACAGAGCGATCAATAGACGCATAGACAGAGTGATCAATACACAGATAGACAGAGTGATCAATACACAGATAGACAGAGCGATCAATACACAGATAGACAGAGTGTTCAATACACAGATAGACAGAGTGATCAATACACAGATAGACAGGGCGATCAATACACAGATAGACAGAGCGATCAATACACAGATAGACAGAGCGATCAATATACAGATAGACAGAGTGATCAATACACAGATAGACAGAGTGATCAATACACAGATAGACAGAGTGATCAATACACAGATCGACAGAGTGATCAATACACAGATAGAAAGAGTGATCTATACACAGATAGACAGAGCGATCAATAGACAGATAGACAGTGATCAATACACAGAGAGACAGAGTGATCAATACACAGATAGACAGAGTGATCAATGCACAAATAGACAGAGCGATCAATACACAGATAGACAGAGCGATCAATACACAGATAGACAGAATGCTCAATACCCAGATAGACAGAGTGATCAAAACAGAGATAGACAGAGCGATCAATACACAGATAGACAGAGCGATCAATACACAGATAGACAGAGTGCTCAACACACAGATAGACAGAGTGATCAATACACAGATAGACAGAGCGATCAATACACAGATAGACAGAGCGATCAATACACAGATAGACAGAATGCTCAATACCCAGATAGACAGAGTGATCAATACAGAGATAGACAGAGCGATCAATACACAGATAGACAGAGCGATCAATACACAGATAGACAGATTGCTCAATACACAGATAGACAGAGTGATCAATACACAGGTAGAGAAAGTGATCAATACACAGATAGACAGTCTGATCAATACACAGATAGAAAGAGTGATCAATACACAGATAGACAGAGTGATCAATACTCAGATAGACAGAGTGATCAATACAGAGATAGAGTGAACAATCCAAAGATAGGCAGAGTGATCAATACACAGATAGAGCGATCAATACTCAGATAGACAGAGTGATCAATACACAGATAGACAGAGCGATCAATACACAGATAGACAGAGTGATCAATACACAGATAGACAGAGAGATCAATACACAGATAGACAGAGTGATCAATACACAGATAGACAGAGCGATCAATACACAGATAGACAGGGTGATCAACACACAGATAGACAGAGTGATCAATACAGAGATAGACAGAGCGATCAATACACAGATGGACAGAGTGATCAATACACAGATAGACAGAGTGTTCAATACACAGATAGACAGAGTGATCAATACAGAGATAGACAGAGCGACCAATACACAGATAGACAGAGTGATCAATACACAGATAGACAGAGTGATCAATACACAGATAGACAGAGTGATCAATACACAGATCGACAGAGCGATCAATACATAGATAGACAGAGCGATCAATACACAGATAGACAGAGAGATCGATACACAGATAGACAGAGTGATCAATACACAGATAGAGTGATCAATACACAGATAGACAAAGTGATCAATACAGAGACAGAGTGATCAATGCACAGATAGACGGAGCGATCAATACACAGATGGAGAGAGCAATCAATACACAGATAGACAGAGCGATCAATACACAGATAGACAGAGCGATCAATACACAGATAGACAGAGTGATCAATACACAGATAGAGTGATCAATGCACAGATAGACAGAGCGATCAATACAAAGATAGACAGAGTGATCAATACACAGATAGACAGAGTGATCAATACACAGATAGACAGAGTGATCAATATACAGATAGACACAGCGATCAATACACAGATAGACAGAGCGATCAATACACAGATAGACAGAGTGATCAATACACAGATGGACAGAGCGATCAATACACAGATAGACAGAGCGATCAATACACAGATAGACAGAGTGATCAATATACAGATAGACAGAGTGATCAATACACAGATAGACAGAGTTATCAATACACAGATCGACAGAGTGATCAATACACAGATAGACAGAGTGATCAATGCACAGATAGACAGAGCGATCAATACACAGATAGACAGAGCGATCAATACACAGATAGACAGTGATCAATACACAGAGAGACAGAGTGATCAATACACAGATAGACAGAGTGATCAATACACAGATAGACAGAGCGATCAATACACAGATAGACAGTGATCAATACACAGAGAGACAGAGTGATCAATACACAGATAGACAGAGTGATCAATGCACAGATAGACAGAGCGATCAATACACAGATAGACAGAGCGATCAATACACAGATAGACAGAGTGATCAATACACAGATAGACAGAGCGATCAATACACAGATAGACAGAGCGATCAATACACAGATAGAAAGAGCGATCAACACACAGGTTGACAGAGTGATCAATACTCAGATAGACAGAGAGATCAATACACAGATAGACATAGCGATCCATACACAGATAGACAGAGCGATCAATACACAGATAGACAGAGCGATCAATACACAGATAGACAGAGTGATCAATACACAGATAGTCAGAGTGATCAATACACAGATAGACAGAGCGATCAATACACAGATAGACAGAGTGATCAATACACAGATAGACAGAGCGATCAATACTCAGATAGACAGAATGCTCAATACCCAGATAGACAGAGTGATCAATACACAGATAGACAGAGTGATCAATACACAGATAGACAGAGCGATCAATACACAGATAGACAGATTGCTCAATACACAGATAGACAGAGTGATCAATACACAGATAGACAGAGTGATCAATACACAGATAGACAGAGCGATCAATACACAGATGGACAGAGTGATCAATACACAGATAGACAGAGTGATCAATACACAGATAGACAGAGCGATCAATACACAGATAGACAGAGTGATCAATACACAGATAGACAGAGTGATCAATACACAGATAGAGTGATCAATCCAAAGATAGACAGAGTGATCAATACACAGATAGACAGAGTGATCAATACACAGATAGACAGAGTGATCAATACACAGATAGACAGAGCGATCAATACACAGATAGACAGAGTGATCAATACACAGATAGACAGCGCGATCAATACACAGATAGACAGAGTGATCAATACATAGATAGACAGAGTGATCAATACACAGATAGACAGAGTGATCAATACACAGATAGACTGAGTGATCAATACACAGATAGACAGAGTGATCAATACACAGATAGACAGAGTGATCAATGCACAGATAGACAGAACGATCAATACACAGATAGACAGAGCAATCAATACACAGATAGGCAGAGTGATCAATACACAGATGGACAGAGCGATCAATACACAGATAGACAGAGCGATCAATACACAGATAGACAGAGCGATCAATACACAGATAGACAGAGTGATCAATACAGAGATAGACAGAGTGATCAATACACAGATAGACAGAGTGATCAATACATAGATAGACAGAGTGATCAATACACAGATAGACAGAGTGATCAATACACAGATAGACAGAGTGATCTATACACAGATAGACAGAGTGATCAATACACAGATAGACTGAGTGATCAATACACAGATAGACAGTGATCAATACACAGATAGACAGAGTGATCAATGCACAGATAGACAGAGCGATCAATACACAGATAGACAGAGCGATCAATACACAGATAGACAGAATGCTCAATACACAGATAGACAGAATGATCAATACACAGATAGACAGAGCGATCAATACACAGATAGACAGAGCGATCAATACACAGATAGACAGATTGCTCAATACACAGATAGACAGAGTGATCAATACACAGGTAGACAAAGTGATCAATACACAGATAGACAGAGTGATCAACACACAGACAGACAGAGTGATCAATACACAGATAGATAGAGTGATCAATACACAGATAGGCAGAGTGATCAATACACAGATAGAGTGATCAATCCACAGATAGACAGAGTGATCAATACACAGATAGACAGAGCGATCAATACTCAGATAGACAGAGTGATCAATACACAGATAGACAGAGTGATCAATACACAGATAGACAGAGTGATCAATACTCAGATAGACAGAGTGATCAATACACAGATAGACAGAGTGATCAATACACAGATAGACAGAGCGATCAATACACAGATAGACAGAGTGATCAATACACAGATAGACAGAGCGATCAATACACAGATAGAAAGAGCGATCAACACACAGGTTGACAGAGTGATCAATACTCAGATAGACAGAGAGATCAATACACAGATAGACAGAGCGATCCATACACAGATAGACAGAGCGATCAATACACAGATAGACAGAGCGATCAATACACAGATAGACAGAGTGATCAATACACAGATAGTCAGAGTGATCAATACACAGATAGACAGAGCGATCAATACACAGATAGACAGAGTGATCAATACACAGATAGACAGAGCGATCAATACTCAGATAGACAGAATGCTCAATACCCAGATAGACAGAGTGATCAATACACAGATAGACAGAGTGATCAATACACAGATAGACAGAGCGATCAATACACAGATAGACAGATTGCTCAATACACAGATAGACAGAGTGATCAATACTCAGATAGACAGAGTGATCAATACACAGATAGACAGAGTGATCAATACACAGATAGACAGAGCGATCAATACACAGATGGACAGAGTGATCAATACACAGATAGACAGAGTGATCAATACACAGATAGACAGAGCGATCAATACACAGATAGACAGAGTGATCAATACACAGATAGACAGAGTGATCAATACACAGATAGAGTGATCAATCCAAAGATAGACAGAGTGATCAATACACAGATAGACAGAGTGATCAATACACAGATAGACAGAGTGATCAATACACAGATAGACAGAGCGATCAATACACAGATAGACAGAGTGATCAATACACAGATAGACAGCGCGATCAATACACAGATAGACAGAGTGATCAATACATAGATAGACAGAGTGATCAATACACAGATAGACAGAGTGATCAATACACAGATAGACTGAGTGATCAATACACAGATAGACAGAGTGATCAATACACAGATAGACAGAGTGATCAATGCACAGATAGACAGAACGATCAATACACAGATAGACAGAGCAATCAATACACAGATAGGCAGAGTGATCAATACACAGATGGACAGAGCGATCAATACACAGATAGACAGAGCGATCAATACACAGATAGACAGAGCGATCAATACACAGATAGACAGAGTGATCAATACAGAGATAGACAGAGTGATCAATACACAGATAGACACAGTGATCAATACATAGATAGACAGAGTGATCAATACACAGATAAACAGAGTGATCAATACACAGATAGACAGAGTGATCTATACACAGATAGACAGAGTGATCAATACACAGATAGACTGAGTGATCAATACACAGATAGACAGTGATCAATACACAGATAGACAGAGTGATCAATGCACAGATAGACAGAGCGATCAATACACAGATAGACAGAGCGATCAATACACAGATAGACAGAATGCTCAATACACAGATAGACAGAATGATCAATACACAGATAGACAGAGCGATCAATACACAGATAGACAGAGCGATCAATACACAGATAGACAGATTGCTCAATACACAGATAGACAGAGTGATCAATACACAGGTAGACAAAGTGATCAATACACAGATAGACAGAGTGATCAACACACAGACAGACAGAGTGATCAATACACAGATAGACAGAGTGATCAATACACAGATAGGCAGAGTGATCAATACACAGATAGAGTGATCAATCCACAGATAGACAGAGTGATCAACACACAGATAGACAGAGCGATCAATACTCAGATAGACAGAGTGATCAATACACAGATAGACAGAGTGATCAATACACAGATAGACAGAGTGATCAATACTCAGATAGACAGAGTGATCAATACACAGATAGACAGAGTGATCAATACACAGATAGACAGAGCGATCAATACACAGATAGACAGAGTGATCAATACACAGAAATACAGAGCGATCAATACACAGATAGACAGAGTGATCAATACACAGATAGACAGAGTGATCAATACACAGATAGACAGAGCCATCAATACACAGATAGAGAGAGTGATCAATACACAGATAGACAGAGTGATCAATACACAGATAGACAGAGCGATCAATACACAGATAGACAGAGCGATCAATACACAGATAGACAGAGCGATCAATACACAGATAGACAGAGCGATCAATACACAGATATACAGAGTGATCAATACACAGATAGACAGAGTGATCAATACACAGATCGACAGAGTGAGCAATACACAGATAGAAAGAGTGATCAATACACAGATAGACAGAGCGATCAATACACAGATAGACAGTGATCAATACACAGATAGACAGAGTGATCAATACACAGATAGACAGAGTGATCAATACACAGATAGACAGAGTGACCAATACACAGATAGACAGCGTGATCAATACACAGATAACCAGAGTGATCAATACACAGATAGACAGAGCGATCAATACACAGATAGACAGAGTGATCAATACATAGATAGATAGAGTGATCAATACACAGATAGACAGAGTGATCAATACACAGATAGACAGAGTGATCAATACACAGATAGAGTGATCAATCCAAAGATAGACAGAGTGATCAATACACAGATAGACAGAGTGATCAATACACAGATAGACAGAGTGATCAATACACAGATAGACAGAGCGATCAATACACAGATAGACAGAGTGATCAATACACAGATAGACAGCGCGATCAATACACAGATAGACAGAGTGATCAATACATAGATAGACAGAGTGATCAATACACAGATAGACAGAGTGATCAATACAGAGATAGACAGAGTGATCAATACACAGATAGACAGAGTGATCAATACACAGATAGACAGAGTGATCAATGCACAGATAGACAGAACGATCAATACACAGATAGACAGAGCAATCAATACACAGATAGGCAGAGTGATCAATACACAGATAGACAGAGCGATCAATACACAGATAGACAGAGCGATCAATACACAGATAGACAGAGCGATCAATACACAGATAGACAGAGTGATCAATACACAGATAGACAGAGTGATCAATACACAGATAGACAGAGTGATCAATACACAGATAGACAGAGTGATCAATACATAGATAGACAGAGTGATCAATACACAGATAGACAGAGTGATCAATACACAGATAGACAGAGTGATCTATACACAGATAGACAGAGTGATCAATACACAGATAGACTGAGTGATCAATACACAGATAGACAGTGATCAATACACAGATAGACAGAGTGATCAATGCACAGATAGACAGAGCGATCAATACACAGATAGGCAGAGCGATCAATACACAGATAGACAGAATGCTCAATACACAGATAGACAGAATGATCAATACACAGATAGACAGAGCGATCAATACACAGATAGACAGAGCGATCAATACACAGATAGACAGAGCGATCAATACACAGATAGACAGAGCGATCAATACACAGATAGACAGAGTGATCAATACACAGATCGACAGAGTGAGCAATACACAGATAGAAAGAGTGATCAATACACAGATAGACAGAGCAATCAATACACAGATAGACAGTGATCAATACACAGATAGACAGAGTGATCAATACACAGATAGACAGAGTGATCAATACACAGATAGACAGAGTGACCAATACACAGATAGACAGCGTGATCAATACACAGATAACCAGAGTGATCAATACACAGATAGACAGAGCGATCAATACACAGATAGACAGAGTGATCAATACATAGATAGATAGAGTGATCAATACACAGATAGACAGAGTGATCAATACACAGATAGACAGAGTCATCAATACACAGATAGAGCGGTCAATACAGAGATAGACTGTGATCAATACACAGATAGACAGAGTGATCAATACACAGATAGACAGAGTGATCAATACACAGATAGACAGAGCGATCAATACACAGATAGACAGAGCGATCAATACACAGATAGACAGAGTGATCAATACAGAGATAGACAGAGTGATCAATACACAGATAGACAGAGTGATCAATACATAGATAGACAGAGTGATCTATACACAGATAGACAGAGTGATCAATACACAGGTAGACAAAGTGATCATTACACAGATAGACGGAGTGATCAATACACAGACAGACAGAGTGATCAATACACAGATAGACAGAGTGATCAATACACAGATAGGCAGAGTGATCAATACACAGATAGAGTGATCAATCCACAGATAGACAGATTGATCAATACACAGATAGACAGAGCGATCAATACTCAGATAGACAGAGTGATCAATACACAGATAGACAGAGTGATCAGTACACAGATAGACAGAGTGATCAATACTCAGATAGACAGAGTGATCAATACACAGATAGACAGAGTGATCAATACACAGATAGACAGAGCGATCAATACACAGATAGACAGAGTGATCAATACACAGATAGACAGAGCGATCAATACACAGATAGACAGAGTGATCAATACACAGATAGACAGAGTGATCAATACACAGATAGACAGAGCCATCAATACACAGATAGACAGAGTGATCAATACACAGATAGACAGAGCGATCAATACACAGATAGACAGAGCGATCAATACACAGATAGACAGAGCGATCAATACACAGATAGACAGAGCGATCAATACACAGATAGACAGAGCGATCAATACACAGATAGACAGAGTGATCAATACACATATAGACAGAGTGATCAATACACAGATCGACAGAGTGATCAATACACAGATAGAAAGAGTGATCAATACACAGATAGACAGAGCGATCAATACACAGATAGACAGTGATCAATACACAGATAGACAGAGTGATCAATACACAGATGGACAGAGTGATCAATACACAGATAGACAGAGTGACCAATACACAGATAGACAGAGTGATCAATACACAGATAACCAGAGTGATCAATACACAGATAGACAGAGCGATCAATACACAGATAGACAGAGTGATCAATACATAGATAGACAGGGTGATCAATACACAGATAGACAGAGTGATCAATACACAGATAGACAGAGTCATCAATACACAGATAGACAGAGCGATCAATACACAGCTAGACAGAATGATCAATACACAGATAGACAGAGCGATCAATACACAGATAGACAGAGTGATCAATGCACAGATAGACAGAGTGATCAATACACAGATAGACAGAGCGATCAATACACAGATAGACAGAGCGATCAATACACAGGTAGACAGAGTGATCTATACACAGATAGACAGAGCGATCAATACACAGATAGACAGACTGATTGATCGATGGACAGACAGAGTGATCAATACACAGATAGACAGATTGTTCGATACTCAGACTGATTGTTCGATTTATTGATGGACAGTCTGATCGACCGGTACACAGTTCGACAGAGCGAATGATATGTCGGTGAATAATTTTCAGGTTGGAGTCACTATAATTTTGGTTTGAAAAGTTGAGTCAGGTATATAAGTAGCCCTTAAACATGACGGAAAAGTTCTGACTCACCTCAGGCCTGGTACCAAGGTAGCAAATTAGGTCAGGTTTTAAAGGCTTGCTGGGTAAATGCACTGAGCTGTTGAGAGGAGGAGCCCCTGGTTTCTCACTCAGTTGGTGTTGAATTATCTGATCTTAGTAAGGTTCTAACTCAGTGTTCTGTGAGTAGGGAGGGGACTGATGGTTGCAGTTCCTGCTCCCTGATCATTCACTCCCACTGTAAAGTCGATATCAGGCCAGGACAGGAGTGAGCTTGGCGGTTAAGATGTCCCAAGCCAGCCAACCTTTAGCAGCTGGGCTTCCACAGGTTGCTCTAGAGGGCTGTCACTATTGAGGACCACAACTCGACATAAATCAACAGCTACAGGGGAGATGTGGAGCAAAATGGAAGAGGAGAGAAGAGGAAAAAATGGGAAAGGAACAGGTAGGCCGACCAACGGCCAATTCCGATGAATTATACAGGATTACACAGGATTACACCGGATATACGGCACAGAAACAGGCCGTTCGGCCCAACCAGTCCATGCCGGTGTTTATACTCCACACGAGCCTCCTCCCGTCTTTCCTCATCTAAATCTATCAGCGTAACCCTCTATTCCCTTCTCCCTCAGATGCTTGTCCAGCCTCCCCTTAAATAATCGATACTATTCGCCTCAACCACTCCCTGTGGCAGCGAGTTCCACATTCTCACCACTCTCTGGGTAAAGAAGTTTCTCCTGAATTCCCCATTGGATTTCTTGGTGACTATCTTATATTGATGGCCTCTAGTTTTGCTCTTCCCCACAAGTGGAAACATTCTCTCTGTATCCACTCTATCAAAACCTTTCATAATTTTAAAGACCTCTATTAGGTCACCTCTCAGCCTTTTTACAAGAGAAAAGAGACCCAGCCTGTTCATCCTTTCCTGATATGTATACCCTCGCATTTCTGGTATCATCCTTGTAAATCTTCTCTGAACCCTTTCCAGTGCCTCTATATCCTTTTTATAATATGGAGACCAGAACTGTACGCAGTGCTCCAAGTGTGGTCTAACCAAGGTTCGATACAGGTTTAGCATAACTTCAATACTTTTCAATTCTATCCCTCTAGAAATAAACCCTAGTGCTTGGTTTGCTTTTTTTATGCTTTTCTGTTAACTTGTGTCGATACTTTTAGTGATTTGTCTATTTGTACTCCGAGATCCCTTTGCTCCTCGACCCCATTTAGATTCTTATTTTCCAAGTAATATGTGACCTCCCTATTTTTCTTACCAAATGTAATACCTCACATTTATCGGTGTTGAATTTCATTTGCCAATTATATGCCCATTCTGCAAGTTTATTAATGTCTTCTTGTAATTTGTTGCAGTCCTCCTCAGTATTGGCTATCCGCCCCTATTTGGTGTTGTCTGCAAATTTAAAAATTGTGTTTTTGATTCTGGAGTCTAAATCGTTAATATAAATTGTGAACAGCAGTGGTCCCAGCACTGATCCTTGTGGAACACCACTACCCACCTCCTGCCCCTGTGAATAGCTACCCTCTACTCCCACTCTCTGCTTTCTGTCTTGAAGCCAGCCCACAATCCATTCTGCTACTTGTCCCCTGACTCCGCATTCAAAAAATTCAGTGAGGTTGGTCAAGCAAGACTTCCCCTTTTGAAATCCATGCTGACTATTCATTACTATATTTTTGGTTTCTAGATGTTGTTCTATTTTCTTCTTTAGTAGGGATTCCATTACTTTTCCTACCGCATCTATCCGACAATGTGGAAAACTGCCCAGGTATGTCCTGTCCACAAAAAGCAGAACAAATCCAACCCGGCCAATTGCCGCCCCATCAGTCTACTCTCAATCATCAGCAAAGTGATGGACGGTGTCATCGACACTGCTATCAAGCGGCACTTACTCACCAATAACCTGCTCACTGATGCCCAGTTTTGGTTCCGCCAAGACCACTCGGCTCCCGACCTCATTACAGCCTTGGTCCAAACATGAACAAAAGAGCTGAATTCCAGAGGTGAGAGTGACTGCCCTTGACATCAAGGCAGCATTTGACCAAGTGTGGCAGCGAGCAGCCCTAGTAAAACTGGGAATCGGGGGGAAAAGGAAAATGCTTCACTGGCTGGAGTCATGCCTAGCAAAAAGGAAGATGGTTGTGGTGGTTGGAGGTCAATGATCTCAACCCCAGGACATCGCTGCAGGAGTTCCTCAGGGCAGTGTCCTAGGCCCAACCATCTTCAGCTGCTTCATCAATGACCTTCCCTCCAACATAAGGTCAGAAATGGGGATGTTCGCTGATGACTGCACAGTGTTCATTGCCATTCGCAACACCCCAGATAATAATGCAGTCTATGCCCGTATGCAACAAGACCTGGACGACATTAAGACTTGGGCTGATAAGCGGCAGGTAACATTCACGCCACACAAGTGCCAGGCAATGACTATCTCCAACAAGCGAGAGTCTAACCACTGCCCCTTGACATTCAACAGCATTACCATGGCCGAATCCCCCACCATCAACACCCTGGGGGTTACCATTAACTAGAAACTTAACTGGACCAGCCACATAAATACTGTGGCAATAAGAGCAGGTCAGAGGCTGGGAATTCTGTGGCGAGTGTCTCACCTCCTCACTCCCCAAAGCCTTTCCACCATCTACAAGGCACAAGTCAGGAGTGTGATGGAATACTCTCCACTTGCCTGGATGAGTGCAGCTCCAACAACACTCAAGAAGCTCGACACCATCCAGGACAAAGCAGCCCGCTTGATTGGCACCCCATCCACCACCTTAAACATTCACTCCCTCCACCACTGGCGCACTGTGGCTGCAGTGTGCACCATCTACAAGATGCACTGCAGCAACTCGCCAAGGCTTCTTCGACAGCACCTCCCAAACCCACGACCTCTTCCACCTAGAAGGACAAGGGCAGCAGGCGCATGGGAACACCACCACCTCCAACTTCCCCTCCAAGTCACACACCATCCTGACGTAGAAGTATATCGTCGATCCTTCATCGTCGCTGGGTCAAAATCCTGGAACTCCCTCCCCAACAGCACTGTGGGAGCACCTTCACCACACGGACTGCAGCGGTTCAAGAAGGCGGCTCACCACCACCTTCTCGAGGGTAACTAGGGATGGGCAATAAATGCCGGCCTTGCCCGCAACGTCGACATCCCGAGATTGAATAAAATAAACCGATGTTAAGCTGACTGGCCGATAGTTCCCTGAAGATGAAACTCACATGGCCCCTGAGCTTTGACAGTGAAACACAGCAATGGGAGGAGGATTAGTCTGGTTCTGAGGCTTGCCATGGAAAACCGAAATCTGTGGAACAAAATGAAGAGTTATAAATATAGAGGGAGATTTACTCTGTATCTAACCCGTGCTGTACCTGCCCTGGGAGTGTTTGATGGGACAGTGTAGAGCGAGCTTTACTCTGTATCTAACCCGTGCTGTACCTGTCCTGGGAGTGTTTGATGGGACAGTGTAGAGGGAGCTTTACTCTGTATCTAACCCGTGCTGTACCTGCCCTGGGAGTGTTTGATGGGACAGTGTAGAGGGAGCTTTACTCTGTATCTAACCCGTGCTGTACCTGCCCTGGGAGTGTTTGATGGGACAGTGTAGAGGGAGCTTTACTCTGTATCTAACCCGTGCTGTACCTGCCCTGGGAGTGTTTGATGGGACAGTGTAGAGGGAGCTTTACTCTGTATCTAACCCGTGCTGTACATGCCCTGGGAGTGTTTGATGGGACAGTGTAGAGCGAGCTTTACTCTGTATCGAACCCGTGCTGTACCTGCCCTGGGAGTGTTTGATGGGACAGTGTAGAGGGAGCTTTACTCTGTATCTAACCCGTGCTGTACCTGCCCTGGGAGTGTTTGATGGGACAGTGTAGAGGGAACTTTACTCTGTATCTAACCCGTGCTGTACCTGCCCTGGGAGTGTTTGATGGGACAGTGTAGAGGGAGCTTTACTCTGTATCTAACCCGTGCTGTACCTGCCCTGGGAGTGTTTGATGGGACAGTGTAGAGCGAGCTTTACTCTGTATCTAACCCGTGCTGTACCTGCCCTGGGAGTGTTTGATGGGACAGTGTCGAGGGAGGTTTACTCTGTATCTAACCCGTGCTGTACCTGCCCTGGGAGTGTTTGATGGGACAGTGTAGAGGGAGCTTTACTCTGTATCTAACCCGTGCTGTACCTGCCCTGGGAGTGTTTGATGGGACAGTGTAGAGGGAGCTTTACTCTGTATCTAACCCGTGCTGTACCTGCCCTGGGGGTGTTTGATGGGACAGTGTAGAGTGAGCTTCACTCTGTATCTAACCCGTGCTGTACCTGCCCTGGGAGTGTTTGATGGGACAGTGTAGCGGGAGATTTACTCTGTATCTAACCCGTACTGTACCTGCCCTGGGAGTGTTTGATGGGACAGTGTAGAGGGAGCTTTACTCTGTATCTAAGCCGTGCTGTAGCAGCCCTGGGAGTGTTTGATGGGACAGTGTAGAGGGTGCTTTACTCTGTATCGGACCCGTGCTGTACCTGCCCCGGGAGTGTTTGATGGGACAGTGCAGAGGGAGCTTTACTCTGTATCTAACCCATGCTGTACCTGCCCTGGGAGTGTTTGATGGGACAGTGTAGAGGGAGCTTTACTCTGTATCTAACCCGTGCTGAACCTGCCCTGGGAGTGTTTGATGGGACAGTGTAGAGGGAGCTTTACTCTGTATCTAACCCATGCAGTACCAGCCCTGGGAGTGTTTGATGGGACAGTGTAGAGGGAGCTTTACTCTGTATCTAACCCGTGCTGTACCTGCCCTGGGAGCGTTTGATGGGACAGTGTAGAGGGAGCTTTACTCTGTATCTAACACGTTCTGTACCTGCCCTGGGAGTGTTTGATGGGACAGTGTAGAGGGAGCTTTACTCTGTATCTAAGCCGTGCTGTAGCAGCCCTGGGAGTGTTTGATGGGACAGTGTAGAGGGTGCTTTACTCTGTATCGGACCCGTGCTGTACCTGCCCCGGGAGTGTTTGATGGGACAGTGCAGAGGGAGCTTTACTCTGTATCTAACCCATGCTGTACCTGCCCTGGGAGTGTTTGATGGGACAGTGTAGAGGGAGCTTTACTCTGTATCTAACCCGTGCTGAACCTGCCCTGGGAGTGTTTGATGGGACAGTGTAGAGGGAGCTTTACTCTGTATCTAACCCATGCAGTACCTGCCCTGGGAGTGTTTGATGGGACAGTGTAGAGGGAGCTTTACTCTGTATCTAACCCGTGCTGTACCTGCCCTGGGAGTGTTTGATGGGACAGTGTAGAGGGAGCTTTACTCTGTATCTAACCCGTGCTGTACCTGCCCTGGGAGTGTTTGATGGGACAGTGTAGAGGGAGCTTTACTCTGTATCTAACCCGTGCTGTACCTGCCCTGGGAGTGTTTGATGGGACAGTGTAGAGGGAGCTTTACTCTGTATCTAACCCGTGCTGTACCTGCCCTGGGAGTGTTTGATGGGAAAGTGTAGCGGGTGCTTTACTCTGTATCTGACCCGTGCTGTACCTGCCCCGGGAGTGTTTGATGGGACAGTGCACAGGGAGCTTAACTCTGTATCTAACCCATGCTGTACCTGCCCTGGGAGTGTTTGATGGGACAGTGTAGAGGGAGCTTTACTCTGTATCTAACCCGTGCTGTACCTGCCCTGGGAGTGTTTGATGGGACAGTGTAGAGGGAGCTTTACTCTGTATCTAACCCATGCTGTACCTGCCCTGGGAGTGTTTGATGGGACAGTGTAGAGGGAGCTTTACTCTGTATCTAACCCATGCAGTACCTGCCCTGGGAGTGTTTGATGGGACAGTGTAGAGGGAGCTTTACTCTGTATCTAACACGTGCTGTACCTGCCCTGGGAGTGTTTGATGGGACAGTGTAGAGGGAGCTTTACTCTGTATCTAACCCGTGCTGTACCTGCCCTGGGAGTGTTTGATGGGACAGTGTAGAGGGAGCTTTACTCTGTATCTAACCCGTGCTGTACCTGCCCTGGGAGTGTTTGATGGGACAGTGTAGAGGGAGCTTTACTCTGTATCTAATCCGTGCTGTACCTGCCCTGGGAGTGTTTGATGGGAAAGTGTAGCGGGTGCTTTACTCTGTATCTGACCCGTGCTGTACCTGCCCCGGGAGTGTTTGATGGGACAGTGTAGAGGGAGCTTTACTCTGTATCTAACCCGTGCTGTACCTGCCCTGGGAGTGTTTGATGGGACAGTGTAGAGGGAGCTTTACTCTGTATCTAACCCGTGCTGTACCTGCCCTGGGAGTGTTTGATGGGACAGTGTAGAGGGAGCTTTACTCTGTATCTAACCCGTGCTGTACCTGCCCTGGGAGTGTTTGATGGGAAAGTGTAGCGGGTGCTTTACTCTGTATCTGACCCGTGCTGTACCTGCCCCGGGAGTGTTTGATGGGACAGTGCACAGGGAGCTTAACTCTGTATCTAACCCATGCTGTACCTGCCCTGGGAGTGTTTGATGGGACAGTGTAGAGGGAGCTTTACTCTGTATCTAACCCGTGCTGTACCTGCCCTGGGAGTGTTTGATGGGACAGTGTAGAGGGAGCTTTACTCTGTATCTAACCCATGCTGTACCTGCCCTGGGAGTGTTTGACGGGACAGTGTAGAGGGAGCTTTACTCTGTATCTAACCCGTGCTGAACCTGCCCTGGGAGTGTTTGATGGGACAGTGTAGAGAGAGCTTTACTCTGTATCTAACCCGTGCTGAACCTGCCCTGGGAGTGTTTGATGGGACAGTGTAGAGGGAGCTTTACTCTGTATCTAACCCATGCTGTACCTGCCCTGGGAGTGTTTGATGGGACAGTGTAGAGGGAGCTTTACTCTGTATCTAGCCCGTGCTGTACCTGCCCTGGGAGTTTTTGATGGGACAGTGTAGAGAGAGCTTTACTCTGTATCTAACCAGTGCTGTACCTGCCCTGGGAGTGTTTGATGGGACAGTGTAGAGGGAGATTTACTCTGTATCTAACCCTGTGTTGTACCTGTCCTGGGAGTGTTTGATAGGGACAGTGTAGAGGGAGCTTTACTCTGTATCTAACCCGTGCTGAACCTGCCCTGGGAGTGTTTGATGGGACAGTGTAGAGGGAGCTTTACTCTGTATCTAACCCATGCAGTACCAGCCCTGGGAGTGTTTGATGGGACAGTGTAGAGGGAGCTTTACTCTGTATCTAACCCGTGCTGTACCTCCCCTGGGAGTGTTTGATGGGACAGTGTAGAGGGAGCTTTACTCTGTATCTAACACGTTCTGTACCTGCCCTGGGAGTGTTTGATGGGACAGTGTAGAGGGAGCTTTACTCTGTATCTAAGCCGTGCTGTAGCAGCCCTGGGAGTGTTTGATGGGACAGTGTAGAGGGTGCTTTACTCTGTATCGGACCCGTGCTGTACCTGCCCCGGGAGTGTTTGATGGGACAGTGCAGAGGGAGCTTTACTCTGTATCTAACCCATGCTGTACCTGCCCTGGGAGTGTTTGATGGGACAGTGTAGAGGGAGCTTTACTCTGTATCTAACCCGTGCTGAACCTGCCCTGGGAGTGTTTGATGGGACAGTGTAGAGGGAGCTTTACTCTGTATCTAACCCATGCAGTACCTGCCCTGGGAGTGTTTGATGGGACAGTGTAGAGGGAGCTTTACTCTGTATCTAACCCGTGCTGTACCTGCCCTGGGAGTGTTTGATGGGACAGTGTAGAGGGAGCTTTACTCTGTATCTAACCCGTGCTGTACCTGCCCTGGGAGTGTTTGATGGGACAGTGTAGAGGGAGCTTTACTCTGTATCTAACCCGTGCTGTACCTGCCCTGGGAGTGTTTGATGGGACAGTGTAGAGGGAGCTTTACTCTGTATCTAACCCGTGCTGTACCTGCCCTGGGAGTGTTTGATGGGAAAGTGTAGCGGGTGCTTTACTCTGTATCTGACCCGTGCTGTACCTGCCCCGGGAGTGTTTGATGGGACAGTGCACAGGGAGCTTAACTCTGTATCTAACCCATGCTGTACCTGCCCTGGGAGTGTTTGATGGGACAGTGTAGAGGGAGCTTTACTCTGTATCTAACCCGTGCTGTACCTGCCCTGGGAGTGTTTGATGGGACAGTGTAGAGGGAGCTTTACTCTGTATCTAACCCGTGCTCTACCTGCCCTGGGAGTGTTTGATGGGACAGTGTAGAGCGAGCTTTACTCTGTATCTAACCCGTGCTGAACCTGCCCTGGGAGTGTTTGATGGGACAGTGTAGAGGGAGCTTTACTCTGTATCTAACCCGTGCTGAACCTGCCCTGGGAGTGTTTGATGGGACAGTGTAGAGGGAGCTTTACTCTGTATCTAACCCATGCTGTACCTGCCCTGGGAGTGTTTGATGGGACAGTGTAGAGGGAGCTTTACTCTGTATCTAGCCCGTGCTGTACCTGCCCTGGGAGTTTTTGATGGGACAGTGTAGAGAGAGCTTTACTCTGTATCTAACCCGTGCTGTACCTGCCCTGGGAGTGTTTGATGGGACAGTGTAGAGGGAGCTTTACTCTGTATCTAACCCGTGCTGTACCTGCCCTGGGAGTGTTTGATGGGACAGTGTAGAGGGAGATTTACTCTGTATCTAACCCTGTGTTGTACCTGTCCTGGGAGTGTTTGATAGGGACAGTGTAGAGGGAGCTTTACTCTGTATCTAACCCGTGCTGTACCTGCTCTGGGAGTGTTTGATGGGGACAGTGTAGAGGGAGCTTTACTTTGTATCTAACCCGTGCTGTTCCTGCCCTGGGAGTGTTTGATGGGACAGTGTAGAGGGAGCTTTACCCTGTATCTAACCCGTGCTGTACGTGTCCTGGGAGTGTTTGATGGGACAGTGTAGAGGGAGCTTTACTCTGTATCTAACCCATGCTGTAACTGCCCTGGGAGTGTTTGATGGGGCAGTGTAGAGGGAGCTTTACTCTGTATCTAACCCGTGCTGTACCTGCCCCGGGGGTGTTCGATGGGACAGTGTAGAGGGAGCTTTACTCTGTATCTAACCCATGCTATACCTGCCCTGGGAGTGTTTGATGGGACAGTGTAGAGGGAGCTTTACTCTGTATCTAGCCTGTGCTGTACCTACCCTGGGAGTGTTTGATGGGACAGTGTAGAGGGAGCTTTACTCTGTATCTAACCCGTGCTGTACCTGCCCTGGGAGTGTTTGATGGGACAGTGTAGAGGGAGTTTTACTCTGTATGTAACGTGTGCTGTACCTGCCCTGGGAGTGTTTGATGGGACAGTGTAGAGGGAGCTTTACTCTGTATCTAACCCATGCTGTACCTGCCCTGGGAGTGTTTGATGGGACAGTGTAGTGGGAGCTGTACTCTGTACCTAACCTGTGCTGTTTCTGCCCTGGGAGGGTTTGATGGGACAGTGTAGTGGCAGCTTTACTCTGTATCTAACCCGTGCTGTAGCTGCCCTGGGAGTGTTTAATGGGACAGTGTAGCGGGAGCTTTACGCTGTATCTAACCCGTGCTGTGTCTGCCCTGGGAGTGTTTGATGGGACAGTGTAGAGGGAGCTTTATGCTGTATCTAACCCGTGCTGTAGCTGCCCTGGGAGTGTTTGATGGGACAGTGTAGAGGGAGCTTTACTCTGTATCTAACCTGTGCTGTACTTGCCCTGGGAGTGTTTGATGGGACAGTGCAGAGGGAGCTTTACTCTGTATCTAACCCATGCTGTACCTGCCCTGGGAGTGTTTGATGGGACAGTGTAGAGCCATCTTTACTCTGTAACTAACAAGTGCTGTACCTGCCCTGGGAGTGTTTGATGGGACAGTGTAGAGGGAGCTTTATTCTCTAAGCCGTACTGTACCTGCCCTGGGAATGTTTGATGGGGACAGTTTATAAGGAACTTTACTCTGTATCTAACCCGTTCTGTACCTGCCTAGGAATGTTTGATGGGAAAGTGTAGAGGGAGGTTTACTCTGTATCTAACCCATGCTGTACCTGCCCTGGGAGTGTTTGATGGGACAGTGTAGAGGGAGCTTTACTCTGTATCTAACCCGTGCTGTACCTGCCCTGGGAGTGTTCGATGGGACAGTGTAGAGGGAGCTTTACTCTGTATCTAACCCGTGCTGTACCTGCCCTGGGAGTATTTGATGGGACAGTGTAGAGGGAGCTTTACTCTGTATCTAACCCGTGCTGTACCTGCCCTGGGAGTGTTTGATGTGACACTGTAGAGGGAGATTTACTCTGTATCTAACCCGTGCTGTACCTGCCCTGGGAGTGTTTGATGGGACAGTGCAGAGGGAGCATTACTCTGTATCTAACCTGTAACTACCTGATCTGTAATTGTTTGATGGGACAGTGTAGAGGGAGCTTTACTCTGTATCTAACCTGTATCTACCTGATCTGGGAGTGTTCGGTGTTGACAGCAGAGTGGAAAACATTCACCTTAATTTGCAAAATTTGCCCCATACCCTGAACAGTGATACTGAGCCCTGGTTTGATCTTATCTTGGAAGTGCATGAGCTCTGAAACCAAAGTGATTGTGATCGATAAGAGTGCATGGAATTACTAAATCTGATTCATCATTATCTGGTGTGAGCCTCAGAACCGAGCTGCTGCTGCTAATTGTGATGTGTGAATAGTCTGCAGTGATCGGACTCTGCTAGTTTAATGCTCCGGTGAGGACAGCTCGGAGATCCAGCCTCTGACCGCGGCATCACATGGAATCCAGAAATTAAGTCACCTTCGTGACGCTCTTGGACTTTGGTAATAAGTTGAAGCTGCAGTTTTCACAAAAACATTTCTAAGAGTGTTAGTTGAGAACAGACGGTGCGGGACTGTTATCTGCACCGGTATATCTGTCACCTCCTTCAGCTCTGCTGAGGCAGATATTCTATCTGATTCAAGCACTGCAGCTTTGCTGTTGTGGGCATCGGACTCCTTCTACATTGAAGATGCTCTGAGTGCTGAGTTCCTGTAAGGGGAGGAAACAGATATAAATACAACCCACCCCCGACCTTCACCAATAAATACTGCTGAAATGTAACAATGATAATACACAGAATAAAACGCTCCATATTGTATAAAAGGGAACGATTCACTCCCATCTGGTACTGTACAGCCCGTGTGTGTCTCAGTGTCTCCTGTACATGTACAGCACACAGCGGGTAAAAGGGAACGATTCACTCCCGTCTGGTACTGTACGGCCCGTGTGTGTCTCAGTGTCTCCTGTACATGTACAGTACACAGCGGGTAAAAGGGAACGATTCACTCCCGTCTGGTACTGTACGGCCCGTGTGTGTCTCAGTGTCTCCTGTACATGTACAGTACACAGCGGGTAAAAGGGAACGATTCACTCCCGTCTGGTACTGTACGGCCCGTGTGTTTCTCAGTGTCTCCTGCACATCTACAGCACACAGCGGATAAAAGGGAACGATTCACTCCCGTCTGGTACCGTATGGCCCGTGTGTCTCTCAGTGTCTCTCGTACATGTACAGCACACAGCGGTTAAAAGGGAACGATTCACTCCTGTCTGGGACTGTACAGCCCGTGTGTGTCTCAGTGTCAGCTCCTGTACATGTACAGTATGTAGTGTATGTGCCTTTAAGTCAGAACTACTTTTACAGCTCCTGTATACTGTAGTACCGGCAGTGACCACACCGGTATATAAGCTTTGCGCATGCCTCTGTACCCCCAGTCTAGAGACTACCCTCCTCCAGTAAAGACCTGTTATTTGTTAATGTACAGCATCCGTGTGATTATTTAATAATAGCATATCCACTGAACCACGGATCCAACAGTGGCGACGAGTGTCGATTCGAATCTACCTGCAACATAAAAAAAAAATAGTCAAGG
Source organism: Somniosus microcephalus (assembly GCF_052327205.1). NCBI lineage: Eukaryota > Metazoa > Chordata > Chondrichthyes > Squaliformes > Somniosidae > Somniosus > Somniosus microcephalus. The sequence continues at coordinate 3,159,158 of NC_140997.1, forward strand.
CCAGGAACACGGGCGTCGACCACGAGCAACCGCCCAGCAGTCAGGCAGAGATCCAACTTCGCAGGGGAGGCTGTGGAGAGCCGGGCTTGGTTCCCCAGCCACAATGAGCAGTAAGAGACCGACGACAGGTCCAGCACAGACCCTTCCCGAGCAGCGGCGGCTGGAGCCGACCGACGGCGGAGAGAAAGCCGAGCAGCGTCGACGGGGTAAGACAGAGGGTGAAGAGCGCAGGGCGCAGCCTGGGGTTGAACACCGAGCGGCGTCGAGAAAAATAAAACAAACCGGAGAGAGAGAGGGTAAGAAACAGCCGGGTTCTAGACTGAGCGGCGTCGAAAAATATAAAAAGAAGAAAGCGCAGAGCACAGCCAGTGCTCACGGGCTGAACAGGGTCCGCGGGGCGAAGCAAGGGGAGACGCCATTGAGCCGCGGAGAAGAAGGAAGAGCACGGGAGGCGCCATTGAGCCGCGGAGAAGAAGGAAGAGCGCGGGAGGCGCCATTTTTAGAAGCCGCAGCAGAGAAGAAGGGCGAGCGCGGGAAGGAAGGAAAGCGCGGGAGACGCCATTTTGTGCCAGCGGAGAAGAAGGGGAAGCGCGGGAGGCGCCATTTGTGATACTTAACGCACACCCAAGGATGTCGAAGAGTGGCAGTATCTCTACGTTCGACAATGAAGTCGAAGATTGGGCGACATATGTGGAACGTATTGAGGTGTACTGCAGGGCGAATGAAGTGCCAGATGCTAATAAAGCACTGGTTCTGTTAAATTCCATGGGTGCAAAAACTTATGGGTTACTGCGAAATCTAATAACCCCAGAGAAGCCGGTAAACAAGAATTTTGAAAGCATAGTAGAAATCCTACAGGACCACTTAAACCCCACACCACTGCTGATAGCAGAACGATTTAAGTTCCATAAAAGGAACCAACACAAAGATGAAAGCAATGCTGAGTACCTAATGGAACTGTGCAAGTTATCGAAACACTGCCAGTTTGGAGCGGGACTAGCAGACACATTAAGGGACAAGTTTGTGTGTGGGCGACAAAGTGAAGGAACCCAGAAACGGCTTCTATCAGAAAAGGACCTTATGCTGGACAAAGCTTTCAGTATGGCAGTATCACACGAAGCAGCCGCAAGGGGCGCTGCAGAGATACAACGGAGACCGCAAGAATATGGCACCAATGAAATGTCCTATGGAACAGGGAAGTGCTATCGCTGCGGCAGAACAACACATGACCAGAAAGATTGTTGGTTCAAGGACCAAGTGTGCAGACAGTGTGGGAAAGCAGGACACATAGCAAGAGTCTGCAGGTCTGGGAAGAAAACCAACAGTAAGAAATCTCCACAGGAGAAGTACAAAAAGGTACACCAGGTGATGGACAGTGGTTCAGACGAACAGAAAAGTGACACAGACTCCGGAAGCAAGGAGCTGGGTTGTCTGAAACTACATAAGGTAACCGAAATGGAGGATCACCAGACTATCTGGGTTACACTCAAGATAGACGGAGTCCAAGTGGAAAAGGAATTGGACACAGGGTCAGCTCTAACAGTCATAAATCAAAGAGACTACAAGCGGCTATTTTCACATATACCCTTGAAAGCTACAGAGATTGTCTTGAAGACGTATACGGGGCAAAAAGTCTACCCCAAAGGAAAAATAAGGGTGAAAGTGATATATAAAGGCCAGGAAATACCTAAAATGGATATATATGTATTACCAAATGGAGGACCACCACTGCTAGGACGTGAATGGATCCGGAAGATACAATTAGATTGGCATTCCATACAGGCACTGAAGGTTGAGGCCAAAAAGGATGATGACGTCACACCTGGACGACTGTCAAAAATGCTAACTGACGCAAAAGAAGTGTTCCAGGAGGGACTAGGAACACTAAAAGGAATAACAGCAATGATTAAAATAGAGGAAAATGCAAGCCCAAAGTTTCCAGTGCCTTATGCGATCAGACCAGCTGTTGAAGCAGAGCTGGAAGGGTTGGAACGTTCAGGAGTACTGTCCAAAGTGGACTGGAGCAAGTGGGCTACACCCATCATTCCTGTAATGAAGTGGTCGTTGAGTAATACGCCTGGGAAATCAAAGAAGGTCCGCATCTGTGGGGATTTTAAGGTGACAATGAACCCAGTCTTTCACACGGTGCAATATCCGCTTCCACGAATTGAGGATATTTTCGCCTCGCTATCTGGAGGTAAACGCTTCACCAAAATTGATCTAGCCCAGGCGTACTTGCAAATGGAGGTAGAAGAAGCTTCGAAACATTACCTTATGATCAACACTCAAAGGTCTCTATCAATACAACCGGCTGGTGTTTGGAGTAGCCTCGGCTCCGGCTATCTGGCAAAGGGCGATGGATCAGGTCCTGCAAGGGATTCCAGGGACCCAGTGTTATTTGGACGACATCTTGGTCACGGGCGAAAATGACGGTGATCACCTCGCCAACTTGGAGAAGGTGCTCACCAGATTAAAGGAGTATGGGCTATGAGCTAATCGCCACAAGTGCGAGTTTTTCCAGAAACAGATCTCGTATTGTGGCCACGTCATCGATGAAGAGGGGTTACATAAGTCCCCTGACAAGATTGAGGCAGTAGTCAAGGCTCCAGCCCCAGAAAATGTGTCGCAACTGAGGTCGTTCCTCGGGCTGATAAACTACTACCACAAGTTCTTACCAAATTTGTCTACGGTATTACACCCGCTGAACACCCTACTGCAAACAGGGGTACCATGGAAGTGGGATGACGAACGTAGACGAGCTTTCCAGAAGTGTAAAGAATTGATCACATCAAAAGAGGTGTTGGCCCATTTCAACCCAGCACTACCAATTCGTTTGGCATGTGATGCATCACCCTATGGTATTGGAGCGGTGCTGTCGCACAAATTCCCAGACGGGTTGGAGAGGCCAGTAGCCTTTGCGTCTCGGTCACTAACCTCAGCCGAGCGCAACTACGCCCAGATTGACAGGGAGGCCCTCAGCCTAGTATGGGGAGTAAAAAAATTCAACCACTATCTGCATGGGCAGAAGTTCACCTTGCTGACTGACCACCAACCACTTGTCTCCATCTTTAATCCTAAGAAGGGCGTTCCAGTGATGACTGCACAGCAGTTACAAAGATGGTCCCTGTTTCTAGAGGTGAATCAATATGAAATAGAATATAAAGGCACGAAACAGCATGGGAACGCTGATGGGCTATTGCGCCTGCCACTGCCTACTGTGGAGGAAGAACCAGCAGTGGACCCTATCGAGATATTTTATTCGTCAATAATTGAACGATTGCCAGTAACAAACGCGGATATAGAGAAGGAGACCCGCAATGATCCGACGCTGTCACGGGTATATGAATTGATGGTGAGGGGATGGCCAACACATGGCGACTCACTGTTGCCAGCATTCTCATCCAGAAGAGAACAGCTGTCAGTATGCCAGGGGACAGTGATGTGTGGATCCAGAGTGGTGATTCCACCCAAGTTAAGGGAGAGCGTGCTAAATGAGCTACATGAAGGTCAGCTGGGGGGAGTGAAAATGAAAAGCCTTGCTAGGGCTTATGTGTGGTGGCTGGGAATCGATCAACAAATCGAAGACCTAACTAAGAGCTGCTTAGGATGCCAGAAGGTCCAAAATGCACCACCACATGCCCCTCTACACCCATGGGAGTGGCCCTCCTCTCCATGGCAACGGGTGCATATTGATTTTGCTGGTCCATTCATGGACTCAATGTTCTTAATAGCAGTGGATGCTCATTCAAAGTGGCCTGAGGTGATAAAAATGTCTTCAACCACTACAGAGAAAACGATTGCAGTCCTACGGACCATATTTGCCAGAAACGGTTTGCCAGAGCAGATTTGCTCTGATAATGGACCACAGTTTGTGTCCGACGAGTTCCAAAAATTCATGAAAAGGAATGGGGTAAGGCATTACACATCCGCCCCGTATCATCCAGCCACAAATGGATTGGCTGAGAGGTTCGTACAAACCTTTAAGAAGGCGATAAAGGCCATGTGCGACAATGAAATTCCACTACAGCATAAGATGGACAATTTCTTATTAGCCTACCAAAACACGACACATGCAGTTACCAACCAGACCCCGGCCATGATGTTCTTTAACCGAAGGTTGAGATCTCGTCTGGACTTGCTCAGACCAAATGTGCGAAGAAATGTTGAGGACAAACAATTCCAGCACATCAATGAGAAGCCGACAAGGAGCTTCAATGTGGGGCAACCAGCCTTGGCCCATGACTATCGAACAGAGAAGTGGCAACCCGGAACGATATGTACAAGGCAGGGGCCATTAATGTACACAGTGGATGTCGGGGAGAACATTGTGAGACGCCACGTCGATCAAATCTTAGCGTCACAGGAACGCGTCAACCCCATGTCTCGAGTACCTGGGGATGAACCCGACATACCGGTAGCATCTACTCCAGACCCAATAGCAGTGAAACCCGATGAACTACCCGATGAAAAGGGGTCAGAATCGCCTCTGCACCAAGAACAAGAAGCTCTGGAAAGGCGCTATCCCGAAAGGGTCAGGAAGCCGCCCCCAAAGACTGAATCTATAAATGGACTTTTGTTGTTTAATGTACATGTTGAAATGTTAATTGTTATTTGAATATTAGGGGTATTACTAATCTAAAAGGGGAGGAATTGTAGTGTATGTGCCTTTAAGTCAGAACTACTTTTACAGCTCCTGTATACTGTAGTACCGGCAGTGACCACACCGGTATATAAGCTTTGCGCATGCCTCTGTACCCCCAGTCTAGAGACTACCCTCCTCCAGTAAAGACCTGTTATTTGTTAATGTACAGCATCCGTGTGATTATTTAATAATAGCATATCCACTGAACCACGGATCCAACACAGTACACAGCGGGTAAAAGGGAACGATTCACTCCGTCTGGTACTGTACGGCCCGTCTGTGTCTCAGTGTCAGCTCCTGTACATGTACAGTACACAGCGGGTAAAAGGGACCGATTCACTCCCGTCTGGTACTGTATGGCCCGTCTGTGTCTCAGTGTCAGCTCCTGTACATGTACAGTACAGACACCGGGTAAAAGGGAACGATTCACTCCCGTCTGGGACTGTACGGCCCATGTGTGTCTCAGTGTCTCCTGTACATGTACAGTACACAGCGGGTAAAGGGGAACGATTCACTCCCGTCAGGGACTGTACGGCCCGTGTGTGTCTCAGTGTCTCCTGTACATGTACAGTACACAGCGGGTAAAAGGGAACGATTCACTCCCATCTGGGACTGTACGGCCCATGTGTATCTCAGTGTCTCCTGTACATGTACAGTACACAGCGGGTAAAAGGGAACGATTCACTCCCGTCTGGTACTGTACGGTCCGTGTGTGTCTCAGTGTCAGCTCCTGTACATGTACAGTACACAGCGGGTAAAAGGGAACGATTCACTCCCGTCAGGGACTGTACGGCCCGTGTGTGTCTCAGTGTCTCCTGTACATGTACAGTACACAGCGGGTAAAAGGGAACGATTCACTCCCGTCAGGGACTGTACGGCCCGTGTGTGTCTCAGTGTCTCCTGTACATGTATAGCACACAGCGGGTAAAAGGGAACGATTCGCTCCCGTCTGGTACTGTACGGCCCATGTGTGTCTCAGTGTCTCCTGTACATGTACAGTACACAGCGGGTAAAAGGGAACGATTCACTCCCGTCTGGTACTGTACGGCCCGTGTGTGTCTCAGTGTCTCCTGTACATGTACAGTACACAGCGGGTAAAAGGGACCGATTCACTCCCGTCAGGGACTGTACGGCCCGTGTGTGTCTCAGTGTCTCCTGTACATGTACAGCACACAGCGGGTACGGGACAGGCTACGATTGTTGGCTCGTTGTGTCTGCGTGAGCAATCAGTATTTTGAACCCTGGCAGTATCCAACCTCCCAAATGTAGTTGAATGAATTCTCTTTGTTTTGGGATATGTTCGAGGAAATTTGGGGCAACATCATGAAAGTACTTCAATAAAACAAAGGTTAGTCCAAAGATAGAAACGGAAGTTAGCTGAGTATGTGGTAGTGAGTAACAATGTCAGGAGGCGGGGACCATGTGTGTCTGATGTTTGAGGTTAATACAGGAGTGGCGTTTTTGATATTCTGAGACTAGCATCGATTCATATTTACCGTAAATCTACTGCCCGTGTGCAGCACTGTCCATTTATCTGTTTAATGTCCAGTGAATTTGTTTACAGCCTTAGCAATGGGCTGACCGAGGGTCGATCCATCCACCTACCCAATAAGGGAAGGTCCCATGTGTGCAGTTTTAAAAAGTGACTTGTTCTTGGGAAAGTGGCCATCGCTGACCAACCCTAGCTGCCTTGAGAAGGTGGTGCTGAACCTTCTCCTTGATATATTGCAGTAATCCGGAGTATGGTGACAAGGGATCTGATCGAGGGCGCTGACCAGAAACATAAAGCTCCCCTTTCTCTTCCCAGATGCCAAGTTGTCCACTGTGTATTCTCAGTACTTTTTGTTTTTATTTCCGATCGCTGATCTCGCTACATTCACCCAGATATTGGCTAGGTAAAGACACACTCTGTTTCTTAGCGTACCTCAGCTCTGTTTATAGGAGCGGCCAGTGACGCTGGACCCGAGGAGAAGATATAATGTAAAAGCCCCGGCGTTGATGGAATGCTCCCTCGCCTATCCCTGTATCAGGGTACTGTGGCATGGTGCTTACGATACTGGGCTAGTAAGCCAGAGGCCTGGACTAATAATGCAGAGAATGCGAGGCATAGCAGTTTGATCATTTGAATTTAAAAACTAAGTCTGGAAATAAAAAGCTGGGATCAGTGAAAGTGACCATGAAGCTACCGGATTCTCGTAAAAACCCAACAGGGAAGGAAACCTGCCGGTATGGAGTGGTTGGGCCCAGTGGCCTGTTCCTGTGCCATGTATCTTATGTATTCCTATGTCGTTACCCGGTTTATGTACCTATATATATATCTGAGTCCAGTCCCACACCAATATGCTTGACTCTTAACTGTCCTCTGAAGTGGCCGAGCAACACTCAGTTGGGGCAACTAGGAAATAGCTGCCGGCCTTGCCAGCGACGCCCACACCCCCGGAATGAATAAACAAACAGAAGTTCCTTTGAGAAGGATAAACCTGGCCATTCTAGGCCAGTCAGTTTAACGTCGGGGGTGGGGAAGCTTTTAGAAACAATACTTCGGGAGAAAATGAACAGCCACTTGGACAAGCATGGACTAGTAAAGGAGAGCCAGCGTGGATTGGTTGAGGGCAAATCGTGTTTGACCAACTTCACTGAGTTTTTTGATGCGGTAACAGAGAGGGTTGATGAGGGTAATGCGGTTGATGTGGTGTACATGGACTTTCAAAAGGCGTTTGATAAAGTGCCACATAATAATAGGCTTGTTAGTGAAATTGAAGCCCATGGGATAAAAAGGGCAGTGGCAGCATGGATACAAAATTGGCTAAGGAATTACAGACCGGTAAGCCTGACATCGGTAGTGGGGAAAATGCTAGAGTCCATTATAAAAGATGTAATAGCAGAGCACTTGGAAAACAGTGACAGGATCGGACAAAGTCAACATGGATTTACAAAAGGTAAATCGTGCTTGACTAATCTACTGGAATTTTTTGAGGATGTAACTGGTAGAATAGATGAGGGAGAACCAGTGGATGTGGTGTATTTGGACTTTCAGAAGGCTTTCGATAAGGTCCCGCATAAGAGATTAGCGTGTAAAGTTAAGGCACATGGGATTGGGGGCAAGGTACTGATTTGGATAAAGAACTGGTTGGCAGACAGGAAGCAAAGAGTTGGAATAAACGGGTCTTTTTCCGAGTGGCAGGCAGTGACTAGTGGGGTACCGCAGGGATCGGTCCTAGGACCCCAGCTATTCACAATATATGTAAATGATCCAGACGAGGGAACTAGATGTAATATCTCCAAGTTTGCAGACAACACAAAGCTGGGTGGGCGTGTGTGCTGTGAGGAGGATGCCGAGAAACTCCAGTATGATTTGGACAGGTTGGGTGATTGGGCAGAAGCATGGCAGATGCAGTATAATGTGGATAAATGCGAGGTTATCCACTTTGGTGGCAAAAACAGGAAGGCAGATTATTATCTGAATGGCAATAGATTGGGAGAATGGGAAGTGCAACGAGACCTGGGCGTCCTTGTGCACCAGTCGCTGAAGGTAAGCATGCAGGTGCAGCAGGCGGTTAAGAAGGCAAATGGTATGCTGGCCTTCATAGCGAGAGGATTCGAGTACAGGAGCAAGGATGTCTTGCTGCAGTTGTACAAGGCCTTGGTGAGACCACACCTTGAGTATTGTGTGCGGTTTTGGTCGCCTTATCTGAGGAAGGATGTTCTTGCCATGGAGGGAGTGCAGCGAAGATTCACCAGACTGATACCTGGGATGGCAGGAATGACGTATGAGGAGAGATTGGGTCGATTGGGCTTATACTCGCTGGAGTTTAGAAGAATGAGAGGGGATCTGATTGAAACTTATAAAATTCTAACAGGACTGGATGCAGGAAGGATGTTCCCAATGGCCGGGAGTCCAGAACCAGGAGTTCAGTCTAAGGATAAGGGGTAAGCCATTTAGGACAGAGATGAGGAGGAATTTCTTCACCAGAGAGTGGTGAACCTGTGGAATTCTCTACCACAGAAGGCAGTAGAGGCCAATTCATTAAATATATTCAAGAAAGAGTTGGAAATATTTCTTAAGACTAAAGGGATCAAGGGATATGTGGAGAAAGCAGGGACCGGGTACTGAAATGAGATGATCAGCCATGATCTCATTGAATGGCGGAGCAGGCTCGAGGGGCCGAATGGCCTACTCCTGCTCCTATCTTCTATGTTTCTATGTTTCTATGAAAACAGAGAGTTGTGGGGAATGGCTGTTTTTCAGACTGGAGGGAGGTATACAGTGGCATTCCCCAGGGTTCAGTGCTAGGACCACTGCTGTTTTTGATATACATTAATGCCTTGGACTTGGGGGTACAGGGCTTGGGGTAAAGGGCGTGGGGTACAGGGCTTGGGGTAAAGGGCGTGGGGTACAGGGCCTGGGGTACAGGGCCTGGGGTACGGGGCCTGGGGTACGGGGCTTGGGGTACAGGGCTTGGGATACGGGGCCTGGGGTACAGGGCTTGGGGTACAGGGCTTGGGGTACAGGGCCTGGGGTACAGAGCCTGGGGTACAGGGCCTGGGGTACAGGGCCTGGGGTACAGGGCCTGGTGTACAGGGCCTGGGGTACAGGGCTTGGGGTACAGGGCTTGGGGTACAGGGCCTGGGGTACAGGGCCTGGGGTACAGGGCCTGGGGTACAGGGCCTGGGGTGCGGGGCTTGGGGTACAGGGCCTGGGGTACAGGGCTTGGGGTACAGGGCTTGGGGTACAGGGCCTGGGGTACGGGGCTTGGAGTACAGGGCCTGGGGTACGGGGCTTGGGGTACAGGGCTTGGGGTACAGGGCCTGGGGTACTGGGCTTGGGGTACAGGGCTTGGGGTACAGGGCCTGGGGTACAGGGCCTGGAGTACAGGGCTTGGGGTACAGGGCTTGGGGTACAGAGCCTGGGGTACAGAGCCTGGGGTACAGGGCCTGGGATACAGGGCCTGGGGTACAGGGCCTGGGGTACAGAGCCTGGGGTACAGGGCTTGGGGTACAGGGCCTGGGGTACTGGGCTTGGGGTACAGGGCTTGTGCTACAGGGCCTGGGGTTCAGGGCCTGGGGTACAGGGCCTGGGGTACAGGGCCTGGGGTACAGGGCCTGGGGTACAGGGCCTGGGGTAAAGGGCGTGGGGTACAGGGCCTGGGGTACAGGGCTTGGGGTACAGGGCTTGGTGTACAGAGCCTGGGGTACAGAGCCTGGGGTACAGGGCCTGGGGTACAGGGCCTGGGGTACACGGCCTGGGGTACAGAGCCTGGGGTACAGGGCTTGGGGTACAGGGCCTGGGGTACTGGGCTTGGGGTACAGGGCTTGTGCTACAGGGCCTGGGGTTCAGGGCCTGGGGTACAGGGCCTGGGGTACAGGGCCTGGGGTACAGGGCCTGGGGTACAGGGCCTGGGGTACAGGGCCTGGGGTGCGGGGCTTGGGGTACAGGGCCTGGGGTACAGGGCTTGGGGTACAGGGCTTGGGGTACAGGGCCTGGGGTACGGGGCTTGGGGTACAGGGCCTGGGGTACGGGGCTTGGGGTACAGGGCTTGGGGTACAGGGCCTGGGGTACTGGGCTTGGGGTACAGGGCTTGGGGTACAGGGCTTGGGGTACAGGGCCTGGGGTGCGGGGCTTGGGGTACAGGGCCTGGGGTACAGGGCTTGGGGTACAGGGCTTGGGGTACAGGGCCTGGGGTACGGGGCTTGGGGTACAGGGCCTGGGGTACGGGGCTTGGGGTACAGGGCTTGGGGTACAGGGCCTGGGGTACTGGGCTTGGGGTACAGGGCTTGGGGTACAGGGCCTGGGGTACAGGGCCTGGAGTACAGGGCTTGGGGTACAGGGCTTGGGGTACAGGGCCTGGGGTACAGAGCCTGGGGTACAGGGCCTGGTGTACAGGGCTTGGGGTACAGGGCCTGGGGTACAGAGCCTGGGGTACAGGGCTTGGGGTACAGGGCCTGGGGTACTGGGCTTGGGGTACAGGGCTTGTGCTACAGGGCCTGGCGTTCAGGGCCTGGGGTACAGGGCTTGGGGTACAGCGCCTGGGGTACAGGGCCTGGGGTACAGAGCTTGGGGTGCAGGTCTTGGGGTACGGGGCCTGGGGTACAGGGCCTGGGGTACAGGGCTTGGGGTACGGGGCCTGGGGTACAGGGCCTGGGGTACAGGGCCTGGGATACAGGGCCTGGGGTACAGGTCTCGGGGTACAGGGCTTGGGGTACAGGGCTGGGGTACAGGGCCTGGGGTACAGGGCTTGGGGTACAGGGCTTGGTGTATAGGGCCTGGGGTACAGGGCCTGGGGTACAGGGCTTGGGGTACAGGGCCTGCGGTACAGGGCCTGGTGTGCAGGGCCTGGGGTACAGGGCCTGGGGTACAGGGCTTGGGGTACAGGGCCTGGGGTACAGGGCCTGGGGTACAGGGCCTGGGGTACAGGGCTTGGGGTACAGGGCCTGGGGTACAGGGCTTGAGGTACAGGGCCTGGGGTACAGAGCTTGGGGTACAGGGCCTGGGGTACAGGGCCTGGGGTACAGGGCTTGGGGTACAGGGCCTGGGGTACAGGGCTTGAGGTACAGGGCTTGGGGTACAGGGCTCGGGGTACAGGGCCTGGGGTACAGGGCTCGGGGTACAGGGCTTGGGGTACAGCGCCTGGGGTACAGGGCCTGGGGTTACAGGGCCTGGGGTACAGGGCTCGGGGTACAGGGCTCGGGGTACAGGGCTTGGGTTACAGTGCTTGGGGTACGGGGCTTGGGGTACAGGGCCTGGGGTACAGGGCCTGGGGTACAGGGCTTGAGGTACAGGGCTTGGGGTACAGGGCCTGGGGTACAGGGCTCGGGGTACAGGGCTTGGGGTACAGGGCCTGGGGTACAGGGCCTGGGGTACAGGGCTTGGGGTACAGGGCCTGGGGTACAGGGCTTAAGGTACAGGGCTTGGGGTACAGGGCTCGGGGTACAGGGCCTGGGGTACAGGGCCTGGGGTACAGGGCTTGTGGTACAGGGCCTGGGGTACAGAGCCTGGGGTACAGGGCCAGAGGTACAGGGCCTGGGGTACAGGGCCTGGGGTACAGGGCTTGGAGTACAGGGCCTGGGGTACAGGGCCTGGGGTACAGGGCTCGGGGTACAGGGCTCGGGGTACAGGGCTCGGAGTACAGGGCTTGGGGTACAGGACCTGGGGTACAGGGCCTGGGGTACAGGGCTTGGGGTACAGGGCCTGGGGTACAGGGCCTGGGGTACAGGGCTTGTGGTACAGGGCCTGGGGTACAGAGCCTGGGGTACAGGGCCTGAGGTACAGGGCCTGGGGTACAGGGCCTGGGGTACAGGGCTTGGGGTACAGGGCCTGGGGTACAGGGCCTGGGGTACAGGGCTCGGGGTACAGGGCTCAGGGTACAGGGCTTGTGGTACAGGGCCTGGGGTACAGGGCCTGTGGTACAGGGCTTGGGGTACAGGGCCTGGGGTACAGGGCCTGTGGTACAGGGCTTGGGGTACAGGGCCTGGGCTGCAGGGCCAGGGGTACAGGGCCTAGGGTACAGGGCCTGGGGTACAGGGCTTGGGGTACAGGGCCTGGGGTACAGGGCCTAGGGTACAGGGCCTGGGGTACAGGGCTTGGGGTACAGGTCTCGGGGTACAGGGCTTGGGGTACAGGGCTGGGGTACAGGGCCTGGGGTACAGGGCTTGGGGTACAGGGCTTGGTGTACAGGGCCTGGGGTACAGGGCCTGGGGTACAGGGCTTGGGGTACAGGGCCTGGGGTACAGGGCCTGGGGTGCAGGGCCTGGGGTACAGGGCTTGGGGTACAGGGCCTGGGGTACAGGGCCTGGGGTACAGGGCCTGGGGTACAGGGCTTGGGGTACAGGGCCTGGGGTACAGGGCTTGGGGTACAGGGCCTGGGGTACAGAGCCTGGGGTACAGGGCCTGAGGTACAGGGCCTGGGGTGCAGGGCCTGGAGTACAGGGCTCGGGGTACAGGGCTCGGGGTACAGGGCCTGGGGTACAGGGCCTGGGGTACAGGGCTTGGGGTTCAGGACCTGGGGTACAGGGCTCGGGGTACAGGGCTTGGGGTAGAGTGCCTGGGGTACAGGGCCTGGGGTACAGGGCTTGGGGTACAGGGCCTGGGGTACAGGGCCTGGGGTACAGGGCCTAGGGTACAGGGCCTGGGGTACAGGGCTTGGGGTACAAGCCTCGGGGTACAGGGCTTGGGGTACAGGGCTCGGGTTACAGGGCTTGGGGTACGGGGCTTGGGGTACAGGGCCTGGGGTACAGGGCCTGGGATACAGGGCTTGAGGTACAGGGCTTGGGGTACAGGGCTCGGGGAACAGGGCCTGGGGTACAGGGCTCGGGGTGCAGGGCTTGTGGTACAGGGCTCGGGGTACAGTGCCTGGGGTACAGGGCTTGGGGTACAGGGCCTGGGGTACAGGGCCTGGGGTACAGGGCCTGGGGTACAGGGCTTGAGGTACAGGGCTTGGGGTACAGGGCTCGGGGTACAGGGCCTGGGGTACAGGGCTCGGGGTACAGGGCTTGGGGTACAGCGCCTGGGGTACAGGGCCTGGGGTTACAGGGCCTGGGGTACAGGGCTTGGGGTACAGGGCCTGGGGTACAGGGCCTGGGGTACAGGGCCTAGGGTACAGGGCCTGGGGTACAGGGCTTGGGGTACAGGGCCTGGGGTACAGGGCCTGGGGTACAGGGCTTGGGGTACAGGGCCTGGGGTACAGGGCCTGGGGTACAGGGCCTGGGGTACAGGGCTTGTGGTACAGGGCCTGGGGTACAGAGCCTGGGGTACAGGGCCTGAGGTACAGGGCCTGGGGTACAGGGCCTGGGGTACAGGGCTTGGGGTACAGTGCCTGGGGTACAGGGCCTGGGGTACAGGGCTCGGGGTACAGGGCTCAGGGTACAGGGCTTGTGGTACAGGGCCTGGGGTACAGGGCCTGGGGTACAGGGCTTGTGGTACAGGGCCTGGGGTACAGAGCCTGGGGTACAGGGCCTGAGGTACAGGGCCTGGGGTACAGGGCCTGGGGTACAGGGCTTGGGGTACAGTGCCTGGGGTACAGGGCCTGGGGTACAGGGCTCGGGGTACAGGGCTCAGGGTACAGGGCTTGTGGTACAGGGCCTGGCGTACAGGGCCTGTGGTACAGGGCTTGGGGTACAGGGCCTGGGGTACAGGGCCTCTGGTACAGGGCTTGGGGTACAGGGCCTGGGCTGCAGGGCCTGGGGTACAGGGCCTAGGGTACAGGGCCTGGGGTACAGGGCTTGGGGTACAGGGCCTGGGGTACAGGGCCTGGGGTACAGGGCTTGGGGTACAGGGCCTGGGGTACTGGGCTTGGGGTACAGGGCTTGGGGTACAGGGCCTGGGGTACAGGGCCTGGAGTACAGGGCTTGGGGTACAGGGCTTGGGGTACAGGGCCTGGGGTACAGAGCCTGGGGTACAGGGCCTGGTGTACAGGGCTTGGGGTACAGGGCCTGGGGTACAGAGCCTGGGGTACAGGGCTTGGGGTACAGGGCCTGGGGTACTGGGCTTGGGGTACAGGGCTTGTGCTACAGGGCCTGGGGTTCAGGGCCTGGGGTACAGGGCTTGGGGTACAGCGCCTGGGGTACAGGGCCTGGGGTACAGGGCTTGGGGTACAGGGCCTGGGGTACAGGGCTCGGGGTACAGGGCTCGGGGTACAGGGCTTGGGTTACAGTGCTTGGGGTACGGGGCTTGGGGTACAGGGCCTGGGGTACAGGGCCTGGGGTACAGGGCTTGAGGTACAGGGCTTGGGGTACAGGGCCTGGGGTACAGGGCTCGGGGTACAGGGCTTGGGGTACAGGGCCTGGGGTACAGGGCCTGGGGTACAGGGCTTGGGGTACAGGGCCTGGGGTACAGGGCTTAAGGTACAGGGCTTGGGGTACAGGGCTCGGGGTACAGGGCCTGGGGTACAGGGCCTGGGGTACAGGGCTTGTGGTACAGGGCCTGGGGTACAGAGCCTGGGGTACAGGGCCAGAGGTACAGGGCCTGGGGTACAGGGCCTGGGGTACAGGGCTTGGAGTACAGGGCCTGGGGTACAGGGCCTGGGGTACAGGGCTCGGGGTACAGGGCTCGGGGTACAGGGCTCGGAGTACAGGGCTTGGGGTACAGGACCTGGGGTACAGGGCCTGGGGTACAGGGCTTGGGGTACAGGGCCTGGGGTACAGGGCCTGGGGTACAGGGCTTGTGGTACAGGGCCTGGGGTACAGAGCCTGGGGTACAGGGCCTGAGGTACAGGGCCTGGGGTACAGGGCCTGGGGTACAGGGCCTGGGGTACAGGGCCTGGGGTACAGGGCCTGGGGTACAGGGCTCGGGGTACAGGGCTCAGGGTACAGGGCTTGTGGTACAGGGCCTGGGGTACAGGGCCTGTGGTACAGGGCTTGGGGTACAGGGCCTGGGGTACAGGGCCTGTGGTACAGGGCTTGGGGTACAGGGCCTGGGCTGCAGGGCCAGGGGTACAGGGCCTAGGGTACAGGGCCTGGGGTACAGGGCTTGGGGTACAGGGCCTGGGGTACAGGGGCTGGGGTACAGGGCCTAGGGTACAGGGCCTGGGGTACAGGTCTTGGGGTACAGGGCCTGGGGTACAGGGCCTAGGGTACAGGGCCTGGGGTACAGGGCTTGGGGTACAGGTCTCGGGGTACAGGGCTTGGGGTACAGGGCTGGGGTACAGGGCCTGGGGTACAGGGCTTGGGGTACAGGGCTTGGTGTACAGGGCCTGGGGTACAGGGCCTGGGGTACAGGGCTTGGGGTACAGGGCCTGGGGTACAGGGCCTGGGGTGCAGGGCCTGGGGTACAGGGCTTGGGGTACAGGGCCTGGGGTACAGGGCCTGGGGTACAGGGCTTGGGGTACAGGGCCTGGGGTACAGGGCTTGGGGTACAGGGCCTGGGGTACAGAGCCTGGGGTACAGGGCCTGAGGTACAGGGCCTGGGGTGCAGGGCCTGGAGTACAGGGCTCGGGGTACAGGGCTCGGGGTACAGGGCCTGGGGTACAGGGCCTGGGGTACAGGGCTTGGGGTTCAGGACCTGGGGTACAGGGCTCGGGGTACAGGGCTTGGGGTAGAGTGCCTGGGGTACAGGGCCTGGGGTACAGGGCTTGGGGTACAGGGCCTGGGGTACAGGGCCTGGGGTACAGGGCCTAGGGTACAGGGCCTGGGGTACAGGGCTTGGGGTACAAGCCTCGGGGTACAGGGCTTGGGGTACAGGGCTCGGGTTACAGGGCTTGGGGTACGGGGCTTGGGGTACAGGGCCTGGGGTACAGGGCCTGGGATACAGGGCTTGAGGTACAGGGCTTGGGGTACAGGGCTCGGGGTACAGGGCCTGGGGTACAGGGCTCGGGGTGCAGGGCTTGTGGTACAGGGCTCGGGGTACAGTGCCTGGGGTACAGGGCTTGGGGTACAGGGCCTGGGGTACAGGGCCTGGGGTACAGGGCCTGGGGTACAGGGCCTGGGGTACAGGGCTTGAGGTACAGGGCTTGGGGTACAGGGCTCGGGGTACAGGGCCTGGGGTACAGGGCTCGGGGTACAGGGCTTGGGGTACAGCGCCTGGGGTACAGGGCCTGGGGTTACAGGGCCTGGGGTACAGGGCTTGTGGTACAGGGCCTGGGGTACAGGGCCTGGGGTACAGGGCCTAGGGTACAGGGCCTGGGGTACAGGGCTTGGGGTACAGGGCCTGGGGTACAGGGCCTGGGGTACAGGGCTTGGGGTACAGGGCCTGGGGTACAGGGCCTGGGGTACAGGGCCTGGGGTACAGGGCTTGTGGTACAGGGCCTGGGGTACAGAGCCTGGGGTACAGGGCCTGAGGTACAGGGCCTGGGGTACAGGGCCTGGGGTACAGGGCTTGGGGTACAGGGCCTGGGGTACAGGGCCTGGGGTACAGGGCTCGGGGTACAGGGCTCAGGGTACAGGGCTTGTGGTACAGGGCCTGGCGTACAGGGCCTGTGGTACAGGGCTTGGGGTACAGGGCCTGGGGTACAGGGCCTCTGGTACAGGGCTTGGGGTACAGGGCCTGGGCTGCAGGACCTGGGGTACAGGGCCTAGGGTACAGGGCCTGGGGTACAGGGCTTGGGGTACAGGGCCTGGGGTACAGGGCCTGGGGTACAGGGCTTGGGGTACAGGGCCTGGGGTACTGGGCTTGGGGTACAGGGCTTGGGGTACAGGGCCTGGGGTACAGGGCCTGGAGTACAGGGCTTGGGGTACAGGGCTTGGGGTACAGGGCCTGGGGTACAGAGCCTGGGGTACAGGGCCTGGTGTACAGGGCTTGGGGTACAGGGCCTGGGGTACAGAGCCTGGGGTACAGGGCTTGGGGTACAGGGCCTGGGGTACTGGGCTTGGGGTACAGGGCTTGTGCTACAGGGCCTGGGGTTCAGGGCCTGGGGTACAGGGCTTGGGGTACAGCGCCTGGGGTACAGGGCCTGGGGTACAGAGCTTGGGGTGCAGGTCTTGGGGTACGGGGCCTGGGGTACAGGGCCTGGGGTACAGGGCTTGGGGTACGGGGCCTGGGGTACAGGGCCTGGGGTACAGGGCCTGGGATACAGGGCCTGGGGTACAGGTCTCGGCTTACAGGGCTTGGGGTACAGGGCTGGGGTACAGGGCCTGGGGTACAGGGCTTGGGGTACAGGGCTTGGTGTACAGGGCCTGGGGTACAGGGCCTGGGGTACAGGGCTTGGGGTGCAGGGCCTGGGGTACAGGGCTTGAGGTACAGGGCCTGGGGTACAGAGCCTGGGGTACAGGGCCTGAGGTACAGGGCCTGGGGTACAGGGCCTGGGGTACAGGGCTCGGGGTACAGGGCTCGGGGTACAGGGCCTGGGGTACAGGGCCTGGGGTACAGGACTTGGGGTTCAGGGCCTGGGGTACAGGGCCTGGGGTACAGGGCCTAGTGTACAGGGCCTGGGGTACAGGGCTTGGGGTACAGGGCTCGGGGTACAGGGCTCGGGGTACAGGGCTTGGGTTACAGGGCTTGGGGTACGGGGCTTGGGGTACAGGGCCTGGGGTACAGGGCCTGGGGTACAGGGCTTGAGGTACAGGGCTTGGGGTACAGGGCCTGGGGTACAGGGCTCGGGGTACAGGGCTTGGGGTACAGGGCCTGGGGTACAGGGCCTGGGGTACAGGGCTTGGGGTACAGGGCCTGGGGTACAGGGCTTGAGGTACAGGGCTTGGGGTACAGGGCTCGGGGTACAGGGCCTGGGGTACAGGGCTCGGGGTACAGGGCTTGGGGTACAGCGCCTGGGGTACAGGGCCTGGGGTTACAGGGCCTGGGGTACAGGGCTTGGGGTACAGGGCCTGGGGTACAGGGCTTGAGGTACAGGGCTTGGGGTACAGGGCTCGGGGTATAGGGCCTGGGGTACAGGGCTCGGGGTACAGGGCTTGCGGTACAGGGCCTGGGGTACAGGGCCTGGGGTACAGGGCTCGGGGTACAGGGCTTGGGGTAGAGTGCCTGGGGTACAGGGCCTGGGGTACAGGGCTTGGGGTACTGGGCCTGGGGTACAGGGCCTGGGGTACAGGGCCTGGGGTACAGGGCCTAGGGTACAGGGCCTGGGGTACAGGGCTTGGGATACAAGCCTCGGGGTACAGGGCTTGGGGTACAGGGCTCGGGTTACAGGGCTTGGGGTACGGGGCTTGGGGTACAGGGCCTGGGGTACAGGGCCTGGGGTACAGGGCTTGAGGTACAGGGCTTGGGGTACAGGGCTCGGGGTACAGGGCCTGGGGTACAGGGCTCGGGGTGCAGGGCTTGGGGTAAAGGGCTCGAGGTACAGGGCCTGGGGTACAGGGCTTGGGGTACAGGGCCTGGGGTACAGGGCCTGGGGTAGAGGGCCTGGGGTACAGGGCTTGGGGTACAGGGCCTGAGGTACAGGGCCTGGGGTACAGGGCTTGGGGTACAGCGCCTGGGGTGCAGAGCCTGGGGTACAGGGCCTGAGGTACAGGGCTTGGGGTACAGGGCTTGGGGTACAGGGCCTGGGGTACAGAGCCTGGGGTGCAGGGCCTGGGGTACAGGGCTCGGGGTACAGGGCTCGGGGTACAGGGCCTGGGGTACAGGGCTTGGGGTACAGGGCCTGGGTTACAGGGCCTGGGGTACAGGGCCTAGGGTACAGGGCCTGGGGTACAGGGCTTGGGGTACAAGCCTCGGGGTACAGGGCTTGGGGTACAGGGCTCGGGTTACAGGGCTTGGGGTACGGGGCTTGGGGTACAGGGCCTGGGGTACAGGGCCTGGGATACAGGGCTTGAGGTACAGGGCTTGGGGTACAGGGCCTGAGGTACAGGGCCTGGGGTACAGGGCTTGGGGTACAGCGCCTGGGGTGCAGAGCCTGGGGTACAGGGCCTGAGGTACAGGGCTTGGGGTACAGGGCTTGGGGTACAGGGCCTGGGGTACAGAGCCTGGGGTGCAGGGCCTGGGGTACAGGGCTCGGGGTACAGGGCTCGGGGTACAGGGCCTGGGGTACAGGGCCTGGGGTACAGGGCTTGGGGTTCAGGACCTGGGGTACAGGGCCTGGGGTACAGGGCCTAGGGTACAGGGCCTGGGGTACAGGGCTTGGGGTACAGAGCTCGGGGTACAGGGCTCGGGGTACAGGGCTTGGGTTACAGGGCTTGGGGTACGGGGCTTGGGGTACAGGGCCTGGGGTACAGGGCCTGGGGTACAGGGCTTGAGGTACAGGGCTTGGGGTACAGGGCCTGGGGTACAGGGCTCGGGGTACAGGGCTTGGGGTACAGGGCCTGGGGTACAAGGCCTGGGGTACAGGGCTCGGGGTACAGGGCCTGGGGTACAGGGCTCGGGGTACAGGGCTTGGGGTACAGCGCCTGGGGTACAGGGCCTGGGGTTACAGGGCCTGGGGTACAGGGCTTGGGGTACAGGGCCTGGGGTACAGGGCTTGAGGTACAGGGCTTGGGGTACAGGGCTCGGGGTATAGGGCCTGGGGTACAGGGCTCGGGGTACAGGGCTTGCGGTACAGGGCCTGGCGTACAGGGCCTGGGGTACAGGGCTCGGGGTACAGGGCTTGGGGTAGAGTGCCTGGGGTACAGGGCCTGGGGTACAGGGCTTGGGGTACAGGGCCTGGGGTACAGGGCCTGGGGTACAGGGCCTAGGGTACAGGGCCTGGGGTACAGGGCTTGGGGTACAAGCCTCGGGGTACAGGGCTTGGGATACAGGGCTTGAGGTACAGGGCTTGGGGTACAGGGCTCGGGGTACAGGGCCTGGGGTACAGGGCTCGGGGTGCAGAGCTTGGGGTACAGGGCTCGGGGTACAGGGCCTGGGGTACAGGGCTTGGGGTACAGGGCCTGGGGTACAGGGCCTGGGGTACAGGGCCTGGGGTACAGGGCTTGGGGTACAGGGCCTGAGGTACAGGGCCTGGGGTACAGGGCTTGGGGTACAGGGCTTGGGGTACAGGGCCTGGGGTACAGAGCCTGGGGTACAGGGCCTGGGGTACAGGGCTTGGGGTACAGTGCTTGGGGTACAGGGCTTGGGGTACAGGGCCTGGGGTACAGGGCCTGGGGTACAGGGCCTGGGGTACAGGGCCTAGGGACAGGGCCTGGGGTACAGGGCTTGGGGTACAGGGCCTGGGGTACAGAGCTTGGGGTGCAGGTCTTAGGGTACGGGTCCTGGGGTACAGGGCCTGGGGTACAGGGCTTGGGGTACGGGGCCTGGGGTACAGGGCCTGGGGTACAGGGCCTGGGATACAGGGCCTGGGGTACAGGTCTCGGGGTACAGGGCTTGGGGTACAGGGCTGGGGTACAGGGCCTGGGGTACAGGGCTTGGGGTACAGGGCTTGGTGTACAGGGCCTGGGGTACAGGGCCTGGGGTACAGGGCTTGGGGTACAGGGCCTGCGGTACAGGGCCTGGGGTGCAGGGCCTGGGGTACAGGGCCTGGGGTACAGGGCTTGGGGTACAGGGCCTGGGGTACAGGGCCTGGGGTACAGGGCTTGGGGTACAGGGCCTGGGGTACAGGGCTTGAGGTACAGGGCCTGGGGTACAGAGCCTGGGGTACAGGGCCTGAGGTACAGGGCCTGGGGTACAGGTCCTGGGGTACAGGGCTCGGGGTACAGGGCTCGGGGTACAGGGCCTGGGGTACAGGGCCTGGGGTACAGGGCTTGGGGTTCAGGGCCTGGGGTACAGGGCCTGGGGTACAGGGCCTAGGGTACAGGGCCTGGGGTACAGGGCTTGGGGTACAGGGCTCGGGGTACAGGGCTCGGGGTACAGGGCTTGGGTTACAAGGCTTGGGGTACGGGGCTTGGGGTACAGGGCCTGGGGTACAGGGCCTGGGGTACAGGGCTTGAGGTACAGGGCTTGGGGTACAGGGCCCGGGGTACAGGGCTCGAGGTACAGGGCTTGGGGTACAGGGCCTGGGGTACAGGGCCTGGGGTACAGGGCTTGGGGTACAGGGCCTGGGGTACAGGGCTTGAGGTACAGGGCTTGGGGTACAGGGCTCGGGGTACAGGGCCTGGGGTACAGGGCTCGGGGTACAGGGCTTGGGGTACAGCGCCTGGGGTACAGGGCCTGGGGTTACAGGGCCTGGGGTACAGGGCTTGGGGTACAGGGCCTGGGGTACAGGGCTTGAGGTACAGGGCTTGGGGTACAGGGCTCGGGGTATAGGGCCTGGGGTACAGGGCTCGGGGTACAGGGCTTGCGGTACAGGGCCTGGGGTACAGGGCCTGGGGTACAAGGCTCGGGGTACAGGGCTTGGGGTAGAGTGCCTGGGGTACAGGGCCTGGGGTACAGGGCTTGGGGTACAGGGCCTGGGGTACAGGGCCTGGGGTACAGGGCCTGGGGTACAGGGCCTAGGGTACAGGGCCTGGGGTACAGGGCTTGGGATACAAGCCTCGGGGTACAGGGCTTGGGGTACAGGGCTCGGGTTACAGGGCTTGGGGTACGGGGCTTGGGGTACAGGGCCTGGGGTACAGGGCCTGGGGTACAGGGCTTGAGGTACAGGGCTTGGGGTACAGGGCTCGGGGTACAGGGCCTGGGGTACAGGGCTCGGGGTGCAGGGCTTGGGGTACAGGGCTCGAGGTACAGGGCCTGGGGTACAGGGCTTGGGGTACAGGGCCTGGGGTACAGGGCCTGGGGTACAGGGCTTGGGGTACAGGGCCTGAGGTACAGGGCCTGGGGTACAGGGCTTGGGGTACAGGGCCTGGGGTGCAGAGCCTGGGGTACAGGGCCTGAGGTACAGGGCTTGGGGTACAGGGCTTGGGGTACAGGGCCTGGGGTACAGAGCCTGGGGTACAGGGCCTGGGGCACAGGGCTTGGGGTACAGTGCTTGGGGTACAGGGCTTGGGGTACAGGGCCTGGGGTACAGGGCCTGGGGTACAGGGCCTGGGGTACAGGGCCTGGGGTACAGGGCCTAGGGTACAGGGCCTGGGGTACAGGGCTTGGGGTACAGGGCCTGGGGTACAGGGCCTGGGGTACAGGGCTTGGGGTACAGGGCCTGGGGTACAGGGCCTGGGGTACAGGGCTTGGGGTACGGGGCCTGGGGTACAGGGCCTGGGGTACAGGGCCTGGGATACAGGGCCTGGGGTACAGGGCTCGGGGTACAGGGCTCGGGGTACAGGGCTCGGAGTACAGGGCTTGGGGTACAGGACCTGGGGTACAGGGCCTGGGGTACAGGGCTTGGGGTACAGGGCCTGGGGTACAGGGCCTGGGGTACAGGGCTTGTGGTACAGGGCCTGGGGTTCAGAGCCTGGGGTACAGGGCCTGAGGTACAGGGCCTGGGGTACAGGGCCTGGGGTACAGGGCTTGGGGTACAGGGCCTGGGTTACAGGGCTCGGGGTACAGGGCTGAGGGTACAGGGCTTGTGGTACAGGGCCTGGGGTACAGGGCCTGTGGTACAGGGCTTGGGGTACAGGGCCTGGGGTACAGGGCCTGTGGTACAGGGCTTGGGGTACAGGGCCTGGGCTGCAGGGCCAGGGGTACAGGGCCTAGGGTACAGGGCCTGGGGTACAGGGCTTGGGGTACAGGGCCTGGGGTACAGGGCCTGGGGTACAGGGCCTAGGGTACAGGGCCTGGGGTACAGGTCTTGGGGTACAGGGCCTGGGGTACAGGGCCTAGGGTACAGGGCCTGGGGTACAGGGCTTGGGGTACAGGTCTCGGGGTACAGGGCTTGGGGTACAGGGCTGGGGTACAGGGCCTGGGGTACAGGGCTTGGGGTACAGGGCTTGGTGTACAGGGCCTGGGGTACAGGGCCTGGGGCACAGGGCTTGGGGTACAGGGCCTGGGGTACAGGGCCTGGGGTGCAGGGCCTGGGGTACAGGGTCTGGGGTACAGGGCTTGGGGTACAGGGCCTGGGGTACAGGGCCTGGGGTACAGGGCCTGGGGTACAGGGCTTGGGGTACAGGTCCTGGGGTACAGGGCTTGGGGTACAGGGCCTGGGGTACAGAGCCTGGGGTACAGGGCCTGAGGTACAGGGCCTGGGGTGCAGGGCCTGGGGTACAGGGCTCGGGGTACAGGGCTCGGGGTACAGGGCCTGGGGTACAGGGCCTGGGGTACAGGGCTTGGGGTTCAGGACCTGGGGTACAGGGCCTAGGGTACAGGGCCTGGGGTACAGGGCTCGGGGTACAGGGCTTGGGTTACAGGGCTTGGGGTACGGGGCTTGGGGTACAGGGCCTGGGGTACAGGGCCTGGGGTACAGGGCTTGAGGTACAGGGCTTGGGGTACAGGGCCTGGGGTACAGGGCTCGGGGTACAGGGCTTGGGGTACAGGGCCTGGGGTACAGGGCCTGGGGTACAGGGCTTGGGGTACAGGGCCTGGGGTACAGGGCTTGAGGTACAGGGCTTGGGGTACAGGGCTCGGGGTACAGGGCCTGGGGTACAGGGCTCGGGGTACAGGGCTTGGGGTACAGCGCCTGGGGTACAGGGCCTGGGGTTACAGGGCCTGGGGTACAGGGCTTGGGGTACAGGGCCTGGGGTACAGGGCTTGAGGTACAGGGCTTGGGGTACAGGGCTCGGGGTATAGGGCCTGGGGTACAGGGCACGGGGTACAGGGCTTGCGGTACAGGGCCTGGCGTACAGGGCCTGGGGTACAGGGCTCGGGGTACAGGGCTTGGGGTAGAGTGCCTGGGGTACAGGGCCTGGGGTACAGGGCTTGGGGTACAGGGCCTGGGGTACAGGGCCTGGGGTACAGGGCCTAGGGTACAGGGCCTGGGGTACAGGGCTTGGGGTACAAGCCTCGGGGTACAGGGCTTGGGGTACAGGGCTCGGGTTACAGGGCTTGGGGTACGGGGCTTGGGGTACAGGGCCTGGGGTACAGGGCCTGGGATACAGGGCTTGAGGTACAGGGCTTGAGGTACAGGGCTCGGGGTACAGGGCCTGGGGTACAGGGCTCGGGGTGCAGGGCTTGGGGTACAGGGCTCGGGGTACAGGGCCTGGGGTACAGGGCTTGGGGTACAGGGCCTGGGGTACAGGGCCTGGGGTACAGGGCCTGGGGTACAGGGCTTGGGGTACAGGGCCTGAGGTACAGGGCCTGGGGTACAGGGCTTGGGGTACAGGGCTTGGGGTACAGGGCCTGGGGTACAGAGCCTGGGGTACAGGGCCTGGGGTGCAGGGCTTGGGGTACAGTGCTTGGGGTACAGGGCTTGGGGTACAGGGCCTGGGGTACAGGGCCTGGGGTACAGGGCCTAGGGTACAGGGCCTGGGGTACAGGGCTTGGGGTACAGGGCCTGGGGTACAGGGCCTGGGGTACAGGGCTTGGGGTACAGGGCCTGGGGTACAGGGCCTGGGGTACAGGGCTTGGGGTACGGGGCCTGGGGTACAGGGCCTGGGGTACAGGGCCTGGGATACAGGGCCTGGGGTACAGGGCTCAGGGTACAGGGCTCGGGGTACAGGGCTTGGGGTACAGGGCTTGGGGTACAGGACCTGGGGTACAGGGCCTGGGGTACAGGGCTTGGGGTACAGGGCCTGGGGTACAGGGCCTGGGGTACAGGGCTTGTGGTACAGGGCCTGGGGTACAGAGCCTGGGGTACAGGGCCTGAGGTACAGGGCCTGGGGTACAGGGCCTGGGGTACAGGGCTTGGGGTACAGGGCCTGGGGTACAGGGCCTGGGGTACAGGGCTCGGGGTACAGGGCTCAGGGTACAGGGCTTGTGGTACAGGGCCTGGCGTACAGGGCCTGTGGTACAGGGATTGGGGTACAGGGCCTGTGGTACAGGGCCTGTGGTACAGGGCTTGGGGTACAGGGCCTGGGCTGCAGGGCCTGGGGTACAGGGCCTAGGGTACAGGGCCTGGGGTACAGGGCTTGGGGTACAGGGCCTGGGGTACAGGGCCTGGGGTACAGGGCCTAGGGTACAGGGCCTGGGGTACAGGTCTTCGGGTACAGGGCCTGGGGTACAGGGCCTAGGGTACAGGGCCTGGGGTACAGGGCTTGGGGTACAGGGCCTGGGGTACAGGGCCTGGGGTACAGGGCTTGTGGTACAGGGCCTGGGGTACAGAGCCTGGGGTACAGGGCCTGAGGTACAGGGCCTGGGGTACAGGGCCTGGGGTACAGGGCTTGGAGTACAGGGCCTGGGGTACAGGGCCTGGGGTACAGGGCTCGGGGTACAGGGCTCAGGGTACAGGGCTTGTGGTACAGGGCCTGGGGTACAGGGCCTGTGGTACAGGGCTTGGGGTACAGGGCCTGGGGTACAGGGCCTGTGGTACAGGGCTTGGGGTACAGGGCCTGGGCTGCAGGGCCTGGGGTACAGGGCCTAGGGTACAGGGCCTGGGGTACAGGGCTTGGGGTACAGGGCCTGGGGTACAGGGCCTGGGGTACAGGGCCTGGGGTACAGGGCCTGGGGTACAGGGCCTAGGGTACAGGGCCTGGGGTACAGGTCTTCGGGTACAGGGCCTGGGGTACAGGGCCTAGGGTACAGGGCCTGGGGTACAGGGCTTGGGGTACAGGGCCTGAGGTACAGGGCCTGGGGTACAGAGCCTGGGGTACAGGGTTTGGGGTACAGGGCCTGGGGTACAGGGCCTGGGGTACAGGGCCTGGGGTACAGGGCCTAGGGTACAGGGCCTGGGGTACAGGGCTTGGGATACAAGCCTCGGGGTACAGGGCTTGGGGTACAGGGCTCGGGTTACAGGGCTTGGGGTACGGGGCTTGGGGTACAGGGCCTGGGGTACAGGGCCTGGGGTACAGGGCTTGAGGTACAGGGCTTGGGGTACAGGGCTCGGGGTACAGGGCCTGGGGTACAGGGCTCGGGGTGCAGGGCTTGGGGTACAGGGCTCGAGGTACAGGGCCTGGGGTACAGGGCTTGGGGTACAGGGCCTGGGGTACAGGGCCTGGGGTACAGGGCTTGGGGTACAGGGCCTGAGGTACAGGGCCTGGGGTACAGGGCTTGGGGTACAGGGCCTGGGGTGCAGAGCCTGGGGTACAGGGCCTGAGGTACAGGGCTTGGGGTACAGGGCTTGGGGTACAGGGCCTGGGGTACAGAGCCTGGGGTACAGGGCCTGGGGTACAGGGCTTGGGGTACAGTGCTTGGGGTACAGGGCTTGGGGTACAGGGCCTGGGGTACAGGGCCTGGGGTACAGGGCCTGGGGTACAGGGCCTGGGGTACAGGGCCTAGGGTACAGGGCCTGGGGTACAGGGCTTGGGGTACAGGGCCTGGGGTACAGGGCCTGGGGTACAGGGCTTGGGGTACAGGGCCTGGGGTACAGGGCCTGGGGTACAGGGCTTGGGGTACGGGGCCTGGGGTACAGGGCCTGGGGTACAGGGCCTGGGATACAGGGCCTGGGGTACAGGGCTCGGGGTACAGGGCTCGGGGTACAGGGCTCGGAGTACAGGGCTTGGGGTACAGGACCTGGGGTACAGGGCCTGGGGTACAGGGCTTGGGGTACAGGGCCTGGGGTACAGGGCCTGGGGTACAGGGCTTGTGGTACAGGGCCTGGGGTTCAGAGCCTGGGGTACAGGGCCTGAGGTACAGGGCCTGGGGTACAGGGCCTGGGGTACAGGGCTTGGGGTACAGGGCCTGGGGTACAGGGCTCGGGGTACAGGGCTCAGGGTACAGGGCTTGTGGTACAGGGCCTGGGGTACAGGGCCTGTGGTACAGGGCTTGGGGTACAGGGCCTGGGGTACAGGGCCTGTGGTACAGGGCTTGGGGTACAGGGCCTGGGCTGCAGGGCCAGGGGTACAGGGCCTAGGGTACAGGGCCTGGGGTACAGGGCTTGGGGTACAGGGCCTGGGGTACAGGGCCTGGGGTACAGGGCCTAGGGTACAGGGCCTGGGGTACAGGTCTTGGGGTACAGGGCCTGGGGTACAGGGCCTAGGGTACAGGGCCTGGGGTACAGGGCTTGGGGTACAGGTCTCGGGGTACAGGGCTTGGGGTACAGGGCTGGGGTACAGGGCCTGGGGTACAGGGCTTGGGGTACAGGGCTTGGTGTACAGGGCCTGGGGTACAGGGCCTGGGGCACAGGGCCTGGGGTACAGGGCCTGGGGTACAGGGCTTGGGGTACAGGGCCTGGGGTACAGGGCCTGGGGTACAGGGCCTGGGGTACAGGGCTTGGGGTACAGGTCCTAGGGTACAGGGCTTGGGGTACAGGGCCTGGGGTACAGAGCCTGGGGTACAGGGCCTGAGGTACAGGGCCTGGGGTGCAGGGCCTGGGGTACAGGGCTCGGGGTACAGGGCTCGGGGTACAGGGCCTGGGGTACAGGGCCTGGGGTACAGGGCTTGGGGTTCAGGACCTGGGGTACAGGGCCTAGGGTACAGGGCCTGGGGTACAGGGATTGGGGTACAGGGCTCGGGGTACAGGGCTCGGGGTACAGGGCTTGGGTTACAGGGCTTGGGGTACGGGGCTTGGGGTACAGGGCCTGGGGTACAGGGCCTGGGGTACAGGGCTTGAGGTACAGGGCTTGGGGTACAGGGCCTGGGGTACAGGGCTCGGGGTACAGGGCTTGGGGTACAGGGCCTGGGGTACAGGACCTGGGGTACAGGGCCTGGGGTACAGGGCTTGGGGTACAGGGCCTGGGGTACAGGGCCTGGGGTACAGGGCTTGAGGTACAGGGCTTGGGGTACAGGGCCTGGGGTACAGGGCTTGGGGTACGGGGCCTGGGGTACAGGGCCTGGGGTACAGGGCCTGGGATACAGGGCCTGGGGTACAGGGCTTGAGGTACAGGGCTTGGGGTACAGGGCCTGGGGTACAGGGCTCGGGGTACAGGGCTTGGGGTACAGGGCCTGGGGTACAGGGCTCGGGGTACAGGGCTCGGGGTACAGGGCTCGGAGTACAGGGCTTGGGGTACAGGACCTGGGGTACAGGGCCTGGGGTACAGGGCTTGGGGTACAGGGCCTGGGGTACAGGGCCTGGGGTACAGGGCTTGTGGTACAGGGCTTGGGGTACAGCGCCTGGGGTACAGGGCTCGGGGTACAGGGCTCGGAGTACAGGGCTTGGGGTACAGGACCTGGGGTACAGGGCCTGGGGTACAGGGCTTGGGGTACAGGGCCTGGGGTACAGGGCCTGGGGTACAGGGCTCGGGGTACAGGGCTTGGGGTACAGCGCCTGGGGTACAGGGCCTGGGGTTACAGGGCCTGGGGTACAGGGCTTGGGGTACAGGGCCTGGGGTACAGGGCTTGAGGTACAGGGCTTGGGGTACAGGGCTCGGGGTATAGGGCCTGGGGTACAGGGCACGGGGTACAGGGCTTGCGGTACAGGGCCTGGCGTACAGGGCCTGGGGTACAGGGCTCGGGGTACAGGGCTTGGGGTAGAGTGCCTGGGGTACAGGGCCTGGGGTACAGGGCTTGGGGTACAGGGCCTGGGGTACAGGGCCTGGGGTACAGGGCCTGGGGTACAGGGCCTAGGGTACAGGGCCTGGGGTACAGGGCTTGGGGTACAAGCCTCGGGGTACAGGGCTTGGGGTACAGGGCTCGGGTTACAGGGCTTGGGGTACGGGGCTTGGGGTACAGGGCCTGGGGTACAGGGCCTGGGATACAGGGCTTGAGGTACAGGGCTTGGGGTACAGGGCTCGGGGTACAGGGCCTGGGGTACAGGGCTCGGGGTGCAGGGCTTGGGGTACAGGGCTCGGGGTACAGGGCCTGGGGTACAGGGCTTGGGGTACAGGGCCTGGGGTACAGGGCCTGGGGTACAGGGCCTGGGGTACAGGGCTTGGGGTACAGGGCCTGAGGTACAGGGCCTGGGGTACAGGGCTTGGGGTACAGGGCTTGGGGTACAGGGCCTGGGGTACAGAGCCTGGGGTACAGGGCCTGGGGTACAGGGCTTGGGGTACAGTGCTTGGGGTACAGGGCTTGGGGTACAGGGCCTGGGGTACAGGGCCTGGGGTACAGGGCCTGGGATACAGGGCCTGGGGTACAGGGCTCGGGGTACAGGGCTCGGGGTACAGGGCTTGGGGTACAGGGCTTGGGGTACAGGACCTGGGGTACAGGGCCTGGGGTACAGGGCTTGGGGTACAGGGCCTGGGGTACAGGGCCTGGGGTACAGGGCCTGGGGTGCGGGGCTTGGGGTACAGGGCCTGGGGTACAGGGCTTGGGGTACAGGGCTTGGGGTACAGGGCCTGTGGTACGGGGCTTGGGGTACAGGGCCTGGGGTACGGGGCTTGGGGTACAGGGCTTGGGGTACAGGGCCTGGGGTACTGGGCTTGGGGTACAGGGCTTGGGGTACAGGGCTTGGGGTACAGGGCCTGGGGTGCGGGGCTTGGGGTACAGGGCCTGGGGTACAGGGCTTGGGGTACAGGGCTTGGGGTACAGGGCCTGGGGTACGGGGCTTGGGGTACAGGGCCTGGGGTACGGGGCTTGGGGTACAGGGCTTGGGGTACAGGGCCTGGGGTACTGGGCTTGGGGTACAGGGCTTGGGGTACAGGGCCTGGGGTACAGGGCCTGGAGTACAGGGCTTGGGGTACAGGGCTTGGGGTACAGGGCCTGGGGTACAGAGCCTGGGGTACAGGGCCTGGTGTACAGGGCTTGGGGTACAGGGCCTGGGGTACAGAGCCTGGGGTACAGGGCTTGGGGTACAGGGCCTGGGGTACTGGGCTTGGGGTACAGGGCTTGTGCTACAGGGCCTGGCGTTCAGGGCCTGGGGTACAGGGCTTGGGGTACAGCGCCTGGGGTACAGGGCCTGGGGTACAGAGCTTGGGGTGCAGGTCTTGGGGTACGGGGCCTGGGGTACAGGGCCTGGGGTACAGGGCTTGGGGTACGGGGCCTGGGGTACAGGGCCTGGGGTACAGGGCCTGGGATACAGGGCCTGGGGTACAGGTCTCGGGGTACAGGGCTTGGGGTACAGGGCTGGGGTACAGGGCCTGGGGTACAGGGCTTGGGGTACAGGGCTTGGTGTATAGGGCCTGGGGTACAGGGCCTGGGGTACAGGGCTTGGGGTACAGGGCCTGCGGTACAGGGCCTGGTGTGCAGGGCCTGGGGTACAGGGCCTGGGGTACAGGGCTTGGGGTACAGGGCCTGGGGTACAGGGCCTGGGGTACAGGGCCTGGGGTACAGGGCTTGGGGTACAGGGCCTGGGGTACAGGGCTTGAGGTACAGGGCCTGCGGTACAGGGCCTGGTGTGCAGGGCCTGGGGTACAGGGCCTGGGGTACAGGGCTTGGGGTACAGGGCCTGGGGTACAGGGCTTGGGATACAAGCCTCGGGGTACAGGGCTTGGGGTACAGGGCTCGGGTTACAGGGCTTGGGGTACGGGGCTTGGGGTACAGGGCCTGGGGTACAGGGCCTGGGGTACAGGGCTTGAGGTACAGGGCTTGGGGTACAGGGCTCGGGGTACAGGGCCTGGGGTACAGGGCTCGGGGTGCAGGGCTTGGGGTACAGGGCTCGAGGTACAGGGCCTGGGGTACAGGGCTTGGGGTACAGGGCCTGGGGTACAGGGCCTGGGGTACAGGGCCTGGGGTACAGGGCTTGGGGTACAGGGCCTGAGGTACAGGGCCTGGGGTGCAGGGCTTGGGGTACAGGGCCTGGGGTGCAGAGCCTGGGGTACAGGGCCTGAGGTACAGGGCTTGGGGTACAGGGCTTGGGGTACAGGGCCTGGGGTACAGAGCCTGGGGTACAGGGCCTGGGGTACAGGGCTTGGGGTACAGTGCTTGGGGTACAGGGCTTGGGGTACAGGGCCTGGGGTACAGGGCCTGGGGTACAGGGCCTAGGGTACAGGGCCTGGGGTACAGGGCTTGGGGTACAGGGCCTGGGGTACAGGGCCTGGGGTACAGGGCTTGGGGTACAGGGCCTGGGGTACAGGGCCTGGGGTACAGGGCTTGGGGTACGGGGCCTGGGGTACAGGGCCTGGGGTACAGGGCCTGGGATACAGGGCCTGGGGTACAGGGCTCGGGGTACAGGGCTCGGGGTACAGGGCTCGGAGTACAGGGCTTGGGGTACAGGACCTGGGGTACAGGGCCTGGGGTACAGGGCTTGGGGTACAGGGCCTGGGGTACAGGGCCTGGGGTACAGGGCTTGTGGTACAGGGCCTGGGGTACAGAGCCTGGGGTACAGGGCCTGAGGTACAGGGCCTGGGGTACAGGGCCTGGGGTACAGGGCTTGGGGTACAGGGCCTGGGGTACAGGGCTCGGGGTACAGGGCTCGGGGTACAGGGCTTGGGTTACAGTGCTTGGGGTACGGGGCTTGGGGTACAGGGCCTGGGGTACAGGGCCTGGGGTACAGGGCTTGAGGTACAGGGCTTGGGGTACAGGGCCTGGGGTACAGGGCTCGGGGTACAGGGCTTGGGGTACAGGGCCTGGGGTACAGGGCCTGGGGTACAGGGCTTGGGGTACAGGGCCTGGGGTACAGGGCTTAAGGTACAGGGCTTGGGGTACAGGGCTCGGGGTACAGGGCCTGGGGTACAGGGCCTGGGGTACAGGGCTTGTGGTACAGGGCCTGGGGTACAGAGCCTGGGGTACAGGGCCAGAGGTACAGGGCCTGGGGTACAGGGCCTGGGGTACAGGGCTTGGAGTACAGGGCCTGGGGTACAGGGCCTGGGGTACAGGGCTCGGGGTACAGGGCTCGGGGTACAGGGCTCGGAGTACAGGGCTTGGGGTACAGGACCTGGGGTACAGGGCCTGGGGTACAGGGCTTGGGGTACAGGGCCTGGGGTACAGGGCCTGGGGTACAGGGCTTGTGGTACAGGGCCTGGGGTACAGAGCCTGGGGTACAGGGCCTGAGGTACAGGGCCTGGGGTACAGGGCCTGGGGTACAGGGCTTGGGGTACAGGGCCTGGGGTACAGGGCCTGGGGTACAGGGCTCGGGGTACAGGGCTTGTGGTACAGGGCCTGGGGTACAGGGCCTGTGGTACAGGGCTTGGGGTACAGGGCCTGGGGTACAGGGCCTGTGGTACAGGGCTTGGGGTACAGGGCCTGGGCTGCAGGGCCAGGGGTACAGGGCCTAGGGTACAGGGCCTGGGGTACAGGGCTTGGGGTACAGGGCCTGGGGTACAGGGCCTGGGGTACAGGGCCTGGGGTACAGGGCCTGGGGTACAGGGCTTGGGGTACAGGGCCTGGGGTACAGGGCCTAGGGTACAGGGCCTGGGGTACAGGGCTTGGGTACAGGTCTCGGGGTACAGGGCTTGGGGTACAGGGCTGGGGTACAGGGCCTGGGGTACAGGGCTTGGGGTACAGGGCTTGGTGTACAGGGCCTGGGGTACAGGGCCTGGGGTACAGGGCTTGGGGTACAGGGCCTGGGGTACAGGGCCTGGGGTGCAGGGCCTGGGGTACAGGGCTTGGGGTACAGGGCCTGGGGTACAGGGCCTGGGGTACAGGGCCTGGGGTACAGGGCTTGGGGTACAGGGCCTGGGGTACAGGGCTTGGGGTACAGGGCCTGGGGTACAGAGCCTGGGGTACAGGGCCTGAGGTACAGGGCCTGGGGTGCAGGGCCTGGAGTACAGGGCTCGGGGTACAGGGCTCGGGGTACAGGGCCTGGGGTACAGGGCCTGGGGTACAGGGCTTGGGGTTCAGGACCTGGGGTACAGGGCTCGGGGTACAGGGCTTGGGGTAGAGTGCCTGGGGTACAGGGCCTGGGGTACAGGGCTTGGGGTACAGGGCCTGGGGTACAGGGCCTGGGGTACAGGGCCTAGGGTACAGGGCCTGGGGTACAGGGCTTGGGGTACAAGCCTCGGGGTACAGGGCTTGGGGTACAGGGCTCGGGTTACAGGGCTTGGGGTACGGGGCTTGGGGGTACAGGGCCTGGGTACAGGGCCTGGGACAGGGCTACTGGGAGGTACAGGGCTTGGGGTACAGGGCTCGGGGGTAGGGCTGGGGTACAGGGCTGGGGTGGGGTTGTGGTACAGGGCTCGGGGGGGGTACAGGTGGGGGGCCTGGGGGGGGGTAAGGGCGGGGTAGGGCTGGGGGTACAGGGCCTGGGTTACAGGGCTTGAGGTACAGGGCTTGGGGTACAGGGCTCGGGGTACAGGGCTGGTACAGGGCTCGGGTACAGGGCTTGGGGTACAGCGCCTGGGGTACAGGGCCTGGGGTACAGGGCCTGGGTACAGGGCTTGGGGTACAGGGCCTGGCTGGGGTACAGGGCCTGGGGTACAGGGCCTAGGGTACAGGGCCTGGGTACAGGGCTTGGGGTACAGGGCCTGGGGTACAGGGCCTGGGGTACAGGGCTTGGGGTACAGGGCCTGGGGTACAGGGCCTGGGGTACAGGGCCTGGGGTACAGGGCTTGTGGTACAGGGCCTGGGGTACAGAGCCTGGGGTACAGGGCCTGAGGTACAGGGCCTGGGGTACAGGGCCTGGGGTACAGGGCTTGGGGTACAGGGCCTGGGGTACAGGGCCTGGGGTACAGGGCTCGGGGTACAGGGCTCAGGGTACAGGGCTTGTGGTACAGGGCCTGGCGTACAGGGCCTGTGGTACAGGGCTTGGGGTGCAGGGCCTGGGGTACAGGGCCTCTGGTACAGGGCTTGGGGTACAGGGCCTGGGCTGCAGGGCCTGGGGTACAGGGCCTAGGGTACAGGGCCTGGGGTACAGGGCTTGGGGTACAGGGCCTGGGGTACAGGGCCTGGGGTACAGGGCTTGGGGTACAGGGCCTGGGGTACTGGGCTTGGGGTACAGGGCTTGGGGTACAGGGCCTGGGGTACAGGGCCTGGAGTACAGGGCTTGGGGTACAGGGCTTGGGGTACAGGGCCTGGGGTACAGAGCCTGGGGTACAGGGCCTGGTGTACAGGGCTTGGGGTACAGGGCCTGGGGTACAGAGCCTGGGGTACAGGGCTTGGGGTACAGGGCCTGGGGTACTGGGCTTGGGGTACAGGGCTTGTGCTACAGGGCCTGGGGTTCAGGGCCTGGGGTACAGGGCTTGGGGTACAGCGCCTGGGGTACAGGGCCTGGGGTACAGGGCTTGGGGTACAGGGCCTGGGGTACAGGGCTCGGGGTACAGGGCTCGGGGTACAGGGCTTGGGTTACAGTGCTTGGGGTACGGGGCTTGGGGTACAGGGCCTGGGGTACAGGGCCTGGGGTACAGGACTTGAGGTACAGGGCTTGGGGTACAGGGCCTGGGGTACAGGGCTCGGGGTACAGGGCTTGGGGTACAGGGCCTGGGGTACAGGGCCTGGGGTACAGGGCTTGGGGTACAGGGCCTGGGGTACAGGGCTTAAGGTACAGGGCTTGGGGTACAGGGCTCGGGGTACAGGGCCTGGGGTACAGGGCCTGGGGTACAGGGCTTGTGGTACAGGGCCTGGGGTACAGAGCCTGGGGTACAGGGCCAGAGGTACAGGGCCTGGGGTACAGGGCCTGGGGTACAGGGCTTGGAGTACAGGGCCTGGGGTACAGGGCCTGGGGTACAGGGCTCGGGGTACAGGGCTCGGGGTACAGGGCTCGGAGTACAGGGCTTGGGGTACAGGACCTGGGGTACAGGGCCTGGGGTACAGGGCTTGGGGTACAGGGCCTGGGGTACAGGGCCTGGGGTACAGGGCTTGTGGTACAGGGCCTGGGGTACAGAGCCTGGGGTACAGGGCCTGAGGTACAGGGCCTGGGGTACAGGGCCTGGGGTACAGGGCTTGGGGTACAGGGCCTGGGGTACAGGGCCTGGGGTACAGGGCTCGGGGTACAGGGCTCAGGGTACAGGGCTTGTGGTACAGGGCCTGGGGTACAGGGCCTGTGGTACAGGGCTTGGGGTACAGGGCCTGGGGTACAGGGCCTGTGGTACAGGGCTTGGGGTACAGGGCCTGGGCTGCAGGGCCAGGGGTACAGGGCCTAGGGTACAGGGCCTGGGGTACAGGGCTTGGGGTACAGGGCCTGGGGTACAGGGGCTGGGGTACAGGGCCTAGGGTACAGGGCCTGGGGTACAGGTCTTGGGGTACAGGGCCTGGGGTACAGGGCCTAGGGTACAGGGCCTGGGGTACAGGGCTTGGGGTACAGGTCTCGGGGTACAGGGCTTGGGGTACAGGGCTGGGGTACAGGGCCTGGGGTACAGGGCTTGGGGTACAGGGCTTGGTGTACAGGGCCTGGGGTACAGGGCCTGGGGTACAGGGCTTGGGGTACAGGGCCTGGGGTACAGGGCCTGGGGTGCAGGGCCTGGGGTACAGGGCTTGGGGTACAGGGCCTGGGGTACAGGGCCTGGGGTACAGGGCCTGGGGTACAGGGCTTGGGGTACAGGGCCTGGGGTACAGGGCTTGGGGTACAGGGCCTGGGGTACAGAGCCTGGGGTACAGGGCCTGAGGTACAGGGCATGGGGTGCAGGGCCTGGAGTACAGGGCTCGGGGTACAGGGCTCGGGGTACAGGGCCTGGGGTACAGGGCCTGGGGTACAGGGCTTGGGGTTCAGGACCTGGGGTACAGGGCTCGGGGTACAGGGCTTGGGGTAGAGTGCCTGGGGTACAGGGCCTGGGGTACAGGGCTTGGGGTACAGGGCCTGGGGTACAGGGCCTGGGGTACAGGGCCTAGGGTACAGGGCCTGGGGTACAGGGCTTGGGGTACAAGCCTCGGGGTACAGGGCTTGGGGTACAGGGCTCGGGTTACAGGGCTTGGGGTACGGGGCTTGGGGTACAGGGCCTGGGGTACAGGGCCTGGGATACAGGGCTTGAGGTACAGGGCTTGGGGTACAGGGCTCGGGGTACAGGGCCTGGGGTACAGGGCTCGGGGTGCAGGGCTTGTGGTACAGGGCTCGGGGTACAGTGCCTGGGGTACAGGGCTTGGGGTACAGGGCCTGGGGTACAGGGCCTGGGGTACAGGGCCTGGGGTACAGGGCCTGGGGTACAGGGCTTGAGGTACAGGGCTTGGGGTACAGGGCTCGGGGTACAGGGCCTGGGGTACAGGGCTCGGGGTACAGGGCTTGGGGTACAGCGCCTGGGGTACAGGGCCTGGGGTTACAGGGCCTGGGGTACAGGGCTTGGGGTACAGGGCCTGGGGTACAGGGCCTGGGGTACAGGGCCTAGGGTACAGGGCCTGGGGTACAGGGCTTGGGGTACAGGGCCTGGGGTACAGGGCCTGGGGTACAGGGCTTGGGGTACAGGGCCTGGGGTACAGGGCCTGGGGTACAGGGCCTGGGGTACAGGGCTTGTGGTACAGGGCCTGGGGTACAGAGCCTGGGGTACAGGGCCTGAGGTACAGGGCCTGGGGTACAGGGCCTGGGGTACAGGGCTTGGGGTACAGGGCCTGGGGTACAGGGCCTGGGGTACAGGGCTCGGGGTACAGGGCTCAGGGTACAGGGCTTGTGGTACAGGGCCTGGCGTACAGGGCCTGTGGTACAGGGCTTGGGGTACAGGGCCTGGGGTACAGGGCCTCTGGTACAGGGCTTGGGGTACAGGGCCTGGGCTGCAGGGCCTGGGGTACAGGGCCTAGGGTACAGGGCCTGGGGTACAGGGCTTGGGGTACAGGGCCTGGGGTACAGGGCCTGGGGTACAGGGCTTGGGGTACAGGGCCTGGGGTACTGGGCTTGGGGTACAGGGCTTGGGGTACAGGGCCTGGGGTACAGGGCCTGGAGTACAGGGCTTGGGGTACAGGGCTTGGGGTACAGGGCCTGGGGTACAGAGCCTGGGGTACAGGGCCTGGTGTACAGGGCTTGGGGTACAGGGCCTGGGGTACAGAGCCTGGGGTACAGGGCTTGGGGTACAGGGCCTGGGGTACTGGGCTTGGGGTACAGGGCTTGTGCTACAGGGCCTGGGGTTCAGGGCCTGGGGTACAGGGCTTGGGGTACAGCGCCTGGGGTACAGGGCCTGGGGTACAGAGCTTGGGGTGCAGGTCTTGGGGTACGGGGCCTGGGGTACAGGGCCTGGGGTACAGGGCTTGGGGTACGGGGCCTGGGGTACAGGGCCTGGGGTACAGGGCCTGGGATACAGGGCCTGGGGTACAGGTCTCGGGGTACAGGGCTTGGGGTACAGGGCTGGGGTACAGGGCCTGGGGTACAGGGCTTGGGGTACAGGGCTTGGTGTACAGGGCCTGGGGTACAGGGCCTGGGGTACAGGGCTTGGGGTACAGGGCCTGCGGTACAGGGCCTGGGGTGCAGGGCCTGGGGTACAGGGCCTGGGGTACAGGGCTTGGGGTACAGGGCCTGGGGTACAGGGCCTGGGGTACAGGGCTTGGGGTGCAGGGCCTGGGGTACAGGGCTTGAGGTACAGGGCCTGGGGTACAGAGCCTGGGGTACAGGGCCTGAGGTACAGGGCCTGGGGTACAGGGCCTGGGGTACAGGGCTCGGGGTACAGGGCTCGGGGTACAGGGCCTGGGGTACAGGGCCTGGGGTACAGGGCTTGGGGTTCAGGGCCTGGGGTACAGGGCCTGGGGTACAGGGCCTAGTGTACAGGGCCTGGGGTACAGGGCTTGGGGTACAGGGCTCGGGGTACAGGGCTCGGGGTACAGGGCTTGGGTTACAGGGCTTGGGGTACGGGGCTTGGGGTACAGGGCCTGGGGTACAGGGCCTGGGGTACAGGGCTTGAGGTACAGGGCTTGGGGTACAGGGCCTGGGGTACAGGGCTCGGGGTACAGGGCTTGGGGTACAGGGCCTGGGGTACAGGGCCTGGGGTACAGGGCTTGGGGTACAGGGCCTGGGGTACAGGGCTTGAGGTACAGGGCTTGGGGTACAGGGCTCGGGGTACAGGGCCTGGGGTACAGGGCTCGGGGTACAGGGCTTGGGGTACAGCGCCTGGGGTACAGGGCCTGGGGTTACAGGGCCTGGGGTACAGGGCTTGGGGTACAGGGCCTGGGGTACAGGGCTTGAGGTACAGGGCTTGGGGTACAGGGCTCGGGGTATAGGGCCTGGGGTACAGGGCTCGGGGTACAGGGCTTGCGGTACAGGGCCTGGGGTACAGGGCCTGGGGTACAGGGCTCGGGGTACAGGGCTTGGGGTAGAGTGCCTGGGGTACAGGGCCTGGGGTACAGGGCTTGGGGTACTGGGCCTGGGGTACAGGGCCTGGGGTACAGGGCCTGGGGTACAGGGCCTAGGGTACAGGGCCTGGGGTACAGGGCTTGGGATACAAGCCTCGGGGTACAGGGCTTGGGGTACAGGGCTCGGGTTACAGGGCTTGGGGTACGGGGCTTGGGGTACAGGGCCTGGGGTACAGGGCCTGGGGTACAGGGCTTGAGGTACAGGGCTTGGGGTACAGGGCTCGGGGTACAGGGCCTGGGGTACAGGGCTCGGGGTGCAGGGCTTGGGGTACAGGGCTCGAGGTACAGGGCCTGGGGTACAGGGCTTGGGGTACAGGGCCTGGGGTACAGGGCCTGGGGTAGAGGGCCTGGGGTACAGGGCTTGGGGTACAGGGCCTGAGGTACAGGGCCTGGGGTACAGGGCTTGGGGTACAGCGCCTGGGGTGCAGAGCCTGGGGTACAGGGCCTGAGGTACAGGGCTTGGGGTACAGGGCTTGGGGTACAGGGCCTGGGGTACAGAGCCTGGGGTGCAGGGCCTGGGGTACAGGGCTCGGGGTACAGGGCTCGGGGTACAGGGCCTGGGGTACAGGGCCTGGGGTACAGGGCTTGGGGTTCAGGACCTGGGGTACAGGGCCTGGGGTACAGGGCCTAGGGTACAGGGCCTGGGGTACAGGGCTTGGGGTACAGAGCTCGGGGTACAGGGCTCGGGGTACAGGGCTTGGGTTACAGGGCTTGGGGTACGGGGCTTGGGGTACAGGGCCTGGGGTACAGGGCCTGGGGTACAGGGCTTGAGGTACAGGGCTTGGGGTACAGGGCCTGGGGTACAGGGCTCGGGGTACAGGGCTTGGGGTACAGGGCCTGGGGTACAAGGCCTGGGGTACAGGGCTTGGGGTACAGGGCCTGGGGTACAGGGCTTGAGGTGCAGGGCTTGGGGTACAGGGCTCGGGGTACAGGGCCTGGGGTACAGGGCTCGGGGTACAGGGCTTGGGGTACAGCGCCTGGGGTACAGGGCCTGGGGTTACAGGGCCTGGGGTACAGGGCTTGGGGTACAGGGCCTGGGGTACAGGGCTTGAGGTACAGGGCTTGGG
Organism: Somniosus microcephalus; assembly: GCF_052327205.1. Taxonomy (NCBI): domain Eukaryota; kingdom Metazoa; phylum Chordata; class Chondrichthyes; order Squaliformes; family Somniosidae; genus Somniosus; species Somniosus microcephalus. Next base: position 3,198,030 of record NC_140997.1, read on the forward strand.
GTACAGGGCTCGGGGTATAGGGCCTGGGGTACAGGGCTCGGGGTACAGGGCTTGCGGTACAGGGCCTGGCGTACAGGGCCTGGGGTACAGGGCTCGGGGTACAGGGCTTGGGGTAGAGTGCCTGGGGTACAGGGCCTGGGGTACAGGGCTTGGTGTACAGGGCCTGGGGTACAGGGCCTGGGGTACAGGGCCTAGGGTACAGGGCCTGGGGTACAGGGCTTGGGGTACAAGCCTCGGGGTACAGGGCTTGGGATACAGGGCTTGAGGTACAGGGCTTGGGGTACAGGGCTCGGGGTACAGGGCCTGGGGTACAGGGCTCGGGGTGCAGAGCTTGGGGTACAGGGCTCGGGGTACAGGGCCTGGGGTACAGGGCTTGGGGTACAGGGCCTGGGGTACAGGGCCTGGGGTACAGGGCCTGGGGTACAGGGCTTGGGGTACAGGGCCTGAGGTACAGGGCCTGGGGTACAGGGCTTGGGGTACAGGGCTTGGGGTACAGGGCCTGGGGTACAGAGCCTGGGGTACAGGGCCTGGGGTACAGGGCTTGGGGTACAGTGCTTGGGGTACAGGGCTTGGGGTACAGGGCCTGGGGTACAGGGCCTGGGGTACAGGGCCTGGGGTACAGGGCCTAGGGACAGGGCCTGGGGTACAGGGCTTGGGGTACAGGGCCTGGGGTACAGAGCTTGGGGTGCAGGTCTTAGGGTACGGGTCCTGGGGTACAGGGCCTGGGGTACAGGGCTTGGGGTACGGGGCCTGGGGTACAGGGCCTGGGGTACAGGGCCTGGGATACAGGGCCTGGGGTACAGGTCTCGGGGTACAGGGCTTGGGGTACAGGGCTGGGGTACAGGGCCTGGGGTACAGGGCTTGGGGTACAGGGCTTGGTGTACAGGGCCTGGGGTACAGGGCCTGGGGTACAGGGCTTCGGGTACAGGGCCTGCGGTACAGGGCCTGGGGTGCAGGGCCTGGGGTACAGGGCCTGGGGTACAGGGCTTGGGGTACAGGGCCTGGGGTACAGGGCCTGGGGTACAGGGCTTGGGGTACAGGGCCTGGGGTACAGGGCTTGAGGTACAGGGCCTGGGGTACAGAGCCTGGGGTACAGGGCCTGAGGTACAGGGCCTGGGGTACAGGTCCTGGGGTACAGGGCTCGGGGTACAGGGCTCGGGGTACAGGGCCTGGGGTACAGGGCCTGGGGTACAGGGCTTGGGGTTCAGGGCCTGGGGTACAGGGCCTGGGGTACAGGGCCTAGGGTACAGGGCCTGGGGTACAGGGCTTGGGGTACAGGGCTCGGGGTACAGGGCTCGGGGTACAGGGCTTGGGTTACAAGGCTTGGGGTACGGGACTTGGGGTACAGGGCCTGGGGTACAGGGCCTGGGGTACAGGGCTTGAGGTACAGGGCTTGGGGTACAGGGCCTGGGGTACAGGGCTCGAGGTACAGGGCTTGGGGTACAGGGCCTGGGGTACAGGGCCTGGGGTACAGGGCTTGGGGTACAGGGCCTGGGGTACAGGGCTTGAGGTACAGGGCTTGGGGTACAGGGCTCGGGGTACAGGGCCTGGGGTACAGGGCTCGGGGTACAGGGCTTGGGGTACAGCGCCTGGGGTACAGGGCCTGGGGTTACAGGGCCTGGGGTACAGGGCTTGGGGTACAGGGCCTGGGGTACAGGGCTTGAGGTACAGGGCTTGGGGTACAGGGCTCGGGGTATAGGGCCTGGGGTACAGGGCTCGGGGTACAGGGCTTGCGGTACAGGGCCTGGGGTACAGGGCCTGGGGTACAAGGCTCGGGGTACAGGGCTTGGGGTAGAGTGCCTGGGGTACAGGGCCTGGGGTACAGGGCTTGGGGTACAGGGCCTGGGGTACAGGGCCTGGGGTACAGGGCCTGGGGTACAGGGCCTAGGGTACAGGGCCTGGGGTACAGGGCTTGGGATACAAGCCTCGGGGTACAGGGCTTGGGGTACAGGGCTCGGGTTACAGGGCTTGGGGTACGGGGCTTGGGGTACAGGGCCTGGGGTACAGGGCCTGGGGTACAGGGCTTGAGGTACAGGGCTTGGGGTACAGGGCTCGGGGTACAGGGCCTGGGGTACAGGGCTCGGGGTGCAGGGCTTGGGGTACAGGGCTCGAGGTACAGGGCCTGGGGTACAGGGCTTGGGGTACAGGGCCTGGGGTACAGGGCCTGGGGTACAGGGCTTGGGGTACAGGGCCTGAGGTACAGGGCCTGGGGTACAGGGCTTGGGGTACAGGGCCTGGGGTGCAGAGCCTGGGGTACAGGGCCTGAGGTACAGGGCTTGGGGTACAGGGCTTGGGGTACAGGGCCTGGGGTACAGAGCCTGGGGTACAGGGCCTGGGGCACAGGGCTTGGGGTACAGTGCTTGGGGTACAGGGCTTGGGGTACAGGGCCTGGGGTACAGGGCCTGGGGTACAGGGCCTGGGGTACAGGGCCTGGGGTACAGGGCCTAGGGTACAGGGCCTGGGGTACAGGGCTTGGGGTACAGGGCCTGGGGTACAGGGCCTGGGGTACAGGGCTTGAGGTACAGGGCCTGGGGTACAGGGCCTGGGGTACAGGGCTTGGGGTACGGGGCCTGGGGTACAGGGCCTGGGGTACAGGGCCTGGGATACAGGGCCTGGGGTACAGGGCTCGGGGTACAGGGCTCGGGGTACAGGGCTCGGAGTACAGGGCTTGGGGTACAGGACCTGGGGTACAGGGCCTGGGGTACAGGGCTTGGGGTACAGGGCCTGGGGTACAGGGCCTGGGGTACAGGGCTTGTGGTACAGGGCCTGGGGTTCAGAGCCTGGGGTACAGGGCCTGAGGTACAGGGCCTGGGGTACAGGGCCTGGGGTACAGGGCTTGGGGTACAGGGCCTGGGGTACAGGGCTCGGGGTACAGGGCTCAGGGTACAGGGCTTGTGGTACAGGGCCTGGGGTACAGGGCCTGTGGTACAGGGCTTGGGGTACAGGGCCTGGGGTACAGGGCCTGTGGTACAGGGCTTGGGGTACAGGGCCTGGGCTGCAGGGCCAGGGGTACAGGGCCTAGGGTACAGGGCCTGGGGTACAGGGCTTGGGGTACAGGGCCTGGGGTACAGGGCCTGGGGTACAGGGCCTAGGGTACAGGGCCTGGGGTACAGGTCTTGGGGTACAGGGCCTGGGGTACAGGGCCTAGGGTACAGGGCCTGGGGTACAGGGCTTGGGGTACAGGTCTCGGGGTACAGGGCTTGGGGTACAGGGCTGGGGTACAGGGCCTGGGGTACAGGGCTTGGGGTACAGGGCTTGGTGTACAGGGCCTGGGGTACAGGGCCTGGGGCACAGGGCTTGGGGTACAGGGCCTGGGGTACAGGGCCTGGGGTGCAGGGCCTGGGGTACAGGGTCTGGGGTACAGGGCTTGGGGTACAAGCCTCGGGGTACAGGGCTTGGGATACAGGGCTTGAGGTACAGGGCTTGGGGTACAGGGCTCGGGGTACAGGGCCTGGGGTACAGGGCTCGGGGTGCAGAGCTTGGGGTACAGGGCTCGGGGTACAGGGCCTGGGGTACAGGGCTTGGGGTACAGGGCCTGGGGTACAGGGCCTGGGGTACAGGGCCTGGGGTACAGGGCTTGGGGTACAGGGCCTGAGGTACAGGGCCTGGGGTACAGGGCTTGGGGTACAGGGCTTGGGGTACAGGGCCTGGGGTACAGAGCCTGGGGTACAGGGCCTGGGGTACAGGGCTTGGGGTACAGTGCTTGGGGTACAGGGCTTGGGGTACAGGGCCTGGGGTACAGGGCCTGGGGTACAGGGCCTGGGGTACAGGGCCTAGGGACAGGGCCTGGGGTACAGGGCTTGGGGTACAGGGCCTGGGGTACAGAGCTTGGGGTGCAGGTCTTAGGGTACGGGTCCTGGGGTACAGGGCCTGGGGTACAGGGCTTGGGGTACGGGGCCTGGGGTACAGGGCCTGGGGTACAGGGCCTGGGATACAGGGCCTGGGGTACAGGTCTCGGGGTACAGGGCTTGGGGTACAGGGCTGGGGTACAGGGCCTGGGGTACAGGGCTTGGGGTACAGGGCTTGGTGTACAGGGCCTGGGGTACAGGGCCTGGGGTACAGGGCTTGGGGTACAGGGCCTGCGGTACAGGGCCTGGGGTGCAGGGCCTGGGGTACAGGGCCTGGGGTACAGGGCTTGGGGTACAGGGCCTGGGGTACAGGGCCTGGGGTACAGGGCTTGGGGTACAGGGCCTGGGGTACAGGGCTTGAGGTACAGGGCCTGGGGTACAGAGCCTGGGGTACAGGGCCTGAGGTACAGGGCCTAGGGTACAGGGCCTGGGGTACAGGGCTCGGGGTACAGGGCTCGGGGTACAGGGCGTGGGGTACAGGGCCTGGGGTACAGGGCTTGGGGTTCAGGGCCTGGGGTACAGGGCCTGGGGTACAGGGCCTAGGGTACAGGGCCTGGGGTACAGGGCTTGGGGTACAGGGCTCGGGGTACAGGGCTTGGGGTACAGGGCTGGGGTACAGGGCCTGGGGTACAGGGCTTGGGGTACAGGGCTTGGTGTACAGGGCCTGGGGTACAGGGCCTGAGGTACAGGGCCTGGGGTGCAGGGCCTGGAGTACAGGGCTCGGGGTACAGGGCTCGGGGTACAGGGCCTGGGGTACAGGGCTTGGTGTACAGGGCCTGGGGTACAGGGCCTGGGGCACAGGGCTCGGGTTACAGGGCTTGGGGTACGGGGCTTGGGGTACAGGGCCTGGGGTACAGGGCCTGGGATACAGGGCTTGAGGTACAGGGCTTGGGGTACAGGGCTCGGGGTACAGGGCCTGGGGTACAGGGCTCGGGGTGCAGGGCTTGTGGTACAGGGCTCGGGGTACAGTGCCTGGGGTACAGGGCTTGGGGTACAGGGCCTGGGGTACAGGGCCTGGGGTACAGGGCCTGGGGTACAGGGCCTGGGGTACAGGGCTTGAGGTACAGGGCTTGGGGTACAGGGCTCGGGGTACAGGGCCTGGGGTACAGGGCTCGGGGTACAGGGCTTGGGGTACAGCGCCTGGGGTACAGGGCCTGGGGTTACAGGGCCTGGGGTACAGGGCTTGGGGTACAGGGCCTGGGGTACAGGGCCTGGGGTACAGGGCCTAGGGTACAGGGCCTGGGGTACAGGGCTTGGGGTACAGGGCCTGGGGTACAGGGCCTGGGGTACAGGGCTTGGGGTACAGGGCCTGGGGTACAGGGCCTGGGGTACAGGGCCTGGGGTACAGGGCTTGTGGTACAGGGCCTGGGGTACAGAGCCTGGGGTACAGGGCCTGAGGTACAGGGCCTGGGGTACAGGGCCTGGGGTACAGGGCTTGGGGTACAGGGCCTGGGGTACAGGGCCTGGGGTACAGGGCTCGGGGTACAGGGCTCAGGGTACAGGGCTTGTGGTACAGGGCCTGGCGTACAGGGCCTGTGGTACAGGGCTTGGGGTACAGGGCCTGGGGTACAGGGCCTCTGGTACAGGGCTTGGGGTACAGGGCCTGGGCTGCAGGGCCTGGGGTACAGGGCCTAGGGTACAGGGCCTGGGGTACAGGGCTTGGGGTACAGGGCCTGGGGTACAGGGCCTGGGGTACAGGGCTTGGGGTACAGGGCCTGGGGTACTGGGCTTGGGGTACAGGGCTTGGGGTACAGGGCCTGGGGTACAGGGCCTGGAGTACAGGGCTTGGGGTACAGGGCTTGGGGTACAGGGCCTGGGGTACAGAGCCTGGGGTACAGGGCCTGGTGTACAGGGCTTGGGGTACAGGGCCTGGGGTACAGAGCCTGGGGTACAGGGCTTGGGGTACAGGGCCTGGGGTACTGGGCTTGGGGTACAGGGCTTGTGCTACAGGGCCTGGGGTTCAGGGCCTGGGGTACAGGGCTTGGGGTACAGCGCCTGGGGTACAGGGCCTGGGGTACAGAGCTTGGGGTGCAGGTCTTGGGGTACGGGGCCTGGGGTACAGGGCCTGGGGTACAGGGCTTGGGGTACGGGGCCTGGGGTACAGGGCCTGGGGTACAGGGCCTGGGATACAGGGCCTGGGGTACAGGTCTCGGGGTACAGGGCTTGGGGTACAGGGCTGGGGTACAGGGCCTGGGGTACAGGGCTTGGGGTACAGGGCTTGGTGTACAGGGCCTGGGGTACAGGGCCTGGGGTACAGGGCTTGGGGTACAGGGCCTGCGGTACAGGGCCTGGGGTGCAGGGCCTGGGGTACAGGGCCTGGGGTACAGGGCTTGGGGTACAGGGCCTGGGGTACAGGGCCTGGGGTACAGGGCTTGGGGTGCAGGGCCTGGGGTACAGGGCTTGAGGTACAGGGCCTGGGGTACAGAGCCTGGGGTACAGGGCCTGAGGTACAGGGCCTGGGGTACAGGGCCTGGGGTACAGGGCTCGGGGTACAGGGCTCGGGGTACAGGGCCTGGGGTACAGGGCCTGGGGTACAGGGCTTGGGGTTCAGGGCCTGGGGTACAGGGCCTGGGGTACAGGGCCTAGTGTACAGGGCCTGGGGTACAGGGCTTGGGGTACAGGGCTCGGGGTACAGGGCTCGGGGTACAGGGCTTGGGTTACAGGGCTTGGGGTACGGGGCTTGGGGTACAGGGCCTGGGGTACAGGGCCTGGGGTACAGGGCTTGAGGTACAGGGCTTGGGGTACAGGGCCTGGGGTACAGGGCTCGGGGTACAGGGCTTGGGGTACAGGGCCTGGGGTACAGGGCCTGGGGTACAGGGCTTGGGGTACAGGGCCTGGGGTACAGGGCTTGAGGTACAGGGCTTGGGGTACAGGGCTCGGGGTACAGGGCCTGGGGTACAGGGCTCGGGGTACAGGGCTTGGGGTACAGCGCCTGGGGTACAGGGCCTGGGGTTACAGGGCCTGGGGTACAGGGCTTGGGGTACAGGGCCTGGGGTACAGGGCTTGAGGTACAGGGCTTGGGGTACAGGGCTCGGGGTATAGGGCCTGGGGTACAGGGCTCGGGGTACAGGGCTTGCGGTACAGGGCCTGGGGTACAGGGCCTGGGGTACAGGGCTCGGGGTACAGGGCTTGGGGTAGAGTGCCTGGGGTACAGGGCCTGGGGTACAGGGCTTGGGGTACTGGGCCTGGGGTACAGGGCCTGGGGTACAGGGCCTGGGGTACAGGGCCTAGGGTACAGGGCCTGGGGTACAGGGCTTGGGATACAAGCCTCGGGGTACAGGGCTTGGGGTACAGGGCTCGGGTTACAGGGCTTGGGGTACGGGGCTTGGGGTACAGGGCCTGGGGTACAGGGCCTGGGGTACAGGGCTTGAGGTACAGGGCTTGGGGTACAGGGCTCGGGGTACAGGGCCTGGGGTACAGGGCTCGGGGTGCAGGGCTTGGGGTACAGGGCTCGAGGTACAGGGCCTGGGGTACAGGGCTTGGGGTACAGGGCCTGGGGTACAGGGCCTGGGGTAGAGGGCCTGGGGTACAGGGCTTGGGGTACAGGGCCTGAGGTACAGGGCCTGGGGTACAGGGCTTGGGGTACAGCGCCTGGGGTGCAGAGCCTGGGGTACAGGGCCTGAGGTACAGGGCTTGGGGTACAGGGCTTGGGGTACAGGGCCTGGGGTACAGAGCCTGGGGTGCAGGGCCTGGGGTACAGGGCTCGGGGTACAGGGCTCGGGGTACAGGGCCTGGGGTACAGGGCCTGGGGTACAGGGCTTGGGGTTCAGGACCTGGGGTACAGGGCCTGGGGTACAGGGCCTAGGGTACAGGGCCTGGGGTACAGGGCTTGGGGTACAGAGCTCGGGGTACAGGGCTCGGGGTACAGGGCTTGGGTTACAGGGCTTGGGGTACGGGGCTTGGGGTACAGGGCCTGGGGTACAGGGCCTGGGGTACAGGGCTTGAGGTACAGGGCTTGGGGTACAGGGCCTGGGGTACAGGGCTCGGGGTACAGGGCTTGGGGTACAGGGCCTGGGGTACAAGGCCTGGGGTACAGGGCTTGGGGTACAGGGCCTGGGGTACAGGGCTTGAGGTACAGGGCTTGGGGTACAGGGCTCGGGGTACAGGGCCTGGGGTACAGGGCTCGGGGTACAGGGCTTGGGGTACAGCGCCTGGGGTACAGGGCCTGGGGTTACAGGGCCTGGGGTACAGGGCTTGGGGTACAGGGCCTGGGGTACAGGGCTTGAGGTACAGGGCTTGGGGTACAGGGCTCGGGGTATAGGGCCTGGGGTACAGGGCTCGGGGTACAGGGCTTGCGGTACAGGGCCTGGCGTACAGGGCCTGGGGTACAGGGCTCGGGGTACAGGGCTTGGGGTAGAGTGCCTGGGGTACAGGGCCTGGGGTACAGGGCTTGGTGTACAGGGCCTGGGGTACAGGGCCTGGGGTACAGGGCCTAGGGTACAGGGCCTGGGGTACAGGGCTTGGGGTACAAGCCTCGGGGTACAGGGCTTGGGATACAGGGCTTGAGGTACAGGGCTTGGGGTACAGGGCTCGGGGTACAGGGCCTGGGGTACAGGGCTCGGGGTGCAGAGCTTGGGGTACAGGGCTCGGGGTACAGGGCCTGGGGTACAGGGCTTGGGGTACAGGGCCTGGGGTACAGGGCCTGGGGTACAGGGCCTGGGGTACAGGGCTTGGGGTACAGGGCCTGAGGTACAGGGCCTGGGGTACAGGGCTTGGGGTACAGGGCTTGGGGTACAGGGCCTGGGGTACAGAGCCTGGGGTACAGGGCCTGGGGTACAGGGCTTGGGGTACAGTGCTTGGGGTACAGGGCTTGGGGTACAGGGCCTGGGGTACAGGGCCTGGGGTACAGGGCCTGGGGTACAGGGCCTAGGGACAGGGCCTGGGGTACAGGGCTTGGGGTACAGGGCCTGGGGTACAGAGCTTGGGGTGCAGGTCTTAGGGTACGGGTCCTGGGGTACAGGGCCTGGGGTACAGGGCTTGGGGTACGGGGCCTGGGGTACAGGGCCTGGGGTACAGGGCCTGGGATACAGGGCCTGGGGTACAGGTCTCGGGGTACAGGGCTTGGGGTACAGGGCTGGGGTACAGGGCCTGGGGTACAGGGCTTGGGGTACAGGGCTTGGTGTACAGGGCCTGGGGTACAGGGCCTGGGGTACAGGGCTTGGGGTACAGGGCCTGCGGTACAGGGCCTGGGGTGCAGGGCCTGGGGTACAGGGCCTGGGGTACAGGGCTTGGGGTACAGGGCCTGGGGTACAGGGCCTGGGGTACAGGGCTTGGGGTACAGGGCCTGGGGTACAGGGCTTGAGGTACAGGGCCTGGGGTACAGAGCCTGGGGTACAGGGCCTGAGGTACAGGGCCTGGGGTACAGGTCCTGGGGTACAGGGCTCGGGGTACAGGGCTCGGGGTACAGGGCCTGGGGTACAGGGCCTGGGGTACAGGGCTTGGGGTTCAGGGCCTGGGGTACAGGGCCTGGGGTACAAGGCCTAGGGTACAGGGCCTGGGGTACAGGGCTTGGGGTACAGGGCTCGGGGTACAGGGCTCGGGGTACAGGGCTTGGGTTACAAGGCTTGGGGTACGGGGCTTGGGGTACAGGGCCTGGGGTACAGGGCCTGGGGTACAGGGCTTGAGGTACAGGGCTTGGGGTACAGGGCCTGGGGTACAGGGCTCGAGGTACAGGGCTTGGGGTACAGGGCCTGGGGTACAGGGCCTGGGGTACAGGGCTTGGGGTACAGGGCCTGGGGTACAGGGCTTGAGGTACAGGGCTTGGGGTACAGGGCTCGGGGTACAGGGCCTGGGGTACAGGGCTCGGGGTACAGGGCTTGGGGTACAGCGCCTGGGGTACAGGGCCTGGGGTTACAGGGCCTGGGGTACAGGGCTTGGGGTACAGGGCCTGGGGTACAGGGCTTGAGGTACAGGGCTTGGGGTACAGGGCTCGGGGTATAGGGCCTGGGGTACAGGGCTCGGGGTACAGGGCTTGCGGTACAGGGCCTGGGGTACAGGGCCTGGGGTACAAGGCTCGGGGTACAGGGCTTGGGGTAGAGTGCCTGGGGTACAGGGCCTGGGGTACAGGGCTTGGGGTACAGGGCCTGGGGTACAGGGCCTGGGGTACAGGGCCTGGGGTACAGGGCCTAGGGTACAGGGCCTGGGGTACAGGGCTTGGGATACAAGCCTCGGGGTACAGGGCTTGGGGTACAGGGCTCGGGTTACAGGGCTTGGGGTACGGGGCTTGGGGTACAGGGCCTGGGGTACAGGGCCTGGGGTACAGGGCTTGAGGTACAGGGCTTGGGGTACAGGGCTCGGGGTACAGGGCCTGGGGTACAGGGCTCGGGGTGCAGGGCTTGGGGTACAGGGCTCGAGGTACAGGGCCTGGGGTACAGGGCTTGGGGTACAGGGCCTGGGGTACAGGGCCTGGGGTACAGGGCTTGGGGTACAGGGCCTGAGGTACAGGGCCTGGGGTACAGGGCTTGGGGTACAGGGCCTGGGGTGCAGAGCCTGGGGTACAGGGCCTGAGGTACAGGGCTTGGGGTACAGGGCTTGGGGTACAGGGCCTGGGGTACAGAGCCTGGGGTACAGGGCCTGGGGCACAGGGCTTGGGGTACAGTGCTTGGGGTACAGGGCTTGGGGTACAGGGCCTGGGGTACAGGGCCTGGGGTACAGGGCCTGGGGTACAGGGCCTGGGGTACAGGGCCTAGGGTACAGGGCCTGGGGTACAGGGCTTGGGGTACAGGGCCTGGGGTACAGGGCCTGGGGTACAGGGCTTGGGGTACAGGGCCTGGGGTACAGGGCCTGGGGTACAGGGCTTGGGGTACGGGGCCTGGGGTACAGGGCCTGGGGTACAGGGCCTGGGATACAGGGCCTGGGGTACAGGGCTCGGGGTACAGGGCTCGGGGTACAGGGCTCGGAGTACAGGGCTTGGGGTACAGGACCTGGGGTACAGGGCCTGGGGTACAGGGCTTGGGGTACAGGGCCTGGGGTACAGGGCCTGGGGTACAGGGCTTGTGGTACAGGGCCTGGGGTTCAGAGCCTGGGGTACAGGGCCTGAGGTACAGGGCCCGGGGTACAGGGCCTGGGGTACAGGGCTTGGGGTACAGGGCCTGGGGTACAGGGCTCGGGGTACAGGGCTCAGGGTACAGGGCTTGTGGTACAGGGCCTGGGGTACAGGGCCTGTGGTACAGGGCTTGGGGTACAGGGCCTGGGGTACAGGGCCTGTGGTACAGGGCTTGGGGTACAGGGCCTGGGCTGCAGGGCCAGGGGTACAGGGCCTAGGGTACAGGGCCTGGGGTACAGGGCTTGGGGTACAGGGCCTGGGGTACAGGGCCTGGGGTACAGGGCCTAGGGTACAGGGCCTGGGGTACAGGTCTTGGGGTACAGGGCCTGGGGTACAGGGCCTAGGGTACAGGGCCTGGGGTACAGGGCTTGGGGTACAGGTCTCGGGGTACAGGGCTTGGGGTACAGGGCTGGGGTACAGGGCCTGGGGTACAGGGCTTGGGGTACAGGGCTTGGTGTACAGGGCCTGGGGTACAGGGCCTGGGGCACAGGGCTTGGGGTACAGGGCCTGGGGTACAGGGCCTGGGGTGCAGGGCCTGGGGTACAGGGTCTGGGGTACAGGGCTTGGGGTACAAGCCTCGGGGTACAGGGCTTGGGATACAGGGCTTGAGGTACAGGGCTTGGGGTACAGGGCTCGGGGTACAGGGCCTGGGGTACAGGGCTCGGGGTGCAGAGCTTGGGGTACAGGGCTCGGGGTACAGGGCCTGGGGTACAGGGCTTGGGGTACAGGGCCTGGGGTACAGGGCCTGGGGTACAGGGCCTGGGGTACAGGGCTTGGGGTACAGGGCCTGAGGTACAGGGCCTGGGGTACAGGGCTTGGGGTACAGGGCTTGGGGTACAGGGCCTGGGGTACAGAGCCTGGGGTACAGGGCCTGGGGTACAGGGCCTGGGGTACAGTGCTTGGGGTACAGGGCTTGGGGTACAGGGCCTGGGGTACAGGGCCTGGGGTACAGGGCCTGGGGTACAGGGCCTAGGGACAGGGCCTGGGGTACAGGGCTTGGGGTACAGGGCCTGGGGTACAGAGCTTGGGGTGCAGGTCTTAGGGTACGGGTCCTGGGGTACAGGGCCTGGGGTACAGGGCTTGGGGTACGGGGCCTGGGGTACAGGGCCTGGGGTACAGGGCCTGGGATACAGGGCCTGGGGTACAGGTCTCGGGGTACAGGGCTTGGGGTACAGGGCTGGGGTACAGGGCCTGGGGTACAGGGCTTGGGGTACAGGGCTTGGTGTACAGGGCCTGGGGTACAGGGCCTGGGGTACAGGGCTTGGGGTACAGGGCCTGCGGTACAGGGCCTGGGGTGCAGGGCCTGGGGTACAGGGCCTGGGGTACAGGGCTTGGGGTACAGGGCCTGGGGTACAGGGCCTGGGGTACAGGGCTTGGGGTACAGGGCCTGGGGTACAGGGCTTGAGGTACAGGGCCTGGGGTACAGAGCCTGGGGTACAGGGCCTGAGGTACAGGGCCAGGGGTACAGGTCCTGGGGTACAGGGCTCGGGGTACAGGGCTCGGGGTACAGGGCCTGGGGTACAGGGCCTGGGGTACAGGGCTTGGGGTTCAGGGCCTGGGGTACAGGGCCTGGGGTACAGGGCCTAGGGTACAGGGCCTGGGGTACAGGGCTTGGGGTACAGGGCTCGGGGTACAGGGCTCGGGGTACAGGGCTTGGGTTACAAGGCTTGGGGTACGGGGCTTGGGGTACAGGGCCTGGGGTACAGGGCCTGGGGTACAGGGCTTGAGGTACAGGGCTTGGGGTACAGGGCCTGGGGTACAGGGCTCGAGGTACAGGGCTTGGGGTACAGGGCCTGGGGTACAGGGCCTGGGGTACAGGGCTTGGGGTACAGGGCCTGGGGTACAGGGCTTGAGGTACAGGGCTTGGGGTACAGGGCTCGGGGTACAGGGCCTGGGGTACAGGGCTCGGGGTACAGGGCTTGGGGTACAGCGCCTGGGGTACAGGGCCTGGGGTTACAGGGCCTGGGGTACAGGGCTTGGGGTACAGGGCCTGGGGTACAGGGCTTGAGGTACAGGGCTTGGGGTACAGGGCTCGGGGTATAGGGCCTGGGGTACAGGGCTCGGGGTACAGGGCTTGCGGTACAGGGCCTGGGGTACAGGGCCTGGGGTACAAGGCTCGGGGTACAGGGCTTGGGGTAGAGTGCCTGGGGTACAGGGCCTGGGGTACAGGGCTTGGGGTACAGGGCCTGGGGTACAGGGCCTGGGGTACAGGGCCTGGGGTACAGGGCCTAGGGTACAGGGCCTGGGGTACAGGGCTTGGGATACAAGCCTCGGGGTACAGGGCTTGGGGTACAGGGCTCGGGTTACAGGGCTTGGGGTACGGGGCTTGGGGTACAGGGCCTGGGGTACAGGGCCTGGGGTACAGGGCTTGAGGTACAGGGCTTGGGGTACAGGGCTCGGGGTACAGGGCCTGGGGTACAGGGCTCGGGGTGCAGGGCTTGGGGTACAGGGCTCGAGGTACAGGGCCTGGGGTACAGGGCTTGGGGTACAGGGCCTGGGGTACAGGGCCTGGGGTACAGGGCTTGGGGTACAGGGCCTGAGGTACAGGGCCTGGGGTACAGGGCTTGGGGTACAGGGCCTGGGGTGCAGAGCCTGGGGTACAGGGCCTGAGGTACAGGGCTTGGGGTACAGGGCTTGGGGTACAGGGCCTGGGGTACAGAGCCTGGGGTACAGGGCCTGGGGCACAGGGCTTGGGGTACAGTGCTTGGGGTACAGGGCTTGGGGTACAGGGCCTGGGGTACAGGGCCTGGGGTACAGGGCCTGGGGTACAGGGCCTGGGGTACAGGGCCTAGGGTACAGGGCCTGGGGTACAGGGCTTGGGGTACAGGGCCTGGGGTACAGGGCCTGGGGTACAGGGCTTGGGGTACAGGGCCTGGGGTACAGGGCCTGGGGTACAGGGCTTGGGGTACGGGGCCTGGGGTACAGGGCCTGGGGTACAGGGCCTGGGATACAGGGCCTGGGGTACAGGGCTCGGGGTACAGGGCTCGGGGTACAGGGCTCGGAGTACAGGGCTTGGGGTACAGGACCTGGGGTACAGGGCCTGGGGTACAGGGCTTGGGGTACAGGGCCTGGGGTACAGGGCCTGGGGTACAGGGCTTGTGGTACAGGGCCTGGGGTTCAGAGCCTGGGGTACAGGGCCTGAGGTACAGGGCCTGGGGTACAGGGCCTGGGGTACAGGGCTTGGGGTACAGGGCCTGGGGTACAGGGCTCGGGGTACAGGGCTCAGGGTACAGGGCTTGTGGTACAGGGCCTGGGGTACAGGGCCTGTGGTACAGGGCTTGGGGTACAGGGCCTGGGGTACAGGGCCTGTGGTACAGGGCTTGGGGTACAGGGCCTGGGCTGCAGGGCCAGGGGTACAGGGCCTAGGGTACAGGGCCTGGGGTACAGGGCTTGGGGTACAGGGCCTGGGGTACAGGGCCTGGGGTACAGGGCCTAGGGTACAGGGCCTGGGGTACAGGTCTTGGGGTACAGGGCCTGGGGTACAGGGCCTAGGGTACAGGGCCTGGGGTACAGGGCTTGGGGTACAGGTCTCGGGGTACAGGGCTTGGGGTACAGGGCTGGGGTACAGGGCCTGGGGTACAGGGCTTGGGGTACAGGGCTTGGTGTACAGGGCCTGGGGTACAGGGCCTGGGGCACAGGGCTTGGGGTACAGGGCCTGGGGTACAGGGCCTGGGGTGCAGGGCCTGGGGTACAGGGTCTGGGGTACAGGGCTTGGGGTACAGGGCCTGGGGTACAGGGCCTGGGGTACAGGGCCTGGGGTACAGGGCTTGGGGTACAGGTCCTGGGGTACAGGGCTTGGGGTACAGGGCCTGGGGTACAGAGCCTGGGGTACAGGGCCTGAGGTACAGGGCCTGGGGTGCAGGGCCTGGGGTACAGGGCTCGGGGTACAGGGCTCGGGGTACAGGGCCTGGGGTACAGGGCCTGGGGTACAGGGCTTGGGGTTCAGGACCTGGGGTACAGGGCCTAGGGTACAGGGCCTGGGGTACAGGGCTTGGGGTACAGGGCTCGGGGTACAGGGCTCGGGGTACAGGGCTTGGGTTACAGGGCTTGGGGTACGGGGCTTGGGGTACAGGGCCTGGGGTACAGGGCCTGGGGTACAGGGCTTGAGGTACAGGGCTTGGGGTACAGGGCCTGGGGTACAGGGCTCGGGGTACAGGGCTTGGGGTACAGGGCCTGGGGTACAGGGCCTGGGGTACAGGGCTTGGGGTACAGGGCCTGGGGTACAGGGCTTGAGGTACAGGGCTTGGGGTACAGGGCTCGGGGTACAGGGCCTGGGGTACAGGGCTCGGGGTACAGGGCTTGGGGTACAGCGCCTGGGGTACAGGGCCTGGGGTTACAGGGCCTGGGGTACAGGGCTTGGGGTACAGGGCCTGGGGTACAGGGCTTGAGGTACAGGGCTTGGGGTACAGGGCTCGGGGTATAGGGCCTGGGGTACAGGGCACGGGGTACAGGGCTTGCGGTACAGGGCCTGGCGTACAGGGCCTGGGGTACAGGGCTCGGGGTACAGGGCTTGGGGTAGAGTGCCTGGGGTACAGGGCCTGGGGTACAGGGCTTGGGGTACAGGGCCTGGGGTACAGGGCCTGGGGTACAGGGCCTAGGGTACAGGGCCTGGGGTACAGGGCTTGGGGTACAAGCCTCGGGGTACAGGGCTTGGGGTACAGGGCTCGGGTTACAGGGCTTGGGGTACGGGGCTTGGGGTACAGGGCCTGGGGTACAGGGCCTGGGATACAGGGCTTGAGGTACAGGGCTTGAGGTACAGGGCTCGGGGTACAGGGCCTGGGGTACAGGGCTCGGGGTGCAGGGCTTGGGGTACAGGGCTCGGGGTACAGGGCCTGGGGTACAGGGCTTGGGGTACAGGGCCTGGGGTACAGGGCCTGGGGTACAGGGCCTGGGGTACAGGGCTTGGGGTACAGGGCCTGAGGTACAGGGCCTGGGGTACAGGGCTTGGGGTACAGGGCTTGGGGTACAGGGCCTGGGGTACAGAGCCTGGGGTACAGGGCCTGGGGTACAGGGCTTGGGGTACAGTGCTTGGGGTACAGGGCTTGGGGTACAGGGCCTGGGGTACAGGGCCTGGGGTACAGGGCCTAGGGTACAGGGCCTGGGGTACAGGGCTTGGGGTACAGGGCCTGGGGTACAGGGCCTGGGGTACAGGGCTTGGGGTACAGGGCCTGGGGTACAGGGCCTGGGGTACAGGGCTTGGGGTACGGGGCCTGGGGTACAGGGCCTGGGGTACAGGGCCTGGGATACAGGGCCTGGGGTACAGGGCTCAGGGTACAGGGCTCGGGGTACAGGGCTTGGGGTACAGAGCCTGGGGTACAGGGCCTGAGGTACAGGGCCTGGGGTACAGGGCCTGGGGTACAGGGCCTGAGGTACAGGGCCTGGGGTACAGGGCCTGGGGTACAGGGCTTGGGGTACAGGGCCTGGGGTACAGGGCCTGGGGTACAGGGCTCGGGGTACAGGGCTCAGGGTACAGGGCTTGTGGTACAGGGCCTGGCGTACAGGGCCTGTGGTACAGGGCTTGGGGTACAGGGCCTGTGGTACAGGGCCTGTGGTACAGGGCTTGGGGTACAGGGCCTGGGCTGCAGGGCCTGGGGTACAGGGCCTAGGGTACAGGGCCTGGGGTACAGGGCTTGGGGTACAGGGCCTGGGGTACAGGGCCTGGGGTACAGGGCCTAGGGTACAGGGCCTGGGGTACAGGTCTTCGGGTACAGGGCCTGGGGTACAGGGCCTAGGGTACAGGGCCTGGGGTACAGGGCTTGGGGTACAGGGCCTGGGGTACAGGGCCTGGGGTACAGGGCTTGTGGTACAGGGCCTGGGGTACAGAGCCTGGGGTACAGGGCCTGAGGTACAGGGCCTGGGGTACAGGGCCTGGGGTACAGGGCTTGGAGTACAGGGCCTGGGGTACAGGGCCTGGGGTACAGGGCTCGGGGTACAGGGCTTGTGGTACAGGGCCTGGGGTACAGGGCCTGTGGTACAGGGCTTGGGGTACAGGGCCTGGGGTACAGGGCCTGTGGTACAGGGCTTGGGGTACAGGGCCTGGGCTGCAGGGCCTGGGGTACAGGGCCTAGGGTACAGGGCCTGGGGTACAGGGCTTGGGGTACAGGGCCTGGGGTACAGGGCCTGGGGTACAGGGCCTGGGGTACAGGGCCTGGGGTACAGGGCCTAGGGTACAGGGCCTGGGGTACAGGTCTTCGGGTACAGGGCCTGGGGTACAGGGCCTAGGGTACAGGGCCTGGGGTACAGGGCTTGGGGTACAGGGCCTGAGGTACAGGGCCTGGGGTACAGAGCCTGGGGTACAGGGTTTGGGGTACAGGGCCTGGGGTACAGGGCCTGGGGTACAGGGTTTGGGGTACAGGGCCTGGGGTACAGTTCCCAGGGCTGTCATCCTACTGAACTCCACAAATAAACTCTATAGCCTGCACATCTGCCAATGCACTTTATTATGGTTATGTTAATGTATTACAAGCCAAATGAATGTTGAATGTTTAAATGTCTTAATCTAAATGTACACTCTCGGGAGCCGCAAGCCTACATTTCGTTGTACTGCACTTGTGCACTAACAATGACAATAAAGTTGATTGATTGATTGATTGATTGAACTTTCAAAGGGGAATTGGATAAATATTTGAAGGATAAAATATTGCAGGGCTGTGGGGAAAGAGCGGGGGAGTGGGACTAACTGGATTGCTCTTCGAAAGAGCCGGCACAGACTCAATGGGCCGAATGGCCTCCTCCTGTGCTGTGCTATTCTAGGATTCTTTGATTCCTGTTTGTCACCCCAGTCGTCATACGGGCTGTGTGAGCGTGTTGGCCAATTTAATGCCAGCTGAGGCCTCAGTGTAAATGCTGTGGGACCGTGCCCACTAGGATCGGGCTAACCCTGCCCAAACCTGTCCAACATAAGACCCTTAAAGGCAATGGGGAGTCCGCGCTGCTTCTTAATACCCAGGCCGCAGAGGCTGAAGGGAGCGTGTTAAACCCAGAGCATGTGTGTGAACAGTGTCACCAACACACATCAAAGAAGCTTCAGTAACTGTAGGAAAATCCCCAAAGGTTTGAAACAGTAAATGTCACAGAGCGGCAATGAACATCAGAGAAAATATAAGAGCAGAGGAAGAGGTTAAGTGGCAATGGCGTCAGATAAGCTTTCCCTTCGGTCCTTGCCCTCCTGACTAACTTTCTGACTATTTTGTTGACTCACTGACATGCTTAGGGTGCGTGACTCACAGCCTACTTTGTGGTGCTGTATTGCACACAGCCCTTTGGTTGAAGGTCTCTCTCAATCCCTATGGCACTGGTTTCTCCTGTAGGTCACTGTCTCATTGTTGACTTTCATTGCACTGTAGGTTAATTATTCATTCTTAGTTTTCACCGTTCACAAGTACTATCTCATAGGAACAGGAGGAGGCCATTCAGACCCTCGAGCCTGTTCCGCCATTCTTGCAGATCATGGCTGATCTGTTCCTCGACTCCATTTACCCAGCTCTGATGCCCTTACCGAACAAAAATCTATCGATCTCAGTCTTGAAAATTTCAGTGGACTCCCCAACAGCCCCCTCACCTCTCCACCACAGAGGGGAGATACAGTGTTCATCCCCCTTCACTCACCCCACATATTCTGCAGGATTAAACCATACTTACAATCTTCTATCTTGCATACTAGATCTAGAACGAGGGGGTCACAGTCTCGGGATAAGGGGTAGGACATTTAGGACTGAGATGAGGAGAAATTTCTTCACTCAGAGGGTGGTGAACCTGTGGAATTCTCTACCACAGAAGGCTGTGGAGGCCAAGTCACTGAATATATTTAAGAAGGAGATAGATAGATTTCTAGACACAAAAGGCATCAAGGGGTATGGGGAGAGCGGGAATATGGTATTGAGATAGATGATCAGCCATGATCATATTGAATGGTGGAGCAGGCGCGAAGGACCGAATGGCCGACTCCTGCTCCTATTTTTCTATACCAGTATTAGCGGACTGAAAGCCCAATATTTCCACTGCGCATTAACTGACTCTAAAGGACTGAGGTTATTCGCTGAAGTGACTCTGATCGGGGGAAGGTGGGCTCAGTGTCACACAATCAAAAGCCCATTGGTAAAGCCCTTGAGGAGAAGTTTCTGTGTGAGCTCTGGCTGGCTGCACATTTCTCTATCAATCCTGCAGGCCAGCTTTGTAAAGTTTTAGAAAGTAGCACTGGAGTGATGCACATTACAGGGGTAACGCACAGCTCCGCACAGCAGACGCTCCTCGGAACCCTCACCCCCTCATCCCTCACCCCTCACCCCCTCGACCCCCTCACCCCTCACCCCCTAACCCCTCGACCCCCTCACCCCTCACCCCCTAACCTCTCGACCCCCTAATCCCTCATCCCTCACCCCCTCACCCCCTAACCTCTCGGCCCCCTCACCCCCTCACCCCTCACACCCTAACTTCTCGAAACCCTCACCCCTCACCCCCTAACCTCTCAACCCCCTCATCACTCACACCCTAACCTCTTGACCCCCTCACCCCTCACCCCCTCACCCCTCACACCCTAACCTCTCGACCCCCTCATCCCTCACACCCTAACCTCTCGACCCCCTCGACCCCCTCACCCCCTCACCCCTCACTCCCTCGCCCCCTCACCCCTCACACCCTAACCTTCGACCCCCTCACCCCTCACCCCCTCACCCCTCACCCCCTAACCTCTCGACTCCCTCATCCCTCACCCCCTAACCTCTCGACCCCCTCACCCCTCACCCTCTAACCTCTCGACCCCCTCATCCCTCAACCCCTAACCTCTCGACCCCCTCATCCCTCACACCCTAACCTCTCGACCCCCTCATCCCTCACCCACTCACCCTAACCTCTCGACCCCCTCACCCCTCACACCCTAACCTCTCGACCCCCTCACCCCTCACACCCTAACCCCTCACCCCCTCGATCCCCTCGACCCCCTCACCCTAACCTCTCGACCCCCTCACCCCCCCACCCTAACCTCTCGACCTCCTCACCCCTCACCCCCTAACCTCTTGACCCCCTCATCCCTCACCCCCTAACCTCTCGATCCCCTCACCCTAACCTCTTGACCCCCTCACCCCCTCACCCTAACCTCTCGACACCCTCACCCCCCTAACCTCTCGACCCCCCATCCCTCACCCCTCACACCCTAAACTCTCGACCCCCTCACCCCCTCACCCTAACCTCTCGACCCCCTCACCCCTCACCCCCTAACCTCTCGACCCCCTCATCCCTCACCCCCTAACCTCTCATAGAGTCATAGAGTTATACAGCACAGAAAGAGGCCCTTCGGCCCATCGTGTCCGCACCAGCCATCAAGCCCTGTCTAATCTAATCCCATTTTCCAGCACTTGGTCCGTAGCCTTGTATGCTATGGCATTTCAAGTGCTCATCCAAATGCTTCTTGAATGTTGTGAGGGTTCCTGCCTCTACCACCCTTTCAGGCAGTGAGTTCCAGATTCCAACCACCCTCTGGGTGAAAAAGTTTTTCCTCAAATCCCCTCTAAACCTCCTGCCCCTTACCTTGAATCTATGCCCCCTTGTTATTGACCCCTCTACTAAGGGGAAAAGTTCCTTTCTATCTACCCTATCTATGTCCCTCATAATTTTGTACACCTCGATCAGGTCCCCCCTCAGCCTTCTCTGCTCCAAGGAAACCAACCCCAGCCTGTCCAGTCTTTCTTCATAGCTGAAGCGCTCCAGCCCAGGTAACATCCTGGTGAATCTCCTCTGCAGCCTCTCCAATGCAATCACATCCCTCCTATAGTGTGGTGACCAGAACTGCACACAATACTCCAGCTGTGGCCTTACCAGCATTTTGTACAGCTCCATCATAACCTCCCTGCTCTTATATTCTATGCCTCGGCTAATGAAGGCAAGTATCCCATATGCCTTTTTAACCACCTTATCCACCTGTTGTGCTGCCTTCAGGGATCTATGTACATGCACACCAAGGTCCCTCTGATCCTCTGTCTTTCCTAGGGTCTTACCATTCATTGTATATTCCCTTGCCTTGTTAGTCCCTCCAAAATGCATCACCTCACACTTTTCAGGGTTAAATTCCATTTGCCACTGTTCCGCCCATCTGACCAACCCATCTATATCGTCCTGTAGCCTGAGGCTTCCCTCCTCGCTATTTACCACCCCACCAATTTTCGTGGCATCTGCGAACCTACTGATCATACCTTTTACATTCACATCCAAATCATTAATGTAGACCACAAACAGCAAGGGACCCAGCACCGATCCCTGCGGTACCCCACTGGACACAGGCTTCCAGTCACAAAAACAACCTTCCACCATCACCCTCTGCCTTCTGCCACTAAGCCAGTTTTGGATCCAATGTGCCAAGGCACCCTGGATCCCATGGGCTCTTACCTTCCTGACCAGTCTCCTATGCGGGACTTTATCAAAAGCCTTACTGAAATCCATGTAAACCACATCCACTGCACTACCCTCATCCACACACCTAGTCACTCCCTCGAAAAAATTCAATCAAATTGGTCAGACATGATCTTCCCTTGACAAAGCCATGCTGGCTATCCCTAATTAATCCTTGCCTCTCCAAGTGGAGACTAATTCTGTCCCTCAGAATTTTTTCCAATAATTTCCCTACCACTGATGTTAGGCTCACTGGCCTGTAATTCCCTGGTTTATCCCTACTACCCTTCTTGTATAATGGTACTACGTTAGCTGTTCTCCAGTCCTCTGGCACATCCCCTGTGGCCAGAGAGGATCTGAAAATTTGTGTCAGAGCCCCTGCAATCTCCTCCTTTGCCTCACATAGTAGCCTGGGATACATCTCGTCCAGGCCTGGGGATTTATCCACTTTTAAGCCTGCTAAAACCGCTAGTACCTCCTCCCTCTCGATGCTAATATGTTCAAGTATATCACATTCCCCCTGCCCGATTTCTATGTCCACATCGTCCTTCTCCATAGTGAACACAGATGCAAAAAATTCATTTAAAACCCCACCTACATCTTCTGGCTCTCGATCCCCTCACCCTAACCTCTCGACCCCCTCACCCCCCTCACCCTAACCTCTCGACCCCCTCACCCCTCACCCCCTAACCTCTCGACCCCCTCATCCCTCACCCCTCACACCCTAACCTCTCGACCCCCTCACCCCTCACACCCTAACCTCTCGACCCCCTCACCCCCTTGACCGCCTCACCCCCTCACCCTAACCTCTCGACCCCCTCACCCCTCACCCCTAACCTCTTGACCCCCTCGACCCCCTCACACCCTAACCTCTCGACCCCTCACCCCTCACACCCTAACCTCTCCACCCCGTCACCTCTCACCCCTTGCTCTATCTCACCCCCTCGACCCCCTCACCCTTGCACCCCCTCACCCCTCACCCCTCAGTCCACTGAGCAGGGGGAGGTACAGCTCCCACCCCCTCACTGTTCCATTGAACCCCCGATATGGAGAGTGCTGCGAGGAAGCCGGAGCCTAGACCAGGTACCTCGTTATATGGGGAGGGGTGTGGAAGTCAGAACAAGGGCAGCTCACGTGGCCTGTTCTTGAGACCCTCCTGGAGGACGGGCCAGACTGAGCAGGGGACCAGGCCGTGGGCAGTGGTGGGGGGCAGGAGGTAGAAGCAAAAACATTCCCTTTTCAGTTCAATATATCATGAGTTACTACAGTCAGCAAATCTACTCATCAATTCCTCGAGAATAGCCCAGGGCACAGAGGAATGACAGAGACAAACATGGGCTGAGAAACTAAGAATCAGTCCAAAGAGTGCAGATGCCGAAAGCGCTGGACATGGGGCACTCGGCAGTGCTCAGGGACATACCTGCAGTAGCTGGCTCTGGATGAAGAGGCCTTTCAGCTGGCCCACGGATACAGAGGCGGTGAGCTCAGATGTGGTTCTGTGGGATGCTTTCCTTTGCAGCTATGAGTGATTTCCATTCACACAGAAGAAGCACCTTTCTGCGTTAGTTGAGTAACCTTTCTGTCAGACTCAGTTATATCTCACTCCCACCTCACTGCACATCTGATAAAGGTTCGAGAGACCAATGAGCATGGGGAGGTGTGACCATATCCTCCAGTTGTGACAAGTGATGCACCATCCTCTCCCCATCTCTCTTTTCACTCTCAGTAACATTTTATCTTTCCTTTTTTATACTTTTGTCTCTCTTTTTCCTTCTATCTCTTTTTACTTATTCTCTACCTCTTCTTTCTGTCTCTTTCTTTGGCTCTCTCAACCTTGTTCTCCCTTTTTCCATCTCTTGCCCTTGATGTCTCTTTTCCCTCTCTCTCTCTCTCCTCCTTGTTTGCTATCTTCATTATCTCTCTTTTCATTTTCCTGCAACCCCCTTTTCTTTCTCCTCCTTTTCTTTTTTCCACTCTTTTTGTAGTTTTTTTTGTTTATTTAAGTTTCTCTTTTTTTGTCCCCGCTCTTCCTCTTCCTCTTCCTTTTTGTTTCTCTCATTTACTTTCTCTCTTCCTTTTTCCAGGATGATTCTCCCGTTCGTCCCGCGTACATTTGGAGGAGGAGCCTCGGAATGCCGGAGAAAGGACTGAACAGTCTTTGGGCATTTTCCCAGGGTTTTCCCAGGCTCTCCTGTCGATGTTATGGTGAATGAGCGGGAGAATCCGCTCGGTGAGAGGCATCACCCCCCGTGCCCTCTCTCTGAGCGAGCTCTCCCCTCAGTCCTGTTCCCCATCGCCCCCCATTCCCCCAATCCCCCCCCGTGCTCTCTCTCTGGGCGAGCTCTCCCCTCAGTCCTGTTCCCCATTCCCCCCGTGCTCTCTCTCTGGGCGAGCTCTCCCCTCAGTCCTGTTCCCCATTCCCCCCTGTGCTCTCTCTGGGCGAGCTCTCCCCTCAGTCCTGTTCCCCATTCCCCCCGTGCCCTCTCTCTGAGCGAGCTCTCTCCTCAGTCCTGTTCCCCATCACCCCCCATTCCACCCGTGCCCTCTCTGGGCGAGCTCTCCCCTCAGTCCTGTTCCCCATTCCCCCCTGTGCTCTCTCTGGGCGAGCTCTCCCCTCAGTCCTGTTCCCCATTCCCCCCATTCCCCCCTGTGCTCTCTCTGGGCGAGCTCTCCTCTCAGTCCTGTTCCCCATCGCCCCCCATCACCCCCCATTCCCCCCTGTGCTCTCTCTGGGCGAGCTCTCCCCTCAGTCCTGTTCCCCATCGCCCCTCATTACCCCCGTGCCCTCTCTGGGCGAGCTCTCCCCTCAGTCCTGTTCCCCATCACCCCCCCATTCCCCCCGTGCCCTCTCTGGGCGAGCTCTCCCCTCAGTCCTGTTCCCCATCACCCCCCATTCCCCCCCGTGCCCTCTCTGGGCGAGCTCGCCCCTCAGTCCTGTTCCCCATTGCCCCCCATTCCCTCCATTCCCCCCGTGCCCTCTCTGGGTGAGCTCTCCCCTCAGTCCTGTTCCCCATTCCCCCCTGTGCCCTCTCTCTGGGCGAGCTCTCCCCTCAGTCCTGTTCCCCATCGCCCCCCATTCTCTCCATTCCCCCCGTGCCCTCTCTCTGGGCGAGCTCTCCCCTCAGTCCTGTTCCCCATCACCCCCCCATTCCCCCCGTGCCCTCTCTGGGCGAGCTCTCCCCTCAGTCCTGTTCCCCATCACCCCCCATTCCCTCCATTCCCCCTGTGCCCTCTCTGGGTGAGCTCTCCCCTCAGTCCTGTTCCCCATCGCCCCCCATTCTCTCCATTCCCCCCGTGCCCTCTCTCTGGGCGAGCTCTCCCCTCAGTCCTGTTCCCCATCACCCCCCCATTCCCCCCGTGCCCTCTCTGGGCGAGCTCTCCCCTCAGTCCTGTTCCCCATCACCCCCCATTCCCTCCATTCCCCCTGTGCCCTCTCTGGGTGAGCTCTCCCCTCAGTCCTGTTCCCCATTCCCCCCTGTGCCCTCTCTCTGGGCGAGCTCTCCCCTCAGTCCTGTTCCCCATCGCCCCCCATTCTCTCCATTCCCCCCGTGCCCTCTCTCTGGGCGAGCTCTCCCCTCAGTCGTGTTACCCATCACCCCCCATTCCCCCTGTGCCCTCTCTGGGCGAGCTCTCCCCTCAGTCCTGTTCCCCATCGCCCCCCATTCCCTCCATTCCCCCTGTGCCCTCTCTGGGCGAGCTCTCCCCTCAGTCCTGTTCCCCATTCCCCCCTGTGCTCTCTCTCTGGGCGAGCTCTCCCCTCAGTCCTGTTCCCCATCACCCCCCATTCCCCCCGTGCTCTCTCTCTGGGCGAGCTCTCCCCTCAGTCCTGTTCACCATCACCCCCCATTCCCCCCGTGCTCTCTCTCTGGGCGAGCTCTCCCCTCAGTCCTGTTCCCCATCGCCCCCCATTCCCTCCATTCCCCCCCGTGCTCTCTCTCTAGGCAAGCTCTCCCCTCAGTCCTGTTCCCCATTCCCCCCGTGCTCTCTCTCTGGGCGAGCTCTCCCCTCAGTCCTGTTCCCCATTCCCCCCTGTGCTCTCTCTGGGCGAGCTCTCCCCTCAGTCCTGTTCCCCATCACCCCCCATTCCCCCCGTGCCCTCTCTGGGCGAGCTCTCCCCTCAGTCCTGTTCCCCATCGCCCCCCATTCCCTCCATTCCCCCCGTGCCCTCTCTGGGCGAGCTCTCCCCTCAGTCCTGTTCCCCATTCCCCCCCGTGCCTTCTCTCTGAGTGAACTCCCCTTTTCCCAATGCCCGATCCTTGCTTCATACTATTTTTAAAAAAAATCTAATATTTATCCCTTTCCCTTTTAAAAACTATTTTGGAGACCAGTTCCCCATTGTTTCTGGTCAGGCATTCCACCTCGTACTGAACTCTGTAAAAACCTGTCCTAACCTCGTCCTGTGTTCTTAGTGATGACCTTTAATCGGTGTTCTCTGAGTATTGAGTCATCAATGACTGGAAATACTTTTTCCCTATTTACCTCATCAAAACCACTCGTCATTTTCAGCTCCTCTATCAGATCTCAGCAGAATTTTCTCTGTTCTAATGAAAAGAGCAGCAGTTTGTTTAATTTATCTTCATAACTGAAGCCTCTGATTGCTGGGATTACCTCAGTGAATCTCCTCTGCACCTTCTCCATGGCCTTGACATCCGTCCCAAAGTATGATGCCCAAAATATTCTACCTTTGGCACAGCCAGTGATCTGTACAGGTTTAGCAATACTTCTCCACTTTTGTACACTACCCCTATTTATAACAGCTTGGATCCCAGATCCTTTCTCTCAACAGCTTTATCAACTTTCCCCTCGCACTTAAATAAAATGGACCGTATTTTCCGATGCCTATGGGTGTGTCCGAGCTGTGTACCCACCTGTAGGGACATCACAAATGCCGGTTTCAGGCATGCGCTGAAAAGCGGTATTTCCGATCTGTGAAGAATGCTCCTGACAGATCGGACGCCTGCCCTGGAGAAAGGTCTCTGCGGGGGGAGAGTTCCGCTTTCTCCAGAACCTCCGCCCGCTGAAATCACTGAGAAATCTTACGCCTGATAAAAGCAGTAAGGCCTCCTTTTACCAGCATAAGGCCTAGAAATTGGATTGGTAGCGCCGGCGCTGAGCGCCTAAAGAGACCTAGAATTGGGGCGATGCCCTATGTTGGGGTGGTCGCTATGAAGATAGCGACAACTCAGATATTGACTATACATTTAGCGCCTGCGCTAAGTGTTTGCGCGCGCCCGCGAGCGCAAGCAGATCATGACGTCATTTCAGTGTGCAACGCCTTCTAGGAGTGCCTGAGCGCATATTGGGTGGCACCCGGAGCCTTAACGCCTAGTGCTATTAGTGACAGTTCGACGGAGGGCTAGCAGGCCCTTCTCGGAGTAGGGGGGCGCGATTTAAAGGGGACAGCTCTAGTGCAGAATCCTCAGACACTTGGCCTGCTCATTGCGATCGTTGCTGGAGAGAGTTGGCGAGCTACTGTGGAGCGGAGTTTTGGGAATTGAGCTTTAGAGTACTTGGGACCTTCAAACCGAAGCACTTGCAGCACTACACCTAAAAGCCTTTTGACCAACTTGCATCGGAATGGGAGCTTCTTTGTAGGGCGACGGCTTCATCGCCCAACACTGTGAAGGGGCAGAGAGACGGCGGGAGACAGGGCCGGGATTGGCCAGAAGGAGGAGGGGCAATGGAGGTCGGCCAAACCGACGGGATGCTGCGAGGGTCTTTAGGCAGCAGGTGACAAGCCTTGACATGTCGGAGGAGCAGTGTTTGGGAAGGCTCCGATTCTGGAGGGACATTGTTACTGATCTGTGCCACCTGCTTGGTCAGGATCTGCAGCCGCGTGAACGCTGCAGGACCTCTCTGTCCGTGATCGCTAAACTGACTGATGGCCTCAATTTTTATGCCAACGGATCCTTTCAGCCAGCCATTGGGGACATTGCGACTGTCGCTCAGGTTGCAGTCCACTGTTGCATCCGGCAAGTTACAGATGTCCTTTATAGGCGAAGGCGTCAATTCATGACCTTGCCTCTGACCCTGCACAAGCAGGCGGAGCGCACAGGGTATCGCTTCTATTGCGGACTTCCCCATGGTGCAGGGGGCGACTGACAGCACACACGTGGCTTTGAGGGCGCCATGCCATCATCCTTAGGACTTCTGCAACCGCAAGGGGCTCCACTCCCTCAACATGCAGCTGGTCTGTGACCACCGCCAAGTCATCATGGCAGTCACCGCGCATTTCCCAGGGTGCAGCCACGATGCCTTTATCCTGCGGTTGACCTCAGTTTGTAACCTTTTTGAGGGGCTGGCTCGAAGACGAGGCTGGCTTACTGGGGACAAGGGCTATCCTCTCTGGCCATGGCTGATGACAACACTCCGTGTGGCCGACACCCCAGCAGAAGAGCTGATCAGCAGCGGCCATCAGGCGACCAGGCACAGTAAACAGCACACTATTGGTGTTCTCAAAAAGCGTTTCCGATGTCTGGAACATTCGGGGGGATCCCTGCAGTACTCGCCGCAGCAAGTGGGACACATCGTCGTCGTCTGCTGCATGCTCCACAACTTGGCGAATCGCCGCACCCAGCCAATTCCAGCTGTCCCTCAACGACCAGCAGAGCAGGCGGAGGAGGAGGAGGATGAGGAGGAGGAGGAGGAAGAGCAGGTTGAGGAGCAGGTGGAGGAGGAGGAAGAGCAGGTGGAGGAGGAGGAGGAGGAGGAGGAAGAGCAGGCAGAGGAGGAGGAGGAGGAGGAGGAGGAGGAGGAGGAAGAGCAGTATGAGGAGGAGGAGGAGGAGGAGTATGAGGAGGAGGAGGAGGAAGAGCAGGCGGAGGAGGAGGAGGGGGAGGAGGAGGAGGAGGAAGAGCAGGCGGAGGAGGAGGAGGAGGTGAGGAGGAGGAGGAGGAGGAGGAGGAGAGCAGGCGGAGGAGGAGGAGGAGAGGAGGAGGAAGAGCAGGCGGAGGAGAGGAGGAGAGCAGGCGAGGAGGAAGAGCAGGCGGAGGAGGCAGGGAGAGAGGAGGAGGAGGAAGAGCAGGCGGAGGAGGAGGAGGAGGAGGAGGAGGAAGAGCAGGCCGGAGGAGGAGGAGGAGGAGGAGGAAGATGGAAGGGCTGCTGAAAGTGGAAGGGCCATACGTCAGAGGCTCATCAGGACTCGTTTCGAGACCCCTGTGGCGGAATGAGGAGAGTCTTAACTCATGCGCACTTTGGATGTTTGACGGCCTCTGAATGCCAGCATCACTGAAAGTAGTCACGGGCACCATGCCACATTGAAACTTCTGTTTATTGACACAAAAGTCTTTCATTACAGCAAAACAATGTAATGTCAACAGAAACCATAAGTTATTAAATAACTGTGACCTCTTCGGCAAAGCCGCAAAACTCAACAAACCTTCTGCAAATATAACAACAGGTGAGGGTGTCCTTGAATTTGGACAAAGAAACGTCTCAGCACCTCCCTCTACAACTGGCCCCTTGAGGGAGAACGACTTCTCTTTCGCGCCCGGCCCCCTTCCCTCCCTGCTGCTCCTACGTAATTGCACCCCAGTGGCGGGCTCAAGGCTGGGGGACGCCTGCTCACTGTGTGGAAGCGCAGAAGCCCCTGAGGTACGGCCTGGCCGGCCTCTGGGCTTGGAGGGTGCGGACGCAGGATGCTTGATGTGACCATGGCTGGAAGCAGTGTGGCCTGCAGGTGGTGGCAGCTGCAATGCAGACGTCCCAGCGCTGGCATGTGCAATGGTCTCCTGCCGAGAGAGGACACCTGCACCATGGTCGGACGACACACTGGCTATCTGAGGGGGAGCGGCTCGGCTCATCCGCCACAATCGCATGCTCCACTGATTCCTGGCCTTGTATGGGACTGGAAGGGCCCGGGGTGATTCTAACTGATGCAGAGAGGGTGGCTGCAGTGAGAGATCGCGTTGCCTCAATCTGGGAGTGGAGGAGCCCAGCAAGTAACTGCGTGGCAACAGTGAGGACCTGTGTGCCAGGTGCCAGTGCTTCGGAGAAGCCCTGGACAGTTCTTCCCATTGCTTCGGACAAGGCAGGTGCCCGACCGCTCCACTGCCTCAGACAAGCCCTGGACAGACCTTTCCAGGGATTGTCCGAAGCCCTGAACAGTCCTTTCCATAGCCGATTCAAAGCCGTGGACAGTCCTCTCCATTGTTGGACCAAAGCCCTGGATAGTCCTGTCCATTGTTGCCCCGAAGCCCTGGATAGACCTGTCCATTGTTTCCCCCGAAGACCTGGAGAGTCCTCTCCATTGTTGCCCCAAAGCCCTGGAGAGTCCTCTCCATTGTTGCCCCGAAGTCCAACATACTCTTAGCCAATGAATCTATTGACTCAGGCATCTTCTCCACTGCAGCCATCAGCTCCGTGTGTCTGACCCGGGCCTGTTTGCTCATTTCAGCCAGGCGACGCACCTCATCTGCACTCTGTGCAGCAGTCATGACTACCTGCCTTGCCCTCCGGGGAGACGGCGGCCGAACTTGCCTATCCCCCTTGCGTTGCTGCATGCCGCTTGGTCCGGCAACTGGTTCATCCTCAGAGCCCCCCCCCCTCCCCTCCAGGGGACTACTATCCCCAGTCTGTAGATGTGTCCGCTCCCCGGATTCTGCAACGGCTGGTCCGGAGTCCTCCTGCTCCTCGCCTCCGGTGGCACTGGCACTGGCAGCTTCAGTGCGTTGAGCCCGAGTTGGTGCTGATTCATCTGAAAGTAGAGAGGTGGAAGAGTGGCTTTAGCAAAAGGACAGCTTTGCTGAAAGGCATGCCAGATTGCGGCATGGCTCTGACATGGCTGCACACTGAGGATGCATGCTGGCGGGGGGACCAAGTGGAAGGCAACAGGTGAAAAAGGTGAGAGTCTTACCCTCGCTGTCGGTAATGGGGTCGGCAGATGCAGTGGTCACAGGACTAGACAGACGTCCTCCAAGTATCTGGTGCACTCTCTCCTCCAGATCCGTGAGAGTGACCACTTGTGGGGGTCCACCACCGGTTCGACGCTGCTCCTTCCGGATCATCGCCAGCTTGGACTGCAGGGGAAAGAAGGGGAAGTTCTGTAACATGATGCCTTGAGAGATCATCGCATGCCCCCCATGGTGAAAGAGCCCTTACATGAGGCCTTGAGAGATCATTGCA
The DNA here is from genome assembly GCF_052327205.1 of Somniosus microcephalus. NCBI lineage: Eukaryota > Metazoa > Chordata > Chondrichthyes > Squaliformes > Somniosidae > Somniosus > Somniosus microcephalus. The sequence goes on from NC_140997.1 coordinate 3,228,429, forward strand.
TGCCCCCCATGGTGCAAGAGCCCTTACATGAGGCCTTGAGACATCTGTCCATGTGTGTGCCCAGAAAGGGCCATGGGTGCTTGCAGGCAGATGCCATTGGGGCATCATTGCAGCAGGGTGCCCGAAGTCAGCTGCAGATGGAGGGAATCAGAAGTTTGGTAAACCATCACTCACCCTAACGATCCGTGTGAGGTCGTTGAATTTCTTCCTGCACTGAACAGGGGTCCTGGTAGCCATGCTGCTGGAGTTGACCCTCACAGCAACCTCCCTCCAAGATCGTCGGTAAGCCTTCTGATTCGGCCTCTTGCCATTATCCGGATACAGGACATCTCGACGGCGCTCAACTGCAGCCACCAAGTGGTCCAGAGCCTCAGTGCTGAAGCGCTCTGCTCTCTGTCTAACCTTCTCCATGCTCAACAAGTTTCTAACGCCAGAGAAGGGCGAGCGCCGATTCTGAGGCCTACAGGGCGCGTTGGGTGTTGAAGCTCAGGCTGACTGACCCACCCCTTTAAGAGCCGGCCGGCGCTTGGAAGTCTCGTGGTTTCCCGTAATTGAGATCACCTGCGCTGCGCCCGTCCACGTCGCTATTGAGTAGCGCCTGAACTTTTGCGCCTTAGGAGCACCGTGCAACGGCTGAACTAGCGCCTCAATTGCCTTTGGGGGCGATGCAACCCAATATCACGCCAGGCGGCGATAACGTTCGTCTGGCTATAAACTTTGCGCAGCGCCAGTTCTAATGCCTCAAGCGGGGCTATACCCAATTTCTAGGCCTAAGAGTTTAAAAAAAGTAAAAAAAAAAAAAATTTTTTCACTCATTTATAATTTAAAAATACTTTTTAAAAAGGTACGTTCATTTTAGCCCCGTAAAAAACTTTAATTATATTTTCAAAAAATTAAGTTCTTGTTTAAAATATTTAATTTAATGTAATTTTAACTCATTTAAAAAATGTGATGGTTTTTTAAAAATGTATTTAATGTTTTCGTGTTTTGGGGTGATCCCCATTCATTTATTTGACGGGTCTATCAAAAGTATGAAGGGAGATTCCCTTCTCCTATTGGATGGCCTGGCCCACGTGATCCCAGGGACATTTGTGAACCGCCTGCGCCCCGGGATACCGGGGCCCTGCGCCCCCGGGATACCCGGGCCCTGCGCCTGCGGTATACCCGGGCCCTGCGCCTCCGGGATACCCGGGCCCTGCGCCCCTGGGATACCCGGGCCCTGCGCCCCTGGGATACCCGGGCCCTGCGCCCCCGGGATACCCGGGCCCTGCGCCTGCGGTATACCCGGGCCCTGCGCCTCCGGGATACCCGGGCCCTGCGCCTCCGGGATACCCGGGCCCTGCGCCCCTGGGATACCCGGGCCCTGCACCGCCAGGATACCCGGGCCCTGCGCCGCCGGGATACCCGGGCCCTGCACCTGCGGTATACCCGGGCCCTGCACCTGCGGTATACCCGGGCCCTGCGCCCCCGGGATACCCGGGCCCTGCGCCTCCGGGATACCCGGGCCCTGCGCCGCCGGGATACCCGGGCCCTGCACCTGCGGTATACCCGGGCCCTGCACCCCTGGGATACCCGGGCCCTGCGCCCCCGGGATACCCGGGCCCTGCGCCCCTGGGATACCCGGGCCCTGCGCCGCCGGGATACCCGGGCCCTGCGCCCCCGGGATACCCGGGCCCTGCGCCCCTGGGATACCCGGGCCCTGCGCCCCTGGGATACCCGGGCCCTGCGCCTGCGGGATACCCGGGCCCTGCGCCCCTGGGATACCCAGGCCCTGCGCCTGCGGGATACCCGGGCCCTGCGCCCCTGGGATACCCGGGCCCTGCGCCGCCGGGATACCCGGGCCCTGCGCCCCTGGGATACCCGGGCCCTGCGCCCCTGGGATACCCAGGCCCTGCACCCCTGGGATACCCGGGCCCTGCGCCTCCAGGATACCCGGGCCCTGCGCCTCCAGGATACCCGGGCCCTGCACCGCCAGGATACCCGGGCCCTGCACCGCCAGGATACCCGGGCCCTGCGCCTGCGGTATACCCGGGCCCTGCGCCCCTGGGATACCCGGGCCCTGCGCCCCTGGGATACCCGGGCCCTGCGCCTCCAGGATACCCGGGCCCTGTGCCTGCGGTATACCCGGGCCCTGCGCCCCTGGGATACCCGGGCCCTGCGCCCCTGGGATACCCGGGCCCTGCGCCTCCAGGATACCCGGGCCCTGCACCGCCAGGATACCCGGGCCCTGCACCGCCAGGATACCCGGGCCCTGCGCCCCCGGGATACCCGGGCCCTACGCCCCTGGGATACCCGGGCCCTGCGCCCCTGGGATACCCGGGCCCTGCGCCCCCGGGATACCCGGGCCCTGCACCGCCAGGATACCCGGGCCCTGCGCCTGCGGTATACCCGGGCCCTGCGCCCCTGGGATACCCGGGCCCTGCGCCCCTGGGATACCCGAGCCCTGCGCATTTCGCCTGTGGAGAGGCCCAGCATCGGAGGTGTCTGGATCTCGGGAGCCCTCAGGTAAGTTTGCAGATTTTTTTCCGATCGGAGGCCTCCGCACGCGGGAAGCCTCCTATCGGAAACTATGGGCCATAAATTCCTAAGTGTGTCTCCTCTCTCTTTTAAGTTTTACCATTTAATGTATCAGTTCTCTCCTTATTCACCCTCCCAAAATGTATCACCTCACATTGTTTCCGCATTAACTTTCGGTGGATATCCATCTGCCCGATTTCTTAGCTGTCTGTCCTCCTGAAGTCTCTTACAATCCTCTTCAGTTAACCACACTCCCTATTTTTCTGCCATCTGTAAATTTTGATATTGTGCCCCGCTATTTACCCAAGTCCAGATCATTTATCTACATTGACAAGAGCAACGGTCCCAACACTGACCTCTGGGGGATGCTGACGGGATTTCCGTTCATCTCTTCAAACTTGTTCATCTTCATTGCTTTCTGTTTCCCTTCTCATGTTTGCATTTTTTGTTACTTAACTTGTCCCACTATCACTCTTTATGCCTTGTACCATCATCCCTTTTGTCAGTCACTCTCTCCAGCCTTCCAGCCTGTCACAGACCTTCCCCTTGTTCTTTCCCCCTCCCCTCCTCCCAGACCCTGCTTAAAAGTCTCTCTTCCCTAACCTTTCCCAGTTCTGACGAAGGGTCCTCGACCCGAAGCGTTGACTCTGTTTCTCTCTCCTCGATGCTGCCGGACCTGCTGAGTGTTTCCAGCATTTTCTGTTGTTATTTATAACCCTCCGATCTGAAAAACATCTGGTAACCACTGGGTTTGAATGCTTTAACCTGCTTCCTGTCCATGCTGCCCCATTCCCTATATACCGTGTGCCTTGCCTTCGTCAGCAAGCCTCCCAGGTGGCACCTTATCAAAAGCTTTTGAAAATCCATTTACACAACACTTATTCGTTCCTGGGATGTGGGCTTCGCTGGCAAGGCCAGCATTTATTGCCAATCCCTAGTTGCCCCTTGAGAAGGTGGTGGTGAGCCGCCTCCTTGAACCGCTGCAGTCCGTGTGGTGAAGGTGCTCCCACAGTGCTGTTAGGGAGGGAGTTCCAGGATTTTGACTCAGCGACGATGAAGGAATGGCCGATATACTTCCAAGTCAGGATGGTGTGTGACTTGGAGGGGAACTTGGAGGTGGTGGTGTTCCCATGCGCCTGCTGCCCTTGTCCTTCTAGGTGGAAGAGGTCACGGGTTTGGGAGGTGCTGCCGAAGAAGCCTTGGCGAGTTGCTGCAGTGCATCTTGTAGATGGTACACACTGCAGCCACGGTGCACCGGTGGTGGAGGGAGTGAATGTTTAAGGTGGTGGATGGGGTGCCAATCAAGCGGGCTGCTTTGTCCTGGATGGTGTCGAGCTTCTTGAGTGTTGTTGGAGCTGCACTCATCCAGGCAAGTGGAGAGTATTCCATCACACTCCTTACTTGTGCCTTGTAGATGGTGGAAAGGCTTTGGGGAGTGTGGTGAACCACTGTTTGTATTCCACTGTGTACATGCCTGGACATGCCTCGGCTGACTCCTCCCACAAGTCCTAGTATAAAGGTCATGGTGTGGAGATGCCGGAGTTGGACTGGGGTGGACAAATGTAAGAAGTCACACGACACCAGGTTATAGTCCAACAGCTTTATTTGAAATCACAAGCTTTCGGAGCGCTGCTCCTTCTTCAGGTGAAGAAGGAGCAGCGCTCCGAAAGCTTGTGATTTCAAATAAAGCTGTTGGACTATAACCTGGTGTCATGTGACTTCTAGTATAAAGGTGACTGCTCCCCAGCCCTTTGTATTTCTGGACCGGTCGACCACTCGAGGCAGACCTTCATTCTTTTGTTAATAAAAGCCTTTAGTTACTCTCTTAACTCTCAGTCTTTTATGAGTAATTGATAGCGCATCAATTTTATTAACAAAATTTTTATAATGGAGAAGATCCTCACACCAGCATGCCTGGACTTAGATCATCGGGAGGCGGACTCATCCACCAAGTTTACTCACTGGCTTAAGTGTTTCGAAAAATTCCTGACCGCCTCCGCAGCAATCAAATCGGACGAGGACAAACTGGATGTCCTGACCTCCAAAGTGAACCACCGAGTGTACTCGGTCATCCAAGACGCGACCTCGTACGCGGACGCTATCAAGCTCCTCAAGGACCAGTACACGCGCCCAGTGAACGAAGTGTACGCCAGGCACCTTCTGGGGAGTCGTAAACAACAACCTGGGGAATCGACCGTGGAATACCTTCAGGCACTGTCTGTGCTTGGCCGGGCCTGTGGTTGTAAGGATGTAAAGGCCGCCGTGTACACAGAGGAACTTATCCGGGATGCTTTTGTAGCGGGCCACAGATCCAATTACACCCGACAGCGACTGTTGGAGCAGAGTGACCTCGACCTCAACAAGGCCTCTGAACTCGCACTATCATTGGATGCAGCCTACCGGGGCATGGATGCCTACTCCTCTGCACCGTGGACGCCGCGGGGAATGACAGCCTGGGACACGGTAGGACCGCCTCATAGCGCCGTGCCACCCCAGACACACCCCAGCAACGGCCCAACCACCGCAGCAGTGTCCCAAGGCCAGACAGCAGTGCCCCAAGGCCAGAAATGCTACCTCTGTGGCCAGGCAAAACACCCCAGAGCGCGCTGCCCGGCGAAAAACGCGATCTGCTCGGGCTGCGGGAAGAAGGGACACTACGCTAACGTCTGCAGGGCCAAAGCCACCCCGAACCCCAGCAGCGCCGCGTGTGGGCCATGCGGGCCGCCATCTTGGGCCTCCCCGGCCATGTGCGAACCACCGGTACAGCAGCCATTTTGGACGCCTCCAGCCACATGGGGATCATGGACGCCGCCATCTTGGACGACAGCCGGAACGCAGCAGGCCCCCAACACCGCCTCATCTGATACCCGCAGCGACACACCGACCCCTACGCTGGCATCCGTTACACTGGACCAAGCGAGACCGCACCAGCTGGCCAGTTCCACAATGGACATTAAGGTAAATGGCCACGATACAATCTGCCTTTTTGACTCTGGGAGCACGGAGAGCTTCATCCACCCCGACACGGTGCGGCGTTGCTCTCTCCCAGTCCTGCCTGCGCACCAGCGGATTTCTATGGCCTCCGAGTCCCAGTCGGCGGACATCGGCGGCTACTGCGTAGTAACACTCGTAGTAGACGGGACCGTGTACGATCATTTTAAACTTCTGGTCCTGCCCGACCTCTGCGCTGCCGTCCTGCTGGGGTTAGATTTTCAGTGCCACCTTAAAAGTGTTACGATGGCGTACGGTGGACCCCTACCCCCACTCACAGTCCGCAGCCAGCAGCTCCCAAATTGCCCGCCGCGCACCAGGTGCAACCTCTCCACACTCAGAGTCACCCCCCCCCCACTGTTTGCTAACCTCACCCCCGACTGTAAGCCCATCGCCACAAAGAGCAGGCGATACAGTGCCGGGGACAGGGTTTTCATTAAAACCGAAGTGGAGCGGCTCCTGAAGGAAGGGATTATTGAGGGCAGCACCAGCCCCTGGCGAGCCCAGGTTGTGGTCGTTAAGACCGGCGAGAAGCAGCGCCTGGTCATCGATTACAGCCAGACAATAAATCGTTACACCCTGCTGGATGCCTACCCACTCCCCCGCATAGCTGATATGGTCAACCAGATCGCGCAGTACCGCGTCTTCTCGACCATTGACCTGAAATCAGCGTACCACCAGCTCCCTATCCGCCCTGAGGACCGCCAGTATACTGCCTTTGAGGCAAACGGCCGCCTCTACCACTTCCTTAGGGTTCCCTTTGGCGTCACCAACGGGGTCTCCGTCTTCCAAAGGGAGATGGACCGGATGGTCGATCAAAATGCGTTGCAGGCCACTTTCCCATATCTGGACAATGTGACCATCTGCGGCCGTGACTTGCAGGACCATGAGGCAAACCTCGAAAAATTCCTCCGCACCGCCCAACTCCTGAACCTGACATATAACAAGGAGAAGTGCATATTCCGCACAAACCGCCTCGCCATCCTTGGCTGTGTTGTGGAACACGGAGTCATCGGCCCCGACCCCGACCGGATGCGTCCCCTTATGGAACTCCCACTGCCCCACTGCCTCAAGGCCCTGAAGAGGTGCCTAGGGTTTTTCTCCTATTATGCCCAGTGGGTCCCCTACTATGCGGACAAGGCCCATCCGCTGATCAAGTCCACCTCTTTTCCCTTGACGGCAGAGGCCCGCTTAGCCTTCCACCGTATCAAGGAAGACATTGCCAAAGCCACCATGCATGCAGTGGACGAATCCATCCCCTTCCAGGTGGAAAGCGACGCGTCCGACTTTGCCCTGGCCGCTACCCTCAATCAGGCGGGGAGACCCGTGGCCTTCTTTTCACGAACCCTCCAAGGCCCGGAGACCAGACACTCCGCTGTTGAGAAGGAGGCCCAGGCGATTGTGGAGGCTGTGCGTCATTGGAGGCACTACCTGGCCGGAAAACGATTTACCCTGCTCACTGACCAACGTTCAGTTGCTTTCATGTTTAACAACAAGCAGAGGGGCAAAATCAAAAATGACAAGATCTTGAGGTGGAGAATCGAACTTTCCACCTACAATTACGAGATCTTGTACCGGCCCGGGAAGCTCAATGAACCCCCGGATGCGCTATCGCGTGGCACCTGCGCCAGCGCGCAGATCGATAGACTGCGGGCCCTCCACAATGACCTCTGCCACCCGGGGGTCACCAGGTTCTTCCACTTCATCAAGGCCCGCAACCTGCCTTACTCTATTGAGGAGGTCAGGACCATGACCAGGAACTGCCAAGTCTGCGCTGAGTGCAAACCGCACTTTTATAGACCAGACAGGGCCCACCTGATAAAAGCCACTCGCCCCTTCGAGCGCCTGAGCGTTGATTTTAAAGGGCCTCTCCCCTCCTCCGACCGCAATGTGTACTTCCTCAATATTATTGATGAGTACTCCCGTTTCCCGTTCGCCATCCCCTGCCCGGACATGACCAGTGCCACGGTCATTAAATGTCTGAACGACCTCTTCACCCTGTTCGGTTTCCCCAGCTATATCCATAGCGACCGGGGCTCATCGTTTATGAGCGACGAACTCCGTCAGTACCTGCTAACTAGGGGTATTGCCACAAGCAGGACCACCAGTTACAACCCCCGGGGGAACGGGCAGGTGGAAAGAGAAAATGCGACAGTTTGGAAGGCCGCCCTGCTAGCCTTAAAGTCTAGGGGCCTTCCAACCTCCCGCTGGCAGGATGTGCTCCCCGATGCGCTCCACTCTATTCGGTCACTGCTCTGCACTGCCACTAACGCCACCCCTCATGAGAAAATGTTTGTCTTCCCAAGGAAGTCCACATCGGGGACATTGCTACCGCCATGGCTGATGTCCCCAGGGCCGGTCCTACTGAGAAGGCACGTGAGGACCCATAAAACGGACCCCCTGGTCGAGAGGGTCGACCTCCTCCACGCCAACCCCCAGTATGCTTACATTGCATACCCGGACGGGCGGGAGGACACAGTCTCCATAAGAGACCTTGCACCCTCGGGGGCCGCAGTAACCCACTACTCACTACCACCCCCCCCCCACGATCCGATATCCAGCCCCAGCAGACGGCAGGCCTGGGCCCCGCGACCCGCTCGACATCTACGAGGACGACACGCCTGTGCCACAGCCCACAAAGGGCTCGACGCCGGAAGCTCCACTACCCCTGCCGTCGCCACGCCGATCACAGCGGCAGACAAGACCTCCGGAGAGACTCCAATACACTAACTTTTAATACACTTCACCCCGCCGGACTCAATTTTAAACAAGGGGTGAATGTGGTAAACCACTGTTTGTATTCCACTGTGTACATGCCTGGACATGCCTCGGCTGACTCCTCCCACAAGTCCTCGTATAAAGGTGACTGCTCCCCAGCCCTTTGTATTTCTGGACCGGTCGACCGCTCGAGGCAGACCTTCATTCTTTTGTTAATAAAAGCCTTTAGTTACTCTCTTAACTCTCAGTCTTTTATGAGTCATTGATAGCGCATCAGGGAGTCAGGAGGTGAGATACTCACCGCAGAATGACTACCAGGATGTTGATGGTGGGGGATTCGGCGATGGTAATGTCGTTGAATGTCAAGGGGCAGTGGTTAGATGCTCGCTTGTTGGAGATAGTCATTGCCTGGCACTTGTGTGGCGCGAATGTTACCTGCCACTTATCAGCACAAGCCTCAGTGTCATCCAGGTCTTGTTGCTTGCGGGCATGGACTGCTTCATTATCTGAGGAGTTGTGAATGGCGCTGAACACTGTGCAATTATCAGTGAACATCCCCACTTCTGACATTATGATGGAGGAAAGGTCATTGATGAAGAGCTGAAGATGGTTGGGCCGAGGACACTGCCCTGAGGAACTCCTGCAGCGATGTCCTAGGGCTGTGATGATTGACCTCCAACCACCACAACCATCTTCCTTTGTGCTAGGTATGACTCCAGCCAGTGGAGCGTTTTCCCCACGATTCCCATTGACTTCAGTTTTACTAGGGCTCCTTGATGCCACACTCGGTCAAATGCTGCCTCGATGTCCAGGGCAGTCACTCTCACCTCACCTCTGGAATTCAGCTCCTTTTGTCCATGTTTGGACCAAGGCTGTAATGAGGTCTGGAGCCAAGTGGCCCTGTTGAAACCCAAACTGAGCATCAGTGAGCAGGTTATTGGTGAGTAAGTGCCACTTGATAGCACTGTCGATGACACCTTACATCACTTTGCTGATGATTGAGTGTAGACTGATGGGGCGGTAATTGGCCGGGATGGATTTCATAGAATCATAGAAAAATTACAACACAGAAGGAGACCATTCGGCCCATCGTGTCTGTGCCGGTCGGAAAAGAGCTACCCAGCCTAATCACACTTTCCAGCACTAGGTCCATAGCCCTGTAGGTTACGGCTCTTCAAGAGCACTTCCAAGTATTTTTTAAATGTGATAAAGGTTTCTGCCTCTACCACCTTGGTTAATGTCCCGGGACTGGAGATGGTTAATTTCTCGGGACTGGAGATGGTTAATGTCCCGGGACTGGAGATGGTTAATGTCCGGGGACTGGAGATGGTTAATGTCCCGGGACTGGAGATGGTTAATGTCCTGGGACTGGAGATGGTTAATTTCCCAGGACTGGAGATGGTTAATGTCCCGGGACTGGAGATGGTTAATGTCCCGGGACTGGAGATGGTTAATGTCCCGGGACTGGAGATGGTTAATGTCCCGGGACTGGAGATGGTTAATGTCCCGGGACTGGAGATGGTTAATGTCCCAGGACTGGAGATGGTTAATGTCCCGGGACTGGAGATGGTTAATGTCCCAGGACTGGAGATGGTTAATGTCCTGGGACTGGAGATGGTTAATTTCCCAGGACTGGAGATGGTTAATGTCCCGGGACTGGAGATGGTTAATGTCCCGGGACTGGAGATGGTTAATGTCCCGGGACTGGAGATAGTTAATGTCCGGGGGGGGAGGAGATGGTTAATGTCCCGGGACTGGAGATGGTTAATGTCCGGGGACTGGAGATGGTTAATGTCCCGGGACTGGAGATGGTTAATGTCCTGGGACTGGAGATGGTTAATGTCCTGGGACTGGAGATGGTTAATTTCCCAGGACTGGAGATGGTTAATGTCCCGGGACTGGAGATGGTTAATTTCCCAGGACTGGGGATGGTTAATGTCCCGGGACTGGAGATGGTTAATGTCCCAGGACTGGAGATGGTTAATGTCCCGGGGACTGGAGATGGTTAATGTCCGGGGGGAAGGAGATGGTTAATGTCCCGGGACTGGAGATGGTTAATGTCCCGGGACTGGAGATGGTTAATGTCCCAGGACTGGAGATGGTTAATGTCCGGGGGGGAGGAGATGGTTAATGTCCCGGGACTGGAGATGGTTAAATTCCCAGGACTGGAGATGGTTAATGTCCCGGGACTGGAGATGGTTAATGTCCCAGGACTGGAGATGGTTAGTGTCCGGGGACTGGAGATGGTTAATGTCCCGGGGACTGGAGATGGTTAATGTCCGGGGACTGGAGATGGTTAATGTCCCGGGGACTGGAGATGGTTAATGTCCGGGGGGGAGGAGATGGTTAATGTCCCAGGACTGGAGATGGTTAATGTCCCGGGACTGGAGATGGTTAATGTCCCGGGACTGGAGATGGTTAATGTCCCGGGACTGGAGATGGTTAATGTCCGGGGGGGAGGAGATGGTTAATGTCCCGGGACTGGAAATGGTTAAAGACCCGGGACTGGAGATGGTTAATGTCCCGGGACTGGAGATGGTTAATATCCCGGGACTGGAGATGGTTAATATCCCGGGACTGGAGATGGTTAATGTCTGGGGACTGGAGATGGTTAATGTCCCGGGACTGGAGATGGTTAATGTCCCGGGACTGGAGATGGTTAATGTCCCGGGACTGGAGATGGTTAATGTCCGGGGACTGGAGATGGTTAATGTCCCGGGACTGGAGATGGTTAATATCCCGGGGCTGGAGATGGTTAATGTCCTGGGACTGGAGATGGTTAATGTCCGGGGGGGAGGAGATGGTTAATGTCCCGGGACTGGAGCTGGTTAATGTCCCGGGACTGGAGATGGTTAATGTCCCGGGACTGGAGATGGTTAATGTCCCGGGACTGGAGATGGTTAATGTCCCAGGACTGGAGATGGTTAATGTCCTGGGACTGGAGATGGTTAATGTCCCGGGACTGGAGATGGTTAATGTCCCGGGACTGGAGATGGTTAATGTCCCAGGACTGGAGATGGTTAATGTCCCGGGGACTGGAGATGGTTAATGTCCCGGGACTGGAGATGGTTAATGTCCCGGGACTGGAGATGGTTAATGTCCGGGGGGGAGGAGATGGTTAATGTCCCGGGACTGGAGATGGTTAATGTCCCGGGACTGGAGATGGTTAATGTCCCGGGACTGGAGATGGTTAATGCCCCGGGACTGGAGATGGTTAATGTCCGGGGACTGGAGATGGTTAATGTCCGGGGACTGGAGATGGTTAATGTCCCGGGACTGGAGGTGGTTAATGTCCCGGGACTGGAGATGGTTAATGTCCCGGGACTGGAGATGGTTAATGTCCCGGGACTGGAGATGGTTAATGTCCCGGGACTGGAGATGGTTAATGTCCCGGGACTGGAGATGGTTAATGTCCGGGGACTGGAGATGGTTAATGTCCCGGGACTGGAGGTGGTTAATGTCCCGGGACTGGAGATGGTTAATGTCCCGGGACTGGAGATGGTTAATGTCCCGGGACTGGAGATGGTTAATATCCCGGGACTGGAGATGGTTAATGTCCCGGGACTGGAGATGGTTAATGTCCCGGGACTGGAGATGGTTAATGTCCCGGGACTGGAGATGGTTAATGTCTGAGTACTGGAGATGGTTAATGTCCGGGGGGGAGGAGATGGTTAATGTCCCGGGACTGGAGATGGTTAATGTCCCGGGACTGGAGATGGTTAATGTCCCGGGACTGGAGATGGTTAATGTCCCGGGACTGGAGATGGTTGATGTCCGGGGGGGAGGAGATGGTTAATGTCCTGGGACTGGAGATGGTTAATGCCCCGGGACTGGAGATGGTTAATGTCCCGGGACTGGAGATGGTTAATGTCCCCGGACTGGAGATGGTTAATGTCCTGGGACTGGAGATGGTTAATGTAAAGTCCGCGCCTCAATAATACACGGACTTCGGGAGAACAGTTTAACAGGTACTTTACTGAACAGGAGGCAACGTCAGACTGAAATACAGAAGCCTGCTAGGGCCTTTTATACAGGGGTGGTCACTGCCGGTACTGCAGTCTAAAACCAGTTATTCCCTTAAAGGTACATACACAACAATTCCCCCCCTTTTAGATAAACAGTACATAACATTAATTTAACAACTAAATAATAACTAATTACAATTACAATTTTCTCGGTACTATATACAACAACTGAAATAATCATTTATAAGTTCAGTCTTTGAGGAGGCTTCCTGATCCTGACAGGATAGCGCCTTTCTCGAGTATCCTGTTCTTGCGGTGGAGTCGATTCAGGCTCAATGTCATTGGTTGGTTCGTCAGCTTCCAATATCACTGCTTCTGAGGTAGATGCAATCTGTACTTCGGGCTCATTACCAGGTGCACATGCTTGTGGTATAGGTTTGGCTTGTTCCTGTGACTCTAGAATCTGGTCAGCATGGCGTCTCACAATGCTCTCTCCAACATCCACTGTGTACATTAGTGGTCCCTGCTGTGCACATATCGTTCCAGGCTGCCATTTCTCTGTTCGGTAGTCGCGGGCCAAGACTGGTTGCCCTATCTTGAAGCTCCTGGTTGGCTTCTCATTTCTGTGCTGGAACTGCTTATCCTCAACATCTCGTCTTATGTTTGGTTTGAGCAAATCCAAGCGACATCTTAGTCTTCGGTTGAAAAACAGTACGGCTGGAGTTTGGTTGGTTACTGCTTGTGTCGCATTCCGGTAAGCAAACAAGAAATTATCCACCTTGTGTTGTAGTGGTATGTCGTCATTATACATTGCCTTTATGGCCTTTTTAAAGGTCTGAACAAACCTCTCAGCCAATCCATTTGTGGCTGGATGATATGGGGCAGATGTGTAATGTTTCACCCCATTATTCCTCAGAAACCTCCGGAAATCCTCAGACACAAACTGTGGCCCATTGTCGGAGCAAATCTGTTCTGGCAACCCATTCCTGGCGAAGATGGTCCTTAGGACTGCAATAGTTTTCTCCGTGGTGGTGGAGGACATTTTAATGACCTCTGGCCATTTCGAATGGGCGTCCACAGCGATTAGAAACATTGAGTCCATAAATGGACCAGCAAAATCAATGTGTACCCGTTGCCATGGAGATGAGGGCCACTCCCATGGATGTAGCGGGGCCTGTGGTGGAGCGTTTTGGACCTTTTGGCATCCTGTGCATCTCTTGGTCATATCCTCGATTTCTTTATCGATCCCCGGCCACCACACAAATGCCCTGGCTAGGCTCTTCATTTTTACTCCTCCCAGATGACCCTCGTGAAGCTCATTGAGCACTCTATCTCTCAACTTGGGTGGAATTACCACTCGGGATCCACACATCAAGGTTCCCCGGCACACTGACAGCTGTTCTCTCCTTGGCGAGAATGCTGGCAACAGTGAGTCGCCATATGCTGGCCATCCCTTCACCGTCAAATCATAGACCCGAGAGAGTGTCGGGTCATTTCGGGTTTCCTTCTCAATACTTGCGTTTGTAACAGGCAAACATTCAACTATGGTCGCATGGAATATCTCCACAGGGTCCACCGCAGGTGCTTCTTCCACCGTAGGTAATGGTAGGCGCGACAGCCCATCAGCGTTTCCATGCTGTTTCGTACCCTTGTACTCTATGTCGTACTGATGTGCCCCTAGAAAAAGTGACCATCTTTGCAGCCGTTGCGCCATCATCACCGGAACGCCCTTCTTTGGGTTAAAAATTGAGACCAGGGGCTGATGATCAGTCAGTAGGGTAAATTTCTGCCCATGCAGATAGTGATTGAACTTCTTCACCCCCCACACCAGGCTGAGGGCCTCCCTGTCAATCTGGGCATAGTTACGCTCGGCTGAGGTTAGCGAGCGCGATACAAAGGCTATTGGCCTCTCTGAACCGTCACGGAATTTGTGTGACAGCACCGCTCCAATGCCGTAAGGTGGCGCATCACATGCCAACCGAATCGGTAGTGTTGGGTTGTAGTGGGCCAATACTGATGCGCCTCAATAACTTCAAGGCTCAAAGTTAACTGGATAAAACTAGGCTTTTATTAGCAAAGAAAGATGCCTGTGTCTTCACCTAGCATTCTGCTGTTCTGCTGCAAGACAAGCCTGGGCTTGTCTTAAGTAGGGCCAGGTATGGGCGGAGCCGACACACCCAATGGGGAGAAAGGGGGCGGTGCACTATATACAATACAAGGTAAAAACACAGGAGCAGGCAATACAATATATGTAGTTAAATACAGAGTCTGATGAATGACATATTTCATCACAAATACTTCTTTTGAAGTGATTAGGCATTTACATTCCTGAAAGGCACGCTTACACTCATCACTCCATTTCCATGTTACTCCAGTTTGAAGCAGGGCGTTCAGTGGGTGCAGAATTGTAGATAAATTCGGCAAGAACTTATGGTAGTAGTTCACCAACCCAAGGAACGACCTCAGTTGCGACACATTTTCCGGTGCTGGAGCCTTGACTACAGCCTCAATCTTGTCCGGCGACTTATGCAACCCTTCCTCATCAATCATGTGGCCACAATACGAGATTTGTCTCCTGAAGAACTCGCATTTGGGGCGGTTGGCTCGTAGCCCATATTCCTGCAATCTCGTGAGCGCCTGCTCCAGGTTGGCAAGGTGTTCATTGTCATTTTCGCCCGTAACCAGGATGTCGTCCAAATAACACTGGGTCCCCGGGATCCCTTGCAGGACTTGTTCCATTGCCCTCTGCCAAATAGCCGTGGCCGATGCTACCCCGAATACCAGTCGATTGTACTGGTAAAGGCCTTTGTGAGTGTTTATCGTGAGGTATTTCCTAGATGCTTCTTCCACCTCCATTTGTAGATACGCTTGAGCCAGATCAATCTTTGTAAAACGTTTCCCTCCAGATAGTGAGGCGAAAATATCTTCTATCCGCGGAAGTGGATACTGTACTGTGTGCAGGACTGGGTTCACAATCACCTTGAAGTCCCCACAGATGCGAACCTTCCTTGGCTCCCCAGGCGTGCTGCTCAATGCTTTCTTCATTACAGGAACGATGGGTGTGGCCCACTCGCTCCAGTCCACCTTGGACAGCACACCTGAACGCTCCAGACTCTCCAGTTCAGCTTCAACGGCTGGGTGGATCGCGTATGGCACCAGTCTGGCCTTGAAAAATTTTGGGTTTGCGTTATCCTCAATCTTTATGGTTGCCTTTACTCCTTTTAGAGTCCCAAGTCCTTGTTGGAACACCTCTTCCGCGTCAGATAGAATTTGTGACAGACGTCCAGGTGCGACGTCATCATCCTTTTCGTCAGTCACAGTTAGCGACAGAATGGAATGCCAATCCAATTGTATTTTTTGGATCCATTCACGTCCCAATAATGGTGGTCTACCATCTCGTAGTATATACATATATAGTTTCTGTGTTTCCTTGCCGTTATATTTAACTGGCACCCATATTTTTCCTCTGGGGTAGGCCTTTTGCCCCGTGTATGTCTTCAATACAATGGACGTGTCCTTTAAGGGTATGTGTGAGAATAGCCGCTCATAGTCTTGTCGATTCATGGCAGTTAGGGCTGATCCTGTGTCCAATTCCATCTTTACTGGGGACCCTGCTATCATGAGGGTGACCCAAATGGTTCGGTGATCTTCCTTTGCGATCACGTTGTGTAACTTTAGACAACTTAGTCTCCTGCTCCCGGAGTCCTTATCACTCTCCTGATCTTCCGAACTACTGTCTGTCAGTTTCTTTACTTTCCTGTACTGTTCCTTAGTAGTTCTTGTCGTGTTGGTTTTCTTTCCCGACCTGCAGACTCTTGCTGTATGTCCCATTTTTCCGCATTGCCTGCATACTTTGTCTTTAAACCAGCAGTCTTTCTGCTCATGGGTTGTTCTGCCGCAGCGATAGCACTTTTCTGCTCCATACGCCATTTTGTTAGCGCTGTATTCTTGTGGTTTCTGTTGTATTTCCGCAGCTCCCCGTGCTGCTGCTTCGTAGGATACTGCCACGCTGAAAGCCTTTTCTAGCGTCAGGTCCTTTTTTGAAAGTAGTCGTTTCTGGGTTCCTTCACTCTGGAGCCCGCAGTCAAACTTATCCCGTAAGGTGTCTGCCAGTCCTGCTCCAAACTGGCAGTGCTTCGATAACCTGCGTAGTTCCGTAAGATAGTCAGCATTGCTCTCATCTTTGTGCTGGTTTCTTTTATGGAACTTGAATCTTTCTGCTATCAGCAGTGGTGTAGGGCTTAGGTGTTCCTGTAAGATATGAACAATCTCCTCAAAACTTTTCTCCATTGGTTTAGCTGGGGTGATTAAATTCCGCAATAGGCCGTACGTACTCGCGCCCATCAGATTTAATAATACCGACGCCCTCTTTCCATCGGCCACCTCATTTGCCTTGCAGTACACTTCAATTCTTTCCACATACGTGGTCCAGTCTTCTACCTCGTTGTCGAAAGCAGTGATACTGCCACTTTTCGGCATCTTGGGTGATTTAAAATGGCGCCTCCCGCGTTTTTGCTTCTTCCCCAATGGAATAAAATGGCGCCTCCTGCGCTTTTCCTTCTTCCCCAACGGGATAAAATGGCGCCTCCCACGCTTTTGCTTCTTCCCCTTGCTGCCACGCTGCTCCTAGCGTTCTACAGGCTAATGGCGGCGACCCGCAGCTTCGGCGCGTCTCGCTTTCCTTCCCCCCATTTATTTTCTCTCCGCTGCCCTGTCTTGAGCACCGACCACACCCTGTGCGCTCCACCCTCTCTCTCTCTTGTTTTCTTTTCCCGGCGACGCTGCGCGGCCCGTTTTGTAGAGCCGCTCGATCGAGCTTGGGCCCGCCGCAGTCCGGAAGGGTCAGCGCGCTACCTGCTACCAGTACGATTTGCTGGCACACTTTACTGGGGAGCCAAGCACAGCTCTCCACAGTCTCTCCCGCAATTCTCCGAACACCGATGAATTCTTTGGGCGGTTGCCCTCGGTCGACGCCCGTTGCTCAGACTACGACCTCCAGAACCCTCCTCTCAGGGCGAGATCAGCGTGAGATGATGCCACACTGCAGGTTAATTCGAACTTACTCGTCGCCACTGTAAAGTCCGCACCTCAATAATACACGGACTTCGGGAGAACAGTTTAACAGGTACGTTACTGAACAGGAGGCACCGTCAGACTGAAATACAGAAGCCTGCTAGGGCCTTTTATACAGGGGTGATCACTGCCGGTACTGCAGTCTAAAACCAGTTATTCCCTTAAAGGCACATACACAACAGTTAATGTCCCGGGACTGGAGATGGTTAATATCCCGGGACTGGAGATGGTTAATGTCCCGGGACTGGAGTTGGTTAATGTCTGGGGACTGGAGATGGTTAATGTCCCGGGGGCTGAAGATGGTTAATGTCCGGGGGCTGAAGATGGTTAATGTCCCGGGACTGGAGATGGTTAATGTCCCGGGACTGGAGATGGTTAATGTCCCGGGACTGGAGATGGTTAATGTCCCAGGACTGGAGATGGTTAATGTCCCAGGACTGGAGATGGTTAATGTCCCAGGACTGGAGATGGTTAATGTCCCGGGACTGGAGATGGTTAATGTCCCAGGACTGGAGATGGTTAATGTCCCGGGACTGGAGATGGTTAATGTCCCGGGACTGGAGATGGTTAATGTCCGGGGACTGGAGATGGTTAATGTCCGGGGACTGGAGATGGTTAATGTCCCGGGACTGGAGATGTTTAATGTCCCGGGACTGGAGATGGTTAATGTCCCAGGAATGGAGATGGTTAATGTCCCCGGACTGGAGATGTTTAATGTCCCGGGACTGGAGATGGTTAATGTCCGGGGACTGGAGATGGTTAATGTCCCGGGACTGGAGATGGTTAATGTCCCGGGACTGGAGATGGTTAATGTCCGGGGACTGGAGATGATTAATGTCCCAGGACTGGAGATGGTTAATATCCCGGGACTGGAGATGGTTAATGTCCCCGGACTGGAGATGGTTAATGTCCCAGGACTGGAGATGGTTAATGTCCCAGGACTGGAGATGGTTAATGTCCGGGGACTGGAGATGGTTAATGTCCGGGGACTGGAGATGGTTAATGTCCGGGGACTGGAGATGGTTAATGTCCCGGAACTGGAGATGGTTAATGTCCCGGGACTGGAGATGGTTAATGTCCCGGGACTGGAGATGGTTAATGTCCCGGGACTGGAGATGGTTAATGTCCCGGGACTGGAGATGGTTAATGTCCGGGGACTGGAGATGGTTAATGTCCCGGGACTGGAGATGTTTAATGTCCGGGGACTGGAGATGGTTAATGTCCCGGGACTGGAGATGGTTAATGTCCGGGGACTGGAGATGGTTAATGTCCCAGGACTGGAGATGGTTAATGTCCGGGGACTGGAGATGGTTAATGTCCCGGGACTGGAGATGGTTAATGTCCCGGAACTGGAGATGGTTAATGTCCCGGAACTGGAGATGGTTAATGTCCCGGGACTGGAGATGGTTAATGTCCCGGGACTGGAGATGGTTAATGTCCGGGGACTGGAGATGGTTAATGTCCCGGGACTGGAGATGGTTAATGTCCCAGGACTGGAGATGGTTAATGTCCCGGGACTGGAGATGGTTAATGTCCCGGGACTGGAGATGGTTAAGGTCCGGGGACTGGAGATGGTTAATGTCCGGGGGCTGAAGATGGTTAATGTCCCGGGACTGGAGTTGGTTAGTGTCCCTGGACTGGAGATGGTTAATGTCCCAGGAATGGAGATGGTTAATGTCCGGGGACTGGAGATGGTTAATGTCCCGGGACTGGAGATGGTTAATGTCCCGGGACTGGAGATGGTTAATGTCCGGGGACTGGAGATGGTTAATGTCCGGGGACTGGAGATGGTTAATGTCCCAGGACTGGAGATGGTTAATGTCCCAGGGGGGGAGGAGATGGTTAATGTCCCGGGACTGGAGTTGGTTAATGTCCCGGGACTGGAGATGGTTAATGTCCCAGGAATGGAGATGGTTAATGTCCGGGGACTGGAGATGGTTAATGTCCCGGGACTGGAGATGGTTAATGTCCCGGGACTGGAGATGGTTAATGTCCCGGGACTGGAGTTGGTTAATGTCCCGGGACTGGAGATGGTTAATGTCCCAGGAATGGAGATGGTTAATGTCCGGGGACTGGAGATGGTTAATGTCCCGGGACTGGAGATGGTTAATGTCCCGGGACTGGAGATGTTTAATGTCCCGGGACTGGAGATGGTTAATGTCCGGGGGCTGGAGATGGTTAATGTCCCGGGACTGGAGATGGTTAATGTCCCGGGGACTGGAGATGATTAATGTCCGGGGACTGGAGATGGTTAATGTCCCGGGACTGGAGATGGTTAATGTCCCGGGACTGGAGATGGTTAATGTCCCGGGACTGGAGATGGTTAATGTCCCGGGACTGGAGATGGTTAATGTCCCGGGACTGGAGATGGTTAATGTCCCGGGACTGGAGATGGTTAATGTCCCGGGACTGGAGATGGTTAATGTCCCGGGACTGGAGATGGTTAATGTCCCAGGAATGGAGATGGTTAATGTCCCGGGACTGGAGATGGTTAATGTCCCGGGGACTGGAGATGGTTAATGTCCGGGGGCTGGAGATGGTTAATGTCCCGGGACTGGAGATGGTTAATGTCCCAGGAATGGAGATGGTTAATGTCCCGGGACTGGAGATGTTTAATGTCCCGGGACTGGAGATGGTTAATGTCCCGGGACTGGAGATGGTTAATGTCCCAGGAATGGAGATGGTTAATGTCCGGGGGGGGAGGAGATGGTTAATGTCCCGGGACTGGAGATGGTTAATGTCCCGGGACTGGAGATGGTTAATGTCCCGGGACTGGAGATGGTTAATGTCCCGGGGACTGGAGATGATTAATGTCCGGGGACTGGAGATGGTTAATGTCCCGGGACTGGAGATGGTTAATGTCCCGGGACTGGAGATGGTTAATGTCCGGGGGGGGAGGAGATGGTTAATGTCCGGGGACTGGAGATGGTTAATGTCCGGGGGCTGAAGATGGTTAATGTCCCAGGACTGGAGATGGTTAATGTCCGGGGGCTGAAGATGGTTAATGTCCCGGGACTGGAGATGGTTAATGTCCCAGGACTGGAGATGGTTAATGTCCGGGGGGGAGGAGATGGTTAATGTCCTGGGACTGGAGATGGTTAATGTCCCGGGACTGGAGGTGGTTAATGTCTCGGGACTGGAGATGATTAATGTCCGGGGACTGGAGCTGGTTAATGTCCCAGGACTGGAGATGGTTAATGTCCGGGGGCTGAAGATGGTTAATGTCCCGGGACTGGAGATGGTTAATGTCCCAGGACTGGAGATGGTTAATGTCCCAGGACTGGAGCTGGTTAATGTCCCGGGACTGGAGATGGTTAATGTCCCGGGACTGGAGGTGGTTAATGTCTCGGGACTGGAGATGGTTAATGTCCGGGGGGGAGGAGATGGTTAATGTCCTGGGACTGGAGATGGTTAATGTCCCGGGACTGGAGGTGGTTAATGTCTCGGGACTGGAGATGGTTAATGTCCGGGGGGGAGGAGATGGTTAATGTCCTGGGACTGGAGGTGGTTAATGTCTCGGGACTGGAGATGGTTAATGTCTGGGCGGGAGGAGATGGTTAATGTCCCGGGACTGGAGATGGTTAATGTCCGGGGACTGGAGATGGTTAATGTCCCTGGACTGGAGATGGTTAATGTCCCAGGACTGGAGATGGTTAATGTCCCAGGACTGGAGATGGTTAATGTCCGGGGACTGGAGATGGTTAATGTCCCGGGACTGGAGATGGTTAATGTCCCGGGGACTGGAGATGGTTAATGTCCCAGGACTGGAGATGGTTAATGTCCCGGGACTGGAGATGGTTAATGTCCCGGGACTGGAGATGGTTAATGTCCGGGGACTGGAGATGGTTAATGTCCCGGGACTGGAGATGGTTAATGTCCCGGGACTGGAGATGGTTAATGTCCCGGGACTGGAGATGGTTAATGTCCCGGGACTGGAGATGTTTAATGTCCCCAGGACTGGAGATGGTTAATGTCCCGGGACTGGAGATGGTTAATGTCCCAGGACTGGAGATGGTTAATGTCCCGGACTGGAGATGGTTAATGTCCCGGGACTGGAGATGGTTAATGCCCGGGACTGGAGATGGTTAATGTCCCGGGACTGGAGATGGTTAATGTCCGGGACTGGAGATGGTTAATGTCCCGGGACTGGAGATGGTTAATGTCCCGGGACTGGAGATGGTTAATGTCCCGGGACTGGAGATGGTTAATGTCCCGGGACTGGAGATGGTTAATGTCCCGGGACTGGAGATGGTTAATGTCCCGGGACTGGAGATGGTTAATGTCCCGGGGACTGGAGATGGTTAATGTCCCGGGACTGGAGATGGTTAATGTCCCGGACTGGAGATGGTTAATGTCCGGGGACTGGAGATGGTTAATGTCCGGGGACTGGAGATGGTTAATGTCCCGGGACTGGAGATGGTTTAATGTCCGGGACTGGAGATGGTTAATGTCCCAGGGAATGGAGATGGTTAATGTCCCGGACTGGAGATGTTTAATGTCCCGGGACTGGAGATGGTTAATGTCCGGGGACTGGAGATGGTTAATGTCCCGGGACTGGAGATGGTTAATGTCCCGGGACTGGAGATGGTTAATGTCCCGGGACTGGAGATGATTAATGTCCCAGGACTGGAGATGGTTAATATCCCGGGACTGGAGATGGTTAATGTCCCCGGACTGGAGATGGTTAATGTCCCAGGACTGGAGATGGTTAATGTCCCTGGACTGGAGATGGTTAATGTCCCGGGGACTGGAGATGGTTAATGTCCGGGGACTGGAGATGGTTAATGTCCGGGGACTGGAGATGGTTAATGTCCCGGAACTGGAGATGGTTAATGTCCCGGGACTGGAGATGGTTAATGTCCCGGGACTGGAGATGGTTAATGTCCCGGCGGGACTGGAGATGGTTAATGTCCCGGGACTGGAGATGGTTAATGTCCCGGGACTGGAGATGGTTAATGTCCGGGGACTGGAGATGGTTAATGTCCCGGGACTGGAGATGTTTAATGTCCGGGGACTGGAGATGGTTAATGTCCCGGGACTGGAGATGGTTAATGTCCGGGGACTGGAGATGGTTAATGTCCCAGGACTGGAGATGGTTAATGTCCGGGGACTGGAGATGGTTAATGTCCCGGGACTGGAGATGGTTAATGTCCCGGAACTGGAGATGGTTAATGTCCCGGAACTGGAGATGGTTAATGTCCCGGGACTGGAGATGGTTAATGTCCCGGGACTGGAGATGGTTAATGTCCGGGGACTGGAGATGGTTAATGTCCCGGGACTGGAGATGGTTAATGTCCCAGGACTGGAGATGGTTAATGTCCCGGGACTGGAGATGGTTAATGTCCCGGGACTGGAGATGGTTAATGTCCGGGGACTGGAGATGGTTAATGTCCGGGGGCTGAAGATGGTTAATGTCCCGGGACTGGAGTTGGTTAGTGTCCCTGGACTGGAGATGGTTAATGTCCCAGGAATGGAGATGGTTAATGTCCGGGGACTGGAGATGGTTAATGTCCCGGGACTGGAGATGGTTAATGTCCCGGGACTGGAGATGGTTAATGTCCGGGGACTGGAGATGGTTAATGTCCGGGGACTGGAGATGGTTAATGTCCCAGGACTGGAGATGGTTAATGTCCCGGGGGGGAGGAGATGGTTAATGTCCCGGGACTGGAGATGGTTAATGTCCCAGGAATGGAGATGGTTAATGTCCGGGGACTGGAGATGGTTAATGTCCCGGGACTGGAGATGGTTAATGTCCCGGGACTGGAGATGGTTAATGTCCTGGGACTGGAGTTGGTTAATGTCCCGGGACTGGAGATGGTTAATGTCCCAGGAATGGAGATGGTTAATGTCCGGGGACTGGAGATGGTTAATGTCCCGGGACTGGAGATGGTTAATGTCCCGGGACTGGAGATGTTTAATGTCCCGGGACTGGAGATGGTTAATGTCCGTGGGCTGGAGATGGTTAATGTCCCGGGACTGGAGATGGTTAATGTCCCGGGGACTGGAGATGATTAATGTCCGGGGACTGGAGATGGTTAATGTCCCGGGATTGGAGATGGTTAATGTCCCGGGACTGGAGATGGTTAATGTCCCGGGACTGGAGATGGTTAATGTCCCGGGACTGGAGATGGTTAATGTCCCGGGACTGGAGATGGTTAATGTCCCGGGACTGGAGATGGTTAATGTCCCGGGACTGGAGATGGTTAATGTCCCGGGACTGGAGATGGTTAATGTCCCAGGAATGGAGATGGTTAATGTCCCGGGACTGGAGATGGTTAATGTCCCGGGGACTGGAGATGGTTAATGTCCGGGGGCTGGAGATGGTTAATGTCCCGGGACTGGAGATGGTTAATGTCCCAGGAATGGAGATGGTTAATGTCCCGGGACTGGAGATGTTTAATGTCCCGGGACTGGAGATGGTTAATGTCCCGGGACTGGAGATGGTTAATGTCCCAGGAATGGAGATGGTTAATGTCCGGGGGGGGAGGAGATGGTTAATGTCCCGGGACTGGAGATGGTTAATGTCCCGGGACTGGAGATGGTTAATGTCCCGGGACTGGAGATGGTTAATGTCCCGGGGACTGGAGATGATTAATGTCCGGGGACTGGAGATGGTTAATGTCCCGGGACTGGAGATGGTTAATGTCCCGGGACTGGAGATGGTTAATGTCCGGGGGGGGAGGAGATGGTTAATGTCCGGGGACTGGAGATGGTTAATGTCCGGGGGCTGAAGATGGTTAATGTCCCAGGACTGGAGATGGTTAATGTCCGGGGGCTGAAGATGGTTAATGTCCCGGGACTGGAGATGGTTAATGTCCCAGGACTGGAGATGGTTAATGTCCGGGGGGGAGGAGATGGTTAATGTCCTGGGACTGGAGATGGTTAATGTCCCGGGACTGGAGGTGGTTAATGTCTCGGGACTGGAGATGATTAATGTCCGGGGACTGGAGATGGTTAATGTCCCAGGACTGGAGATGGTTAATGTCCGGGGGCTGAAGATGGTTAATGTCCCGGGACTGGAGATGGTTAATGTCCCAGGACTGGAGATGGTTAATGTCCCAGGACTGGAGCTGGTTAATGTCCCGGGACTGGAGATGGTTAATGTCCCGGGACTGGAGGTGGTTAATGTCTCGGGACTGGAGATGGTTAATGTCCGGGGGGGAGGAGATGGTTAATGTCCTGGGACTGGAGATGGTTAATGTCCCGGGACTGGAGGTGGTTAATGTCTCGGGACTGGAGATGGTTAATGTCCGGGGGGGAGGAGATGGTTAATGTCCTGGGACTGGAGGTGGTTAATGTCTCGGGACTGGAGATGGTTAATGTCTGGGCGGGAGGAGATGGTTAATGTCCCGGGACTGGAGATGGTTAATGTCCGGGGACTGGAGATGGTTAATGTCCCTGGACTGGAGATGGTTAATGTCCCAGGACTGGAGATGGTTAATGTCCCAGGACTGGAGATGGTTAATGTCCGGGGACTGGAGATGGTTAATGTCCCGGGACTGGAGATGGTTAATGTCCCGGGGACTGGAGATGGTTAATGTCCCAGGACTGGAGATGGTTAATGTCCCGGGACTGGAGATGGTTAATGTCCCGGGACTGGAGATGGTTAATGTCCGGGGACTGGAGATGGTTAATGTCCCGGGACTGGAGATGGTTAATGTCCCGGGACTGGAGATGGTTAATGTCCCGGGACTGGAGATGGTTAATGTCCCGGGACTGGAGATGTTTAATGTCCCAGGACTGGAGATGGTTAATGTCCCGGGGACTGGAGATGGTTAATGTCCCGGGACTGGAGATGGTTAATGTCCCGGGACTGGAGATGGTTAATGTCCCGGGACTGGAGATGGTTAATGTCCCGGGACTGGAGATGGTTAATGTCCCGGGACTGGAGATGGTTAATGTCCGGGGACTGGAGATGGTTAATGTCCCGGGACTGGAAATGGTTAATGTCCCGGGACTGGAGATGGTTAATGTCCCGGGACTGGAGATGGTTAATGTCCGGGGACTGGAGATGGTTAATGTCCCGGGACTGGAGATGGTTAATGTCCCGGGACTGGAGATGGTTAATGTCCCGGGGACTGGAGATGGTTAATGTCCCGGGACTGGAGATGGTTAATGTCCCGGGACTGGAGATGGTTAATGTCCCGGGACTGGAGATGTTTAATGTCCCAGGACTGGAGATGGTTAATGTCCCGGGGACTGGAGATGGTTAATGTCCCGGGACTGGAGATGGTTAATGTCCCGGGACTGGAGATGGTTAATGTCCCAGGACTGGAGATGGTTAATGTCCGGGGACTGGAGATGGTTACTGTCCCGGGGACTGGAGATGGTTAATGTCCCGGGACTGGAGATGGTTAATGTCCCGGGACTGGAGATGTTTAATGTCCCGGGACTGGAGATGGTTAATGTCCCGGGACTGGAGATGGTTAATGTCCCGGGACTGGAGATGGTTAATGTCCCAGGACTGGAGATGGTTAATGTCCCGGGACTGGAGATGGTTAATGTCCTGGGACTGGAGATGGTTAATGTCCCGGGACTGGAGATGGTTAATATCCCGGGACTGGAGATGGTTAATGTCCGGGGACTGGAGATGGTTAATGTCCCGGGACTGGAGATGGTTAATGTCCCGGGACTGGAGATGGTTAATGTCCCAGGACTGGAGATGGTTAATGTCCCGGGACTGGAGATGGTTAATGTCCTGGGACTGGAGATGGTTAATGTCCCGGGACTGGAGATGGTTAATGTCCCGGGACTGGAGATGGTTAATGTCCGGGGACTGGAGATGGTTAATGTCCCGGGACTGGAGATGGTTAATGTCCCAGGACTGGAGATGGTTAATGTCCCGGGACTGGAGATGGTTAATGTCCCGGGACTGGAGATGGTTAATGTCCCAGGAATGGAGATGGTTAATGTCCCGGGACTGGAGATGGTTAATGTCCGGGGACTGGAGATGGTTAATGTCCCGGGACTGGAGATGGTTAATGTCCCGGGACTGGAGATGATTAATGTCCCGGGACTGGAGACGGTTAATGTCCGGGGACTGGAGATGGTTAATGTCCCGGGACTGGAGATGGTTAATGTCCCAGGACTGGAGATGGTTAATGTCCCGGGACTGGAGATGGTTAATGTCCCGGGACTGGAGATGGTTAATGTCCCGGGACTGGAGATGGTTAATGTCCGGGGACTGGAGATGGTTAATGTCCCGGGACTGGAGATGGTTAATGTCCCAGGACTGGAGACGGTTAATGTCCGGGGACTGGAGATGGTTAATGTCCCGGGACTGGAGATGGTTAATGTCCCGGGACTGGAGATGGTTAATGTCCCAGGACTGGAGATGGTTAATGTCCCGGGACTGGAGATGGTTAATGTCCCGGGACTGGAGATGGTTAATGTCCGGGGACTGGAGATGGTTAATGTCCCTGGACTGGAGATGGTTAATGTCCCGGGACTGGAGATGGTTAATGTCCCGGGACTGGAGATGTTTAATGTCCCGGGACTGGAGATGGTTAATGTCCCAGGACTGGAGATGGTTAATGTCCGGGGACTGGAGATGGTTAATGTCCCGGGACTGGAGATGGTTAATGTCCCAGGACTGGAGATGTTTAATGTCCCGGGACTGGAGATGGTTAATGTCCCAGGACTGGAGATGGTTAATGTCCCGGGACTGGAGATGGTTAATGTCCCAGGACTGGAGATGGTTAATGTCCCGGGACTGGAGATGGTTAATGTCCCAGGACTGGAGATGGTTAATGTCCCGGGACTGGAGATGGTTAATGTCCCGGGACTGGAGATGGTTAATGTCCCGGGACTGGAGATGGCACCGTGACACTTTTCATAATGTAACTGTCCTTAAACTTTCTCACCAGATTGCTAATTCCTTGATTATTCGCGCGCATCCTTAAATTGCATATAAGTGAACGAGACCATTTAAAGTTTGGAACAATATTATAAATTCACCAGGGTCAAGCCTGATTACCAGAGACAGACAATCTGCTCTCATTTTTTTTTTCCGTGCCTGTTTTTGGGGAGTTTCAGATTTCACCATTCGGGAGGCTCCTGAGTTTCTGAGCCCTGGTGCCTGGGTGTGTTTAGCTGTTTTGAGTGAGTTTAACAAAACTACAAGTGACAGGCGACAACATCAATGACTTGCATTTATATAGCGCCTTTAATGTAGTAAAATGTCCCAAGGTGTTTCACAACAGTGATTAACAGACAAAAATTTGACAGTCCAGTTAATTTGCATTTTTGCTGCATTATTTTTTGTTCCTGTGTGGGTCTCCCCTTTTCACATTAGAACACATTTAAGCGTCAATAACTTGATTGGATGAGGTATCAGGAGGCTCCGGCCCACGAGTTCCTGTCCGGTGCTGACAGCAGGCACGGCCCATCTCTGGGCTCACAGCAGGCACGGCCCATCCCTGGGCTCACAGCAGGCACGGCCCATCCCTGGGCTCACAGCAGGCACGGCCCATTCCTGGGCTCACAGCAGGCAAGGCCCATCTCTGGGCCCACAGCAGGCACGGCCCATCCCTGGGCTCACAGCAGGCAAGGCCCATCTCTGGGCTCACAGCAGGCACGGCCCATCCCTGGGCTCACAGCAGGCACGGCCCATCCCTGGGCTCACAGCAGGCACGGCCCATCTCTGGGCCCACAGCAGGCACGGCCCATCCCTGGGCTCACAGCAGGCACGGCCCATCCCTGGGCTCACAGCAGGCAAGGCCCATCTCTGGGCCCACAGCAGGCACGGCCCATCCCTGGGCTCACAGCAGGCACGGCCCATCCCTGGGCTCACAGCAGGCACGGCCCATCCCTGGGCTCACAGCAGGCACGGCCCATCCCTGGGCTCACAGCAGGCACGGCCCATCTCTGGGCCCACAGCAGGCACGGCCCATCCCTGGGCCGCAGCAGGCACGGCCCATCCCTGGGCCCACAGAAGGCACGGCCCATCCCTGGGCTCACAGCAGGCACGGCTGATCCCTGGGCTCACAGCAGGCACGGCCCATCCCTGGGCCCACAGCAGGCACGGCCCATCCCTGGGCTCACTGCAAGCACGGCCCATCCCTGGGCCCACAGCAGGCACAGCCCATCCCTGGGCTCACAGCAGGCACGGCCCATCCCTGGGCCCACAGCAGGCATGGCCCATCGCTGGGCCACAGCAGGCACGGCCCATCCCTGGGCTCACACCAGGCACGGCCCATCTCTGGGCCCACAGCAGGCAAGGCCCATCCCTGGGCCCACAGCAGGCACGGCCCATCCCTGGGCTCACACCAGGCACGGCCCATCCCTGGGCCCACAACAGGCACGGCCCATATCTGGGCCCACAGCAGGCAAGGCCCATCCCTGGGCTCACAACAGGCACGGCCCATTTCTGGGCCCACAGCAGGCACAGCCCATCTCTGGGCTCACAGCAGGCACGGCCCATCTCTGGGCTTACAGCAGGCACGGCCCATCCCTGGGCTCACAGCAGGCACGGCCCATCCCTGGGCTCACAGCAGGCACGGCCCATCCCTTGGCTCACAGCAGGCACGGCCCATCCCTGGGCCCACAGCAGGCACGGCCCATCCCTGGGCTCACAACAGGCATGGCCCATCCCTGGGCCCACAGCAGGCACGGCCCATCCCTGGGCTCACTGCAGGCACGGCCCATCCCTGGGCCCACAGCAGGCACGGGCCATCTCTGGGCCCACAGCAGGCACGGCCCATCCCTGGGCTCACAGCAGGCACGGCCCATCTCTGGGCTCACAGCAAGCACGGCCAATTCCTGGGCTCACAGCAGGCATGGCCCATCCCTGGGCCCACAGCAGGCAC
Organism: Somniosus microcephalus; assembly: GCF_052327205.1. NCBI lineage: Eukaryota > Metazoa > Chordata > Chondrichthyes > Squaliformes > Somniosidae > Somniosus > Somniosus microcephalus. The sequence goes on from NC_140997.1 coordinate 3,257,500, forward strand.
GGCCCATCTCTGGGCCCACAGCAGGCACGGTCCATCGCTGGGCCCACCGCAGGCACGGCCCATCCCTGGGCTCACAGCAGGCACGGCCCATCTCTGGGCCCACAGCAGGCACAGTCCATCTCTGGGCTCACAGCAGGCACGGCCCATCCCTGGGCTCACAGCAGGCACGGCCCATCCCTGGACTCACAACAGCCATGGCGCATCCCTCTGCCCACAGCAAGCACGGCCCATCTCTGGGCTCACAGCAGGCACGGCCCATCCCTGGCCTCACAGCAGGCACGGCACATCCCTGGGCTCACAGCAGGCACGGCCCATCCCTGGGCCCACAGCAGGCACGGCCCAGCTCTGGGCCCAGAGCAGGCACGGCCCATCCCTGGGATCACAGCAGGCACGGCCCATCTCTGGGCTCACAGCAAGCACGGCCCATCCCTGGGCTCACAGCAGGCACGGCCCATCTCTGGGACCACAGCAGGCACAGCTCATCCCTGGGCTCACAGCAGGCACGGCCCATCCCTGGGCCCACAGCAGGCACGGCCCATCCCTGGGCTCACAGCAGGCACGGCCCATCCCTGGGCCCACAGCAGGCACGGCCCATCGCTGGGCCACATCAGGCATGGCCCATCCCTGGGCTCACAGCAGGCACGGCCCATCTCTGGGCCCACAGCAGGCACAGCCCATCTCTGGGCGCACAGCAGGCACGGCCCATCTCTGGGCTCACAGCAGGCACGGCCCATCCCTGGGCTCACAGCAGGCACGGCCCATCCCTGGGCTCACAGCAGGCACGGCCCATCCCTGGGCTCACAGGAGGCACGGCTCATCCCTGGGCTCACAGCAGGCACGGCCCATCCCTGGACCCACAGCAGTCACGGCCCATCCCTGGGCTCACAGCAGGCACGGCCCATATCTGGGCCCACAGCAGGCACCGCCCATCTCTGGGCTCACAGCAGGCATGGCCCATCCCTGGGCTCACAGCAGGCACGGCCCATCCCTGGGCCCACAGCAGGCACGGCCCATCCCTGGGCTCACAGCAGGCACGGCCCATCCCTGGGCTCACAACAGGCACGGCTCATCCCTGGGCCCACAGCAAGCACGGCCCATCTCTGGGCTCACAGCAGGCACGGCACATCCGTGGGCTCACTGCAGGCACGGCCCATCCCTGGGCTCACAGCAGGCACGGCCCATCTCTGGGCTCACAGCAGGCACGGCCCATCTCTGGGCTCACAGCAAGCACGGCCCATTCCTGGGCTCACAGCAGGCGCGGCCCATCCCTGGGCCCACAGCAGGCACGGCCCATCTCTTGGCCCACAGCAGGCACGGCCCATCCCTGGGCCCACCGCAGGCACGGCCCATCCCTGGGCTCACAGCAGGCACGGCCCATCTCTGGGCCCACAGCAGGCACGGCCCATCTCTGGGCTCACAGCAGGCACGGCCCATCCCTGGGCTCACAGCAGGCACGGCCCATCCCTGGGCCCACAGCAGGCACAGCCCATCTCTGGGCGCACAGCAGGCACGGCCCATCTCTGGGCTCACAGCAGGCACGGCCCATCCCTGGGCTCACAGCAGGCACGGCTCATCCCTGGGCTCTCAGCAGGCACGGCCCATCCCTGGGCCCACAGCAGGCACAGCCCATCTCTGGGCACACAGCAGGCACGGCCCATCTCTGGGCTCACAGCAGGCACGGCTCATCCCTGGGCTCACAGCAGGCACGGCCCATCCCTGGGCTCACAGGAGGCACGGCTCATCCCTGGGCTCACAGCAGGCACGGCCCATCCCTGGACCCACAGCAGTCACGGCCCATCCCTGGGCTCACAGCAGGCACGGCCCATCTCTGGGCCCACAGCAGGCACCGCCCATCTCTGGGCTCACAGCAGGCACGGCCCATCCCTGGGCTCACAGCAGGCACGGCCCATCCCTGGGCCCACAGCAGGCACGGCCCATCCCTGGGCTCACAGCAGGCACGGCCCATCCCTGGGCTCACAACAGGCACGGCCCATCCCTGGGCCCACAGCAAGCACGGCCCATCTCTGGGTTCACAGCAGGCACGGCACATCCGTGGGCTCACTGCAGGCACGGCCCATCCCTGGGCTCACAGCAGGCACGGCCCATCTCTGGGCTCACAGCAGGCACGGCCCATCTCTGGGCTCACAGCAAGCACGGCCCATTCCTGGGCTCACAGCAGGCACGGCCCATCCCTGGGCCCACAGCAGGCATGGCCCATCTCTTGGCCCACAGCAGGCACGGCCCATCCCTGGGCCCACCGCAGGCACGGCCCATCCCTGGGCTCACAGCAGGCACGGCCCATTTCTGGGCCCACAGCAGGCACGGCCCATCTCTGGGCTCACAGAAGGCACGGCCCATCCCTGGGCTCACAGCAGGCACGGCCCATCCCTGGGCCCACAACAGGCACGGCCCATCCCTGGGCTCACAGCAGGCACGGGCCATCCCTGGGCTCACAACAGGCACGGCCCATCCCCGGGCCCACAGCAAGCACGGCCCATCTCTGGGCTCGCAGCAGGCACGGCCCATCCCTGGGCTCACAGCAGGCACGGCACATCTCTGGGCTCACAGCAGGCACGGCCCATCCCTGGGCCCACAACAGGCACGGCCCATCCCTGGGCTCACAGCAGGCACGGGCCATCCCTGGGCTCACAACAGGCACGGCCCATCCCCGGGCCCACAGCAAGCACGGCCCATCTCTGGGCTCACAGCAGGCACGGCCCATCCCTGGGCCCACAGCAGGCACGGCCCATCTCTGGGCCCACAGCAGGCACGGCCCATCCCTGGGCTCACAGTAGGCACGGCCCATCTCTGGGCTCACAGCAAGCACGTCCCATCCCTGGGCTCACAGCAGGCACGGCCCATCTCTGGGACCACAGCAGGCACAGCTCATCCCTGGGCTCACAGCAGGCACGGCCCGTCCCTGGGCCCACAGCAGGCACGGCCCATCCCTGGGCCCACAGCAGGCACGGCCCATCGCTGGGCCACAGCAGGCACGGCCCATCCCTGGGCCAACAGCAGGCACGGCCCATCTATGGGCCCACAGCAGGCATGGCCCATCCCTGGGCCCACAGCAGGCACGGCCCATCCCTGGGCTCACGCTAGGCACGGCCCATCCCTGGGCTCACAGCAGGCATGGCCCATCCCTGGGCCCACAGCAGGCACGGCCCATCCCTGGGCTCACAGCAGGCACGACCCATCGCTGGGCCACAGCAGGCACGGCCCATCCCTGGGCCAACAGCAGGCACGGCCCAACCCTGGGCTCATAACAGGCACGGCCCATCTATGGGCCCACAGCAGGCACGGCCCATCTCTGGGCCCACAGCAGGCTCGGCCCATCCCTGGGCTCACGCTAGGCACGGCCCATCCATGGGCCCACAACAGGCACGGCCCATATCTGGGCCCACAGCCGGCAAGGCCCATCCCTGGGCTCACAACAGGCACGGCCCATCTCTGGGCCCACAGCAGGCACAGCCCATCTCTGGGCTCACAGCAGGCACGGCCCATCCCTGGGCTCACAGCAGGCACGGCCCATTCCTGGGCTCACAGCAGGCACGGCCCATCCCTGGGCCCACAGCAGGCTCGGCCCATCCCTGGGCTCACAGCAGGCACGGCCCATTCCTGGGCTCACAGCAGGCACGGCCCATCCCTGGGCCCACAGCAGGCACGGCCCATCTCTGGGCCCACAGCAGGCACGGCCCATCCCTGGGCCGCAGCAGGCACGGCCCATCCCTGGGCCCACAGCAGGCACGGCCCATCCCTGGGCTCACAGCAGGCACGGCCCATCCCTGGGCCCACAGCAGGCACGGCCCATCCCTGGGCTCACAGCAGGCACGGCCCATCCCTGGGCTCACAGCAGGCACGGCCCATCTCTGGGCCCACAGCAGGCACGGCCCATCCCTGGGCCGCAGCAGGCACGGCCCATCCCTGGGCCCACAGAAGGCACGGCCCATCCCTGGGCTCACAGCAGGCACGGCTGATCCCTGGGCTCACAGCAGGCACGGCCCATCCCTGGGCCCACAGCAGGCACGGCCCATCCCTGGGCTCACTGCAAGCACGGCCCATCCCTGGGCCCACAGCAGGCACAGCCCATCCCTGGGCTCACAGCAGGCACGGCCCATCCCTGGGCCCACAGCAGGCATGGCCCATCGCTGGGCCACAGCAGGCACGGCCCATCCCTGGGCTCACACCAGGCACGGCCCATCTCTGGGCCCACAGCAGGCAAGGCCCATCCCTGGGCCCACAGCAGGCACGGCCCATCCCTGGGCTCACACCAGGCACGGCCCATCCCTGGGCCCACAACAGGCACGGCCCATATCTGGGCCCACAGCAGGCAAGGCCCATCCCTGGGCTCACAACAGGCACGGCCCATTTCTGGGCCCACAGCAGGCACAGCCCATCTCTGGGCTCACAGCAGGCACGGCCCATCTCTGGGCTTACAGCAGGCACGGCCCATCCCTGGGCTCACAGCAGGCACGGCCCATCCCTGGGCTCACAGCAGGCACGGCCCATCCCTTGGCTCACAGCAGGCACGGCCCATCCCTGGGCCCACAGCAGGCACGGCCCATCCCTGGGCTCACAACAGGCATGGCCCATCCCTGGGCCCACAGCAGGCACGGCCCATCCCTGGGCTCACTGCAGGCACGGCCCATCCCTGGGCCCACAGCAGGCACGGGCCATCTCTGGGCCCACAGCAGGCACGGCCCATCCCTGGGCTCACAGCAGGCACGGCCCATCTCTGGGCTCACAGCAAGCACGGCCAATTCCTGGGCTCACAGCAGGCATGGCCCATCCCTGGGCCCACAGCAGGCACGGCCCATCTCTGGGCCCACAGCAGGCACGGTCCATCGCTGGGCCCACCGCAGGCACGGCCCATCCCTGGGCTCACAGCAGGCACGGCCCATCTCTGGGCCCACAGCAGGCACAGTCCATCTCTGGGCTCACAGCAGGCACGGCCCATCCCTGGGCTCACAGCAGGCACGGCCCATCCCTGGACTCACAACAGCCATGGCGCATCCCTCTGCCCACAGCAAGCACGGCCCATCTCTGGGCTCACAGCAGGCACGGCCCATCCCTGGCCTCACAGCAGGCACGGCACATCCCTGGGCTCACAGCAGGCACGGCCCATCCCTGGGCCCACAGCAGGCACGGCCCAGCTCTGGGCCCAGAGCAGGCACGGCCCATCCCTGGGATCACAGCAGGCACGGCCCATCTCTGGGCTCACAGCAAGCACGGCCCATCCCTGGGCTCACAGCAGGCACGGCCCATCTCTGGGACCACAGCAGGCACAGCTCATCCCTGGGCTCACAGCAGGCACGGCCCATCCCTGGGCCCACAGCAGGCACGGCCCATCCCTGGGCTCACAGCAGGCACGGCCCATCCCTGGGCCCACAGCAGGCACGGCCCATCGCTGGGCCACATCAGGCATGGCCCATCCCTGGGCTCACAGCAGGCACGGCCCATCTCTGGGCCCACAGCAGGCACAGCCCATCTCTGGGCGCACAGCAGGCACGGCCCATCTCTGGGCTCACAGCAGGCACGGCCCATCCCTGGGCTCACAGCAGGCACGGCCCATCCCTGGGCTCACAGCAGGCACGGCCCATCCCTGGGCTCACAGGAGGCACGGCTCATCCCTGGGCTCACAGCAGGCACGGCCCATCCCTGGACCCACAGCAGTCACGGCCCATCCCTGGGCTCACAGCAGGCACGGCCCATATCTGGGCCCACAGCAGGCACCGCCCATCTCTGGGCTCACAGCAGGCATGGCCCATCCCTGGGCTCACAGCAGGCACGGCCCATCCCTGGGCCCACAGCAGGCACGGCCCATCCCTGGGCTCACAGCAGGCACGGCCCATCCCTGGGCTCACAACAGGCACGGCCCATCCCTGGGCCCACAGCAAGCACGGCCCATCTCTGGGCTCACAGCAGGCACGGCACATCCGTGGGCTCACTGCAGGCACGGCCCATCCCTGGGCTCACAGCAGGCACGGCCCATCTCTGGGCTCACAGCAGGCACGGCCCATCTCTGGGCTCACAGCAAGCACGGCCCATTCCTGGGCTCACAGCAGGCGCGGCCCATCCCTGGGCCCACAGCAGGCATGGCCCATCTCTTGGCCCACAGCAGGCACGGCCCATCCCTGGGCCCACCGCAGGCACGGCCCATCCCTGGGCTCACAGCAGGCACGGCCCATCTCTGGGCCCACAGCAGGCACGGCCCATCTCTGGGCTCACAGCAGGCACGGCCCATCCCTGGGCTCACAGCAGGCACGGCCCATCCCTGGGCCCACAGCAGGCACAGCCCATCTCTGGGCGCACAGCAGGCACGGCCCATCTCTGGGCTCACAGCAGGCACGGCCCATCCCTGGGCTCACAGCAGGCACGGCTCATCCCTGGGCTCTCAGCAGGCACGGCCCATCCCTGGGCCCACAGCAGGCACAGCCCATCTCTGGGCACACAGCAGGCACGGCCCATCTCTGGGCTCACAGCAGGCACGGCTCATCCCTGGGCTCACAGCAGGCACGGCCCATCCCTGGGCTCACAGGAGGCACGGCTCATCCCTGGGCTCACAGCAGGCACGGCCCATCCCTGGACCCACAGCAGTCACGGCCCATCCCTGGGCTCACAGCAGGCACGGCCCATCTCTGGGCCCACAGCAGGCACCGCCCATCTCTGGGCTCACAGCAGGCACGGCCCATCCCTGGGCTCACAGCAGGCACGGCCCATCCCTGGGCCCACAGCAGGCACGGCCCATCCCTGGGCTCACAGCAGGCACGGCCCATCCCTGGGCTCACAACAGGCACGGCCCATCCCTGGGCCCACAGCAAGCACGGCCCATCTCTGGGTTCACAGCAGGCACGGCACATCCGTGGGCTCACTGCAGGCACGGCCCATCCCTGGGCTCACAGCAGGCACGGCCCATCTCTGGGCTCACAGCAGGCACGGCCCATCTCTGGGCTCACAGCAAGCACGGCACATTCCTGGGCTCACAGCAGGCACGGCCCATCCCTGGGCCCACAGCAGGCATGGCCCATCTCTTGGCCCACAGCAGGCACGGCCCATCCCTGGGCCCACCGCAGGCACGGCCCATCCCTGGGCTCACAGCAGGCACGGCCCATTTCTGGGCCCACAGCAGGCACGGCCCATCTCTGGGCTCACAGAAGGCACGGCCCATCCCTGGGCTCACAGCAGGCACGGCCCATCCCTGGGCCCACAACAGGCACGGCCCATCCCTGGGCTCACAGCAGGCACGGGCCATCCCTGGGCTCACAACAGGCACGGCCCATCCCCGGGCCCACAGCAAGCACGGCCCATCTCTGGGCTCGCAGCAGGCACGGCCCATCCCTGGGCTCACAGCAGGCACGGCACATCTCTGGGCTCACAGCAGGCACGGCCCATCCCTGGGCCCACAACAGGCACGGCCCATCCCTGGGCTCACAGCAGGCACGGGCCATCCCTGGGCTCACAACAGGCACGGCCCATCCCCGGGCCCACAGCAAGCACGGCCCATCTCTGGGCTCACAGCAGGCACGGCCCATCCCTGGGCCCACAGCAGGCACGGCCCATCTCTGGGCCCACAGCAGGCACGGCCCATCCCTGGGCTCACAGTAGGCACGGCCCATCTCTGGGCTCACAGCAAGCACGTCCCATCCCTGGGCTCACAGCAGGCACGGCCCATCTCTGGGACCACAGCAGGCACAGCTCATCCCTGGGCTCACAGCAGGCACGGCCCGTCCCTGGGCCCACAGCAGGCACGGCCCATCCCTGGGCCCACAGCAGGCACGGCCCATCGCTGGGCCACAGCAGGCACGGCCCATCCCTGGGCCAACAGCAGGCACGGCCCATCTATGGGCCCACAGCAGGCATGGCCCATCCCTGGGCCCACAGCAGGCACGGCCCATCCCTGGGCTCACGCTAGGCACGGCCCATCCCTGGGCTCACAGCAGGCATGGCCCATCCCTGGGCCCACAGCAGGCACGGCCCATCCCTGGGCTCACAGCAGGCACGACCCATCGCTGGGCCACAGCAGGCACGGCCCATCCCTGGGCCAACAGCAGGCACGGCCCAACCCTGGGCTCATAACAGGCACGGCCCATCTATGGGCCCACAGCAGGCACGGCCCATCTCTGGGCCCACAGCAGGCTCGGCCCATCCCTGGGCTCACGCTAGGCACGGCCCATCCATGGGCCCACAACAGGCACGGCCCATATCTGGGCCCACAGCCGGCAAGGCCCATCCCTGGGCTCACAACAGGCACGGCCCATCTCTGGGCCCACAGCAGGCACAGCCCATCTCTGGGCTCACAGCAGGCACGGCCCATCCCTGGGCTCACAGCAGGCACGGCCCATTCCTGGGCTCACAGCAGGCACGGCCCATCCCTGGGCCCACAGCAGGCTCGGCCCATCCCTGGGCTCACAGCAGGCACGGCCCATTCCTGGGCTCACAGCAGGCACGGCCCATCCCTGGGCCCACAGCAGGCACGGCCCATCTCTGGGCCCACAGCAGGCACGGCCCATCCCTGGGCCGCAGCAGGCACGGCCCATCCCTGGGCCCACAGCAGGCACGGCCCATCCCTGGGCTCACAGCAGGCACGGCCCATCCCTGGGACCACAGCAGGCACGGCCCATCCCTGGGCTCACTGCAAGCACGGCCCATCCCTGGGCCCACAGCAGGCACGGCCCATCCCTGGGCTCACAGCAGGCACGGCCCATCCCTGGGCCCACAGCAGGCACGGCCCATCGCTGGGCCACAGCAGGCACGGCCCATCCCTGGGCTCACACCAGGCACGGCCCATCTCTGGGCCCACAGCAGGCAAGGCCCATCCCTGGGCCCACAGCAGGCACGGCCCATCCCTGGGCTCACACCAGGCACGGCCCATCCCTGGGCCCACAACAGGCACGGCCCATCTCTGGGCCCACAGCAGGCACAGCCCATCTCTGGGCTCACAGCAGGCACGGCCCTCTCTGGGCTCACAGCAGGCACGGCCCATCCCTGGGCTCACAGCAGGCACGGCCCATCCCTGGGCTCACAGCAGGCACGGCCCATCCCTTGGCTCACAGTAGGCACGGCCCATCCCTGGGCCCACAGCAGGCACGGCCCATCCCTGGGCTCACAGCAGGCACGGCCCATCCCTGGGCCCACAGCAGGCACGGCCCATCCCTGGGCTCACTGCAGGCACGGCCCATCCCTGGGCCCACAGCAGGCACGGGCCATCTCTGGGCCCACAGCAGGCACGGCCCATCCCTGGGCTCACAGCAGGCACGGCCCATCCCTGGGCCGCAGCAGGCACGGCCCATCCCTGGGCCCACAGCAGGCACGGCCCATCTCTGGGCCCACAGCAGGCACGGCCCATCCCTGGGCCGCAGCAGGCACGGCCCACCCCTGGGCCCACAGCAGGCACGGCCCATCCCTGGGCTCACAGCAGGCACGGCTCATCCCTGGGCGCACAGCAGGCACGGCCCATCCCTGGGCCCACAGCAGGCACGGCCCATCCCTGGGCTCACTGCAAGCACGGCCCATCCCTGGGCCCACAGCAGGCACGGCCCATCCCTGGGCTCACAGCAGGCACGGCCCATCCCTGGGCCCACAGCAGGCACGGCCCATCGCTGGGCCACAGCAGGCACGGCCCATCCCTGGGCTCACACCAGGTACGGCCCATCTCTGGGCCCACAGCAGGCAAGGCCCATCCCTGGCCCCACAGCAGGCACGGCCCATCCCTGGGCTCACACCAGGCACGGCCCATCCCTGGGCCCACAAAAGGCACGGCCCATCTCTGGGCCCACAGCAGGCACAGCCCATCTCTGGGCTCACAGCAGGCACGGCCCATCTCTGGGCTCACAGCAGGCACGGCCCATCCCTTGGCTCACAGCAGGCACGGCCCATCCCTGGGCTCACAGCAGGCACGGCCCATCCCTTGGCTCACAGCAGGCACGGCCCATCCCTGGGGCCACAGCAGGCACGGCCCATCCCTGGGCTCACAGCAGGCACGGCCCATCCCTGGGCCCACAGCAGGCACGGCCCATCCCTGGGCTCACTGCAGGCACGGCCCATCCCTGGGCCCACAGCAGGCACAGGCCATCTCTGGGCCCACAGCAGGCACGGCCCATCCCTGGGCTCACAGCAGGCATGGCCCATCCCTGGGCCGCAGCAGGCACGGCCCTTCCCTGGGCCCACAGCAGGCACGGCCCATCCCTGGGCTCACAGCAGGCACGGCTCATCCCTGGGCTCACAGCAGGCACGGCCCATCCCTGGGCCCACAGCAGGCACGGCCCATCCCTGGGCTCACTGCAAGCACGGCCCATCCCTGGGCCCACAGCAGGCACGGCCCATCCCTGGGCTCACAGCAGGCACAGCCCATCTCTGGGCTCACAGCAGGCACGGCCCATCCCTGGGCTCACAGCAGGCACGGCCCAACTCTGGGCTCACAGCAAGCACGGCCCATCCCTGGGCCCACAGCAGGCACGGCCCATCTCTGGGCCCACAGCAGGCACGGCCCATCCCTGGGCTCACAGCAGGCACGGTACATCCCTGGGCTCACAGCAGGCACGGCCCATCCCTGGGCCCACAGCAGGCACGGCCCATCTCTGGGCCCACAGCAGGCACGGCCCATCTCTGGGCTCACAGCAGGCACGGCCCATCCCTGGGCTCACAGCAGGCACGGCACATCCCTGGGCTCACAGCAGGCACGGCCCAGCCCTGGGACCACAGCAGGCACGGCCCATCTCTGGGCCCAGAGCAGGAACAGCCCATCCCTGGGCTCACAGCAGGCACGGCCCAACTCTGGGCTCACAGCAAGCACGGCCCATCCCTGGGCTCACAGTAGGCACGGCCCATCTCTGGGACCACAGCAGGCACGGCTCATCCCTGGGCTCACAGCAGGCACGGCCCATCCCTGGGCCCACAGCAGGCACGGCCCATCCCTGGGCTCACAGCAGGCACGGCCCATCCCTGGGCCCACAGCTGGCACGGCCCATCGCTGGGCCACAGCAGGCACGGCCCATCCCTGGGCTCACAGCAGGCACGGCCCATCCCTGGGTCCACAGCAGGCACGGCCCATCCCTGGGCTCACAGCAGGCACGGCCCATCTCTGGGCCCACAGCAGGCATGGCCCAACCCTGGGCCCACAGCAGGCACGGCCCATCCCTGGGCCCACAGCAGGCACGGCCCATCTCTGGGCCCACAGCAGGCATGGCCCAACCCTGGGCCCACAGCAGGCAAGGCCCATCCCTGGGCTGACACCAGGCATGGCCCATCCATGGGCCCACAACAGGCACGGCCCATATCTGGGCCCACAGCAAGCAAGGCCCATCCCTGGGCTCACAACAGACACGGCCAATCTCTGGGCTCACAGCAGGCATGGCCCATCCCTGGGCCGCAGCAGGCACGGCCCTTCCCTGGGCCCACAGCAGGCACGGCCCATCCCTGGGCTCACAGCAGGCACGGCTCATCCCTGGGCTCACAGCAGGCACGGCCCATCCCTGGGCCCACAGCAGGCACGGCCCATCCCTGGGCTCACTGCAAGCACGGCCCATCCCTGGGCCCACAGCAGGCACGGCCCATCCCTGGGCTCACAGCAGGCACAGCCCATCTCTGGGCTCACAGCAGGCACGGCCCATCCCTGGGCTCACAGCAGGCACGGCCCAACTCTGGGCTCACAGCAAGCACGGCCCATCCCTGGGCCCACAGCAGGCACGGCCCATCTCTGGGCCCACAGCAGGCACGGCCCATCCCTGGGCTCACAGCAGGCACGGTACATCCCTGGGCTCACAGCAGGCACGGCCCATCCCTGGGCCCACAGCAGGCACGGCCCATCTCTGGGCCCACAGCAGGCACGGCCCATCTCTGGGCTCACAGCAGGCACGGCCCATCCCTGGGCTCACAGCAGGCACGGCACATCCCTGGGCTCACAGCAGGCACGGCCCAGCCCTGGGACCACAGCAGGCACGGCCCATCTCTGGGCCCAGAGCAGGAACAGCCCATCCCTGGGCTCACAGCAGGCACGGCCCAACTCTGGGCTCACAGCAAGCACGGCCCATCCCTGGGCTCACAGTAGGCACGGCCCATCTCTGGGACCACAGCAGGCACGGCTCATCCCTGGGCTCACAGCAGGCACGGCCCATCCCTGGGCCCACAGCAGGCACGGCCCATCCCTGGGCTCACAGCAGGCACGGCCCATCCCTGGGCCCACAGCTGGCACGGCCCATCGCTGGGCCACAGCAGGCACGGCCCATCCCTGGGCTCACAGCAGGCACGGCCCATCCCTGGGTCCACAGCAGGCACGGCCCATCCCTGGGCTCACAGCAGGCACGGCCCATCTCTGGGCCCACAGCAGGCATGGCCCAACCCTGGGCCCACAGCAGGCACGGCCCATCCCTGGGCCCACAGCAGGCACGGCCCATCTCTGGGCCCACAGCAGGCATGGCCCAACCCTGGGCCCACAGCAGGCACGGCCCATCCCTGGGCTGACACCAGGCATGGCCCATCCATGGGCCCACAACAGGCACGGCCCATATCTGGGCCCACAGCAAGCAAGGCCCATCCCTGGGCTCACAACAGACACGGCCAATCTCTGGGCCCACAGCAGGCACAGCCCATCTCTGGGCTCACAGCAGGCACGGCCCATCTCTTGGCTCACAGCAGGCACGGCCCATCCCTGGGCTCACAGCAGGCACGGCCCATCCCTGGGCTCACAGCAGGCACGGCTCATCCCTGGGCACACAGCAGGCACGGCCCATCCCTGGGCCCACAGCAGGCACGGCCCATCCCTGGGCTCACAGCAGGCACGGCCCATCTCTGGGCCCACAGCAGGCACAGCCCATCCCTGGGCTCACAGCAGGCACGGCCCATCCCTGGGCTCACAACAGGCACGGCCCATCCCTGGGCCCACAGCAAGCACGGCCCATCTCTGGGCTCACAGCAGGCACGGCACATCCCTGGGCTCACTGCAGGCACGGCACATCCGTGGGCTCACAGCAGGCACGGCCCATCTCTGGGCTCACAGCAGGCACGGGCCATCTCTGGGCCCACAGCAGGCACGGCCCATCCCTGGGCTCACAGCAGGCACGGCCCATCTCTGGGCTCACAGCAAGCACGGCACATTCCTGGGCTCACAGCAGGCACGGCCCATCCCTGGGCCCACAGCAGGCACGGCCCATCTCTAGGCCCACAGCAGGCACGGCCCATCCCTGGGCCCACCGCAGGCACGGCCCATCCCTGGGCTCACAGCAGGCACGGCCCATCTCTGGGCCCACAGCAGGCACGGCCCATCCCTGGGCCCACAGCAAGCACGGCCCATCTCTGGGCTCACAGCAGGCACGGCCCATCCCTGGGCTCACAGAAGGCACGGCACATCCCTGGGCTCACAGCAGGCACGGCCCATCCCTGGGCCCACAGCAGGCACGGCCCATCTCTGGGCCCACAGCAGGCACGGCCCATCACTGGGCTCACAGCAGGCACGGCCCATCTCTGGGCTCACAGCAAGCACGGCCCATCCCTGGGCTCACAGCAGGCACGGCCCATCTCTGGGACCACAGCAGGCACAGCTCATCCCTGGGCTCACAGCAGGCACGGCCCATCCCTGGGCCCACAGCAGGCACGGCCCATTCCTGGGCTCACAGCAGGCACGGCCCATCCCTTGGCCCACAGCAGGCACGGCCCATCGCTGGGCCACAGCAGGCACGGCCCATCCGTGGGCTAACAGCAGGCACGGCCCATCCCTGGGCCCACAGCAGGCACGGCCCATCCCTGGGCTCACAGCAGGCACGGCCCATCTCTGGGCCCACAGCAGGCATGGCCCATCCCTGGGCCCACAGCAGGCACGGCCCATCCCTGGGCTCACACCAGGCACGGCCCATCCAAGGGCCCACAACAGGCACGGCCCATATCTGGGCCCACAGCAGGCAAGGCCCATCCCTGGGCTCACAACAGGCACGGCCCATCTCTGGGACCACAGCAGGCACAGCCCATCTCTGGGCTCACTGCAGGCACGGCCCATCCCTGGGCCCACAGCAGGCACGGCCCATCTCTGGGCCCACAGCAGGCACGGCCCATCCCTGGGCTCACAGCAGGCACGGCTCATCTCTGGGCTCACAGCAAGCACAGCCCATTCCTGGGCTCACAGCAGGCACGGCCCATCCCTGGGCCCACAGCAGGCACGGCCATCTCTGGGCCCACAGCAGGCATGGCCCATCCCTGGGCTCACAGCCGGCACGGTCCATCTCTGGGCCCACAGCAGGCACAGCCCGTCTCTGGGCTCACAGCAGGCACGGCCCATCCCTGGGCTCACAGCAGGCACGGCCCATCTCTGGGCCCACAGCAGGCACGGCCCATCCCTGGGCCCACAGCAGGGACGGCCCATCCCTGGGCTCATAACAGGCACGGCCCAGCCCTGGGCTCACAGCAGGCACGGCCCATCCCTGGGCTCACAGCAGGCACGGCCCATCCCTGGGCCCACAGCAGGCACGGCCCATCCCTGGGCTCATAACAGGCACGGCCCAGCCCTGGGCTCACAGCAGGCACGGCCCATCCCTGGGCCCACAGCAGGCAGGCCCCATCTCTGGGCCCACAGCAGGCGCGGCCCATCCCTTGGCCGCAGCAGGCACGGCCCAGCCCTGGGCCCACAGCAGGCACGGCCCATCCCTGGGCTCACAGCAGGCACGGCTCATCCCTGGGCTCACAGCAGGCACGGCCCATCCCTGGGCCCAAAGCAGGCACGGCCCATCCCTGGGCTCACTGCAAGCACGGCCCATCCCTGGGCCCACAGCAGGCACGGCCCATCCCTGGGCTCACAGCAGGCACGGCCCATCCCTGGGCCCACAGCAGGCACGGCCCATCGCTGGGCCACAGCAGGCACGGCCCATCCCTGGGATCACACGAGGCACGGCCCATCTCTGGGCCCACAGCAGGCAAGGCCCATCCCTGGGCCCACAGCAGGCACGGCCCATCCCTGGGCTCACACCAGGCACGGCCCATCCCTGGGCCCACAACAGGCACGGCTGATCTCTGGGCCCACAGCAGGCACAGCCCATCTCTGGGCTTACAGCAGGCACGGCCCATCTCTGGGCTCACAGCAGGCACGGCCCATCCCTGGGCTCACAGCAGGCACGGCCCATCCCTGGGCTCACAGCAGGCACGGCCCATCCCTTGGCTCACAGCAGGCACGGCCCATCCCTGGGCCCACAGCAGGCACGGCCCATCCCTGGGCTCACAGCAGGCACGGCCCATCCCTGGGCCCAGAGCAGGCACGGCCCATCCCTGGGCTCACTGCAGGCACGGCCCATCCCTGGGCCCACAGCAGGCACGGGCCATCTCTGGGCCCACAGCAGGCACGGCCCATCCCTGGGCTCACAGCAGGCACGGCCCATCCCTGGGCCCACAGCAGGCACGGCCCATCTCTGGGCCCACAGCAGGCACGGCCCATCCCTGGGCCGCAGCAGGCACGGCCCACCCCTGGGCCCACAGCAGGCACGGCCCATCCCTGGGCCCACAGCAGGCCCGGCTCATCCCTGGGCTCACAGCAGGCACGGCCCATCCCTGGGCCCACAGCAGGCACGGCCCATCCCTGGGCTCACTGCAAGCACGGCCCATCCCTGGGCCCACAGCAGGCACGGCCCATCCCTGGGCTCACAGCAGGCACGGCCCATCCCTGGGCCCACAGCAGGCACGGCCCATCGCTGGGCCACAGCAGGCACGGCCCATCCCTGGGCTCACACCAGGCACGGCCCATCTCTGGGCCCACAGCAGGCAAGGCCCATCCCTGGCCCCACAGCAGGCACGGCCCATCCCTGGGCTCACACCAGGCACGGCCCATCCCTGGGCCCGCAACAGGCACGGCCCATCTCTGGGCCCACAGCAGGCACAGCCCATCTCTGGGCTCACAGCAGGCACGGCCCATCCCTGGGCTCACAGCAGGCACGGCTCATCCCTGGGCTCACAGCAGGCACGGCCCATCCCTGGGCCCACAGCAGGCACGGCCCATCCCTGGGCTCACAGCAGGCACGGCCCATCTCTGGGCCCACAGCAGGCACAGCCCATCCCTGGGCTCACAGCAGGCACGGCCCATCCCTGGGCTCACAACAGGCACGGCCCATCCCTGGGCCCACAGCAAGCACGGCCCATCTCTGGGCTCACAGCAGGCACGGCACATCGCTGGGCTCACTGCAGGCACGGCCCGTCACTGGGCCCACAGCAGGCACGGGCCATCTCTGGGCCCACAGCAGGCACGGCCCATCCCTGGGCTCACAGCAGGCACGGCCCATCTCTGGGCTCACAGCAAGCACGGCACATTCCTGGGCTCACAGCAGGCACGGCCCATCCCTGGGCCCACAGCAGGCACGGCCCATCTCTAGGCCCACAGCAGGCACGGCCCATCCCTGGGCCCACCGCAGGCACGGCCCATCCCTGGGCTCACAGCAGGCACGGCCCATCTCTGGGCCCACAGCTGGCACAGCCCATCTCTGGGCTCACAGCAGTCACGGCCCATCCCTGGGCTCACAGCAGGCACGGCCCATCCCTGGGCTCACAACAGGCACGGCCCATCCCTGGGCCCACAGCAAGCACGGCCCATCTCTGGGCTCACAGCAGGCACGGCCCATCCCTGGGCTCACAGCAGGCACGGCTCATCCCTGGGCTCACAGCAGGCACGGCCCATCCCTGGGCCCACAGCAGGCACGGCCCATCCCTGGGCTCACAACAGGCACGGGCCATCCCTGGGCTCACAGCAGGCACGGCCCATCTCTGGGCTCACAGCAAGCACGGCCCATCCCTGGGCTCACAGCAGGCACGGCCCATCTCTGGGCCCACAGCAGGCACGGCCCATCTCTGGGCTCACAGCAGGCACGGCCCATCCCTGGGCTCACAGCATGCATGGCACATCCCTGGGCTCACAGCAGGCACGGCCCATCCATGGGCCCACAACAGGCACGGCCCATATCTGGGCCCACAGCAAGCAAGGCCCATCCCTGGGCTCACAACAGACACGGCCAATCTCTGGGCTCACAGCAGGCATGGCCCATCCCTGGGCCGCAGCAGGCACGGCCCTTCCCTGGGCCCACAGCAGGCACGGCCCATCCCTGGGCTCACAGCAGGCACGGCTCATCCCTGGGCTCACAGCAGGCACGGCCCATCCCTGGGCCCACAGCAGGCACGGCCCATCCCTGGGCTCACTGCAAGCACGGCCCATCCCTGGGCCCACAGCAGGCACGGCCCATCCCTGGGCTCACAGCAGGCACAGCCCATCTCTGGGCTCACAGCAGGCACGGCCCATCCCTGGGCTCACAGCAGGCACGGCCCAACTCTGGGCTCACAGCAAGCACGGCCCATCCCTGGGCCCACAGCAGGCACGGCCCATCTCTGGGCCCACAGCAGGCACGGCCCATCCCTGGGCTCACAGCAGGCACGGTACATCCCTGGGCTCACAGCAGGCACGGCCCATCCCTGGGCCCACAGCAAGCACGGCCCATCTCTGGGCTCACAGCAGGCACGGCACATCCCTGGGCTCACTGCAGGCACGGCACATCCGTGGGCTCACAGCAGGCACGGCCCATCTCTGGGCTCACAGCAGGCACGGGCCATCTCTGGGCCCACAGCAGGCACGGCCCATCCCTGGGCTCACAGCAGGCACGGCCCATCTCTGGGCTCACAGCAAGCACGGCACATTCCTGGGCTCACAGCAGGCACGGCCCATCCCTGGGCCCACAGCAGGCACGGCCCATCTCTAGGCCCACAGCAGGCACGGCCCATCCCTGGGCCCACCGCAGGCACGGCCCATCCCTGGGCTCACAGCAGGCACGGCCCATCTCTGGGCCCACAGCAGGCACGGCCCATCCCTGGGCCCACAGCAAGCACGGCCCATCTCTGGGCTCACAGCAGGCACGGCCCATCCCTGGGCTCACAGAAGGCACGGCACATCCCTGGGCTCACAGCAGGCACGGCCCATCCCTGGGCCCACAGCAGGCACGGCCCATCTCTGGGCCCACAGCAGGCACGGCCCATCACTGGGCTCACAGCAGGCACGGCCCATCTCTGGGCTCACAGCAAGCACGGCCCATCCCTGGGCTCACAGCAGGCACGGCCCATCTCTGGGACCACAGCAGGCACAGCTCATCCCTGGGCTCACAGCAGGCACGGCCCATCCCTGGGCCCACAGCAGGCACGGCCCATTCCTGGGCTCACAGCAGGCACGGCCCATCCCTTGGCCCACAGCAGGCACGGCCCATCGCTGGGCCACAGCAGGCACGGCCCATCCGTGGGCTAACAGCAGGCACGGCCCATCCCTGGGCCCACAGCAGGCACGGCCCATCCCTGGGCTCACAGCAGGCACGGCCCATCTCTGGGCCCACAGCAGGCATGGCCCATCCCTGGGCCCACAGCAGGCACGGCCCATCCCTGGGCTCACACCAGGCACGGCCCATCCAAGGGCCCACAACAGGCACGGCCCATATCTGGGCCCACAGCAGGCAAGGCCCATCCCTGGGCTCACAACAGGCACGGCCCATCTCTGGGACCACAGCAGGCACAGCCCATCTCTGGGCTCACTGCAGGCACGGCCCATCCCTGGGCCCACAGCAGGCACGGCCCATCTCTGGGCCCACAGCAGGCACGGCCCATCCCTGGGCTCACAGCAGGCACGGCTCATCTCTGGGCTCACAGCAAGCACAGCCCATTCCTGGGCTCACAGCAGGCACGGCCCATCCCTGGGCCCACAGCAGGCACGGCCATCTCTGGGCCCACAGCAGGCATGGCCCATCCCTGGGCTCACAGCCGGCACGGTCCATCTCTGGGCCCACAGCAGGCACAGCCCGTCTCTGGGCTCACAGCAGGCACGGCCCATCCCTGGGCTCACAGCAGGCACGGCCCATCTCTGGGCCCACAGCAGGCACGGCCCATCCCTGGGCCCACAGCAGGGACGGCCCATCCCTGGGCTCATAACAGGCACGGCCCAGCCCTGGGCTCACAGCAGGCACGGCCCATCCCTGGGCTCACAGCAGGCACGGCCCATCCCTGGGCCCACAGCAGGCACGGCCCATCCCTGGGCTCATAACAGGCACGGCCCAGCCCTGGGCTCACAGCAGGCACGGCCCATCCCTGGGCCCACAGCAGGCAGGCCCCATCTCTGGGCCCACAGCAGGCGCGGCCCATCCCTTGGCCGCAGCAGGCACGGCCCAGCCCTGGGCCCACAGCAGGCACGGCCCATCCCTGGGCTCACAGCAGGCACGGCTCATCCCTGGGCTCACAGCAGGCACGGCCCATCCCTGGGCCCAAAGCAGGCACGGCCCATCCCTGGGCTCACTGCAAGCACGGCCCATCCCTGGGCCCACAGCAGGCACGGCCCATCCCTGGGCTCACAGCAGGCACGGCCCATCCCTGGGCCCACAGCAGGCACGGCCCATCGCTGGGCCACAGCAGGCACGGCCCATCCCTGGGATCACACGAGGCACGGCCCATCTCTGGGCCCACAGCAGGCAAGGCCCATCCCTGGGCCCACAGCAGGCACGGCCCATCCCTGGGCTCACACCAGGCACGGCCCATCCCTGGGCCCACAACAGGCACGGCTGATCTCTGGGCCCACAGCAGGCACAGCCCATCTCTGGGCTTACAGCAGGCACGGCCCATCTCTGGGCTCACAGCAGGCACGGCCCATCCCTGGGCTCACAGCAGGCACGGCCCATCCCTGGGCTCACAGCAGGCACGGCCCATCCCTTGGCTCACAGCAGGCACGGCCCATCCCTGGGCCCACAGCAGGCACGGCCCATCCCTGGGCTCACAGCAGGCACGGCCCATCCCTGGGCCCAGAGCAGGCACGGCCCATCCCTGGGCTCACTGCAGGCACGGCCCATCCCTGGGCCCACAGCAGGCACGGGCCATCTCTGGGCCCACAGCAGGCACGGCCCATCCCTGGGCTCACAGCAGGCACGGCCCATCCCTGGGCCCACAGCAGGCACGGCCCATCTCTGGGCCCACAGCAGGCACGGCCCATCCCTGGGCCGCAGCAGGCACGGCCCACCCCTGGGCCCACAGCAGGCACGGCCCATCCCTGGGCCCACAGCAGGCCCGGCTCATCCCTGGGCTCACAGCAGGCACGGCCCATCCCTGGGCCCACAGCAGGCACGGCCCATCCCTGGGCTCACTGCAAGCACGGCCCATCCCTGGGCCCACAGCAGGCACGGCCCATCCCTGGGCTCACAGCAGGCACGGCCCATCCCTGGGCCCACAGCAGGCACGGCCCATCGCTGGGCCACAGCAGGCACGGCCCATCCCTGGGCTCACACCAGGCACGGCCCATCTCTGGGCCCACAGCAGGCAAGGCCCATCCCTGGCCCCACAGCAGGCACGGCCCATCCCTGGGCTCACACCAGGCACGGCCCATCCCTGGGCCCGCAACAGGCACGGCCCATCTCTGGGCCCACAGCAGGCACAGCCCATCTCTGGGCTCACAGCAGGCACGGCCCATCCCTGGGCTCACAGCAGGCACGGCTCATCCCTGGGCTCACAGCAGGCACGGCCCATCCCTGGGCCCACAGCAGGCACGGCCCATCCCTGGGCTCACAGCAGGCACGGCCCATCTCTGGGCCCACAGCAGGCACAGCCCATCCCTGGGCTCACAGCAGGCACGGCCCATCCCTGGGCTCACAACAGGCACGGCCCATCCCTGGGCCCACAGCAAGCACGGCCCATCTCTGGGCTCACAGCAGGCACGGCACATCGCTGGGCTCACTGCAGGCACGGCCCGTCACTGGGCCCACAGCAGGCACGGGCCATCTCTGGGCCCACAGCAGGCACGGCCCATCCCTGGGCTCACAGCAGGCACGGCCCATCTCTGGGCTCACAGCAAGCACGGCACATTCCTGGGCTCACAGCAGGCACGGCCCATCCCTGGGCCCACAGCAGGCACGGCCCATCTCTAGGCCCACAGCAGGCACGGCCCATCCCTGGGCCCACCGCAGGCACGGCCCATCCCTGGGCTCACAGCAGGCACGGCCCATCTCTGGGCCCACAGCTGGCACAGCCCATCTCTGGGCTCACAGCAGTCACGGCCCATCCCTGGGCTCACAGCAGGCACGGCCCATCCCTGGGCTCACAACAGGCACGGCCCATCCCTGGGCCCACAGCAAGCACGGCCCATCTCTGGGCTCACAGCAGGCACGGCCCATCCCTGGGCTCACAGCAGGCACGGCTCATCCCTGGGCTCACAGCAGGCACGGCCCATCCCTGGGCCCACAGCAGGCACGGCCCATCCCTGGGCTCACAACAGGCACGGGCCATCCCTGGGCTCACAGCAGGCACGGCCCATCTCTGGGCTCACAGCAAGCACGGCCCATCCCTGGGCTCACAGCAGGCACGGCCCATCTCTGGGCCCACAGCAGGCACGGCCCATCTCTGGGCTCACAGCAGGCACGGCCCATCCCTGGGCTCACAGCATGCATGGCACATCCCTGGGCTCACAGCAGGCACGGCCCATCCCTGGGCCCACAGCAGGCACGGCCCATCTCTGGGCCCACAGCAGGCACGGCCCATCCCTGGGCTCACAGCAGGCACGGCCCATCTCTGGGCTCACAGCAAGCACGGCCCATCCCTGGGCTCACAGCAGGCACGGCCCATCTCTGGGCCCACAGCAGGCACAGCCCATCTCTGGGCTCACAGCAGGCACGGCCCATCCCTGGGCTCACAGCGGGCACGGCCCATCCCTGGGCCCACAGCAGGCACGGCCCATCCCTAGGCTGACAGCAGGCACAGCCCATCTCTGGGCCCACAGCAGGCACGGCCCATCCCTGGGCCCACAGCAAGCACGGCCCATCTCTGGGCTCACAGCAGGCACGGCCCATCCCTGGGCTCACAACAGGCACGGCCCATCCCTGGGCCCACATCAAGCACGGCCCATCTCTGGGCTCACAGCAGGCACGGCCCATCCCTGGGCTCACAGCAGGCACGGCCCATCTCTGGGCCCACAGCAGGCACAGCCCATCCATGGGCTCACAGCAGGCACGGCCCATCCCTGGGCTCACAACAGGCACGGCCCATCCCTGGGCCCACAGCAAGCACGGCCCATCTCTGGGCTCACAGCAGGCACGGCACATCCCTGGGCTCACTGCAGGCACGGCCCGTCACTGGGCCCACAGCAGGCACGGGCCATCTCTGGGCCCACAGCAGGCACGGCCCATCCCTGGGCTCACAGCAGGCACGGCCCATCTCTGGGCTCACAGCAAGCACGGCACATTCCTGGGCTCACAGCAGGCACGGCCCATCCCTGGGCCCACAGCAGGCACGGCCCATCTCTAGGCCCACAGCAGGCACGGCCCATCCCTGGGCCCACCGCAGGCACGGCCCATCCCTGGGCTCACAGCAGGCACGGCCCATCTCTGGGCCCACAGCAGGCACAGCCCATCTCTGGGCTCACAGCAGTCACGGCCCATCCCTGGGCTCACAGCAGGCACGGCCCATCCCTGGGCTCACAACAGGCACGGCCCATCCCTGGGCCCACAGAAAGCACGGCCCATCTCTGGGCTCACAGCAGGCACGGCCCATCCCTGGGCTCACAACAGGCACAGCCCATCCCTGGGCCCACAGCAAGCACGGCCCATCTCTGGGCTCACAGCAGGCACGGCCCAACCCTGGGCTCACAGCAGGCACGGCACATCCCTGGGCTCACAGCAGGCACGGGCCATCCCTGGGCTCACAGCAGGCACGGCCCATCTCTGGGCTCACAGCAAGCACGGCCCATCCCTGGGCTCACAGCAGGCACGGCCCATCTCTGGGCCCAAAGCAGGCACAGCCCATCTCTGGGCTCACAGCAGGCACGGCCCATCCCTGGGCTCACAGCATGCATGGCACATCCCTGGGCTCACAGCAGGCACGGCCCATCCCTGGGCCCACAGCAGGCACGGCCCATCTCTGGGCCCACAGCAGGCAAAACCCATCCCTGGGCTCACAGCAGGCACGGCCCATCTCTGGGCCCACAGCAGGAACAGCCCATCTCTGGGCTCACAGCAGGCACGGCCCATCCCTGGGCTCACAGCGGGCACGCCCCATCCCTGGGCCCACAGCAGGCACGGCCCATCCCTAGGCTCACAGCAGGCACGGCCCATCTCTGGGCCCACAGCAGGCACGGCCCATCCCTGGGCCCACAGCAAGCACGGCCCATCTCTGGGCTCACAGCAGGCACGGCCCATCCCTGGGCTCACAACAGGCACGGCCCATCCCTGGGCCCACAGCAAGCACGGCCCATCTCTGGGCTCACAGCAGGCACGGCCCATCCCTGGGCTCACAGCAGGCACGGCACATCCCTGGGCTCACAGCAGGCACGGGCCATCCCTGGGCTCACAGCAGGCATGGCCCATCTCTGGGCTCACAGCAAGCACGGCCCATCCCTGGGCTCACAGCAGGCACGGCCCATCTCTGGGCCCACAGCAGGCACAGCCCATCTCTGGGCTCACAGCAGGCACGGCCCATCCCTGGGCTCACAGCATGCATGGCACATCCCTGGGCCCACAGCAGGCACGGCCCATCCCTGGGCCCACAGCAGGCACGGCCCATCTCTGGGCCCACAGCAGGCACCGCCCATCCCTGGGCTCACAGCAGGCACGGCCCATCTCTGGGCCCACAGCAGGCACAGCCCATCTCTGGGCTCACAGCAGGCACGGCCCATCCCTGGGCTCACAGCGGGCACGGCCCATCCCTGGGCCCACAGCAGGCACGGCCCATCCCTAGGCTCACAGCAGGCACGGCCCATCTCTGGGCCCACAGCAGGCACGGCCCATCCCTGGGCTCACGTCAGGCACAGCCCATCCCTGGGCTCACAGCAGGCACGGCCCATCCCTGGGCTCACAGCAGGCACGGCCCATCCCTGGGCTCACTGCAAGCACGGCCCATCCCTGGCCCACAGCAGGCACGGTCCATCTCTGGGCCCACAGCAGGCACGGCCCATCCCTGGGCTCACAGCAGGCATGGCCCATCTCTGGGCCCACAGCAGGCACGGCCCATCTCTGGGCCCACAGCAGGCACGGCCCATCCCTGGGCTCACTGCAGGCACGGCCCATCCCTGGCCCGCAGCAGGCACGGCCCATCTCTGTGCCCACAGCAGGCACGGCCCATCCCTGGCCTCACAGCAGGCACGGCCCATCTCTGGGCTCACAGCATGCACGGCCCATCCCTGGGCTCACAGCAGGCACGGTCCATCTCTGGGCCCACAACAGGCACGGCCCATCCCTGGGCCCACAGCAGGCACGGCCCATCCCTGGGCCCACAGCAGGCACGGCCCATCCCTGGGCCCACAGCAGGCACGGCCCATCCCTGGGCCCACAGCAGGCACGGCCCATCTCTGGGCTCACAGCAGGCACGGCCCATCCCTGGGCTCACAGCAGGCACGACCCATCTCTGGGCCCACAGCAGGCACGGCCCATCCCTGGGTCCACAGCAGGCACAGCACATCCCTGGGCCCACAGCAGGCACGGCCCATCCCTGGGCTCACAGCAGGCACGACCCAATTTCCTACGGCTATTTTGCTTGCACCAAGCCAAGTGGGCAGGATGAGAAATACTTTGGTGGTTTGGATGATTTGGAGGGGGAAGGAGTGTATCCTGAGGGAACACCAAAGACAGGGTGAGCTCACCGGTTTCTTCAACCTCCATCCTCGCCCCAGAATCTGCAGTCACCGTCCCAAACTGCAGTTATGATGAGGAAAGCCAATGGACCCATCTTAGTTCATCCATCCAGAGACACCCTACAGTTAACTGCCTCTTTCCGGAAGGTTCTGACTCTGACTGGGGTACGGGTCCTCTCCTCTCCTGAAGGTGCTGACTCTCACTGGGGTACGGGTTCCCTCCTCTCCTGAAGGTGTTGACTCTCACTGGGGTAAGGGTCGCCTCCTCTCCTGAAGGTGCTGACTCTCACTGGGGTACGGGTCCCCTCCTCTCCTGAAGGCGCTGACTCTCACTGGGGTACAGGTCCCCTCCTCTCCTGAAGGTGCTGACTCTCACTGGGGCACGGGTCCCCTCCTCTCCTGAAGGTGCTGACTCTCACTGGGGTACGGGTCCCCTCCTCTCCTGAAGGTCCCCTCCTCTCCTGAAGGTGTTGACTCTCACTGGGTTACGGGTCCCCTCCTCTCCTGAAGGTGTTGACTCTCACTGGGGTAAGGGTCCCCTCCTCTCCTGAAGGTGCTGACTCTCACTGGGGTACGGGTCCCCTCCTCTACTGAAGGTGTTGACTCTCACTGGGGTACGGGTCCCCTCCTCTCCTGAAGGTGCGGACTCTCACTGGGGTACGGGTCCCCTCCTCTCCTGAAGGTGTGGACTCTCACTGGGGGTACGGGTCCCCTCCTCTCCTGAAGGAGCTGACTCTCACTGGTGTACGGATCCCCTCCTCTCCTGAAGGTGCTGACTCTCACTGGGGTGCGGGTCCCCTCCTCTCCTGAAGGTGCTGACTCTCACTGGTGTAATGGTATCAGCAAATAGTGATGTTATTTGCCTGTTTGATTATCATGCCTTACCAGCATAGTTGCATGTATTGATTACTTATGCCTGACCAGCAGAGGTCATGTGAGAGACAAGCAGGAGTTTAGTTTCAGTTTCGTTCTAGATGCATCACTGGCATGGTGTCTCCTGAAATGCTGTATAAAGAGTTGAACAAGCTTTAGATTAAAAGACATTCTCTTTCATAAATGTCTCGTCATTGAACCCACAAAGAAATCAATATATGGTGTCAGAAGTGATTGAAAGAGATGAAGAGAAAAAATCTGAAGTTAAATCAGCTCTCCACAAATTAGCAAGCCAAAAGAGAACACCGTTGCTTACCATTGGAGAATAGCTAACGAAGTGAAAAAATGGAAGGTTTACACCCACCGGCGACGCTTCAGTTGACAGGTAATGTGGCTGAAAATTGGAGGAGATTCAAACAACGTTTAGAGTTGTATTTAGCGGCAATCGGAGCTGACGAGAAAAGTAATAAAAAGAAATCGTCACTGTTCTTACATGTCGTGGGTGATGAAGCGCTGGAGGTGTATAATAACTTCACATTCGCTGTTGATGGAGACAAAATGAAGCTAGAAAAAATAATGGAACAGTTTGAGGCCTACTGCATACCTAAACGTAACGTGACGTTTGAAAGGCACAGATTTTTCACATGTGTACAGAAAATGGGTGAGACTATTGATCAGTATGTGACTGAACTGAGAAACAGAAGCAAATCGTGTGAATTTGGGGGACTGACAGACTCGCTGATAAAAGACAGACTGGTGTGTGGTATTCCGGATAATGGTCTAAGGGAAAGACTGCTAAGAGAGCAAGATCTAGACCTGGGAAAAGCCATAGCACTGTGTAGGGCTACAGAGACTGTAAAGTTGCAGGCAAAGGAGCTGTTCAGTGACAGTAGCTGCTACGTGGATGCAGTGAGAAAGAACGGACACAAACCGTTTAACAAAAAGAGCGCCAATGTGAAAAAAGAGGCGTGGCCAGCGAACGAAAATGAAAGGGACAATCGAAAGTCATGTAGTCGATGCGGTACACGGCATCCACCAAGAAAGTGTCCAGCATATGGTAAAACATGCAATAGTTGCAACAAGAACAACCATTATGCCTGTTGCTGCAAGAACCAAGTGCAACAAAGCAAGGTCCATGCAGTAGATGAAAGCGACATAGAGGAGTTTTATGTAGATGTTGTGTCTGAAAACAAAAAAGAAGAAAGAGACTGGATGTTGACACTAAAAGTGAATGACATACATATTCCATTTAAATTGGATACTGGAGCACAAGTTAATGTGATATCAGAGACTGATTTTAAGAAAATTAGACCCAGACCAAAGATACATGGAATAAAAGTGAAAGTGACAGGATACTCAGGTACTGATATACCAGTGAAAGGAAGATGCATTGTCAAAGTAACACACAAGGACAGAGAGCACACGCTAGCATTAATCGTGGTGCCAAAGGATGTGCAAGCCATACTAGGTTTAAAAGCCTGTGAGAGACTGAACCTGGTAAAGAGAGTCCTCGTTGTGGAAAGCGAAGGAGAGACAGTCTATGATGAACTCATGAAAGAGTACAACGACCTATTTAAGGGTCTAGGCTGCATTCCAGGAGAACACGCGATCAGAGTAGATAAAAGTATGACACCGGTCATACATCCATGCAGAAAAGTCCCATTTGCTCTTCAAAAGCAACTGAAGGCAGAGTTGGACAGGATGGAAAGCCTGAACGTGATTCGGAAGATAGATGAGCCAACTGAGTGGGTGAGTTCCCTCGTCGTAGTGGACAAAAAGAATGGAAAGCTCAGAATTTGCCTGGATCCAAGAGATCTAAACAGAGCAATAAAGAGAGAGCACTTCAAGCTTCCTACACGTGAGGAAATCATGTCACAGTTTGCAAATGCAAAGTATTTCAGCAAGTTAGATGCATCATCAGGACTTTGGCAGATGAAATTGGATGAAGCAAGTTCAAGACTGTGCACGTTCAACAGTCCATTTGGCAGATACAGATTCCTATGGTTACCATTTGGCATTGCCTCAGCTCCTGAAGTGTATCACAAAACTATCCATATGATCTATGAGCACCTGGAGGGAGTTGATACATCAATGGATGACATCATAGTATGGGGAACCACGAGAACTGAGCATGACGAGAGACTGAAAAAAGTGCTGGAAGCAAGAAGGAAAACAAACCTGAAGCTGAATAGAGAGAAATGCCAGCTCGGGGTGACAGAACTGACATTCGTGGGAGATATCCTTATCAGACCAGATCCCAGAAAGGTGTCTGCCATTGAGAATATGCCAAAGCAACAATGCAAAAAGGACGTGCAGAGGTTTAATGGAATGATCAACTACATGGGGAAATTCATATCCAACCTCTCAGAAAAGATGGCGCCACTGAGAAGACTAACTGAAAAGAACATAGAATGGCAATGGAATCATGAGCATGAGAAGTCATGGAGCGATCTAAAGAAACTGCTCACAGAGGAACCAGTTCTGAGGTTTTATGACCCAGCGAGACCCATCAAGATATCATCAGATGCATCACAGAGTGGGCTCGGTGCCGTTCTTCTGCAAAAATATGACTACTGGCAACCTATTGCATATGCATCGCGCTCAATGACAGACGCGGAGACGCGATATACTCAAATAGAAAAGGAGCTGCTCAGCATCACATATGCCTGTGAAAGATTTCACCAGTTTGTGGCAGGACAAGCAATCAGTGTAGAGACTGACCATAAGCCCTTGGTTGCATTGTTCCAAAAGCCACTAAATAGCTGTCCGCTTAGAATATAAAGAATGATGATCAGGCTGCAATGCTATACACTGAATGTTGCGTACACACCGGGTAAGCTGATGTATACAGCAGACACGTTGTCCAGAGCTGTTGACCCAGGAGAGCCCGCAAACACAGTGAAAAGATTGAAGTACAAGGCAAAAGACAGTGGAACTGACTTCTACCAGAGCATGCTTGTTGTGATAAAAATGCTAACTTCCGGGAAGTTATGTCATCACTTCCTGTGAACTATGAACTATGAACTGTGTAATTACCTCACTTCCTGTAAATGTCACTTCCTGTTGGACTGGTATAAATACTGGTCTGTCAGTATTGTAAGAGGCTTCTACCAGAGGCATGGTAAAGACCTCTCTTGTATATAGTGTGTTTATAAGTTACTTAAAGCTTACTTTAAAGTTACTTGATGGTAAGTCTCCTTTTTCTTACATCAATTTAAGTAACTTAGTATTTACACTGACAAATACTAGACCTTCAGACAAACTCGGAAGTTAAGGATCCAGGGAACCACCCATCATGGAGAAAATCCTTAGACCTATTCGTCTGGACTTGGACCCGAATACACCAGCAGCTGGCAGGGTATGGAAGCATTGGTATCGTACTTTTGAGAATTTTCTGGATGAATGTAAAGTGGATGCTCCTGCTAAATTGAAGATACTTGTCAATTATGTGACCCCAAAAGTGTTCGAATATGTTGATGACTGGGATAATTACGAAGAGGTGATTCGGGCACTTAAGAAACTGTATGCGAAGACCCCAAATGAGGTCTATGCTAGACATCTACTGGCCACAGCCCGACAAGGGCCAGGGGAATCAATTGACGAATTCCTGCAAGAACTTCGCAGGCTCAGCGTAGATTGTAACTTTCAGGCAGCCTCAGCTGAGCTGTACCGCCAAGAAATGATTCGTGATGCTTTCATCTGCGGGATTGCCTCTCCATTTATACGCCAGCGTCTACTAGAAAGTAAAACACTTGAGCTACAAAAAGCTTTTGAACTAGCTTGTTCACTGGATTTGGCAAAGAGAAATGCAGACCTCTATCAGCTGCCCAGATCTCGATCTGCTGCTGTAGCTGCAACCAGACAATTTAAGCGGTCTCAGGTGAACCCTATCATGGGGGAATCTAATTCTGATAATTCTGATGAAGAAGAGGAGGACGACCCCACTTTAGCAGCCTCTTGGCAATCTAGGAAGGAATGCTTCTTTTGTGGAGATGCTTTTCACCCTAGGAAAACCTGCCCTGCTCGCAATGCAATCTGCAGTTATTGCGGGAAAAAAGGACACTTTGCTAAAGTTTGCCTATCAAGGGCCTCTACGAGGGCCAATCCAGCTAAGGCCTACCGAACTGCCCCAATTAGGGCCTATCAAGATGCTCCAGCTAGGACCTATCAAGCTTCCTCTCGAGCTCTCTCCCGAAGAAGCACACCGAGAGTTTTAGCCACTCTCTGTGCAACGACACCAATTACAGCTGCTTGCCCACAGAACCTGTCTCAGGCAGCCACAAAAATTTCAATTAAAGGGCATACCTTAGATGCCTTAATTGACTCAGGAAGTACTGATAGTTTCATTAAGGAACAGATTGTTGCGAAATTGAAACTACATGTCTTCCCATCGGACCAGGCAATTGCGATGGCCCAGTCATCACTTAATACCAGAATCTCCGGCTTTTGTGTTGTTGATATGACACTTCATGGTCGTATGTATCCCTCCACCCGACTTTCAGTGCTCAAAGACTTATGTAGTGATCTCCTCTTAGGGCTGGACTTCCAAAAACAGCATAAGAAACTCACCATTGAGTTTGGTGGATCCAAACCCGGACTTACTATTTCTAATATACCATCTAAATTACCATTTTGTGCATTATCAGCAGCTTCACTTGATGAACCCTCATTATTTGCCAGTATTCCGCCTCAATGCCAACCGATAATAACGAAATCGCGGCGCTTTAATCAGGGAGACCAATCTTTTATTGCGGCTGAAATCTCTCGACTTCTAGCAGAGGATATCATTGAACCATGTTCGTCGCCCTGGCGGGCTCAAGTCGTCATTGTCAAGAACCCTCTAAAACCTCACAAACAGCGACTATGCATCGATTATTCGCAAACCATCAATCAATATACCGACTTGGACGCCTACCCATTGCCACGCATTGATGATATGGTTAATAAACTGGCCGAATACAAAGTGTTCTCAACTTACGATTTAAAAAGTGCCTATCATCAGTTACCCTTGAAGGTCTCAGATAAGCAGTACACAGCCTTTGAGGCTAATGGACGGCTGTACCAATTTCGTCGCCTCCCATTCGGGGTTACTAATGGAGTGGCTGTCTTTCAACGGGCAATGGATGGCCTGGTTAAGCAGGAAAACCTAAGGGACACTTTTCCCTATCTTGATAACATTACCATTGCAGGTCACGATCAACAGGAACACGACTCCAACCTCCAAAAATTTCGGGATGCCCTCCATCGCCGTAATTTGACCCTGAATGAATCCAAATCTGTTGAGTCGCAACCGACCATCAACATCCTTGGCTACTGCGTAGGCAATGGTATCATTAAGCCAGACCCAGAAAGACTTCGCCCGCTCCAAGAGCTCCCGTCACCTAAGAATCCGGCTTCTTTACGTCGGGCTCTCGGTCTGTTTGCATACTACGCTAAATGGATTCCTCATTTTTCGGACAAAATCCAACCCTTGCTGCATGCTAGATCATTTCCACTGGGAACAGCGGCTGTTGCAGCCTTTAACCTTCTCAAAAAACAGTTGGAGAAAGCGGCTCTTCACTCCATCGATGAGAATCTCCCTTTCGTGGTTGAATGTGATGCCTCGGAGGTGGCGATCTCGGCTACTCTGAATCAGGAAGGTCGTCCTGTAGCATTTATGTCCAGGACCTTACAAGGTGCCGAGCTACATTATCCTCCGGTTGAGAAAGAAGCCACAGCCATCATAGAGGCAGTACGGAAGTGGAACCATTTTCTAGCTCGCCAGCATTTTACATTGATCACGGACCAACGATCAGTCGCCTTCATGCTCGATAATCGAAAACGAACCAAAATTAAGAATAATAAAATACAACTTTGGAGGATGGAACTGGCCTCTTTTGGTTATACCATTCTCTATCGGCCTGGCAAGGAGAATGTGGCCCCGGACACCCTCACACGGGCATTCTGCTCCACTATGTCATCCTCCACTCTCATGGATGTCCACAATGGTTTGTGTCATCCTGGCGTTACGCGCATGCTACATTTCGTACGATCACGGAATCTCCCTTTTTCCACTGGAGATGTAAAAAAAATATGCTCAGAATGCCGGCTTTGTGCGGAATTAAAACCTCAGTTCTTCCGCCCCTCAGATGGTATACTCATACATGCAACCCAACCGATGCAACGACTTAGCATCGATTTTAAGGGCCCAGTGCCCTCTTCAACTCGGAACACATATTTGCTCACCATGATCGACGAATATTCACGTTTTCCGTTTGCCTTCCCCTGCTCCAATATGCTGGCGTCCACAGTAATCTGCTGCCTTGAGCAGGTATTTTCTCTCTGTGGCATGCCGGCTTATATTCACTCAGATCGGGGTCCATCCTTTATGTCAAGGGAACTCAAGGACTACCTCTCAGAACGGGGAATTGCTACAAGCAAAACAACACCATACCATCCCATCGGAAATGGGCAGGTAGAGAGGTATAACGGTATCATCTGGAATTCCGTACGTCTCGCTTTAAGATCTCGGGGCCTACCAGACCAGCAATGGGAAACAGTGCTTCCGGATGCATTGCACTCTATACGGTCCCTGCTTTCTACAGCCACAAATACTACACCTCATGAGCGGTTCTTTGGATTCCAGCGTCGCTCATCTCATGGAACATCACTCCCGTCATGGCTAACTACTCCTGGACCTGTATTACTCCGAAGATACGTTCGGACGTCTAAAAATGACCCTCTTGTAGACGAGGTCGAACTAACCGATGCCAACCCCACCTATGCAAACATACGATATTCCGACGGCCGAGAATCTACCGTATCATTACGGGATCTGGCTCCCTGCCCACCAGGACCTAGTGGGACATCGGGTGATGGCATTTCACCAGGAAGCTCTTGGGACCTATCGGGTACCCCTCTCCAGGATCCTGATCGGACACCAACTAGCTTGGTGCCGGTAGAACCCCGTGCTCAAGGTTACGACCCTCCCAGTACCGCGCATGAAAGTACTGATCCGCCACAGACCAGCTCTGCACCTCCCTCTGAACAGAGGCAGTCCGACTTTGAACCTATTGGGGCTCGTACTCGAAGCCATGATCTCCCCGACCCTTCACAGGGCAATCCAGGCCACACAGACTCTGACCAATGGCCAACCGCATGTAAGCGGACCAGCGACCCTCTACGACGGGAATCCAAACGGGTGCGACTCTTCCTTGTTCGGCGGCTACGGACCAAAAGGTAGACCACAGCCTCCTAATCCTGCAGGAGGGAAGAATGTGATAAAAATGCTAACTTCCGGGAAGTTATGTCATCACTTCCTGTGAACTATGAACTATGAACTGTGTAATTACCTCACTTCCTGTAAATGTCACTTCCTGTTGGACTGGTATAAATACTGGTCTGTCAGTATTGTAAGAGGCTTCTACCAGAGGCATGGTAAAGACCTCTCTTGTATATAGTGTGTTTATAAGTTACTTAAAGCTTACTTTAAAGTTACTTGATGGTAAGTCTCCTTTTTCTTACATCACTTGTATACCGCACAACGCCGCTCGAGTGTGGTAAGTCACCAGCCCAACTCCTTATGGGACGTCGGCTAAGGTCAAACCTACCCATCCCGGAGAACCTCCTGAAAACAAAAGAGGGGGAGAAAGTGAGGAAGTTCAAAGAGCAAAAGAAAGAAAAGCAAAAGTACTACTATGACAGAGGAACACAAAACCTACCTGAACTCCACACTGGTGACTAAGTAAGGTTCAAAGACAAAACAAACACATGGACTCAGAAGGGAACTGCCCTGAGTGAAGTTCAACCAAGATCATACACCATTCAGACAGATGAGGGTGCTGTTCTGAGAAGAAATCGTCGGGATCTTCTCATGGGACCAGCCACAGCAGGTCAAGAGACTGATACGGTTGAACAACCTGATCACACAGCTGAGAACCAATCATCTGAGGCAACAACTCAGATTCAAGGACAATCAATCAGAAAATCCTCAAGACACGTGAAGCCTCCTGAGAGACTCATTGAGCAAATTTAAGGACTATTGTTACAGAAGGAAGTAATGTTATCTTATTCTTTCTTCAAGTTCTAGTGTATTTATATATTTCATGTGAACACACAAAGCAAGCTTAAAAAACCTTGATAATGATAATGTTAATGTAAGTTCATTAAGTGTTACAGTTAAAATGCAGATTAATACAAAGAAAACATGTTGTTAGTTAAAAGTAAAATACTTTTGTTTTAAGAAAGGGAGATGTAATGATATCAGCAAATAGTGATGTTATTTGCCTGTTTCATTATCATGCCTTACCAGCACAGTTGCATGTATTGATTACTTATGCCTGACCAGCAGAGGTCATGTGAGAGACAAGCAGGAGTTTAGTTTCAGTTTCGTTCGAGATGCATCACTAGCATGGAATCTCCTGAAATGCTGTATAAAGAGTTGAACAAGCTTTAGATTAAAAGACATTCTCTTTCATAAATGTCTCGTCATTGAACCAACAAAGAAATCAATACAACTGGGGTATGGGTCCCCTCCTCTCCTGAAGGTGCTGACTCTTCACTGGGGTACGGGTCCCCTCCTCTCCTGAAGGTGCTGACTCTGACTGGGGTACAGGTCCCCTCCTCTCCGGAAGGTTCTGACTCTCACTGGGGTACGGGTCCCCTCATCTCCTGAAGGAGCTGACTCTCACTGGGGTACGGGTCCCCTCCTCTCCTGAAGGTGCTGACTCTCACTGGGGTACGGGTCCCCTCCTCTCCTGAAGGTGCTGACTCTCACTGGGGTACGGGTCCCCTCCTCTCCTGAAGGTGCTGACTCTCACTGGGGTACGGGTCCCCTCCTCTCCTGAAGGTGCTGACTCTCACTGGGGTATGGGTCCCCTCCTCTCCTGAAGGTGCTGACTCTCACTGGGGTACGGGTCCCCTCCTCTCCTGAAGGTGCTGACTCTTCACTGGGGTATGGGTCCCCTCCTCTCCCGAAGGTGCTGACTCTCACTGGGATACGGGTCCCCTCCTCTCCTGAAGGTGCTGAATCTCACTGGGGTATGGGTCCCCTCCTCTCCTGAAGGTGCTGACCCTCACTGGAGTGCGGGTCCCCTCCTCTCCTGAAGGCGCTGACTCTCACTGGGGTACAGGTTCCCTCCTCTCCTGAAGGCGCTGACTCTCACTGGGGTACGGGTCCCCTCCTCTCCTGAAGGTGCTGACTCTCACTGGGGTACGGGTCCCCTCCTCTCCTGAAGGCGCTGACTCTCACTGGGGTACGGGTCCCCTCCTCTCCTGAAGGTGCTGAATCTTCACTGGGGTACGGGTCCCCTCCTCTCCTGAAGGTGCTGACTCTCACTGGGATACGGGTCCCCTCCTCTCCTGAAGGTGCTGACTCTCACTGGGGTACGTGTCCCCTCCTCTCCTGAAGGTGCTGAATCTCACTGGGCTACGGGTCCCCTCCTCTCCTGAAGGTGCTGACTCTCACTGGGGTACGGGTCCCCTCCTCTCCTGAAGGCGTTGAATCTCACTGGGGTACGGGTCCCCTGCTCTCCTGAAGGTGCTGACTCTCACTGGGGTACGGGTCCCCTCCTCTCCTGAAGGTGCTGACTCTCACTGGGGTACGGGTCCCCTCCTCCCCTGAAGGTGCTGACTCTCACTGGGGTACGGGTCCCCTCCTCTCCTGAAGGTGCTGACTCTCACTGGGGTACGGGTCCCCTCCTCTCCTGAAGGTGCTGACTCTTCACTGGAGTATGGGTCCCCTCCTCTCCTGAAGATGCTGACTCTCACTGGGGTATGGGTCCCCTCCTCTCCTGAAGGTGCTGACTCTCACTGGGGTACGGGTCCTCTCCTCTCCTGAAGGTGCTGACTCTCACTGGGGTACGGATCCCCTCCTCTCCGGATGGTTCTGCTCTCACTTGGGTACAGGTCCCCTCCTCTCCTGAAGGTGCTGACTCTCACTGGGGTACGGGTCCCCTCCGCTCCTGAAGGTGCTGACTCTCACTGGGGTACGGGTTCCCTCCTCTCCTGAAGGTGCTGACTCTCACTGGGGTACGGGTCCCCATCTCTCCTGAAGGCGCTGACTCTCACTGGGGTACGGGTTCCCTCCTCTCCTGAAGGTGCTGACTGATGTGCCTCATTGAATCCGCGACTCGACATTAACGGAGCAAAGCAAGGCTTTTATTAACTCAGAAAGTAATACACATTGGAGAAGTGTCTCTCATCCAGAGATCTGCTGTACTGCTGTGAGACACGCTGGGGCTTGCTTAAGTAGGGGCCAGGTATGGGCAGTGCCCTACACACAATACAATACAGGTAAGGAAATGAAACTGAAACTAAAATAAACACAGGGAATACAGTGCCTGATGAATGGCATATTTCATCACACTGACTCTCACTGGGGTACGTGTCCCCTCCTCTCCTGAAGGTGCTGACTCTCACTGGGTAACGGGTCCCCTCCTTTCCTGAAGGTGCTGCCTCTCACTGGGGTACGGGCCCCCTCCTCTCCTGAAGGTGCTGACTCTCACTGGGGTACGGGTCCCCTCCTCTCCTGTCGGTGCTGACTCTCACTGGGGTACGGGCCCCCTCCTCTCCTGAAGGCGCTGACTCTCACTGGGATACGGGTCCCCTCCTCTCCTGAAGGTGCTGACTCTCACTGGGGTACGGGTCCCCTCCTCTCCTGAAGGTGCTGACTCTCACTGGGTAACGGGTCCCCTCCTCTCCTGAAGGTGCTGACTCTTCACTGGAGTATGGGTCCCCTCCTCTCCTGAAGGTGCTGACTCTCACTGGGGTACGGGTCCCCTCCTCTCCTGAAGGTGCTGACTCTCACTGGGGTACGGGTCCCCTCCTCTCCTGAAGGTGCTGACTCTTCACTGGAGTATGGGTCCCCTCCTCTCCTGAAGGTGCTGACTCTCACTGGGGTATGGGTCCCCTCCTCTCCTGAAGGTGCTGACTCTCACTGGGGTACGGGTCCTCTCCTCTCCTGAAGGTGCTGACTCTCACTGGGGTACGGATCCCCTCCACTCCGGAAGGTTCTGCTCTCACTTGGGTACAGGTCCCCTCCTCTCCTGAAAGTGCTGACTCTCACTGGGGTACGGGTCCCCTCCGCTCCTGAAGGTGCTGACTCTCACTGGGGTACGGGTTCCCTCCTCTCCTGAAGGTGCTGACTCTCACTGGGGTACGGGTCCCCTCCTCTCCTGAAGGCGCTGACTCTCACTGGGGTACGGGTTCCCTCCTCTCCTGAAGGTGCTGACTGATGTGCCTCATTGAATCCGCGACTCGACATTAACGGAGCAAAGCAAGGCTTTTATTAACTCAGAAAGTAATACACATTGGAGAAGTGTCTCTCATCCAGAGATCTGCTGTACTGCTGTGAGACACGCTGGGGCTTGCTTAAGTAGGGGCCAGGTATGGGCGGTGCCCTACACACAATACAATACAGGTAAGGAAATGAAACTGAAACTAAACTAAACACAGGGAATACAGTGCCTGATGAATGGCATATTTCATCACACTGACTCTCACTGGGGTACGTGTCCCCTCCTCTCCTGAAGGTGCTGACTCTCACTGGGTAACATGGTCCCCTCCTTTCCTGAAGGTGCTGCCTCTCACTGGGGTACGGGCCCCCTCCTCTCCTGAAGGTGCTGACTCTCACTGGGGTACGGGTCCCCTCCTCTCCTGAAGGTGCTGACACTCACTGGGGTACGGGCCCCCTCCTCTCCTGAAGGCGCTGACTCTCACTGGGATACGGGTCCCCTCCTCTCCTGAAGGTGCTGACTCTCACTGGGGTACGGGTCCCCTCCTCTCCTGAAGGTGCTGACTCTCACTGGGGTTCGGGTCCCCTCCTCTCCTGAAGGTGCTGACTCTCACTGTGTAACGGGTCCCCTCCTCTCCTGAAGGTGCTGGCTCTCACTGGGGTACGGGCCCCCTCCTCTCCTGAAGGCGCTGACTCTCACTGGGGTACGGGTTCCCTCCTCTCCTGAAGGTGCTGACTGATGTGCCTCATTGAATCCGCGACTCGACATTAACGGAGCAAAGCAAGGCTTTTATTAACTCAGAAAGTAATACACATTGGAGAAGTGTCTCTCATCCAGAGATCTGCTGTACTGCTTTGAGACACGCTGGGGCTTGCTTAAGTAGGGGCCAGGTATGGGCGGTGCCCTACACACAATACAATACAGGTAAGGAAATGAAACTGAAACTAAACTAAACACAGGGAATACAGTGCCTGATGAATGGCATATTTCATCACACTGACTCTCACTGGGGTACGTGTCCCCTCCTCTCCTGAAGGTGCTGACTCTCACTGGGTAACGGGTCCGCTCCTTTCCTGAAGGTGCTGCCTCTCACTGGGGTACGGGCCCCCTCCTCTCCTGAAGGTGCTGACTCTCACTGGGGTACGGGTCCCCTCCTCTCCTGAAGGTGCTGACTCTCACTGGGGTACGGGCCCCCTCCTCTCCTGAAGGCGCTGACTCTCACTAGGATACGGGTCCCCTCCTCTCCTGAAGGTGCTGACTCTCACTGGGGTACGGGTCCCCTCCTCTCCTGAAGGTGCTGACTCTCACTGGGGTACGGGTCCCCTCCTCTCCTGAAGGTGCTGACTCTCACTGGGGTACGGGTCCCCTCCTCTCCTGAAGGTGCTGACTCTCACTGGGGTTCGGGTCCCCTCCTCTCCTGAAGGTGCTGACTCTCACTGGGTAACGGGTCCCCTCCTCTCCTGAAGGTGCTGACGCTCACTGGGGTACGGGTCCCCTCCTCTCCTGAAGGTGCTGACTCTCACTGGGGTACGGGTCCCCTCCTCTCCTGAAGGTGCTGACTCTTCACTGGAGTATGGGTCCCCTCCTTTCCTGAAGGTGCTGCCTCTCACTGGGGTACGGGCCCCCTCCTCTCCTGAAGGTGCTGACTCTTCACTGGAGTATGGGTCCCCTCCTTTCCTGAAGGTGCTGCCTCTCACTGGGGTACGGGCCCCCTCCTCTCCTGAAGGTGCTGACTCTCACTGGGGTACGGGTCCCCTCCTCTCCTGTCGGTGCTGACTCTCACTGGGGTACGGGCCCCCTCCTCTCCTGAAGGCGCTGACTCTCACTGGGATACGGGTCCCCTCCTCTCCTGAAGGTGCTGACTCTCACTGGGGTACGGGTCCCCTCCTCTCCTGAAGGTGCTGACTCTCACTGGGGTTCGGGTCCCCTCCTCTCCTGAAGGTGCTGATTCTCACTGGGTAACGGGTCCCCTCCTCTCCTGAAGGTGCTGACTCTTCACTGGAGTATGGGTCCCCTCCTCTCCTGAAGGTGCTGACTCTCACTGGGGTACGGGTCCCCTCCTCTCCTGAAGGTGCTGACTCTCACTGGGGTACGGGTCCCCTCCTCTCCTGAAGGTGCTGACTCTTCACTGGAGTATGGGTCCCCTCCTCTCCTGAAGGTGCTGACTCTCACTGGGGTATGGGTCCCCTCCTCTCCTGAAGGTGCTGACTCTCACTGGGGTACGGGTCCTCTCCTCTCCTGAAGGTGCTGACTCTCACTGGGGTACGGATCCCCTCCACTCCGGAAGGTTCTGCTCTCACTTGGGTACAGGTCCCCTCCTCTCCTGAAAGTGCTGACTCTCACTGGGGTACGGGTCCCCTCCGCTCCTGAAGGTGCTGACTCTCACTGGGGTACGGGTTCCCTCCTCTCCTGAAGGTGCTGACTCTCACTGGGGTACGGGTCCCCTCCTCTCCTGAAGGCGCTGACTCTCACTGGGGTACGGGTTCCCTCCTCTCCTGAAGGTGCTGACTGATGTGCCTCATTGAATCCGCGACTCGACATTAACGGAGCAAAGCAAGGCTTTTATTAACTCAGAAAGTAATACACATTGGAGAAGTGTCTCTCATCCAGAGATCTGCTGTACTGCTGTGAGACACGCTGGGGCTTGCTTAAGTAGGGGCCAGGTATGGGCGGTGCCCTACACACAATACAATACAGGTAAGGAAATGAAACTGAAACTAAACTAAACACAGGGAATACAGTGCCTGATGAATGGCATATTTCATCACACTGACTCTCACTGGGGTACGTGTCCCCTCCTCTCCTGAAGGTGCTGACTCTCACTGGGTAACAGGTCCCCTCCTTTCCTGAAGGTGCTGCCTCTCACTGGGGTACGGGCCCCCTCCTCTCCTGAAGGTGCTGACTCTCACTGGGGTACGGGTCCCCTCCTCTCCTGAAGGTGCTGACTCTCACTGGGGTACGGGCCCCCTCCTCTCCTGAAGGCGCTGACTCTCACTGGGATACGGGTACCCTCCTCTCCTGAAGGTGCTGACTCTCACTGGGGTACGGGTCCCCTCCTCTCCTGAAGGTGCTGACTCTCACTGGGGTTCGGGTCCCCTCCTCTCCTGAAGGTGCTGACTCTCACTGTGTAACGGGTCCCCTCCTCTCCTGAAGGTGCTGGCTCTCACTGGGGTACGGGCCCCCTCCTCTCCTGAAGGCACTGACTCTCACTGGGGTACGGGTTCCCTCCTCTCCTGAAGGTGCTGACTGATGTGCCTCATTGAATCCGCGACTCGACATTAACGGAGCAAAGCAAGGCTTTTATTAACTCAGAAAGTAATACACATTGGAGAAGTGTCTCTCATCCAGAGATCTGCTGTACTGCTGTGAGACACGCTGGGGCTTGCTTAAGTAGGGGCCAGGTATGGGCGGTGCCCTACACACAATACAATACAGGTAAGGAAATGAAACTGAAACTAAACTAAACACAGGGAATACAGTGCCTGATGAATGGCATATTTCATCACACTGACTCTCACTGGGGTACGTGTCCCCTCCTCTCCTGAAGGTGCTGACTCTCACTGGGTAACGGGTCCGCTCCTTTCCTGAAGGTGCTGCCTCTCACTGGGGTACGGGCCCCCTCCTCTCCTGAAGGTGCTGACTCTCACTGGGGTACGGGTCCCCTCCTCTCCTGAAGGTGCTGACTCTCACTGGGGTACGGGCCCCCTCCTCTCCTGAAGGCGCTGACTCTCACTGGGATACGGGTCCCCTCCTCTCCTGAAGGTGCTGACTCTCACTGGGGTACGGGTCCCCTCCTCTCCTGAAGGTGCTGACTCTCACTGGGGTTCGGGTCCCCTCCTCTCCTGAAGGTGCTGACTCTCACTGGGTAACGGGTCCCCTCCTCTCCTGAAGGTGCTGACTCTCACTGGGGTACGGGTCCCCTCCTCTCCTGAAGGTGCTGACTCTCACTCGGGTACGGGTCCCCTCCTCTCCTGAAGGTGCTGACTCTTCACTGGAGTATGGGTCCCCTCCTCTCCTGAAGGTGCTGACTCTCACTGGGGTATGGGTCCCCTCCTCTCTTAAAGGTGCTGACTCTCACTGGGGTACGGGTCCTCTCCTCTCCTGAAGGTGCTGACTCTCACTGGGGTACGGATCCCCTCCACTCCGGAAGGTTCTGCTCTCACTTGGGTACAGGTCCCCTCCTCTCCTGAAGGTGCTGACTCTCACTGGGGTACGGGTCCCCTCCGCTCCTGAAGGTGCTGACTCTCACTGGGGTACGGGTTCCCTCCGCTCCTGAAGGTGCTGGCTCTCACTGGGGTACGGGTCCCCTCCTCTCCTGAAGGCGCTGACTCTCACTGGGGTACGGGTTCCCTCCTCTCCTGAAGGTGCTGACTGATGTGCCTCATTGAATCCGCGACTCGACATTAACGGAGCAAAGCAAGGCTTTTATTAACTCAGAAAGTAATACACATTGGAGAAGTGTCTCTCATCCAGAGATCTGCTGTACTGCTGTGAGACACGCTGGGGCTTGCTTAAGTAGGGGCCAGGTATGGGCGGTGCCCTACACACAATACAATACAGGTAAGGAAATGAAACTGAAACTAAACTAAACACAGGGAATACAGTGCCTGATGAATGGCATATTTCATCACACTGACTCTCACTGGGGTACGTGTCCCCTCCTCTCCTGAAGGTGCTGACTCTCACTGGGTAACGGGTCCGCTCCTTTCCTGAAGGTGCTGCCTCTCACTGGGGTACGGGCCCCCTCCTCTCCTGAAGGTGCTGACTCTCACTGGGGTACGGGTCCCCTCCTCTCCTGAAGGTGCTGACTCTCACTGGGGTACGGGCCCCCTCCTCTCCTGAAGGCGCTGACTCTCACTGGGATACGGGTCCCCTCCTCTCCTGAAGGTGCTGACTCTCACTGGGGTACGGGTCCCCTCCTCTCCTGAAGGTGCTGACTCTCACTGGGGTACGGGTCCCCTCCTCTCCTGAAGGTGCTGACTCTCACTGGGGTTCGGGTCCCCTCCTCTCCTGAAGGTGCTGACTCTCACTGTGTAACGGGTCCCCTCCTCTCCTGAAGGTGCTGGCTCTCACTGGGGTACGGGCCCCCTCCTCTCCTGAAGGCACTGACTCTCACTGGGGTACGGGTTCCCTCCTCTCCTGAAGGTGCTGACTGATGTGCCTCATTGAATCCGCGACTCGACATTAACGGAGCAAAGCAAGGCTTTTATTAACTCAGAAAGTAATACACATTGGAGAAGTGTCTCTCATCCAGAGATCTGCTGTACTGCTGTGAGACACGCTGGGGCTTGCTTAAGTAGGGGCCAGGTATGGGCGGTGCCCTACACACAATACAATACAGGTAAGGAAATGAAACTGAAACTAAACTAAACACAGGGAATACAGTGCCTGATGAATGGCATATTTCATCACACTGACTCTCACTGGGGTACGTGTCCCCTCCTCTCCTGAAGGTGCTGACTCTCACTGGGTAACGGGTCCGCTCCTTTCCTGAAGGTGCTGCCTCTCACTGGGGTACGGGCCCCCTCCTCTCCTGAAGGTGCTGACTCTCACTGGGGTACGGGTCCCCTCCTCTCCTGAAGGTGCTGACTCTCACTGGGGTACGGGCCCCCTCCTCTCCTGAAGGCGCTGACTCTCACTGGGATACGGGTCCCCTCCTCTCCTGAAGGTGCTGACTCTCACTGGGGTACGGGTCCCCTCCTCTCCTGAAGGTGCTGACTCTCACTGGGGTTCGGGTCCCCTCCTCTCCTGAAGGTGCTGACTCTCACTGGGTAACGGGTCCCCTCCTCTCCTGAAGGTGCTGACTCTCACTGGGGTACAGGTCCCCTCCTCTCCTGAAGGTGCTGACTCTCACTGGGGTACGGGTCCCCTCCTCTCCTGAAGGTGCTGACTCTTCACTGGAGTATGGGTCCCCTCCTCTCCTGAAGGTGCTGACTCTCACTGGGGTATGGGTCCCCTCCTCTCTTAAAGGTGCTGACTCTCACTGGGGTACGGGTCCTCTCCTCTCCTGAAGGTGCTGACTCTCACTGGGGTACGGATCCCCTCCACTCCGGAAGGTTCTGCTCTCACTTGGGTACAGGTCCCCTCCTCTCCTGAAGGTGCTGACTCTCACTGGGGTACGGGTCCCCTCCGCTCCTGAAGGTGCTGACTCTCACTGGGGTACGGGTTCCCTCCTCTCCTGAAGGTGCTGACTCTCACTGGGGTACGGGTCCCCTCCTCTCCTGAAGGCGCTGACTCTCACTGGGGTACGGGTTCCCTCCTCTCCTGAAGGTGCTGACTGATGTGCCTCATTGAATCCGCGACTCGACATTAACGGAGCAAAGCAAGGCTTTTATTAACTCAGAAAGTAATACACATTGGAGAAGTGTCTCTCATCCAGAGATCTGCTGTACTGCTGTGAGACACGCTGGGGCTTGCTTAAGTAGGGGCCAGGTATGGGCGGTGCCCTACACACAATACAATACAGGTAAGGAAATGAAACTGAAACTAAACTAAACACAGGGAATACAGTGCCTGATGAATGGCATATTTCATCACACTGACTCTCACTGGGGTACGTGTCCCCTCCTCTCCTGAAGGTGCTGACTCTCACTGGGTAACGGGTCCGCTCCTTTCCTGAAGGTGCTGCCTCTCACTGGGGTACGGGCCCCCTCCTCTCCTGAAGGTGCTGACTCTCACTGGGGTACGGGTCCCCTCCTCTCCTGAAGGTGCTGACTCTCACTGGGGTACGGGCCCCCTCCTCTCCTGAAGGCGCTGACTCTCACTGGGATACGGGTCCCCTCCTCTCCTGAAGGTGCTGACTCTCACTGGGGTACGGGTCCCCTCCTCTCCTGAAGGTGCTGACTCTCACTGGGGTACGGGTCCCCTCCTCTCCTGAAGGTGCTGACTCTCACTGGGGTACGGGTCCCCTCCTCTCCTGAAGGTGCTGACTCTCACTGGGGTTCGGGTCCCCTCCTCTCCTGAAGGTGCTGACTCTCACTGGGTAACGGGTCCCCTCCTCTCCTGAAGGTGCTGACTCTCACTGGGGTACGGGTCCCCTCCTCTCCTGAAGGTGCTGACTCTCACTGGGGTACGGGTCCCCTCCTCTCCTGAAGGTGCTGACTCTTCACTGGAGTATGGGTCCCCTCCTTTCCTGAAGGTGCTGCCTCTCACTGGGGTACGGGCCCCCTCCTCTCCTGAAGGTGCTGACTCTCACTGGGGTACGGGTCCCCTCCTCTCCTGTCGGTGCTGACTCTCACTGGGGTACGGGCCCCCTCCTCTCCTGAAGGCGCTGACTCTCACTGGGATACGGGTCCCCTCCTCTCCTGAAGGTGCTGACTCTCACTGGGGTACGGGTCCCCTCCTCTCCTGAAGGTGCTGACTCTCACTGGGGTTCGGGTCCCCTCCTCTCCTGAAGGTGCTGACTCTCACTGGGTAACGGGTCCCCTCCTCTCCTGAAGGTGCTGACTCTTCACTGGAGTATGGGTCCCCTCCT
The DNA here is from genome assembly GCF_052327205.1 of Somniosus microcephalus. NCBI lineage: Eukaryota > Metazoa > Chordata > Chondrichthyes > Squaliformes > Somniosidae > Somniosus > Somniosus microcephalus. The sequence goes on from NC_140997.1 coordinate 3,301,649, forward strand.
CTCCTGAAGGTGCTGACTCTCACTGGGGTACGGGTCCCCTCCTCTCCTGAAGGTGCTGACTCTCACTGGGGTACGGGTCCCCTCCTCTCCTGAAGGTGCTGACTCTTCACTGGAGTATGGGTCCCCTCCTCTCCTGAAGGTGCTGACTCTCACTGGGGTATGGGTCCCCTCCTCTCCTGAAGCTGCTGACTCTCACTGGGGTACGGGTCCTCTCCTCTCCTGAAGGTGCTGACTCTCACTGGGGTACGGATCCCCTCCACTCCGGAAGGTTCTGCTCTCACTTGGGTACAGGTCCCCTCCTCTCCTGAAAGTGCTGCCTCTCACTGGGGTACGGGTCCCCTCCGCTCCTGAAGGTGCTGACTCTCACTGGGGTACGGGTTCCCTCCTCTCCTGAAGGTGCTGACTCTCACTGGGGTACGGGTCCCCTCCTCTCCTGAAGGCGCTGACTCTCACTGGGGTACGGGTTCCCTCCTCTCCTGAAGGTGCTGACTGATGTGCCTCATTGAATCCGCGACTCGACATTAACGGAGCAAAGCAAGGCTTTTATTAACTCAGAAAGTAATACACATTGGAGAAGTGTCTCTCATCCAGAGATCTGCTGTACTGCTGTGAGACACGCTGGGGCTTGCTTAAGTAGGGGCCAGGTATGGGCGGTGCCCTACACACAATACAATACAGGTAAGGAAATGAAACTGAAACTAAACTAAACACAGGGAATACAGTGCCTGATGAATGGCATATTTCATCACACTGACTCTCACTGGGGTACGTGTCCCCTCCTCTCCTGAAGGTGCTGACTCTCACTGGGTAACAGGTCCCCTCCTTTCCTGAAGGTGCTGCCTCTCACTGGGGTACGGGCCCCCTCCTCTCCTGAAGGTGCTGACTCTCACTGGGGTACGGGTCCCCTCCTCTCCTGAAGGTGCTGACTCTCACTGGGGTACGGGCCCCCTCCTCTCCTGAAGGCGCTGACTCTCACTGGGATACGGGTACCCTCCTCTCCTGAAGGTGCTGACTCTCACTGGGGTACGGGTCCCCTCCTCTCCTGAAGGTGCTGACTCTCACTGGGGTACGGGTCCCCTCCTCTCCTGAAGGTGCTGACTCTCACTGGGGTTCGGGTCCCCTCCTCTCCTGAAGGTGCTGACTCTCACTGTGTAACGGGTCCCCTCCTCTCCTGAAGGTGCTGGCTCTCACTGGGGTACGGGCCCCCTCCTCTCCTGAAGGCACTGACTCTCACTGGGGTACGGGTTCCCTCCTCTCCTGAAGGTGCTGACTGATGTGCCTCATTGAATCCGCGACTCGACATTAACGGAGCAAAGCAAGGCTTTTATTAACTCAGGAAGTAATACACATTGGAGAAGTGTCTCTCATCCAGAGATCTGCTGTACTGCTGTGAGACACGCTGGGGCTTGCTTAAGTAGGGGCCAGGTATGGGCGGTGCCCTACACACAATACAATACAGGTAAGGAAATGAAACTGAAACTAAACTAAACACAGGGAATACAGTGCCTGATGAATGGCATATTTCATCACACTGACTCTCACTGGGGTACGTGTCCCCTCCTCTCCTGAAGGTGCTGACTCTCACTGGGTAACGGGTCCGCTCCTTTCCTGAAGGTGCTGCCTCTCACTGGGGTACGGGCCCCCTCCTCTCCTGAAGGTGCTGACTCTCACTGGGGTACGGGTCCCCTCCTCTCCTGAAGGTGCTGACTCTCACTGGGGTACGGGCCCCCTCCTCTCCTGAAGGCGCTGACTCTCACTGGGATACGGGTCCCCTCCTCTCCTGAAGGTGCTGACTCTCACTGGGGTACGGGTCCCCTCCTCTCCTGAAGGTGCTGACTCTTCACTGGAGTATGGGTCCCCTCCTCTCCTGAAGGTGCTGACTCTCACTGGGGTATGGGTCCCCTCCTCTCTTAAAGGTGCTGACTCTCACTGGGGTACGGGTCCTCTCCTCTCCTGAAGGTGCTGACTCTCACTGGGGTACGGATCCCCTCCACTCCGGAAGGTTCTGCTCTCACTTGGGTACAGGTCCCCTCCTCTCCTGAAGGTGCTGACTCTCACTGGGGTACGGGTCCCCTCCGCTCCTGAAGGTGCTGACTCTCACTGGGGTACGGGTTCCCTCCTCTCCTGAAGGTGCTGACTCTCACTGGGGTACGGGTCCCCTCCTCTCCTGAAGGCGCTGACTCTCACTGGGGTACGGGTTCCCTCCTCTCCTGAAGGTGCTGACTGATGTGCCTCATTGAATCCGCGACTCGACATTAACGGAGCAAAGCAAGGCTTTTATTAACTCAGAAAGTAATACACATTGGAGAAGTGTCTCTCATCCAGAGATCTGCTGTACTGCTGTGAGACACGCTGGGGCTTGCTTAAGTAGGGGCCAGGTATGGGCGGTGCCCTACACACAATACAATACAGGTAAGGAAATGAAACTGAAACTAAACTAAACACAGGGAATACAGTGCCTGATGAATGGCATATTTCATCACACTGACTCTCACTGGGGTACGTGTCCCCTCCTCTCCTGAAGGTGCTGACTCTCACTGGGTAACGGGTCCGCTCCTTTCCTGAAGGTGCTGCCTCTCACTGGGGTACGGGCCCCCTCCTCTCCTGAAGGTGCTGACTCTCACTGGGGTACGGGTCCCCTCCTCTCCTGAAGGTGCTGACTCTCACTGGGGTACGGGCCCCCTCCTCTCCTGAAAGCGCTGACTCTCACTGGGATACGGGTCCCCTCCTCTCCTGAAGGTGCTGACTCTCACTGGGGTACGGGTCCCCTCCTCTCCTGAAGGTGCTGACTCTCACTGGGGTACGGGTCCCCTCCTCTCCTGAAGGTGCTGACTCTCACTGGGGTACGGGTCCCCTCCTCTCCTGAAGGTGCTGACTCTCACTGGGGTTCGGGTCCCCTCCTCTCCTGAAGGTGCTGACTCTCACTGGGTAACGGGTCCCCTCCTCTCCTGAAGGTGCTGACTCTCACTGGGGTACGGGTCCCCTCCTCTCCTGAAGGTGCTGACTCTCACTGGGGTACGGGTCCCCTCCTCTCCTGAAGGTGCTGACTCTTCACTGGAGTATGGGTCCCCTCCTTTCCTGAAGGTGCTGCCTCTCACTGGGGTACGGGCCCCCTCCTCTCCTGAAGGTGCTGACTCTCACTGGGGTACGGGTCCCCTCCTCTCCTGTCGGTGCTGACTCTCACTGGGGTACGGGCCCCCCTCCTCTCCTGAAGGCGCTGACTCTCACTGGGATACGGGTCCCCTCCTCTCCTGAAGGTGCTGACTCTCACTGGGGTACGGGTCCCCTCCTCTCCTGAAGGTGCTGACTCTCACTGGGGTTCGGGTCCCCTCCTCTCCTGAAGGTGCTGACTCTCACTGGGTAACGGGTCCCCTCCTCTCCTGAAGGTGCTGACTCTTCACTGGAGTATGGGTCCCCTCCTCTCCTGAAGGTGCTGACTCTCACTGGGGTACGGGTCCCCTCCTCTCCTGAAGGTGCTGACTCTCACTGGGGTACGGGTCCCCTCCTCTCCTGAAGGTGCTGACTCTTCACTGGAGTATGGGTCCCCTCCTCTCCTGAAGGTGCTGACTCTCACTGGGGTATGGGTCCCCTCCTCTCCTGAAGGTGCTGACTCTCACTGGGGTACGGGTCCTCTCCTCTCCTGAAGGTGCTGACTCTCACTGGGGTACAGATCCCCTCCACTCCGGAAGGTTCTGCTCTCACTTGGGTACAGGTCCCCTCCTCTCCTGAAAGTGCTGACTCTCACTGGGGTACGGGTCCCCTCCGCTCCTGAAGGTGCTGACTCTCACTGGGGTACGGGTTCCCTCCTCTCCTGAAGGTGCTGACTCTCACTGGGGTACGGGTCCCCTCCTCTCCTGAAGGCGCTGACTCTCACTGGGGTACGGGTTCCCTCCTCTCCTGAAGGTGCTGACTGATGTGCCTCATTGAATCCGCGACTCGACATTAACGGAGCAAAGCAAGGCTTTTATTAACTCAGAAAGTAATACACATTGGAGAAGTGTCTCTCATCCAGAGATCTGCTGTACTGCTGTGAGACACGCTGGTGCTTGCTTAAGTAGGGGCCAGGTATGGGCGGTGCCCTACACACAATACAATACAGGTAACGAAATGAAACTGAAACTAAACTAAACACAGGGAATACAGTGCCTGATGAATGGCATATTTCATCACACTGACTCTCACTGGGGTACGTGTCCCCTCCTCTCCTGAAGGTGCTGACTCTCACTGGGTAACAGGTCCCCTCCTTTCCTGAAGGTGCTGCCTCTCACTGGGGTACGGGCCCCCTCCTCTCCTGAAGGTGCTGACTCTCACTGGGGTACGGGTCCCCTCCTCTCCTGAAGGTGCTGACTCTCACTGGGGTACGGGCCCCCTCCTCTCCTGAAGGCGCTGACTCTCACTGGGATACGGGTACCCTCCTCTCCTGAAGGTGCTGACTCTCACTGGGGTACGGGTCCCCTCCTCTCCTGAAGGTGCTGACTCTCACTGGGGTTCGGGTCCCCTCCTCTCCTGAAGGTGCTGACTCTCACTGTGTAACGGGTCCCCTCCTCTCCTGAAGGTGCTGGCTCTCACTGGGGTACGGGCCCCCTCCTCTCCTGAAGGCACTGACTCTCACTGGGGTACGGGTTCCCTCCTCTCCTGAAGGTGCTGACTGATGTGCCTCATTGAATCCGCGACTCGACTTTAACGGAGCAAAGCAAGGCTTTTATTAACTCAGGAAGTAATACACATTGGAGAAGTGTCTCTCATCCAGAGATCTGCTGTACTGCTGTGAGACACGCTGGGGCTTGCTTAAGTAGGGGCCAGGTATGGGCGGTGCCCTACACACAATACAATACAGGTAAGGAAATGAAACTGAAACTAAACTAAACACAGGGAATACAGTGCCTGATGAATGGCATATTTCATCACACTGACTCTCACTGGGGTACGTGTCCCCTCCTCTCCTGAAGGTGCTGACTCTCACTGGGTAACGGGTCCGCTCCTTTCCTGAAGGTGCTGCCTCTCACTGGGGTACGGGCCCCCTCCTCTCCTGAAGGTGCTGACTCTCACTGGGGTACGGGTCCCCTCCTCTCCTGAAGGTGCTGACTCTCACTGGGGTACGGGCCCCCTCCTCTCCTGAAGGCGCTGACTCTCACTGGGATACGGGTCCCCTCCTCTCCTGAAGGTGCTGACTCTCACTGGGGTACGGGTCCCCTCCTCTCCTGAAGGTGCTGACTCTCACTGGGGTTCGGGTCCACTCCTCTCCTGAAGGTGCTGATTCTCACTGGGTAACGGGTCCCCTCCTCTCCTGAAGGTGCTGACTCTCACTGGGGTACGGGTCCCCTCCTCTCCTGAAGGTGCTGACTCTCACTGGGGTACGGGTCCCCTCCTCTCCTGAAGGTGCTGACTCTTCACTGGAGTATGGGTCCCCTCCTCTCCTGAAGGTGCTGACTCTCACTGGGGTATGGGTCCCCTCCTCTCTTAAAGGTGCTGACTCTCACTGGGGTACGGGTCCTCTCCTCTCCTGAAGGTGCTGACTCTCACTGGGGTACGGATCCCCTCCACTCCGGAAGGTTCTGCTCTCACTTGGGTACAGGTCCCCTCCTCTCCTGAAGGTGCTGACTCTCACTGGGGTACGGGTCCCCTCCGCTCCTGAAGGTGCTGACTCTCACTGGGGTACGGGTTCCCTCCTCTCCTGAAGGTGCTGACTCTCACTGGGGTACGGGTCCCCTCCTCTCCTGAAGGCGCTGACTCTCACTGGGGTACGGGTTCCCTCCTCTCCTGAAGGTGCTGACTGATGTGCCTCATTGAATCCGCGACTCGACATTAACGGAGCAAAGCAAGGCTTTTATTAACTCAGAAAGTAATACACATTGGAGAAGTGTCTCTCATCCAGAGATCTGCTGTACTGCTGTGAGACACGCTGGGGCTTGCTTAAGTAGGGGCCAGGTATGGGCGGTGCCCTACACACAATACAATACAGGTAAGGAAATGAAACTGAAACTAAACTAAACACAGGGAATACAGTGCCTGATGAATGGCATATTTCATCACACTGACTCTCACTGGGGTACGTGTCCCCTCCTCTCCTGAAGGTGCTGACTCTCACTGGGTAACGGGTCCGCTCCTTTCCTGAAGGTGCTGCCTCTCACTGGGGTACGGGCCCCCTCCTCTCCTGAAGGTGCTGACTCTCACTGGGGTACGGGTCCCCTCCTCTCCTGAAGGTGCTGACTCTCACTGGGGTACGGGCCCCCTCCTCTCCTGAAAGCGCTGACTCTCACTGGGATACGGGTCCCCTCCTCTCCTGAAGGTGCTGACTCTCACTGGGGTACGGGTCCCCTCCTCTCCTGAAGGTGCTGACTCTCACTGGGGTACGGGTCCCCTCCTCTCCTGAAGGTGCTGACTCTCACTGGGGTACGGGTCCCCTCCTCTCCTGAAGGTGCTGACTCTCACTGGGGTTCGGGTCCCCTCCTCTCCTGAAGGTGCTGACTCTCACTGGGTAACGGGTCCCCTCCTCTCCTGAAGGTGCTGACTCTCACTGGGGTACGGGTCCCCTCCTCTCCTGAAGGTGCTGACTCTCACTGGGGTACGGGTCCCCTCCTCTCCTGAAGGTGCTGACTCTTCACTGGAGTATGGGTCCCCTCCTTTCCTGAAGGTGCTGCCTCTCACTGGGGTACGGGCCCCCTCCTCTCCTGAAGGTGCTGACTCTCACTGGGGTACGGGTCCCCTCCTCTCCTGTCGGTGCTGACTCTCACTGGGGTACGGGCCCCCTCCTCTCCTGAAGGCGCTGACTCTCACTGGGATACGGGTCCCCTCCTCTCCTGAAGGTGCTGACTCTCACTGGGGTACGGGTCCCCTCCTCTCCTGAAGGTGCTGACTCTCACTGGGGTTCGGGTCCCCTCCTCTCCTGAAGGTGCTGACTCTCACTGGGTAACGGGTCCCCTCCTCTCCTGAAGGTGCTGACTCTTCACTGGAGTATGGGTCCCCTCCTCTCCTGAAGGTGCTGACTCTCACTGGGGTACGGGTCCCCTCCTCTCCTGAAGGTGCTGACTCTCACTGGGGTACGGGTCCCCTCCTCTCCTGAAGGTGCTGACTCTTCACTGGAGTATGGGTCCCCTCCTCTCCTGAAGGTGCTGACTCTCACTGGGGTATGGGTCCCCTCCTCTCCTGAAGGTGCTGACTCTCACTGGGGTACGGGTCCTCTCCTCTCCTGAAGGTGCTGACTCTCACTGGGGTACAGATCCCCTCCACTCCGGAAGGTTCTGCTCTCACTTGGGTACAGGTCCCCTCCTCTCCTGAAAGTGCTGACTCTCACTGGGGTACGGGTCCCCTCCGCTCCTGAAGGTGCTGACTCTCACTGGGGTACGGGTTCCCTCCTCTCCTGAAGGTGCTGACTCTCACTGGGGTACGGGTCCCCTCCTCTCCTGAAGGCGCTGACTCTCACTGGGGTACGGGTTCCCTCCTCTCCTGAAGGTGCTGACTGATGTGCCTCATTGAATCCGCGACTCGACATTAACGGAGCAAAGCAAGGCTTTTATTAACTCAGAAAGTAATACACATTGGAGAAGTGTCTCTCATCCAGAGATCTGCTGTACTGCTGTGAGACACGCTGGTGCTTGCTTAAGTAGGGGCCAGGTATGGGCGGTGCCCTACACACAATACAATACAGGTAACGAAATGAAACTGAAACTAAACTAAACACAGGGAATACAGTGCCTGATGAATGGCATATTTCATCACACTGACTCTCACTGGGGTACGTGTCCCCTCCTCTCCTGAAGGTGCTGACTCTCACTGGGTAACAGGTCCCCTCCTTTCCTGAAGGTGCTGCCTCTCACTGGGGTACGGGCCCCCTCCTCTCCTGAAGGTGCTGACTCTCACTGGGGTACGGGTCCCCTCCTCTCCTGAAGGTGCTGACTCTCACTGGGGTACGGGCCCCCTCCTCTCCTGAAGGCGCTGACTCTCACTGGGATACGGGTACCCTCCTCTCCTGAAGGTGCTGACTCTCACTGGGGTACGGGTCCCCTCCTCTCCTGAAGGTGCTGACTCTCACTGGGGTTCGGGTCCCCTCCTCTCCTGAAGGTGCTGACTCTCACTGTGTAACGGGTCCCCTCCTCTCCTGAAGGTGCTGGCTCTCACTGGGGTACGGGCCCCCTCCTCTCCTGAAGGCACTGACTCTCACTGGGGTACGGGTTCCCTCCTCTCCTGAAGGTGCTGACTGATGTGCCTCATTGAATCCGCGACTCGACTTTAACGGAGCAAAGCAAGGCTTTTATTAACTCAGGAAGTAATACACATTGGAGAAGTGTCTCTCATCCAGAGATCTGCTGTACTGCTGTGAGACACGCTGGGGCTTGCTTAAGTAGGGGCCAGGTATGGGCGGTGCCCTACACACAATACAATACAGGTAAGGAAATGAAACTGAAACTAAACTAAACACAGGGAATACAGTGCCTGATGAATGGCATATTTCATCACACTGACTCTCACTGGGGTACGTGTCCCCTCCTCTCCTGAAGGTGCTGACTCTCACTGGGTAACGGGTCCGCTCCTTTCCTGAAGGTGCTGCCTCTCACTGGGGTACGGGCCCCCTCCTCTCCTGAAGGTGCTGACTCTCACTGGGGTACGGGTCCCCTCCTCTCCTGAAGGTGCTGACTCTCACTGGGGTACGGGCCCCCTCCTCTCCTGAAGGCGCTGACTCTCACTGGGATACGGGTCCCCTCCTCTCCTGAAGGTGCTGACTCTCACTGGGGTACGGGTCCCCTCCTCTCCTGAAGGTGCTGACTCTCACTGGGGTTCGGGTCCACTCCTCTCCTGAAGGTGCTGACTCTCACTGGGTAACGGGTCCCCTCCTCTCCTGAAGGTGCTGACTCTCACTGGGGTACGGGTCCCCTCCTCTCCTGAAGGTGCTGACTCTCACTGGGGTACGGGTCCCCTCCTCTCCTGAAGGTGCTGACTCTTCACTGGAGTATGGGTCCCCTCCTCTCCTGAAGGTGCTGACTCTCACTGGGGTATGGGTCCCCTCCTCTCTTAAAGGTGCTGACTCTCACTGGGGTACGGGTCCTCTCCTCTCCTGAAGGTGCTGACTCTCACTGGGGTACGGATCCCCTCCACTCCGGAAGGTTCTGCTCTCACTTGGGTACAGGTCCCCTCCTCTCCTGAAGGTGCTGACTCTCACTGGGGTACGGGTCCCCTCCGCTCCTGAAGGTGCTGACTCTCACTGGGGTACGGGTTCCCTCCTCTCCTGAAGGTGCTGACTCTCACTGGGGTACGGGTCCCCTCCTCTCCTGAAGGCGCTGACTCTCACTGGGGTACGGGTTCCCTCCTCTCCTGAAGGTGCTGACTCTCACTGGGGTACGGGTCCCCTCCTCTCCTGAAGGTGCTGACTCTCACTGGGGTTCGGGTCCCCTCCTCTCCTGAAGGTGCTGACTCTTACTGTGTAACGGGTCCCCTCCTCTCCTGAAGGTGCTGACTCTCACTGGGGTACGGGCCCCCTCCTCTCCTGAAGGCGCTGACTCTCACTGGGGTACGGGTTCCCTCCTCTCCTGAAGGTGCTGACTGATGTGCCTCATTGAATCCGCGACTCGACATTAACGGAGCAAAGCAAGGCTTTTATTAACTCAGAAAGTAATACACATTGGAGAAGTGTCTCTCATCCAGAGATCTGCTGTACTGCTGTGAGACACGCTGGGGCTTGCTTAAGTAGGGGCCAGGTATGGGCGGTGCCCTACACACAATACAATACAGGTAAGGAAATGAAACTGAAACTAAACTAAACACAGGGAATACAGTGCCTGATGAATGGCATATTTCATCACACTGACTCTCACTGGGGTACGTGTCCCCTCCTCTCCTGAAGCCGCTGACTCTCACTGGGGTACGGGTCCCCTCCTCTCCTGAAGGTGCTGACTCTCACTGGGGTACGGGTCCCCATCCTCTCCTGAAGGTGCTGACTCTCACTGGGGTACGGGTCCCCTCCTCCCCTGAAGGTGCTGACTCTCACTGGGGCACGGGTCCCCTCCTCTCCTGAAGGTGCTGACTCTCACTGGGGTACGGGTCCACTCCTCTCCTGAAGGTGCTGACTCTCACTGGGATACGCGTCCCCTCCTCTCCTGAAGGTGCTGACTCTCACTGGGATACGGGTCCCCTCGTCTCCTGAAGGTGCTGACTCTCACTGGGGTACGGGTCATCTCCTCTCCTGAAGGTGCTGACACTCACTGGGGTACAGGTCCCCAGCTCGACTGAAGGTGCTGACTCTCACTGGGATATGGTTCCCCTCCTCTCCTGAAGGTGCTGACTCTCACTGGAGTACGGGTCCCCTCCTCTGCTGAAGGTGCTGACTCTCACTGGGATACGAATCCGCTCCTCTCCTGAAGGTGCTGACTCTCACTGGGGTACAGGTCACCTCCTCTCCTGAAGGTGCTGACTCTCACTGGGATACGGTTCCCCTCCTCTCCTGAAGGTGCTGACTCTCACTGGGATACGGGTCCACTCCTCTCCTGAAGGTGGTGCCTCTCACTGGAGTACGGGTCCCCTCCTCTCCTGAAGGTGCTGACTCTCACTGGGATACGAATCCCCTCCTCTCCTGAAGGTGCTGACTCTCACTGGGGTACGGGTCCCCTCCTCTCCTGAAGGTGCTGACTCTTCACTGGGGTACGGGTCCCCTCCTCTCCTGAAGGTGCTGACTCGCACTGGGATACGGGTTCCCTCCTCTCCTGAAGAGCTGAATCTCACTGGGGTACGGGTCCCCTCCTCTCCTGAAGGTGCTGACTCTCACTGGGGTACGCGTCCCCCCCTCTCCTGAAGGTGCTGACTCTCACTGGGGTACGGGTCCCCTCCTCTCCTGAAGGTGCTGACTCTCACTGGGATACGGGTCCCCTCCTCTCCTGAAGGTGCTGACTCTCACTGGGGTACGTGTCCCCTCCTCTCCTGAAGGTGCTGAATCTCACTGGGCTACGGGTCCCCTCCTCTCCTGAAGGTGCTGACTCTCACTGGGGTACAGGTCCCCTCCTCTCCTGAAGGCGCTGAATCTCACTGGGGTACGGGTCCCCTCCTCTCCTGAAGGTGCTGACTCTCACTGGGGTACGGGTCCCCTCCTCTCCTGAAGGTGCTGACTCTCACTGGGGTACGGGTCCCCTCCTCCCCTGAAGGTGCTGACTCTTCACTGGAGTATGGGTCCCCTCCTCTCCTGAAGGTGCTGACTCTCCCTGGGGTACGGGTCCCCTCCTCTCCTGAAGGTGCTGACACTCACTGGGGTACGGGTCCCCTCCTCTCCTGAAGGTGCTGAATCTTCACTGGAGTATGGGTCCCCTCCTCTCCTGAAGGTGCTGACTCTCACTGGGGTACGGGTCCCCTCCCCTCCTGAAGGTGCTGACTCTCACTGGGGTATGGGTCCCCTCCTCTCCTGAAGGTGCTGACTCTCACTGGGGTACGGGTCCCCTCCTCTCCTGAAGGTGCGGACTCTTCACTGGAGTATGGGTCCCCTCCTCTCCTGAAGGTGCTGACTCTCACTGGGGTATGGGTCCCCTCCTCTCCTGAAGGTGCTGACTCTCACTGGGGTATGGGTCCTCTCCTCTCCTGAAGGTGCTGACTCTCACTGGGGTACGGATCCCCTCCTCTCCGGAAGGTTCTGCTCTCACTTGGGTGCAGGTCCCCTCCTCTCCTGAAGGTGCTGACTCTCACTGGGGCACGGTCCCCTCCGCTCCTGAAGGTGCTGACTCTCACTGGGGTACGGGTTCCCTCCTCTCCTGAAGGTGCTGACTCTCACTGGGGTACGGGTCCCCATCTCTCCTGAAGGCGCTGACTCTCACTGGGGTACGGGTTCCCTCCTCTCCTGAAGGTGCTGACTGATGTGCCTCATTGAATCCGCGACTCGACATTAACGGAGCAAAGCAAGGCTTTTATTAACTCAGAAAGTAATACACATTGGAGAAGTGTCTCTCATCCAGAGATCTGCTGTACTGCTGTGAGACACGCTGGGGCTTGCTTAAGTAGGGGCCAGGTATGGGCGGTGCCCTACACACAATACAATACAGGTAAGGAAATGAAACTGAAACTAAACTAAACACAGGGAATACAGTGCCTGATGAATGGCATATTTCATCACACTGACTCTCACTGGGGTACGTGTCCCCTCCTCTCCTGAAGATGCTGACTCTCACTGGGTAACGCGTCCCCTCCTTTCCTGAAGGTGCTGCCTCTCACTGGGGTACGGGCCCCCTCCTCTCCTGAAGGTGCTGACTCTCACTGGGGCACGGGTCCCCTCCTCTCCTGAAGGTGCTGACTCTCACTGGGGTACGGCCCCCCTCCTCTCCTGAAGGCGCTGACTCTCACTGGGATACGGGTCCCCTCCTCTCCTGAAGGTGCTGACTCTCACTGGGGTACGGGTCCCCTCCTCTCCTGAAGGTGCTGACTCTCACTGGGGTACGGGTCCCCTCCTCTCCTGAAGGTGCTGACTCTCACTGGGGTTCGGGTCCCCTCCTCTCCTGAAGGTGCTGACTCTCACTGTGTAACGGGTCCCCTCCTCTCCTGAAGGTGCTGACTCTCACTGGGGTACGGGCCCCCTCCTCTTCTGAAGGCGCTGACTCTCACTGGGGTACGGGTTCCCTCCTCTCCTGAAGGTGCTGACTGATGTGCCTCATTGAATCCGCGACTCGACATTAACAGAGCAAAGCAAGGCTTTTATTAACTCAGAAAGTAATACACATTGGAGAAGTGTCTCTCATCCAGAGATCTGCTGTACTGCTGTGAGACACGCTGGGGCTTGCTTAAGTAGGGGCCAGGTATGGGCGGTGCCCTACAAACAATACAATACAGGTAAGGAAATGAAACTGAAACTAAACTAAACACAGGGAATACAGTGCCTGATGAATGGCATATTTCATCACACTGACTCTCACTGGGGTACGTGTCCCCTCCTCTCCTGAAGGTGCTGACTCTCACTGGGTAACGGGTCCCCTCCTTTCCTGAAGGTGCTGCCTCTCACTGGGGTACGGGCCCCCTCCTCTCCTGAAGGTGCTGACTCTCACTGGGGTACGGGTCCCCTCCTCTCCTGTCGGTGCTGACTCTCACTGGGGTACGGGCCCCCTCCTCTCCTGAAGGCGCTGACTCTCACTGGGGTACGGGCCCCCTCCTCTCCTGAAGGCGCTGACTCTCACTGGGGTACGGGCCCCCTCCTCTCCTGAAGGCGCTGACTCTCACTGGGATACGGGTCCCCTCCTCTCCTGAAGGCGCTGACTCTCACTGGGATACGGGTCCCGTCCTCTCCTGAAGGTGCTGACTCTCACTGGGGTACGGGTCCCCTCCTCTCCTGAAGGTGCTGACTCTCACTGGGGTACGGGTCCCCTGCTCTCCTGAAGGTGCTGACTGTCACTGGGGTACGGGTCCCCTCCTCTCCTGAAGGTGCTGACTCTCACTGGGGTACGGGTCCCCTCCTCTCCTGAAGGTGCTGACTCTTCACTGGAGTATGGGTCCCCTCCTCTCCTGAAGGTGCTGACTCTCACTGGGGTACGGGTCCCCTCCTCTCCTGAAGGTGCTGACTCTCACTGGGGTACAGGTCCCCTCCACTCCGGAAGGTTCTGCTCTCACTTGGGTACAGGTCCCCTCCTCTCCTGAAGGTGCTGACTCTCACTGGGGTACGGGTCCCCTCCGCTCCTGAAGGTGCTGACTCTCACTGGGGTACGGGTTCCCTCCTCTCCTGAAGGTGGTGACTCTCACTGGGGTACGGGTCCCCTCCTCTCCTGAAGGCGCTGACTCTCACTGGGGTACGGGTTCCCTCCTCTCCTGAAGGTGCTGACTGATGTGCCTCATTGAATCCGCGACTCGACATTAACGGAGCAAAGCAAGGCTTTTATTAACTCAGAAAGTAATACACATTGGAGAAGTGTCTCTCATCCAGAGATCTGCTGTACTGCTGTGAGACACGCTGGGGCTTGCTTAAGTAGGGGCCAGGTATGGGCGGTGCCCTACACACAATACAATACAGGTAAGGAAATGAAACTGAAACTAAACTAAACACAGGGAATACAGTGCCTGATGAATGGCATATTTCATCACACTGACTCTCACTGGGGTACGTGTCCCCTCCTCTCCTGAAGGTGCTGACTCTCACTGGGTAACGGGTCCCCTCCTTTCCTGAAGGTGCTGCCTCTCACTGGGGTACGGGGCCCCTCCTCTCCTGAAGGTGCTGACTCTCACTGGGGTACGGGTCCCCACCTCTCCTGAAGGTGCTCACTCTCACTGGGGTACGGGCCCCCTCCTCTCCTGAAGGCGCTGACTCTCACTGGGATACGGGTCCCCTCCTCTCCTGAAGGTGCTGACTCTCACTGGGGTACGGGTCCCCTCCTCTCCTGAAGGTGCTGACTCTCACTGGGGTACGGGTCCCCTCCTCTCCTGAAGGTGCTGACTCTCACTGGGGTACAGGTCCCCTCCTCTCCTGAAGGTGCTGCCTCTCACTGGGGTACGGGTCCCCTCCTCTCCTGAAGGCGCTGACTCTCACTGGGGTACGGGTCCCCTCCTCTCCTGAAGGCGCTGACTCTCACTGGGGTACAGGTCCCCTCCTCTCCTGAAGGTGCTGACTCTCACTGGGATACGGGTCCCCTCCTCTCCTGACGGTGCTGACTCTCACTGGGGTACGGGTCCCCTCCTCTCCTGAAGGTGCTGACTCTCACTGGGGTACGGGTCCCCTCCTCTCCTGAAGGCGCTGACTCTCACTGGGGTACGGGTACCCTCCTCTCCTGAAGGTGCTGACTGATGTGCCTCATTGAATCCGCGACTCGACATTAACGGAGCAAAGCAAGGCTTTTATTAACTCAGAAAGTAATACACATTGGAGAAGTGTCTCTCATCCAGAGATCTGCTGTACTGCTGTGAGACACGCTGGGGCTTGCTTAAGTAGGGGCCAGGTATGGGCGGTGCCCTACACACAATACAATACAGGTAAGGAAATGAAACTGAAACTAAACTAAACACAGGGAATACAGTGCCTGATGAATGGCATATTTCATCACACTGACTCTCACTGGGGTACGTGTCCCCTCCTCTCCTGAAGGTGCTGACTCTCACTGGGTAACGGGTCCCCTCCTTTCCTGAAGGTGCTGCCTCTCACTGGGGTACGGGCCCCCTCGTCTCCTGAAGGTGCTGACTCTCACTGGGGTACGGGTCCCCTCCTTTCCTGAAGGTGCTGACTCTCACTGGGGTACGGGCCCCCTCCTCTCCTGAAGGCGCTGACTCTCACTGGGATACGGGTCCCCTCCTCTCCTAAAGGTGCTGACTCTCACTGGGGTACGGGTCCCCTCCTCTCCTGAAGGTGCTGACTCTCACTGGGGTTCGGGTCCCCTCCTCTCCTGAAGGTGCTGACTCTCACTGGGGTACGGGTCCCCTCCTCTCCTGAAGGTGCTGACTCTCACTGGGGTACGGGCCCCCTCCTCTCCTGAAGGCGCTGACTCTCACTGGGATACGGGTCCCCTCCTCTCCTGAAGGTGCTGACTCTCACTGGGGTACGGGTCCCCTCCTCTCCTGAAGGTGCTGACTCTCACTGGGGTACGGGTCCCCTCCTCTCCTGAAGGTGCTGACTCTCACTGGGGTACGGGTCCCCATCTCTTCTGAAGGTGCTGACTCTCACTGGGGTATGGGCCTCCTCCTCTCCTGAAGGTGCTGACACTCACTGGGGTACGGGTCCCCTCCTCTCCTGAAGGTGCTGACTCTCACTGGGGAACGGGTCCCCTCCTCTCCTGAAGCCGCTGACTCTCACTGGGGTACGGGTCCCCTCCTCTCCTGAAGGTGCTGACTCTCACTGGGGTACGGGTCCCCATCCTCTCCTGAAGGTGCTGACTCTCACTGGGGTACGGGTCCCCTCCTCCCCTGAAGGTGCTGACTCTCACTGGGGTACGGGTCCCCTCCTCTCCTGAAGGTGCTGACTCTCACTGGGGTACGGGTCCACTCCTCTCCTGAAGGTGCTGACTCTCACTGGGATACGCGTCGCCTCCTCTCCTGAAGGTGCTGACTCTCACTGGGATACGGGTCCCCTCGTCTCCTGAAGGTGCTGACTCTCACTGGGGTACGGGTCATCTCCTCTCCTGAAGGTGCTGACACTCACTGGGGTACAGGTCCCCTGCTCTACTGAAGGTGCTGACTCTCACTGGGATATGGTTCCCCTCCTCTCCTGAAGGTGCTGACTCTCACTGGGGTACGGGTCCCCTCCTCTGCTGAAGGTGCTGACTCTCACTGGGATACGAATCCGCTCCTCTCCTGAAGGTGCTGACTCTCACTGGGGTACAGGTCACCTCCTCTCCTGAAGGTGCTGACTCTCACTGGGATACGGTTCCCCTCCTCTCCTGAAGGTGCTGACTCTCACTGGGATACGGGTCCCCTCCTCTCCTGAAGGTGGTGCCTCTCACTGGAGTACGGGTCCCCTCCTCTCCTGAAGGTGCTGACTCTCACTGGGGTACGGGTCCCCTCCTCTCCTGAAGGTGCTGACTCTCACTGGGGTACGGGTCCCCTCCTCTCCTGAAGGTGCTGACTCTCACTGGGGTACGGGTCCCCTCCTCTCCTGAAGGTGCTGACTCGCACTGGGATACGGGTTCCCTCCTCTCCTGAAGAGCTGAATCTCACTGGGGTACGGGTCCCCTCCTCTCCTGAAGGTGCTGACTCTCACTGGGGTACGGGTCCCCTCCTCTCCTGAAGGTGCTGACTCTCACTGGGGTACGGGTCCCCTCCTCTCCTGAAGGTGCTGACTGTCACTGGGGTACGGGTCCCCTCCTCTCCTGAAGGTGCTGACTCTCACTGGGGTACGGGTCCCTCCTCTCCTGAAGGTGCTGACTCTCACTGGGGTACGGGTCCCCTCCTCTCCTGAAGGTGCTGACTCTCACTGGGGGACGGGTCCCCTCCTCTCCTGAAAGTGCTGACTTTCACTGGGGTACGGGTCCCCTCCACTCCTGAAGGTGCTGACTCTCACTGGGGTACGGGTCCCCTCCTCTCCTGAAGGCGCTGACTCTCACTGGGGTACGGGTCCCCTCCTCTCCTGAAGGTGCTGACTCTTCACTGGGGTATGGGTCCCCTCCTCTCCTGAAGGTGCTGACTCTCACTGGGATACGGGTCCCCTCCTCTCCTGAAGGTGCTGACTCTCACTGGGGTACGGGTCCCCTCCTCTCCTGTAGGTGCTGACTCTCACTGGGGTACGGGTCCCCTCCTCTCCTGAAGGTGCTGACTCTCACTGGGGTACGGGTCCCCTCCTCTCCTGAAGGTGCTGACTCTCACTGGGATACGAATCCCCTCCTCTCCTGAAGGTGCTGACTCTCACTGGGATACGGGTCCCCTCCTCTCCTGAAGGTGCTGAATCTCACTGGGGTACGGGTACCCTCCTCTCCTGAATGTGCTGACTCTCACTAGGGTATGGATCCCCTCCTCTCCTGAAGGTGCTGAATCTCACTGGGGTACGGCTCCCATCCTCTCCTGAAGGTGCTGACTCTCACTGGGGTACGGGCCCCCTCCTCTCCTGAAGGTGCTGACTCTCACTGGGGTACGGGTCCCCTCCTCTCCTGAAGATGCTGACTCTCACTGGGGTACGGGTCCCCTCCTCTCCTGAAGGTGCTGACTCTCACTGGGGTACGGGTCCCCTCCTCTCCTGAAGGTGCTGACTCTCACTGGGGTACTGGTCCCCTCCTCTCCTGAAGGTGCTGAATCTCACTGGGGTACGGGTCCCCTCCTCTCCTGAAGGTGCTGACTCTCACTGGGGTACGCGTCCCCCCCTCTCCTGAAGGTGCTGACTCTCACTGGGGTACGGGTCCCCTCCTCTCCTGAAGGTGCTGACTCTCACTGGGGTACGGGTCCCCTCCTCTCCTGAAGGTGCTGACTGTCACTGGGGTACGGGTCCCCTCCTCTCCTGAAGGTGCTGACTCTCACTGGGGTACGGGTCCCTCCTCTCCTGAAGGTGCTGACTCTCACTGGGGTACGGGTCCCCTCCTCTCCTGAAGGTGCTGACTCTCACTGGGGTACGGGTCCCCTCCTCTCCTGAAAGTGCTGACTTTCACTGGGGTACGGGTCCCCTCCTCTCCTGAAGGTGCTGACTCTCACTGGGGTACGGGTCCCCTCCTCTCCTGAAGTCGCTGACTCTCACTGGGGTACGGGTCCCCTCCTCTCCTGAAGGTGCTGAATCTCACTGGGGTACGGCTCCCATCCTCTCCTGAAGGTGCTGACTCTCACTGGGGTCCGGGTCCCCTCCTCTCCTGAAGGTGCTGACTCTCACTGGGGTACGGGTGCCCTCCTCTCCTGAAGGTGCTGACTCTCACTGGGGTACGGGTGCCCTCCTCTCCTGAAGGTGCTGACTCTCACTGGGGTACGGGTCCCCTCCTCTCCTGAAGGTGCTGACTCTCACTGGGGTACGGGTCCCCTCCTCTCCTGAGGGTGCTGACTCTCACTGGGGTACGGGTCCCCTTCTCTCCTGAAGGTGCTGACTCTCACTGGGGTACGGGTCCCCTCCTCTCCTGAAGGTGCTGACTCTCACTGGGGTACGGGTCCCCTCCTCTCCTGAAGGTGCTGACTCTTACTGGGGTACGGGTCCCCTCCTCTCCTGAAGGTGCTGACTCTTCACTGGGGTACGGGTCCCCTCCTCTCCTGAAGGTGCTGACTCTCACTGGGATACGGGTCCCCTCCTCTCCTGAAGGTGCGGAATCTCACTGGGGTACGAGTACCCTCCTCTCCTGAATGTGCTGACTCTCACTGGGGTACGAGTCCCCTCCTCTCCCGAAGCGCTGACTCTCACTGGGGTACGGGTCCCCTCCTCTCCTGAAGGTGCTGACTCTTCACTGGGGTATGGGTCCCCTCCTCTCCTGAAGGTGCTGACTCTCACTGGATACGGGTCCCCTCCTCTCCTGAAGGTGCTGAATCTCACTGGGGTACGGGTCCCACCCTCTCCTGAAGGTGCTGACTCTCACTGGGGTACGGGTCCCCTCCTCTCCTGAAGGTGCTGACTCTCACTGGGGTATGGGTCCCCTCCTCTCCTGAAGGTGCCGACTCTCACTGGGGTATGGGTCCCCTCCTCTCCTGAAGGTGCTGACTCTCACTAGGGTATGGGTCCCCTCCTCTCCTGACGGTGCCGACTCTCACTGGGGTATGGGTCCCCTCCTCTCCTGAAGGTGCTGACTCTCACTGGGGTATGGGTCCCCTCCTCTCCTGACGGTGCTGACTCTCACTGGGGTACGGGTCCCCTCCTCTCCTGAAGGTGCTGACTCTCACTGGGGTATGGGTCCCCTCCTCTCCTGAAGGTGCCGACTCTCACTGGGGTATGGGTCCCCTCCTCTCCTGAAGGTGCTGACTCTCACTGGGGTATGGGTCCCCTCCTCTCCTGACGGTGCTGACTCTCACTGGGGTACGGGTCCCCTCCTCTCCTGAAGGTGCTGACTCTCACTGGGGTACAGGTCCCCCCCTCTCCTGAAGGTGCTGACTCTCACTGGGGTACGTGTCCCCTCCTCTCCTGAAGGTGCTGACTCTCACTGGGGTACAGGTCATCTCCTCTCCTGAAGGTGCTGACTCTCACTGTGGTACAGGTCATCTCCTCTCCTGAAGGTGCTGACTCTCACTGGGGTACATGTCCCCTCCTCTCCTGAAGGTGCTGACTCTCACTGGGTTACGGGTCCAATGTCAGTGGAAACCCTTCAGTCTCTTTTCACTCTTCCTGTGTGTAGCCTAGACATTGATGGGGCGATTTTCCAATTGGAGGCGGGTTGGGAGCGGGTTTGGGTGTGGGCAGATTCCGAACCCGCCTCCACTGTCAGGTGGGAAAAAGTTGGGATATTCCCCTAATTGCCCAATTAACTCCGGGCGTGTGGGTTCCCCTGTGCCAATTAACTCCGGGCGTGTGGGTTCCCCTGGACCAATTAACTCTGGGCGTGTGGGTTCCCCAGGACCAATTAACTCCGGGCGTGTGGGTTCCCCTCGGCCAATTCCGGGCGTGTGGGTTCCCGTGGGCCTATTATCTCCGGGCGTGTGGGTTCCTCTGGGCCAATTATCTCCAGGCGTGTGGGTTCCCGTGGGCCAATTAACTCCGGGCGTGTGGGTTCCCCTGGGCCAATTAACTCCGGGCGTGTGGGTTCCCCTGGGCCAATTAACTCCGGGCGTGTGGGTTCCCCATGGCCAATTAACTCCGGGCGTGTGGGTTCCCCTGGGCCAATTAACTCCGGGCGTGT
This sequence comes from Somniosus microcephalus, assembly GCF_052327205.1. Taxonomy (NCBI): domain Eukaryota; kingdom Metazoa; phylum Chordata; class Chondrichthyes; order Squaliformes; family Somniosidae; genus Somniosus; species Somniosus microcephalus. The sequence goes on from NC_140997.1 coordinate 3,321,811, forward strand.
GGGTTCCCCATGGCCAATTATCTCTGGGCATGTGGGTTCCCCTGGGCCAATTATCTCTGGGCGTGTGGGTTCCCCTGGGCCAATTAACTCCGGGCGTGTGGGTTCCTCTGGGCCAATTATCTCCAGGCGTGTGGGTTCCCGTGGGCCAATTAACTCCGGGCGTGTGGGTTCCCCTTGGCCAATTAACTCCGGGCGTGTGGGTTCCCCTGGGCCAATTAACTCCGGGCGTGTGGGTTCCCCATGGCCAATTAACTCCGGGCGTGTGGGTTCCCCATGGCCAATTATCTCTGGGCGTGTGGGTTCCCCTGGGCCAATTATCTCTGGGCGTGTGGGTTCCCCATGGCCAATTATCTCTGGGCGTGTGGGTTCCCCTGGGCCAATTATCTCTGGGCGTGTGGGTTCCCCTGGGCCAATTATCTCTGGGCGTGTGGGTTCCCCTGGGCCAATTATCTCTGGGCGTGTGGGTTCCCCTGGGCCAATTACTCTCTTTGGACTGAAACTCGCCTCTCCTGACGCCACTTATGCAGCTTTAGTTCAGGGCTGCTGCTTCCTGGGCTCGTTTCGCTGCTGTTTTGTGGAAGCTGAACACTTCGCTGGGAAGAGACGGCCAGCTCCAGAGCCACGGCCTCCCCGAGGTTCTCCGATGAGTCTCTGAGTCTTTTGGTTGAGGGGGTGAGAGCGAGCAAGGAGGTGCCTGTCCCCTCATCTGGGAGGAAGAAGCCTCCCAAACAAACCAAGGCCGTCTGGGAGCAGCTGGCACAGGATGTAACCTCCAGATCTGTGTGCAGCACAACATGACTAAAAGTCGATAAATCCCAAGGACCAGACGACCTACATCCTAGGGTTTTGAAAGAGGTGGCCATTGGGATAGTGGATGCATCGGTTGTCATCCTCCAAAATTCTATAGATTCTGTAACAGTTCCTGCAGATTGGAGGATAGCAAATGTAACCCCGCTATTTAAGAAAGGAGGGAGAGAGAAAACGGGGAACTACAGACCTGTTAACCTCACATCAATAGTTGGGAAAATGCTGGAATCTATTATAAAGGATGCAATAACTGGGCACTTAGAAACTAATAGCAAGATTGGGCAGAGTCAACATGGATTTATGAAAGGGAAATCCTGTTTGATAAACTTATTGGAGTTCTTTGAGGATGTAACTAGTGGAGTAGACAAAGGGGAACCAGTAGATGTGGTGTATCTGGATTTTCAGAAGGCCTTCGATAAGGTCCCACACAAGAGGTTGGTGAACAAAATTAGGGCACATGGAACTGGGGGTAATATACTCGCATGGATTGAGAATTGGTTAACAGACAGAAAACAAAGAGTAGGGATAAACGGGTCTTTCAGGATGGCAGGCTGTGACTAGTGGGGTACCGCAAGGATCGGTGCTTGGGCCCCAGCTATTCACAATCTATATCAATGATTTGGATGAGGGGACTAAATGTAACATTTCCAAATTTGCTGATGATACAAAGCTAGGTGGCAGTGTCAGTTGTGAAGAGGATGTGAAGAGGCTTCAAGGGGATCTCGACAGGCTCAGTGAGTGGGCGAGAACATGGCAGATGGAATATAATGTGGATAAATGTGAAGTTATCCACTTTGGTAGAAAAAACATGCTGTGGAGATGCCGGTGTTGGACTGGGGTGGACAAATGTAAGAAGTCACATAATATCAGGTTATAGTCCAACAGTTTTATTTGAAATCACAAGCTTTCGGAGCGCTGCTCCTTCGTCAGGTGAAGTGGAGAGATGCATAAAGACACAGCTTATATAGTCAGAGAATAATGCCAGGTGATTACAGGTAATCTTTCTAACTGCCATTTATCACACCTCGGCAGAGATAATCACAGCAATCAAAGGTGTGAATGGTGTCCAAACAGGTTAGTCAGGAAAACATTACATCAAAGAACAATGAGGTGGGGTCACAAGGGGTCAAATGTTGCAGATGCTGGGGTCTGTATGAAAAACAATAAACAGACAAAAAAACATTTTTTTTGCTGGAAATCACAGCAGGTCCGGCCGCATCTGTGTAGAGAGAACAAGCCAACGACGACTCGAGTCTGGTGGGGTTACATGTAGCGTGACATGAATCCAAGATCCCGGTTGAGGCCATCCTCATGAGTGCGGAACTTGGCTATCAGTTTCTGCTCGACGATTTTGCATTGTTGTGTGTCTCGAAGGCCGCCTTGGAGAATGCTTACCCGAAGATCGGAGGCTGAATGTTCTTGACTGCTGAAGTGTTCCCCGACTGGGAGGGAACACTCCTGCCTGGTGATTGTTGCGCGGTGTCCGTTCATCCGTTGTCGCAGTGTCTGCATGGTCTCGCCGATGTACCATGCTCCGGGGCATCCTTTCCTGCAACGTATGAGGTAGACAACGTTGGCCGAGTCACATGAGTATGTACCATGTACCTGGTGGGTGGTGCCCTCACGTGTGATGATGGTATCTGTGTTGATGATCTGGCATGTCTTGCAGAGGTTGCCATGGCAGGGTTGTGTGGTGTCGTGGTCGCTGTTCTCCTGAAAGCTGGGTAATTTGCTGCGAACGATGGTCTGTTTGAGGTTAGGCGGCTGTTTGAAGGCGAGTAGTGGAGGCGTGGGGATGGCCTTAGCGAGGTGTTCGTCATCATCGATGACATGTTGAAGGCTGCGAAGAACATGGTGTAGTTTCTCCACTCCGGGGAAGTAATGGACGACGAAGGGTACTCTGTTGGTTGTGTCCCATGTTTGTCTTCTGAGGAGGTCTATGCGATTTTTTGCTGTGGCCTGTCGGAACTGTCAATCGACGAGTCGAGCGTCATATCCCGTTCTTACGAGGGTGTCTTTCAGCGTCTGTAGGTGTCCATCGCATTCCTACTCGTCTGAGCAGATCCTGTGTATTCGCAGGGCTTGTCCATAGGGGATGGCTTCTTTAACGTGGTTAGGGTGGAAGCTGGAGAAGTGAAGCATCCTGAGGTTGTCCGTGGGCTTGCGGTAGAGTGAAGTGCTGAGGTGTCCGTCTTTGATGGAGATTCGTGTGTCCAAGAATGAAACCGATTCTGAGGAGTAGTCCATGGTGAGTTTGATGGTGGGATGGAACTTGTTGATGTTATCGTGTATTCTTTTCAGTGATTCTTCGCCGTGGGTCCATAGGAAGAAAATGTCATCGATGTATCTGGTGTATAGCGTTGGTTGGAGGTCCTGTGCAGCGAAGAAGTCTTGCTCAAACTTGTGCATGAAGATGTTGGCGTATTGGGGTGCGAATTTGGTCCCCATGGCTGTTCCGTGTGTAATGATCAATAACATGTCATTCTATAGTGGACACTAGGTGGAGCCGTAGAGCTGTGTAGAGCTGTATGTCATAGAGTCATCGAGTTTTACAGCACAGAAAGAGGCCCTTCGGCCCATCGTGTCTGCGCCGCCCATCCATCCCTGTCCAGTCTAATCCCATTTTCCAGCATTTGGTCCATAGCCTTGTATGCAATGGCATTTCAAGTGCTCATCCAAATGCTTCTTGAATGTTGTGAGGGTTCCTGCCTCTACCACCCTTTCAGGCATTGAGTTCCAGATTCCAACCACCCTCTAGGTGAAGAAGTTCCTCCTCAAATCCCCTCTAAACCTCCTGCCCCTTACCCTGAATCTATGCCCCCTTGTTATTGACCCTCCTACTAAGGGGAAAAGTTCCTCTTTATCTACCCTATCTATGCCCCTCATCATTTTGTACACCTCAATCAGGTCCCCCCTCAGCCTTCTTTGCTCCAAGGAAAACAACCCTAGCCTGTCCAGCCTCTCTTCATAGCTGAGGCGCTCCATCCCAGGTAACATCCTGGTGAATCTTCTCTGCACCCTCTCCAAAGCAATCACACCCTTCCTATAGTGAGGCGACCAGAACTGCACACAGTACTCCAGCTGTGGCCTCACCAGCGTTTTGTACAGCTCCATCATAACCTCCCTGCTCTTATATTCTATGCCTCGGCTAATGAAGGCAAGTATCCCATATGCCTTTTTAACCACCTTATCTACCTGTTCCGCTGCCTTCAGGGATCTATGTACATGTACACCAAAGTCCCTCTGACCCTCTGTACTTCCTAGGGTCCTACCACTCATTGTGTATTCCCTTGCCTTATTTGTAAGTCCAAAATGCATCACCTCGCACTTTTCAGGGTTAAATTCCATTTGCCACTTTTCCGCCCATCTGACCAACCCGTTTATATCGTCCTGTAGCCTGAGGCTTTCCTCCTCGCAATTTACCACCCCACCAATTTTCGTGTCATCTGCGAACTTACTGATCATACCTTTTACATTCTCATCCAAATCATTTATGTAGATCACAAACAACAAGGGACCCAGCACCGATCCCTGAGGTACCCCACTGGACACAGGCTTCCAGTCACAAAAGCATCCTTCGACCATCACCCTCTGCCTCCTGCCACTCAGCCAGTTGAGGATCCAACGCGCCAAGGCGCCCTGGATCCCATGGGCTCTTACCTTCTTGACCAGTCTCCTATGCGGGACTTTGTCAAAAGCTTTACTGAAGTCCATGTAAACCACATCCACAGCATTTCCCTCATCCACCCCCCTAGTCACCCCCTCGAAAAATTCAATCAGATTTGTCAGACATGATTTACCCTTGACAAAGCCATGCTGACTATCCCCGATTAATCCTTGCCTCTCCAAGTGGAGACTAATTTTGTCCCGCAGAATTTTTTCCAATAATTTCCCCACCACAGATGTTAGGCTCACTGGCCTGTAATTCCCTGGTTTATCCCTGCTACCCTTCTTGAATAATGGTACTACGTTAGCTGTTCTCCAGTCCTCTGGTACATCCCCTGTGGCCAGAGAGGTTCTGAAAATTTGTGTCAGAGCCCCTGCAATCTCCTCCTTTGCCTCCCACAGCAGCCTGGGATACATCTCGTCCGGGCCTGGGGATTTATCCACTTTTGTATGTATGTATAAGACTACACTACCCAGCTGTATGTATATTAAGACTACATTACCCATGAGGCACTAGGCTACCCACAAGGCAGCAGTCAAGATGGATGCCTCTACAGATACTGTACCTAGTCCACATGTGCTCAATAAAAGTGTCTAGCAAAAGCTAGCTGTGTTCATAATAAGAATGTCTATTTATTAATTAACATAAGACCGTGTGTTTGAGTAAAGAACTGGTTGTCGAAGGTGAAGACATTGTGGTCAAGGATGAAGTGGATGAGTTGTAGGATGGTGTTGTGTATGTAACCTGTTCCACCTTAAGAGATGTACTACTTTCTCAGGCTGCTGTAGACGTAATACCGGGGGTGAACACACCGGTATATAAGCACTGTGCAGTAATCTTGTATTCAGAATAGTCCCTACCTCCAACCAGTAAAGACCTGTTTTATTGTTACTGATTAAGTCCGAGTATTAATTACTTGAACAACTCACAGACTTAACACTGGCGACGAGTCTGATTCGGACCCTGCGGCAGTCACTCCACGGCAGTTTCGTCCACAGCCAGGACGTTACAGAGAGGTTTCCACCCTCTCCACCCCACTGGAAGACATCCTGACCTCGGAGCCTCCATCGGCGACCGTCAGCTTCTTCTCCAGCTTGGTGGTGGGTAAGCCGTTGTCTGAGCCGGGCAGTGACGCGACAGGCAGTCGACCGCGTTGGCCGCACGAACGGGGCTGGGGGAGCAGGAGGAATAGGGCGCGAGAGCCGCTTCGAGCGGGAGGCGTTTCAACAGAGCGATCGCATCTCCTGATAAGGGCCGAGAGCCGTGAGAGCGATCGCATCCGCTGATAAGGGCCGCACTCGGGCGATCGGGCGAAGATAAGGGCCGCACTCGGGGGCTGAAGGGAGACGGCGTCGGGGGGGACGGGTGAAGACCGCCAAGTGCGGGAAAACCGCCATTTTGTGGGCGGAGGACGACGGCAAGAGCGGGAAGCCGCCATCTTGGATAGCAGTAAAAAAAAAAAAATCTGAGAAATGGCAAATCTGATAAAGTACTACAATGCCTAAACACGGGAATATTAGCAACTTTGATAGTGACATCGAAGATTGGGCCATATATGTTGAACGAGTTAAAAATTATTGTAAGGCAAATAAAATTCGTGAGGCTGATAAAGCACTAACATTATTAAATTTAATGGGTGCGAAGACATACGGGCAATTGAAACACCTGTTATCACCAGATGAACCGGCGGATAAGACGTTCGATGAGATTGTTACTGTCCTGAAAGATCATCTAAACCCCACGCCGCTGATGCTAGCGGAACGATTTAAATTTTATGACAGAAGGCAGCTACAGCATGAAAGCAACGCTGAATATTTGCTGGAATTGCGTAAATTAGCGAAATATTGCCAGTTTGGAACGGGACTGACAGATGCACTACGAGACAAATTTGTGTGTGGTTTATTTAAACAGGATACACAAAAGCGACTGCTCGAGGAGAATGAGCTGACGCTTGAGAAGGCGGTCACTATGGCAGCAGCACACGAAGCCGCAGCGAGAGGCACGGCAGTAATGCAGCTACGGTCACCGGAGCTCAGTACACACAAATTGGGTGTGAGTTCTGGCAAATGTTATCGTTGTGGAAAGACAACGCATGATCAGAACCAGTGTTGGTTTAAAAACCAAGAATGTAGAACTTGTGGTAGGCTTGGACATATAGCTAGAGTATGCAGGTCAGGGAAGAAGACCAGCAACAAGAAGTCACCGCAAGGAAAATACGCAAAAGTACACAAGGTGGCCGAACAGGAGTCCGATTCAGACGCTAGCAGTAATGAACTGGCTGGCTTAAGCAGTATTGAACTGGCTAGCTTAAGGGTACTCAACGATGGTAAGGGTGCAGACCTCCAGACAATTTGGGTTACTCTTCAGATAGAAGGAGTCCAAGTAAAAATGGAATTGGACACTGGATCGGCATTGTCGGTCATGAATAAGAAAGATTACAGAAGGTTATTCCAACATATTCCCCTACAGGATACGGAGATTATATTGACAACCTACACGGGGCAGAGAGTGTACCCCATCGGGACAATAAAGGTTGCAGTGGCCAACAAGGGCGAAGGAAGTCAAATAATGGACTTATATGTGCTACCGGAGGGAGGTCCACCACTACTAGGCCGGGAGTGGTTTAGAAACATAAATATGGACTGGCATTCGCTAAAAGCCATAAAGAGTGAGAACTCGGTGCAGATAATCAGCCCAGACTCTAGAACTGATGATGGTAAGACCAACCCATGTGCAAAAGACAAAGTTTCAGCACAGAATTCCACTGAGCAACAACAACATAGTTTAACAGAGAATTCTGAGTCTGTCAAGTCTACTGATATGCACATTTTTGAGGGACACTGGGCTCGAACTCAACTCCATTTCAAACTACAACAGCAATTAGAACAAATGATTCGCCGTTTTGAGCAAGAGATGAATGAAATAAAAAAGTTCTTTGTTACAGAGTGGGAGAATCTGGAAAGGCAACAGAAGCAACTGATGGAGAAAATGGAGCAGGAGCACACCAACCATCTGCGCGAGGAGGCCGAACGAATCAAAGCTGATTCAGGTTCTGAAGGTGCGTGCCATAATCTGGTGTCAGAAGAGTTAACGGTCAGCAAACTCCTTCATATGCTGAGGGACAAGACTTTGAAATGGGAAAAACTTGAACACGAGCTGCGATCTTCAAAGGAAAAGGGTTCGGAGCTCTCAAAAGTCATTGAGATGGCTGGTGTGACGACACAGACTGAAACGACTGCAACAGAGCAGCCATTGGATGCCAAAAGTACGCTGACTCACGTCAATGTAGAACAACAGACCACTGAAACAGCTGCTCCGGTAGAGGGTTTGCATAGTCCGATCAATCAATCTCCAAAGGAAGTTGAAGAATTAAAATCACAAATGAGGTCAGTAGTAAACGACTTGCTGAAAGCCCAGAAAAAGCTGGAGGCAGAGGTACACATGAAGAAGTCTCTTCAGGAAAGATGTCTGGATTTGGAACAAGAGCTGGCTAACGTCCAGCTGGGTATGGAGGAAATAGACGACCCTCTCGCTGACCTGTCGGACGACTCCGAATATTACTATGTCCTGTCCTGCCCAACTTGTAACTTCGACTCCCACCATACAGAAATCATGGAGGAGCACCGAAAGTCTACGGAACATCGGGAGAAGGTGGCTCTACTACAAAAAAAAGGAGGAAGAGAAGGAGGAACTGCGCATGCAGCTGGCAGCTGTGGCAGCTGACAATGAAGCCCAGAGAGTCTCCAAGAAGCAGAAAAGGAAAAGTAAAAACAGAAGATGACCCATCTGAACCATTATCACCTCTACCAGATCACACACGTGGTCCCTCCGAACGGAGCCAAATCAGTTCGGAAGTTCAAGCTGTTAAATCCATGAAAGGACTATTGAATGAGTAACGTGAACCGACTACACCACAGAGATTGAATCTGTGAACTGTTTTCCGCAGAGACTGAATCTGTGATATGTTACGTTAAACATGAAGTTATATATGTTATTACGTTATGTTAAATGGGGGGGATGACTATAAAGCTAAGAAGGGAGGAGTGTTGTGTATGTAACCTGTTCCACCTTAAGAGATGTACTACTTTCTCAGGCTGCTGTAGACGTAATACCGGGGGTGAACACACCGGTATATAAGCACTGTGCAGTAATCTTGTATTCAGAATAGTCCCTACCTCCAACCAGTAAAGACCTGTTTTATTGTTACTGATTAAGTCTGAGTATTAATTACTTGAACAACTCACAGACTTAACAGATGGCGTCTAGAGATTGGCTGTTGTTGGTGTTGAGTACTGAGGCTGTCGCAGCGATGCTGTCATCGTGGGGGATACTGGTGTAGAGTGCCGAGACATCCATCGTGGCCATGCAGACACTGTGACAACGGATGAATGGACACCGCGCAACAATCACCAGGCAGGAGTGTTCCCTCCCAGTCGAGGAACACTTCAGCAGTCAAGGACATTCAGCCTCCGATCTTCGGGTAAGCATTCTCCAAGGCGGCCTTCGAGACACACAACGCAAAATCGTAGAGCAGAAACTGATAGCCAAGTTCCGCACTCATGAGGACGGCCTCAACCGGGATCTTGGGTTCATGTCACGCTACATGTAACCCCACCAGACTCGAGTCGTCGTTGGCTTGTTCTCTCTACACAGATGCGGCCGGACCTGCTGTGATTTCCAGCAAAAAATATGTTTTTTTGTCTGTTTATTGTTTTTCATACAGACCCCAGCATCTGCAACATTTGACCCCTTGTGACCCCACCTCATTGTTCTTTGATGTAATGTTTTCCTGACTAACCTGTTTGGACACCATTCACACCTTTGTTTGCTGTGATTATCTCTCTGCCGAGGTGTGATAAATGGCAGTTAGAAAGATTACCTGTAATCACCTGGCATTATTCTCTGACTATATAAGCTGTGTCTTTATGCATCTCTCCACTTCACCTGACGAAGGAGCAGCGCTCCGAAAGCTTGTGATTTCAAATAAAACTGTTGGACTATAACCTGGTGTTGTGTGACTTCTTACATTTGTAGAAAAAACAGAAAGGCAGAGTATTTCCTAAATGGTGAAAGATTGGGGAATGCAGATGCTCAAAGGGCCTGGGTGTCCTTGTACATGAATCACTGAAAGTGAATGTGCAGGTGCAGCAAACCATTAGGAAGGCAAATGGTATGCTGGCCTTCATTACAAGAGGATTTGAGTACAGGAGTAAAGAAGTCTTACTCCAATTATATAGGGCCTTGGTGAGACCACACCTGGAGTACTGAGTACAATTTTGGTCTCCTTACCTAAGGAAGGATATACTTGCCATAGAGGGAGTGCAACGAAGGTTTACGAGATAGATTCCTGGGATAGCGGGACTGTCGTATGAGAAGAGATTGAGTAAACTAGGCCTGTCTTCTCTTGAATTCAGAAGAATGAGAGGGGATCTCATTGAAGCATACAAAATTATTACAGGGCTTGGTAGGGTGGATGCTGGGAGAATGTTTCCCTTGGCTGGGGAGTCTAGAACCAGGGGCCACAGCCTCAAGAGAAAAGGTAGGCCATTCAGGACTGAGATGAGAAGAAATTTCTTCACACAGAGGGTGGTAAGTTTTTGGAATTCTCTGCCCCAGAGGGCTGTGGAGGCTCAGTCATTGGGTATATTCAAAACAGAAGTCGATAGATTTCTGACTAGTAAGGGCATCAAGGGATATGGCGATAGGGCCGGTGAATGGAGTTGAGGCAGAAGATCAGCCATGATCTCATTGGATGGCGGAGCAGGCTCGAGGGGCCGAATGGCCGACTCCTGCTCCTATTTCTTATGTTATGGCTGCAGTGCCGCAAGAGGTTCACTGACCGTGTAAGATCAGCCAAAGTGAGTCTACCTTCAGCTTGACCCTCCTTCTGCTCCCCTTCTCCTCTCACCAGCAGCACTCTGCATTGTCAGCCTCCTCCTTCACATCCCACTTTACCCTTACAACCCTTGCACCCTTCGCCATCCCTCTCACTCTATGAACCCAATCACTTGACTATTCGACTATGCTGCTCTCACACTCCCTGTCAATGTTGTGCAATGACAACGACTAACAACGCACAGGGAGGGCCCTTGGACATGGAACCTCACTCCATCTTTGACTCCTTCTAAGCATCTATGCTCTGGACTCTCTACACTCACTCCATCATTCTCACTCCAACTCCACTTGTCTCCCTCACTGCAGGAAAAGATAACCCACAATAAAAGGGAAAGGGCGAAGACTGGAGGAGGGCCACCTTCCCTCGCCCATTTGGCCAATGCTGAAGAGGCGGCCCTAGAGATCGTTGGCGCTGAGGTGGAGGTGGAAGTGGGGGATGGACAGACAGGCACAGCAGAGCAAGCTGGTGACAATAGTTTTGCTTCTCTCTCTTTTACATTGCAGGAGTCACTAAAGTGGCTGCGAATGTATATTTATAGAATGGCAATTGATCATCTGGGCTATTGCATGTGCATGCCACACTACCGTAACATCTCTAACTCATTCCTTTACTCCCCCACACGACCATCAACAGCCCCCCTCCCCACTGTCCAGGAGGAAGAGCCTGAGGCGGAAGACTCCTCAGAGGAACCTGCAACCTCTGAGGGCGCAGTGTCAGCAGATGTAAGCGCACCCAGCACCAGCACAGACACTCACACCTCAGGGGCACCTTCAGGACATAGAGTAGTGTTGGCACCTGGTCTATCACAGCTCACAAGTGAGCATCAGCAGGTGGTGGAGACAGGGACAGCAGTGGAGAGTCCTCGTCGGAGGCCGCAGGACTCTCCCAGCTCGGCTCAGCTGCATGTAAACCCTGTGCCTCCGGGTCCATCCAGGAGAGTGGTGCTGGAACTCCAGGAACAGGTGCAGGAGTCTCTGGCAGGTTTTGTCTCCAGGGTCACTGCATGTGTGGAGAGGATGGAGGAGTCCAACTCGAATATGAGCAGAGCCTTTGTGGAGTCATTGGCGCATGAATGCATCTCCTCGGAGAGGTTGGCTACCTCCGTGGTATCGATGGCTACCTCTCTGCAGATGATGGCCAGGGCCATGGAGGAGATAAGTCGCCAGAGTGTTGAAAACATGGTCAATGTTCAGAATAGACTGACATCTCTGGAAGAGCAATGGCCAGCTGATCAGAGAGACCAGAGCTTCATGGAAGTCCTTAGCAGTAGGACTGCCAGTGCAGATACAGGTCCTCATGGCCCCCCTGATGTGCAGCAAGGTGCTCTCAAGCTACTTGCAAGCGCTGAGGGGGACCTGACCCATGAGAGCGATGTTGGTGGCAGAGAACAAGGAAGTGGGGGCTCCTCTCCAAGCGCTCACACGTCCATGCCACTGTGGAGCCCTCGATCAGAGCCCCAGAGTCCTCACCCAACTGAGATAGACGTCTCAACCCCTGGACAGCTGCAGGAGAAGCAGACTGTTGGTGAGCCCTCACAGGCTCGCAATCCCAGAGGATGCCCACCAAAGGTGTCGAAGCAGGAGCAGCATAAAAGTGAGCAAGGGGCCTCCACATCTGCTGAAGCCATAGGGGAAGCACCACGTAGGAGCATAAGAGGAAGATAAAGCACAATTAGTCACACGAGCAGTCACTTGTGTGTTTTTTTGTCATCCCTTTGTCAATGTATTAAACTCTGGTGATGGCAAACTGTTGACGTTTTGGCCTCTGTGAATTCGGTTTTGGGAGTTCCACATTTCGGCCTCACCGAGACTTGCTTGGTCAGGTTGATGGTCAGAGTGAGAGGAAGCCAGAGAGTCATGTCCATTGTGTATCTTGTGTTAAGAAGGAGCCAAGCACATGTGCTAGAATGGGCAGCCTAAGCAAACCTGGCCAAGACGAGTGCATCCCTTACATTTCGGCCAGCAATGTGCTCACGTGCTGCTGCCGCTTGGTCACCATTCTCCTCCTCCTCCTCCTCTTCATCTGAGGAGGCTGTGTACTGAGCCACTTGCTCCTCAGGAAGCTGCAAGCCACGACGCTGTGCCATGTTGTGAAGTGCACAGCAGACCACGACCATTCTGGAGACCCTGGCTGCTGAGTACTGCAGGGCTCCACCTGATCGGTCAAGGCATCTGAAGCGCATCTTCAGCAAGCCGATGGTTTGTTCGATGATGGACCTGGTCGAAATGTGGCTGGCGTTGTAGCGTTCTTCAGCCTCGTTAGCTGGCCTCCTGATCGGTGTCATTAGCCACTTCTTCAGGGAGTAGCCCTTGTCTCCAACATACATACAAGACCTCATCAACCTTCTTTCTTTTACAGAAATGAGATGGTTGTTGCATCTGAGAATACAACGGCCATCTCTTATCTGCAACGCAGAGGTGCGAGACTCTCCACATACACACCAACTGAAGACTGCAGGCAGAAACAAAGGTAAGTACACTTTTAAAAACACTTTGCACTTACCTCAGATTCTCACCTCTCCACTCTTGCACCCATCACTTACCTTCACACCACACTTTTGCACCGCACCCCCCCCCGACCCCCGCAGACCCACTACTTGCCTCGCTGAGCTGGTGGGTTTCAGAACCTTCGGGAAGCCTGCACTTGTGAGGGCAAAAAGGGGATAATCCTATTTTCTGCCTGTTAACAGGCAGTTAATAGGCTTTAATATCTTCCCGCCTCCAAGGAGACGGGACCCGACGCGGGGCGGCTACCTGCCTCCTAGGAAGATGGCATGGAGGCGGGTTGGGCACCCGCCCCCAAATTCTGCCATTTTCCCGGCAGTCCCACCTCCTCGGGGCTGAGAAAATCGCCCCTGGACTGTCAAGAGTGTCCACCTTACCCTCAGGGTCCAGATAATGTGCCCAGAAGAACCTGTCTGGTAATCGCTTTTAGCCACTGCACTTACCGATTGCCTTTGCAGGATCTCTTTGAAATTCGATGAGTGAATAGAACATCACATCTTTCAGACTTCGATTTCGGTTAAAACATGAGCAAATTTATTTAAGAAACACAAGCCAAGGTCACTTGTATAATCCAGTATAACAACAGAAAATGCTGGAAAAACTCAGCAGGCCAGGCCAGGAGAGAGAAACAGAGTTAATGTTTCAGATCAAAACCCTTTGTCAAGACTAGAGAAGCACAGGAAATGAAATAGATTAAAAGGCCAGGCTGGGAGAGAACAAAAGAGAAGTGAAGAGACATTAAGAGGTATTCAAAACGAGACGAGATGGTGAGAGGACTGGTGGAGACAGAAGATGGCTCTAATCCAGTAATGTGATTAAAGCAGAAAGTCTATTTAAGGTAAAATAAAGATCCCAAATCCGAGAACGAGTTTGAACCTTCACACAGAGATTCTTCATTCTTTGTTGAATTTCCTTTCTCTCTCGGCCTCGATACTAAACTTAATGTTGGAGTTTTTTCTCTCTTTTTTAGGCGATTGAAGCGAATCTATTCTTTCAGTGAAGGGCCAAGGTTCTGTGTTTCAGAATCTCAACAATGGTGATGTTAATAAACTGCTAATGTTCTGGAACAGGATTTAAAGGGATATCTACCAGACATAGATGCCACATTTTTGTCACACGACTCCATTGATGATGCTGAGGGAACCCGCGCTGTCTATCGGGCTGTCCTCCGCGCGCTCTGGCCTTCACAGCAACAACTATTCTAACAATTCACAACAAAAGCCAGAATTTCAAAGCCCAGAACAAGTCAGACCCCAATCGTGCCGTGAGGCCCCCAAACTCAAATATTCAGGCTCTTCCCACTGCCATCACTCTTATCTTTCCCCCTATCTTCCAAAGCTTGAATACTGGGAAAATTCAGCCCCCCCTTTCTTTAAACATCTGGACCAGAGAGCCGAAAAACCCTGCTCCCTGATTGGTCTAAACCCACCAATGGCTGAGGGTTTTTTCTGGTCCTCCAGGTCCAAGGAATTGAGAAGGCGTTGACCCGACCGTCCCTCTCTGCTCCCTCACCTTAAGTGGATTTAACTCTGGTTCTTTCAGCTCCCAATGAAATTGGCTTTGTGTGTTTAAAAAACACAGGATTTTGTTGGAAGAGGTTTGTGGACCAGATTTGGCCCAGGGGCTGCCTGCTGCCCACAGGTAGCCTGGGGAAGTTCTGGGGTCACCGATCGTTCAGCAGGGCCTGATTTATCTGGGCTGTGAGCTCAGTGTCTCACGGATTCTGCAGTCAGCATCTTCCACAACTTTTCCCATTGTTGAAATAACAACAGAAAATGCTGGAAAAACTCAGCAGGCCAGGCAACATCCGTGGAGAGAAATTATAGTCAACGTTTTTCTGATTGTTGACTGTTTTTACTGTTGCTGTACAAGAAGAGGGGATATTTCCAGGGGGGGGGGTTGGGGGTCGGGGGGTCGATATTTCCAGGGGGGGTCGAGGAGTTGATTTTTCCAGGGGGGTTCTGGGGGGGCGGGGAGTTGATTTTTCCAGGGGGGGTGTCTCGGGGGCGGGGTTGATTTTTCCAGTGGGGGGGGGGGGGGGGGGGGGGGGGGGAGTTGATTTTCCAGGGGGGGTCTGGGGAGGAGTTGATTTTTCCAGGGGGGGTGTGGGGGGGGCGGGGAGTTGATATTTCCAGGGGGGTGTCTCGGGGGCGGGGTTGATTTTTCCAGTGGGTGGGGGGGGGGGGGGGGGGGGAGTTGATTTTTCCAGGGGGGGTCTGGGGGGCGGGGAGTTGATTTTTCCAGGGGGGGTCTCGGGGGCGGGGAGTTGATTTTTCCAGTGGGGGCGGGGAGTTGATTTTTCCAGGGGGGGTCTGGGTGGGCGGGGGGTTGATATTTCCAGGGGGGGTGTCTCGGGGGCGGGGTTGATTTTTCCAGTGGCGGGGGAGTTGATATTTCCAGGGGGGGGTCTGGGGCGGGGGGGGGTCTTGGGGGGAGAGTGTCGGTATGTGCGCACTGGCTCTGGGGGTTGAGAGTGCGGATATTTGTAAGAGATGCCCCCTCACACACACAGGTAGACAGAGGCTGGTGGTTTACTAATGGCCGGTAGTTTGGCTCCTGTACCGGACCAAGCTTTGGTCAGAGAGTCAGTGTGAAAGTAGCAGGATACTGAATGAAGGGTCACTCGTGTGAGATGAGCTCCGATCCTCTTGGCAGGTCAGTGCAGTCATTAGGATGGTATGACATGTAATGGCGGGTGTGAAATTTCCAGTCAGTCCGTGATGAGAAGCAGCCAGCAGTATAATTATAGATTCTGTTACACATTGACTATTGCCTCTGGGAACAATCTGTGGCTTAACTGAAAGCAATTTCACAAGATCAGAGTGTTGCAAGGTTTTTATTTCCTACATTGACTGAAATGACAACACTGGGGATGGAGGAGGTTAGAGGCTTTGCAAGATTGAGTTAATCTGCAGAATTTCAGATAGGCGGGGAATCCAAACAAAATGCGACAATGTCAGGCTGTGTCACTAAAAAATAAAAGTAGCAAGTCAGGGTCTGCGACACGACTCCCTGTTTCTCCATTCAGAATCCATGAAAAGGGAAACAAATGCCGAGCATCTTTTCACTCCCAGCTCTCATCTCTAGCTATGTAGGAATGACTGACACCAGTGCAAAGACATTTCTGACATCGCGGCAGGTTTTAAGCTCCATTGAGCCACACCTGCCAGAGGAGGTTAGAAACCAGCCAGGGCCGCTATTCATGACTGCTGCAGTCTGTACAGGCGGACGTGGACTTGGCCCACTGCTTGACGTAGCTTCTGTAATACTGCTCTTCCTGCTCTGAGTTAACAGCGCTGTTATCGCCCGGCTCTTGTCCGTATTCTGCCCTGATTATTCCATCTGTGCCTGTGTTACATTTATATCCAGAATCGACAGCGGTCATTGAATCGGTGTCAGTCTCAGTGAATCCACTGTCAACAGTATCTAAATCCAGTGATATCTTCGGATAACCAAGGTCTGGTTCGAGCCTACTGCACGATGAGATGGTATCTAAACTTCCATCGCTCCAAGAACCACCTTCGCCTACATTTCTGTCATCCCAGGAGGCATCTTCACCATCATTCAAAGGAAAAGGTTCATTTTCTGGTCCCCAGTCAGCCATGTTGAGACACTGAAGATCTAAAACATTCCCACTTGTCCCATTTTGGCCATCAGACGATGTTAACAGGGACATCATGGTGTTCAGTGGCGTGGTGCTGTCGCAGTGCTGAGGGGTTCCTGATGTAACTGGCTGCAGATGACTGAACAATTGCTGGCTGGTGGGATAATCCTGCACATTGGGATTGTCTCTGTCAGAATTACTATTACATTGGGTCAAGTAGGGCGGTCTGGTTGGCTTGCATTTGTAACTGCATTGGGGACAAGGTACGACCTCATCGGTCACTGTCACAGTGTCGATAGATACCCGCCCATAGGATTTATCCTTCCACTGCTCAATGTTGTTTCCAAATTGGCCCCGAGAGTGAGATGAAAGACAGGAACTCGGGCCACACAAGGCCTGCCACGAGGAATGAATCTCAGACTGTTTGTCCCAGGGTTTCAATTCCATCATCAACGCTTTCTCAAGCGCAATCGGTCCATCGTAGACTTGTACAATGTCCCCCTTCTCCAAGACCATTGCATTTTTCTCATTGACTTCAAACAACACATCTGGGTGCTGAGCATTAACCCAATTCTGAAACAGGAAAGAGAGCCCTGGTTAAAAGCAGCTAAAGACGACAAGTCGTGGACTTGTATTTCAATATTTTTACAGGTAAACTTTTGTCAGGCAATCCGGATATTTGAATATTGATATGGAGTGCACTATACAGATCGGTAATGTAGCTGATCAACTTCTTACAGTAATATAAATCAACTAACATTGATCAACCAATATCATCAATTAGTTCATACCACAAATTCCACAGCATCACACATCTCAGAACGCCAGTTCTATATAAAACCATCCTGCGGCACGATGTTGGATCAAAGGATGTCGTCGTCGTACGTGTCTTCACACTGTTCCCTTTTGGAACTGTATAAAGTGGTGGAAGGATTTCTGGCCGCGATTAACACTCCTTCCGTGACCGTAACCATCTTTGTACCAGCCATTAGGGTGGTTAGTCCTATGGCGGGAGGGTTTTACAGGCTCCCACAACCCATACGAGGGGGGGGGGGGGGGGCCACCCACACCCACGGACGCAAGTATCCCGCTGGATGTCAACCCAGAATTTAGAGCCGGAGCTCCGACTCCACTTGCCGGGACGGTCTGGAGCGGGGTTCGAAACCCTACACCTTCTGGCCCAGCGGTGGGGATGCTACCGCTACGCCAAAGGCCCACTCCGATCAAAGGAAGTAAGTTAACATGATAACAGTCAGCATTGTTGAACAAGGAGTGGCGATCACGTCTGCCTTTTTTAAACTACAGAAACCCAGGTGAAGGACACAGTGCCAAGACAGAAAGCAAAAACTTCCTTTTCTCCAGCGCCTTTCACCACCTCAGGACGTTCCAAAGCGCTTCACAGCCAATGAAGCACTTTACAAGTGCAGTCACTGTTGTAATGATTGAAGAGAATAACAGACGATGAGGCAAATGAAGGAGTAATGGTCAAGTAGCGACAGGTTTTAAAAGTCTGTTGATTGTGGAAGGGAAGACTAAGGGAAGGAAGGCATTTCAAAGGAGCTCGGACCTGGAGAGAATCAGTCAGAGCAGAAGACTCTGATCAGACTTGATTTCTCCGGCGCAAAGCTGAAGAGAGGAGATCAGACAGCATTGGGACACTCGGATCTCAGATGAAACAAGACTGGAAAGTATAGAGAAGCAGTGAATCTGGTACTGTCAATAAAACTAAGGGAGAAGAAAGTAGAGAGAGGCTGGAGACTACTGCTGAGAGAAGGATTGTTAGAGTAAAGCTCCCTCTACACTGTCCCATCAAACACCCCCGGGGCAGGTACAGCACGGGTTAGATACAGAGTAAAGCTCCCTCTACACTGTCCCATCAAACACTCCCAGGGCAGGTACAGCACGGGTTAGATACAGAGTAAAGCTCCCTCTACATTGTCCCATCAAACACCCCCGGGGCAGGTACAGCACGGGTTAGATACAGAGTAAAGCTCCCTCTACACTGTCCCATCAAACACTCCCAGGGCAGGTACAGCACGGGTTAGATACAGAGTAAAGCTCCCTCTACACTGTCCCATCAAACACTCCCAGGACAGGTACAGCACGGGTTAGATACAGAGTAAAGCTCCCTCTACACTGTCCCATCAAACACCCCCGGGGCAGGTACAGCACGGGTTAGATACAGAGTAAAGCTCCCTCTACACTGTCCCATTAAACACTCCCAGGGCAGGTACAGCACGGGTTAGATACAGAGTAAAGCTCCCTCTACACTGTCCCATCAAACACTCCCAGGGCAGGTACAGCACGGGTTAGATACAGAGTAAAGCTCCCCCTACACTGTCCCATCAAACACTCCCAGGGCAGGTACAGCACGGGTTAAATACAGAGTAAAGCTCGCTCTACACTGTCCCATCAAACACTCCCAGGGCAGGTACAGCACGGGTTAGATACAGAGTAAAGCTCCCCCTACACTGTCCCATCAAACACTCCCAGGGCAGGTACAGCACGGGTTAGATACAGAGTAAAGCTCCCTCTACACTGTCCCATCAAACACTCCCAGGGCAGGTACAGCACGGGTTAGATACAGAGTAAAGCTCCCTCTACACTGTTCCATCAAACACTCCCAGGGCAGGTACAGCACGTGTTAGATACAGAGTAAAGCTCCCTCTACACTGTTCCATCAAACACTCCCAGGGCAGGTACAGCACGGGTTAGATACAGAGTAAAGCTCCCTCTACACTGTCCCATCAAACACTCCCAGGGCAGGTGCAGCACGAGTTAGATATAGAGAAAAGCTCCCTCTACACAGTCCCATCAAACACTCCCGGGGCAGGTACAGCACGGGTTAGATACAGAGTAAAGCTCCCTCTACACTGTCCCATCAAACACTCCCAGGGCAGGTACAGCACGGGTTAGATACAGAGTAAAGCTCCCTCTACACTGTCCCATCAAACACTCCCAGGGCAGGTACAGCACGGGTTAGATATAGAGTAAAGCTCCCTCTACACAGTCCCATCAAACACTCCCAGGGCAGGTACAGCACGGGTTAGATACAGAGTAAAGCTCCCTCTACACTGTCCCATCAAACATTCCCAGGGCAGGTACAGCACGGGTTAGATACAGAGTAAAGCTCGCTCTACACTGTCCCCATCAAACATTCCCAGGGCAGGTACAGCACGGGTTAGATACAGAGTAAAGCTCCCTCTACACTGTCCCATCAAACACTCCCAGGGCAGGTACAGCACGGGTTAGATATAGAGTAAAGCTCCCTCTACACTGTCCCATCAAACACTCCCTGGGTCCCATTGCACTTGTGTGACACATCTCCATTTTCTGCACCAGCTATCCTCTGGGTGTGAATGGGATTGTACCAATTAGTGCCAAATTATTGACAGTTCTGTGTCGCTGACTGGATCCCACAAGGGACAGAATCGTGTCTGGATCATGTCTGACCCAAACCCATTTTACATAGGACGGTTATTGGCTGCAAGTTATCCGTCCCCGCTGAATTTGAAGTCTGATTCTGGAGGTGAAAGACTAATATCTAACTCATTGTAGAACCCAGTCTCTTACCAATTCTGTCTTCATCGCCCAAAAACAAAGCTACAAGGCGGAACTGATAAAGGCTGTGATATTTTCCACAGAAACTTCTGTGTAAACAGATCTGATCTGCTGACCAGTCGGTTCTGAGCCAGGCAGAAGCATGTGACTGAGGTGCAACGGGTAATCTGCTGATAGCCCAGTGCTCAGTGATTGGGATCAACCACATCGGTTTCAATCTATCTTATCGACAAGGTTTAACACGCTGGCTGGTTTTGTTTCCACTACTCTTGCATTTTCTTGATGCAAGATATGATTTTAGATAGTGTTGGGAGCGACATTTGGTGAAGATTAGAATATTGACTAAGATAGATCTCTGCTGTTATAAACATGTCGACATTAGAAACTTTAACTATGTATTGTGGGAGATTAAACCGAGGCCCCGTCTGCTCTCTCAGGTGGACGTAAAAGATCCCACGGCACTATTTCGAAGAAGAGCAGGGGAGTTATCCCCGGTGTCCTGGCCAATATTTATCCCTCAATCAACATCACTAAAACCGATTATCCCCCTCTCTGTCTGTCTCTCTGTGTCTCTCTCCCTCTCTCTGTCCGTCTCTCTGTCTCCCCCTCCATCTGTCTCTCTGTTTGTCTCTGCTTCTCTATTGGATACCAGTCAGGATAAAATAGTTTTCTGCTTCAGTGGCAGCATGGATAGGAAATTGGCTAAGTGACAGGAAACAGAGAGTAGAGGTGAACGGTTGTTTTTCGGACTGGAGGAAGGTATACAGTGGTGTTCCCCAGGGGTCGGTACTCGGACCACTGCTTTTCTTGATATATATTAATGACTTGGATGTGGGTGTACAGGGCACAATTTCAAAATTTGCAGATGACACAAAACTTGGAAGTATAGTGAACAGTGAGGAGGAGAGTGATAGACTTCAGGAAGACACAGACAGGCTGGTGGAATGGACGGACACGTGGCAGATGAAATTTAACGCAGAAAAGTGCGAAGCAATACTTTTTGGTAGGAAGAACGAGGAGAGGAAATATAAACTAAAGGGTACAATCCTAAAGGGGGTGCAGGAACAGAGAGACCCGGGGGTGTATGTGCACAAATTGTTGAAGCTGCCACTGTCCCTTTTATTCCATGGGCTTCAACTTTGCTGGCGAGCCTATTATGTGGCACTTTGTCGAATGCCTTTTGGAAATCCATGTACACCACGTCAACCGCATTACCCTCATCAACTCTCTCTGTTACCTCATCAAAAAACTCAATCAAATTAGTTAAACACAATTTGCCTTTGACAAATCCATTGAGAAAATAGTTAAAAAAGCATACGGTATCCTGGATTTCACAAATAGAGGTACAGAGTACAAAAGCAAGGAAGTTATTATGAACCTTTATAAAACACTGGTTCGGCCTCAACTGGAGTATTGTGTCCAATTCTGGGCACCGCACTTTAGGAAGGATGTGAAGGCCTTAGAGAGGGTGCAGAAAAGATTTACGAGAATGATTCCAGGGATGAGGGACCTCAGTTACATGGATAGACTGGAGAAGCTGGGGTTGTTCTCCTTGGAGCAGAGAAGATTGAGAGGAGATTTGATAGAGGTGTTCAAAATCATGAGGGGTCTGGACAGAGTAGAGAGAGAGAAACTGTTCCCATTGGCAGAAGGGTCGAGAACCAGAGGACACAGATTTAAGGTGATTGGCAAAAGAACCAAAGGCGACATGAGGAATGAGAGGGTGGTGGAGGCAGATTCAATCGTAGCTTTCAAAAGGGAGTTGGATAAGTACCTGAAGGAAAAACATTTGCAGGGCTCCGGGGAAAGGGTGGGGGAGTGGGACTAGCTGAAGTGCTCTTGCAGAGAGCCGGCACGGGCGCGACGGGCCGAATGGCCTCCTTCTGTGCTGTAACCATTCTATGCTAGAACTACAGATATGTGATAATGGGGGACTTCAATTATCCTAATATAGACAGTGTAAAGGGAAAAGAGGGGGAGGAATTCCTGAAACGTGTACGAGAGGATTTTCTTGATCAGTGTGTTTCCAGCCCAACAAGGAAGGAAGCAACGCTGGGTCTAGTTCTGGGGAATGAAGTGGGGCAAATGGAGCATGTCTCAGTGGGAGAGCATTTGGGAAACAGTGATGACAATATCTTCAGGTTTAGAATAGTTATGGAAAAGGACAGGATACAATCAAGCATAAAACTACTTAACTGGAGGAGGGTTAACTTCAGTGAGTTGAAAAAGGATCTGGTCCAGGTGGATTGGAATCAAAAATTGGTAGACAAAACAGTAATTAAACAATGGGAGGCCCTCAAAGAAGGGATGGTTTGGGTACAGAGTAGACACATTCCCATGAGGGGGAAAGGAAGGACACCCAAAGCTCGAGCTCCCTGGATGGTTAAAGGTATTGGGGGCAAAATTTGGTATTGCCCCGTTTGGGGGCCGTAACCGGATTATCGCCAGACATTTAGCACTTGGTGCGGGAGTACCGCCCTGGCAAGGAAGCGGAGCGCTATCTCGGGCGCTCCACGTCCTCTCGGGGCGGTGCCCGTGGCACAAAGTGCGGTAGCGCCGGAGTGCTACGTGGCCGCTCCGCGCTATCGGCTAACGCCTCAGTAGCACCCCAACAAATTTCTCGGTGGGCGCCCCCGGAGGCACTAACGGAGGCGAATTTCGCCCCATAGAGATTAAAATGAGGCAGAAAAAGGAGGCTTCTGATAAATGTCAGGTTGATAATACAGTAGAGAACCAACTGAATATAGAAAGTACAGAGGAGATCTAAAATAGGGAATAAGAGAGACAAAGAGAGAGTATGAGAATAGATTAGTGACTAACATAAAAGCCAAAAAGTCTTTTATGAACACATAAATAGTAAAAGGTTAGTCAGAGGAAGGGTGGGGCTGATTAGGGACAAAAAGGAGATCTTGTGGAGGCAGAGGGCATGGCTGAGGCACTAAATGAGGACTTTGCATCTGTCTTCACTGGAGAAGAGGATGTTGCCAATGTAGCAGTAAAGGAGGAGACAGTAGCGATATTGGACAGGATAAAAATAGATAAAAAGGAGGAACTTAAAAGACTTGCAGTCCTCAAAGTAGAAAAGTCACTCAGTCGGGAAGGGACTCCTCGTTTACTGAGGGAAGGAAGGGTGGACATTGCGGAGGCTCTGGTCACAACCTTCCAATCCTCCTTGGATGTGGGGGTGGTGCCCGAGGACTGGAGGATTGCAAATGTTACAGCCCTGTTTAAATCAGGGGAGAGGGATAAACCCGGCAACTACAAGCCAGACAGCCTAACGTCGGTGGTGGGGAAACTGTTAGAGACAATAATCTGGGACAAAATTCATTGGCATTTGGAAAAGTATGGGCTGAATGAAAGCATAGATTTGTTGAAGGCAAATCACGTGTGACTAACTGCTTTGATGAAGTAATGGAGAGGGTTGATGAGGGTAGTGCGGTTGATGTTGTGTATATGGACTTTCAAAAGGCGTTTGACAAAGTACCACGTAATATACTTGTTAGCAAAATTAAAGCTCCTGGGATTAAAGGGACAGTGGCAGCATGGACACAAAATTGACTACGGGACAGAAAGCAGAGAGTAGTGGTGAACAGTTGTTTCTCAGACTGGGGGGAGGTACACAGTGGTGTTCCCCGGGGTCGGTGTTAAGAACACTGCTCTTTTTGATATATATTAATGGGTACTCAGGGCATCATTTCAAAGTTTGCAGATGACACAAAACTTGGAAATGCAGTAAATAATGAGGAGAATAGTAACAGACTTCAGGAGGCTACAGACAGACTGGTGAAATGGGCAGACACGTGGCGGATGAAATTTAATGCAGAGAAGTGTGAAGTGATACATTTTGATAGGAAGAATGAGGAGAGGCGATAGAGGAACAGGATTCAGCCCCTCGAGCCTGTTCCGCCATTCAATGAGATCACGGCTGATCTGCGACCGAACTCCATCCGCCCGCCTTTGCCCCATATCCCTCAATACCTTTGGTTAACAAAAAGCTTTCAATCTCAGATTTAAAATTAACAATTGATCTAGCATCAACTGCCATTTGTAGAAGAGAGTTCCAAACTTCGACCACCCTTTGTGTGTAGAAGTGTTTCCTAATTTCACTCCGAAAGGTCTGCCTCTAATTTTTAGACTCTGCCCCCTAGTCCTAGAATCCCCAACCAGCGGAAATAGTTTCTCTCTATCTACCCTATCTGTTCCCCTTAATATCCTGACTGCTTCTAGTTTTTCACCATTTAGAAAGTACCCTGTTCTATCCTTTTCTGGTCCAAAGTGGATGACCTCACATTTGCTTACATTGAAATCCATTTGCCACAGTTTTGCCCATTCAATCTATCGATATCTCTTTGTAATTTTATGCTTCCATCTACACTGCCTCCAATGCCACCTTTCTTTGTGTCTTAGAAAACTTGGATATGTGGCTCTCCATCCCGTCATCTAAGTCATTAATAAATCTTGTGAATAGTTGAGGCCCCAACACCGATCCCTGCGGGACACCACTAGTCACATCCTGCCAATTTGAGTACCTGCCCATTATCCCTATTATCTGTCTCCTGCCACTCAGCCAATCTCATAACCAGGTCAATAATTTGCCCTCAATTCCATGAACTTCAACTTTAGCTAACAGTCTCTTATGTGGAACCTTATCCAATGCCTTCTGGAAGTCCATATAAACAACATCCATCAACATTCCCCTGTCCACTACTTTAGTCACTTATGAACTTAATGGTACAATTTTAAAGGGGGTGTGTGGACAGAAAGACCTGGGGGTATGTGTGCACAAACCTCTGAAGGGGGCAGGACAGGTTCAGAAAGCGGTTAAAAAGGCTTATGGGATCCTTGACTTTATTAATAGAGGTATAGAGAGTACAAAAGCAAGGAAGTTATGATGAACCTTTATAAAACACTGGTTCGGCCCCAACTGGAGTATTGTGTCCAATTCTGAGCACCGCACTTTAGGAAGGATGTGAAGGCCTTAGAGAGGGTGCAGAAAATATTTACGAGAATGATTCCAGGGATGAGGGACTTCAGTTACGTGGATAGACTGGAGAAGCTGGGGTTGTTCTCCTTGGAGCAGAGAAGGTTGAGAGGAGGTTTGATCGAGGTGTTCAAAATCATGAATGGTTTTGATGGAGTAAATAAGGAGAAACTGTTCCCATTGGCGGAAGGGTCGAGAACCAGAGGACACAGATTTAAGATGATTGGCAAAAGAACCAGAGGGAGAGATGAGGAAACATTTTTTTTACGCAGCGAGTTGTTGTGATCTGGAACGCGCTGCCTGAAAGGGCGGTGGAAGCAGGTTCAATAGTAACTTTCAAAAGGGAATTGGATAAATACTTGAAGGGAAAAAAATTTCAGGACTATGGGGAAAGAGCGGGGGAGTGGGACTAATTGGAGAGCTCGTTCAAAGAGCCGGCACAGGCTTGATGGGCCGAATGGCCTCCTTCTGTGCTGTGAGATTCTATGACAGTTAGGAATGGGTTTAAAATAAATGAAAGCAAGAGTCTGATTCTGCGAATACGATAAACCCGCAAGGTTAGCAGCATCACCACAGCGACAGCGGGTCCTACACGACAATTCCTGCTCCTTCCTGGTACGTGCTGCCGATCTGCTTCGCTCTCGAGAGGAAACTGTTGTGGCGCCTCTCTCTCTCCCTCTCTCTGTGTGAAAGTTTTGAGCTAGCTTCGAGGTTTTCTCACTTGCTATTGTTATTTTGACAGCTGTGGTGCTGATCGGTCGCATTATCTCAAAGGGCCATCAAACAGGAAAAAACACGAACAACACTTCATGGTTTCTGATCCAGGGCTGGGGGTGAGTGTGAGCGAGTGTGTGTCTGTGTGAGTGAGTGTGTGTGTGAGTGTGAGTGAGTGCGTGTGAGTGCGAGTGCGAGTGTGAGTGAGTGTGAGTGAGTGCGTGTGAGTGTGAGTGTGAGTGCGTGCGTGTGAGTGCGTGTGAGTGAGTGCGTGCGAGTGAGTGCGTGCGAGTGAGTGCGTGCGAGTGCGTGCGAGTGCGTGTGAGTGAGTGCGTGCGAGTGAGTGCGTGCGAGTGCGTGTGAGTGAGTGCGAGTGAGTGAGTGCGAGTGAGTGAGTGCGTGTGAGTGAGTGCGTGTGAGTGAGTGCGTGTGAGTGAGTGCGTGTGAGTGAGTGCGTGTGAGTGAGTGCGTGTGAGTGAGTGCGTGTGTGAGTGTGAGTGAGTGCATGTGAGTGCGTGTGAGTGTGAGTGAGTGCATGTGAGTGCGTGTGAGTGCGTGAGTGCGTGTGAGTGAGTGAGTGCATGCGAGTGTGAGTCTGTGTGTGTGAGTGTGAGTGAGTGTGTGAGTGCGTGTGAGTGTGAGTCTGTGTGGGTGAGTGTGGGTGAGTGCGAGTGAGTGCATGTGAGTGTGAGTCTGTGTGTGTGAGTGTGAGTGAGTGCGAGTGAGTGCATGTGAGTGTGAGTCTGTGTGTGAGTGTGAGTGTGAGTGTGTGTCTGTGTGTGAGTGCCTGTGAGTGTGAGTCTGTGTGTGTGTGAGTGAGTGTGTGTCTGTGTGAGTGAGTGTGAGTGAGTGTGTGTGTGCGTGTGAATGAGTGCTTGAGTGAGTGAGTGCTTGAGTGAGTGAGTGCTTGAGTGAGTGAGTGCGCGAGTGAGTGAGTGCGCGAGTGAGTGAGTGCGAGTGAGTGAGTGCGAGTGAGTGAGTGCGAGTGAGTGAGTGCGAGTGAGTGAGTGCGAGTGAGTGAGTGCGAGTGAGTGAGTGCGAGTGAGTGCGAGTGAGTGCGAGTGAGTGCGAGTGAGTGCGAGTGAGTGCGAGTGAGTGCGAGTGAGTGCGAGTGAGTGCGAGTGAGTGCGAGTGAGTGCGAGTGAGTGCGAGTGAGTGCGAGTGAGTGCGAGTGAGTGCGAGTGAGTGCGAGTGAGTGCGAGTGAGTGCGAGTGAGTGCGAGTGAGTGCGAGTGAGTGCGAGTGAGTGAGTGCGAGTGAGTGAGTGCGAGTGAGTGAGTGCGAGTGAGTGAGTGCGAGTGAGTGAGTGCGAGTGAGTGAGTGCGAGTGAGTGAGTGCGAGTGAGTGAGTGCGAGTGAGTGAGTGCGAGTGAGTGAGTGCGAGTGAGTGAGTGCGAGTGAGTGAGTGCGAGTGAGTGAGTGCGAGTGAGTGAGTGCGAGTGAGTGAGTGCGAGTGAGTGAGTGCGAGTGAGTGCGAGTGAGTGAGTGCGAGTGAGTGAGTGCGAGTGAGTGAGTGCGAGTGAGTGAGTGCGTGTGAGTGAGTGCGTGTGAGTGAGTGCGTGTGAGTGAGTGCGTGCGTGTGAGTGCGTGAGTGAGTGCGTGTGAGTGCGTGAGAGTGAGTGAGTGCGTGTGAGTGAGTGCGTGCGAGTGAGTGCGTGCGAGTGCGTGCGTGCGAGTGAGTGCGTGCGAGTGAGTGCGTGAGTGAGTGCGTGTGTGAGTGCGTGTGTGTGAGTGCGTGTGAGTGAGTGCGTGTGAGTGAGTGCGTGTGAGTGAGTGCGTGTGAGTGAGTGAGTGAGTGCGAGTGAGTGAGTGCGTGTGAGTGAGTGCGTGTGAGTGAGTGCGTGTGAGTGAGTGCGTGAGTGTGAGTGAGTGTGTGTTTGTGTGAGTGTGAGTGAGTGCGTGTGAGTGAGTGCGTGTGAGTGAGTGCGTGTGAGTGAGTGCGTGAGTGTGAGTGTGTGTGTTTGTGTGAGTGAGTGCGTGTGAGTGAGTGAGTGCGAGTGAGTGAGTGCGTGTGAGTGAGTGCGTGTGAGTGAGTGTGTGAGTGAGTGTGTGTTTGTGTGAGTGTGAGTGAGTGCGTGAGTGAGTGCGTGTGAGTGAGTGCGTGTGAGTGAGTGCGTGTGAGTGAGTGCGTGTGAGTGAGTGCGTGAGTGTGAGTGAGTGTGTGTTTGTGTGAGTGTGAGTGAGTGCGTGTGAGTGAGTGAGTGCGTGCGAGTGAGTGCGTGCGAGTGAGTGCGTGCGAGTGAGTGCGTGCGAGTGAGTGCGTGCGAGTGAGTGCGAGTGAGTGAGTGCGTGTTTGTGTGAGTGTGAGTGAGTGCGTGTGAGTGAGTGCGTGTGAGTGAGTGCGTGTGAGTGAGTGCGTGTGAGTGAGTGCGTGTGAGTGAGTGCGTGTGAGTGAGTGCGTGTGAGTGAGTGCGTGTGAGTGAGTGCGTGAGTGAGTGCGTGTGAGTGAGTGCGTGAGTGAGTGCGTGTGAGTGAGTGCGTGTGAGTGAGTGCGTGTGAGTGAGTGCGTGTGAGTGAGTGCGTGTGAGTGAGTGCGTGTGAGTGAGTGCGTGTGAGTGAGTGCGTGTGAGTGAGTGCGTGTGAGTGAGTGCGTGTGAGTGAGTGCGTGTGAGTGAGTGCGTGTGAGTGAGTGCGTGTGAGTGAGTGCGTGTGAGTGAGTGCGTGAGTGAGTGCGTGAGTGAGTGCGTGTGAGTGAGTGCGTGTGAGTGAGTGCGTGAGTGAGTGCGTGAGTGAGTGCGTGAGTGAGTGCGTGTGAGTGAGTGCGTGTGAGTGAGTGCGTGTGAGTGAGTGCGTGAGTGCGTGTGAGTGCGTGTGAGTGCGTGAGTGCGTGTGAGTGTGAGTGCATGTGAGTGTGAGTCTGTGTGTGTGAGTGTGAGTGTGTGTCTGTGTGAGTGAGTGAGTGAGTGCATGCGAGTGTGAGTCTGTGTGTGTGAGTGTGAGTGAGTGTGTGAGTGCGTGTGAGTGTGAGTCTGTGTGGGTGAGTGTGGGTGAGTGTGAGTGTGTGTCTGTGTGTGTGAGTGAGTGTGAGTGAGTGCATGTGAGTGCGAGTGAGTGCATGTGAGTGTGAGTCTGTGTGTGTGAGTGTGAGTGTGTGTCTGTGTGAGTGAGTGCCTGTGAGTGTGAGTCTGTGTGTGTGTGAGTGAGTGTGTGTCTGTGTGAGTGAGTGTGAGTGAGTGCGTGTGAGTGCGTGTGAATGAGTGTGAGTGAGTGCTTGAGTGCGTGCGAGTGAGTGCGTGCGAGTGAGTGCGTGCGAGTGAGTGCGTGCGAGTGAGTGCGTGCGAGTGAGTGCGTGCGAGTGAGTGCGTGCGAGTGAGTGCGTGCGAGTGAGTGCGTGCGAGTGAGTGCGTGCGAGTGAGTGCGTGCGAGTGAGTGAGTGCGAGTGAGTGAGTGCGAGTGAGTGAGTGCGAGTGAGTGAGTGCGAGTGAGTGAGTGCGAGTGAGTGAGTGCGAGTGAGTGAGTGCGAGTGAGTGAGTGCGAGTGAGTGAGTGCGAGTGAGTGAGTGCGAGTGAGTGAGTGCGAGTGAGTGAGTGCGAGTGAGTGAGTGCGAGTGAGTGAGTGCGAGTGAGTGAGTGCGTGTGAGTGAGTGCGTGTGAGTGAGTGCGAGTGAGTGAGTGCGAGTGAGTGCGAGTGAGTGCGTGTGAGTGAGTGCGTGTGAGTGAGTGCGTGAGTGAGTGCGTGTGAGTGAGTGCGTGCGAGTGAGTGCGTGCGAGTGAGTGCGTGCGAGTGAGTGCGTGCGAGTGAGTGCGTGCGAGTGAGTGCGTGCGAGTGAGTGCGAGTGAGTGCGTGCGAGTGAGTGAGTGCGTGCGAGTGAGTGCGTGCGAGCGAGTGCGTGAGTGCGTGTGAGTGAGTGAGTGCGTGTGAGTGAGTGCGTGTGAGTGAGTGCGTGTGAGTGAGTGCGTGTGAGTGAGTGCGTGTGAGTGAGTGCGTGTGAGTGAGTGCGTGTGAGTGAGTGCGTGTGAGTGAGTGCGTGTGAGTGAGTGAGTGCGTGTGAGTGAGTGCGTGTGAGTGAGTGCGTGAGTGAGTGCGTGTGAGTGAGTGCGTGTGAGTGAGTGCGTGTGAGTGAGTGTGAGTGAGTGCGTGTGAGTGAGTGCGTGTGAGTGAGTGCGTGAGTGAGTGAGTGAGTGAGTGAGTGCGTGTGAGTGAGTGCGTGTGAGTGAGTGCGTGCGAGTGAGTGAGTGCGTGTGAGTGAGTGCGTGTGAGTGAGTGCGTGTGAGTGAGTGAGTGCGTGTGAGTGAGTGCGTGTGAGTGAGTGCGTGAGTGAGTGCGTGTGAGTGAGTGCGTGTGAGTGAGTGCGTGTGAGTGAGTGCGTGTGAGTGAGTGCGTGTGAGTGAGTGCGTGAGTGAGTGCGTGTGAGTGAGTGCGTGTGAGTGAGTGCGTGCGAGTGAGTGAGTGCGTGTGAGTGAGTGCGTGCGAGTGAGTGCGTGCGAGTGAGTGAGTGCGTGCGAGTGCGTGAGTGAGTGCGTGTGAGTGAGTGCGTGTTTGTGTGAGTGTGAGTGAGTGCGTGTGAGTGAGTGCGTGTGAGTGAGTGCGTGTGAGTGTGAGTGAGTGTGTGTTTGTGTGAGTGTGAGTGAGTGCGTGTGAGTGAGTGCGTGTGTGTGAGTGCGTGTGAGTGAGTGCGTGAGTGAGTGCGTGTGAGTGAGTGCGTGTGAGTGAGTGCGTGTGAGTGAGTGCGTGTGAGTGAGTGCGTGTGAGAGTGCGTGTGAGTGAGTGCGTGTGAGTGAGTGCGAGTGAGTGCGTGCGAGTGAGTGCGTGCGAGTGAGTGCGTGCGAGTGAGTGCGTGCGAGTGAGTGCGTGAGTGTGAGTGCGTGCGAGTGAGTGCGTGAGTGAGTGCGTGTGAGTGAGTGCGTGTGAGTGAGTGCGTGTGAGTGAGTGCGTGTGAGTGAGTGCGTGAGTGCGTGCGAGTGCGTGTGAGTGAGTGCGTGTGAGTGCGTGTGAGTGCGTGTGAGTGAGTGCGTGTGAGTGAGTGCGTGTGAGTGAGTGAGTGTGAGTGAGTGAGTGCGTGCGAGTGAGTGCGTGCGTGTGAGTGAGTGAGTGCGTGTGAGTGAGTGCATGTGAGTGTGAGTGAGTGTGTGAGTGAGTGTGTGAGTGAGTGTGTGTTTGTGTGAGTGTGTGTGAGTGCGTGTGTGTCTGTGTGAGTGAGTGAGTGAGTGAGAGTGCTTGAGAGTGTGAGTGAGTGAGTGAGTGTGAGTGAGTGCGTGTGAGTGTGTGTTTGTGTGAGTGTGAGTGAGTGTGAGTGAGTGAGTGTGAGTGAGTGTGAGTGAGTGTGAGTGTGTGTCTGTGTGAGTGCAAACCGTGTGTGTATCTGTGCATGCATCCAGCTAACTCGTGTCCCGATAAGCTTATCCATTTAAATACAGGCTTCATCTCAGGCTGGGAATCTGCAAAATAACTGGCAACTCTGTGCAGCGGGAACTCTTTTAATCTCTTCAACTTCCTCTTTTCTGCTACAGGCGGAGTTCCACACTGGGTGCATTTCACCAGTTGCCTGTGGAGAGGATACTCACTGTTCCTGTGAGAACCTGGAGAGTGATTGGCAGTGGCTATTTGGCTATGGGAGGCATTACAATTCTGTTCTCACCCAGTGCTGGTGGCTGCATCTCCCAGCAGGAGTGAATGTATAATAATTAGGAATGGGAATGTCGTCCTTAGGCCAGTGACACATCCTAGCGCTCCTTACCTGCCCTGGCTCTGAATAGTCAATTCAGAACAGACCAGTACTTGGACTTGGCTCACTCTAGCCACTAGAGCGCGCTCCTAAAAAGTGGGTGCAGATGGTGAGATTCCTTTCAAAGGGATCCTTTTAGCAGCTGTAACACTGGATTAAATGAATACCAAGAAAGAGGATGGCAACCGATACAGATTTGTAAAAGTCATGTTGTGTCCAACAACATTGTCATTTTCTAGACTGCGATCGACAGAATTTTGTTAGGTAAGGGACGGGGAACAAAAGCAGGTAAATGGAGGCGAGGTACGGATCAGCCACGATCTAATAGAATGGCAGAAAAGACTCGAGGGGCTGAATGGCCTCCTCCTGGTCCTAGAATCCTAGAATAGCACAGCACAGAAGGAGGCCATTCGGCCCATCGAGTCTGCGCCAGCTCTTTCGAAGACCAGTCCAGTTAGTCCCACTCCCCCGCTCTTTCCCCACAGCCCTGCAATTTTTTCTCCTTTGAGTATTTATCCAATTCCCCTTTGAAGGCGACTATTGACTCTATCCACCACTTTCTGCACCCTCTCCAAAGCCGTCACGCTCTTCCTAAAGTGCGGTGCCCAGAATAGGACACAATACTCCAGCTGAGCTCTAACCAGTATTTATAAAGGTTCAGCATAACTTCCTTGCTTTTGTATTCTATTCCTCTATTAATAAAGCCAAGGATTCTGTACGCTTTTTTTATCAGCCTTCTCAAAATGCCCTGCCACCTTCAACGATTTGTGCACAAGCACCCCCGGGTCTCTCTGTTCCTGCACCCACTTTAGGATTGTACCCTTTAGTTTATATTGCCTCTCCTCGTTCTTCCTACCAAAATGGATCACTTCTCACTTCACTGTGTAGAATTTCATTTGCCACGTGTCCGCCCATTCCACCAGCCTGTCTGTGTCCTCCTGAAGTCTATCACTCTCCTCCTCACTGTTCACTATACTTCCAAGTTTCGTGTCATCTGCAAATTTCAAAATTGTGCCCTGTACACCCAAGTCCAAGTCATTAATGTACATCAAAAACAGCAGTGGTCCTAGTACTGAACCTTGGGGAACGCCACTGTATACCTCCCTCCAGTCCAAAAAACAGCCATTCCCCACAACGCTCTGTTTATTGTCACTTGGCCAATTTTTCTATCCATGCTGCTACTGCTCCTTTTATCCCACGAGCTTCAGTTTTGCTAACAAGCCGAGTACGTGGCACTTTATCAAATGCCTTTTGAAAGTCCATATACACAACATCCACCACACTGCCCTCATCCATCCTCTCTGTTACCTCATCAAAAACCTCAATGAAGTTAGTTAAACACGATTTGCCGTCCATACTTGTCCAAGTGGCTGTTCATTTTCTCCTGGATTATTGTTTCTAAAAGCTTCCCCACCAACGAGGTCAAACTGACTGGCCTGTAGTTGCTGGGTTTATCCTTCTTCCCTTTCTTGAACAAAGTTGTAACATTTGCAATCCTCCAGTCCTCTGGCACCACCCCTGTATCTAAGGAGGATTGGAGGATTGTGGCCAACACCTCCGCAATTTCCACCCTTACTTCCCTCAGCAACCTCGATACATCCCATCCGGACCGGGTGACTTATCTACTTTAAGTACTACAGCCTTTCTAGTACCTCCCCTTTATCTATTTTTATCCCATCCAATATCCCAGCAACCTCCTCGTTTACCATAGCTTTGGCAAAGTCCTCTTCCTTGGTAAACACCGATGCAAAGTACTCATTTAGTACCTCAGCCCTGTGTCTGCCTCCACCGATAGTTCTCCTAAGTATGTTAGTTTGCAGTTGGAATATTTTGGGCATCTTGCTTTGGGAAGAATGTTAAGGCTGTGGAGCGGGTGCAGAAGAGATTCACTAAGGTGATTCCAGGGATGAGAGGCTTTAGTTATGAGGAGAGATTAGAGAAATTGGGGTTCTTTTCATTAGAAGAGAAAAGGAGATCTGATAGAGGGGTTCAATCATAGAAACATAGAAACATAGAAGATAGGAGCAGGAGTAGGCCATTCGGCCCCTCGAGCCTGCTCCGCCATTCAATGAGATCATGGCTGATCATCCAAATTCAGTACCCTGTCCCTGCTTTCTCCCCATATCCCTTAATCCCTTTAGCCTTAAGAAATATATCTAACTCCTTCTTGAATATATTTAATGAATTGGCCTCAACTGCCTTCTGTGGTAGAGAATTCCACAGGTTCACCACTCTCTGGGTGAAGAAATTCCTCCTCATCTCTGTCCTAAATGGCTTACCCCTTATCCTTAGACTGTGACCCCTGGTTCTGGACTCCCTGCCATCGGGAACATCCTTCCAGCATCTAGTCTGTCCAGTCCTGTTAGAATGTTATAAGTTTCAATGAGATCCCCTCTCATTCTTCTAAACTCCAGCGAGTATAAGCCCAATCAACCCAATCTCTCCTCATACGTCATTCCTGCCATCCCAGGTATCAGCCTGGTGAATCTTCGCTGCACTCCCTCCATGGCAAGAACATCCTTCCTCAGGTAAGGCGACCAAAACCGCACACAATACTCAAGGTGTGGTCTCACCAAGGCCCTGTACAACTGCAGCAAGACATCCTTGTTCCTGTACTCGAACCCTCTTGCTACGAAGGCCAACATACCATTTGCCTTCTTAACCGCCTGCTGCAGCTGCATACTTACCTTCAGCGACTGGTGCACCAGGACACCCAGGTCTCATTGCACTTCCCCTTCTCCCAATCTATTGCCGTTCAGAGAATAATCTGCCTTCCTGTTTTTGCCACCAAAGTGGATAACCTCGCATTTATCCACATTATACTGCATCTGCCATGCATCCGCCCAATCACCCAACCTGTCCAAATCATACTGGAGTTTCTCGGCATCCTCCTCACAGCACACACGCCCACCCAGCTTTGTGTCGTCTGCAAACTTGGAGATATTACATCTAGTTCCCTCGTCTAGATCATTAATATATATTGTGAATAGCTGGGGTCCTAGGACCGATCCCTGCGGTACCCCACTAGTCACTGCCTGCCACTCGGAAAAAGACCCATTTATTCCAACTCTTTGCCAACCAGTTCTCGATCCAAGTCAGTACCTTACCCCCAATCCCATGTGCCTTAACTTTACACGTAAATCTCTTATGCGGGACCTTATCGAAAGCCTTCAGAAAGTCCAAATACACCACATCCACTGGTTCTCCCTTATCTATTCTACCATGATGGTCGATGAGTCAGTAACCAGCGGGAATAAATTGAAGTTCAAGAACAAAGGAAATCTTTTTTTACACAAAAGACATGGGATGTCCAAACAGAAACAGTGGGGGACGCAGAACCCAGAATAGCTTTTAACAAGGAAGTGGACAAATACTTGAAAAATAAAATGATCTGGGAAGAGGGCAGGGATTGGGATCAAGTGGATATTTCTTTTCAAAGAGCCAGCACAGGGGCAATGGGGTGAGACTCTCTCGTTAAAGGAGGTCCAAATGGTGACATTCCAACCTTTCAAAAAGGGGACCTGAATGGTGACCCTCCCTCGGTGAAAGGAGCCCTGATGATAACATTATTTCTCTCCAACTCAAACTATGAACAATGATTTATTCCCAACTGCTCCCCACGCCACCCCCACACCTGCCATTTCCCTTCCTGACGCCCCCTCCTTGTTTCTCTTGGACTGGTATCTGAGCAGATCCCTGACTTGTTGAACAGGTCGGTCGGAGGACGGATGTCCATGGCAAACGTATTTCAAATAACACTTGCACTAATTGTGCCCATCACTTTGGAACATTTCTAAGTGCTTCACGCTGTGAGTGCCTTGGAGTTCAGCGAGTGTTGTTCTGTAGGTAAAGCCCAGCAGCTAGGATTGAACACCATGGAGTGTTGGTTGAGGGAGGAATGCTGGCCAGGATACCGGGAGAACTCTCTGCTCTTCTAACCGAGCTAGGAAATATTTAACACATTGAACAAGCAAACAGACCTCAGTTTAGTGTCTCATCTAAATGACGGCACCTCTGACAGTGCAGCACCTGCTCACTACTGCACTGGAGTGTCAGCCTGGATTATAAACTGAAGCCCGAGTGTGGGGCTTGAACCCTTAGCCTTCTCCGGCCAGTGCAGTGTATAATGGGCTAACTGACATTCGGCTAAACTCAGCCGATGATGACAGCCAACTCGGTTCAGATTCAACTCCCAGTAGTGCTGCCCAGTGCTTAACTGGAGAATATTCTCTGGCCTGGATCTGTGTATCGAGTCCAGTTGCCAACCTACATGACTCGCAGTGGAGTCATTACATGTTGGGCATGGCCATTGACATCAGTGGATCTGAAACCTTTCAGGCTCCACCATTGATGGGGTAGGGTTGGTCATCTGGAAGACCAAGGTCGCTTGGGCTGAAAGACCTTCTCAATCTGATCCATTCTTGTGACCTTGCAAACAGCATTTGAGTTTGTTTTCGGTGTTTCTCCAGCCCCCAAGTCTCGGGAGCTGTTGCTCACCGTGTGATGAGCGGAGGCACAATACCGGCAGATGTTGGAACCGACTGATTAAAGTGGAGCAGCGGTGAGCTTCATTGAAAATCTTTCTTGCTGCGGTTTATTCCTCTCCAACAGTCAGCCTGCACAAGGCCATTGCAACGTGGAGACCTTGTGTCAGCATGTTCAATTCTCTGGGCAACTGCAGAGTTGCTTTGATTTTTATCAGAGGAAGCCGAGAGCAGATGAGAGGATAGCACAAAACTTGAGACCAAAACCTCGGCATGGCAACTGGTGCAGCCAATCTAAATCGAGAAGGGGGTCATTGCAAGCCAGTGACTCATTTTTGCTTCTTAGCAAGTCATCCAGTGTCACTCAGGCAGCGAATTCACTCCAGGGCTACATCCTTTCTGAAAGAGTGATCGCTGAATCCAAAGCTTGTGAAACTCAGTAGAGGTATCAGAATTCTGCAAAGGATGAGGAGTGTTCCGCCTTTCAACTCATTCGGTGCATGTGGTCGGGTTTGTTATACTGGTGGCCAATTAGCAATTGATGCTAGTTACCTTGGGGAGCAATTTCCTCCCCTCCTCTCCTGAAGGTGCTGACTCTCACTGGGGTACGGGTCGCCTCCTCTCCTGAAGGTGCTGACTCTCACTGGGGTACGGGTCCCCTCCTCTCCTGAAGGTGCTGACTCTCACTGGGGTACGGGTCCCCACCTCCTCTCCTGAAGGTGCTGACTCTCACTGGGGTATGGGTCCCCTCTTCTCCTGAAGATGCTGACTCCTCACTGGGGTACGGGTCCCCTCCTCTCCTGAAGGTGCTGACTCTCACTGGGGTACGGGTCGCCTCCTCTCCTGAAGGTGCTGACTCTCACTGGGGTACGGGTCCCCTCGTCTCCTGAAGGTGCTGACTCTCACTGGGGTACGGGTCCCCTCCTCTCCTGAAGGTGCTGACTCTCACTGAGGTGCGGGTCCCCTCCTCTCCTGAAGGTGCTGACTCTCACTGGGGTACGGGTCCCCTCCTCTCTGGAGGGTTCTGACTCTCACTGGGGTACGGGTCCCTTCCTCTCCTGAAGGTGCTGACTCTCACTGGGGTACGGGTCCCCTCCTCTCCTCAAGGTGCTGACTCTCACTGGGGTACGGGTCCCCTCCTCTCCTGAAGGTGCTGACTCTCACTGGGGTACGGGTCCCCTCCTCTCCTGAAGGTGCGGACTCTCACTGGGGTACAGGTCCCCTCCTCTCCTGAAGGTGCTGACTCTCACTGGGGTACGGGTCCCCTCCTCTCCTGAAGGTGCTGACTCTCACTGGGGTCCGGGTCCCCTCCTCTCCTGAAGGTGCTGACTCTCACTGGGGTACGGGTCCCCTCCTCTCCTGAAGGTGCTGACTCTCACTGGGGTACAGGTCCCCTCCTCTCCTGAAGGTGCTGACTCTCACTGGGGTACGGGTCCCCTCCTCTCCTGAAGGTGCTGACTCTCACTGGGGTACGGGTCCCCTCCTCTCCTGAAGGTGCTGACTCTCACTGGGTTACGGGTCCCCTCCTCTCCTGATGCTGCTGACTCTCACTGGGGTACGGGTCCCCTCCTCTCCTGAAGGTGCTGACTCTCACTGGGGTACGGGTCCCCTCCTCTCCTGAAGGTGCTGACTCTCACTGGCGTACGGGTCCACTCCTCTCCTGAAGGTGCTGACTCTCACTGGTGTACGGGTCCCCTCCTCCCCTGAAGGTGCTGACTCTCACTGGGGTACGGGTCCCCTCCTCTCCTGAAGGTGCTGACTGTCACTGGGGTACGGGTCCCCTCCTCTCCTCAAGGTGCTGACTCTCACTGGGGTACAGGCCCCCTCCTCTCCTGAAGGTGCTGACTCTCACTGGGGTACGAGTCCCCTCCTCTCCTGAAGGTGCTGCCTCTCACTGGGGTACGGGTCCCCTCCTCTCCTGATGCTGCTGACTCTCACTGGGGTACGGGTCCCCTCCTCTCCTGAAGGTGCTGACTCTCACTGGGTTACGGGTCCCCTCCTCTCCTGATGCTGCTGACTCTCACTGGGGTACGGGTCCCCTCCTCTCCTGAAGGTGCTGACTCTCACTGGGGTACGGGTCCCCTCCTCTCCTGAAGGTGCTGACTCTCACTGGGGTACGGGTCCCCTCCTCTCCTGAAGGTGCTGACTCTCACTGGGGTACGGGTCCCCTCCTCTCCTGAAGGTGCTGACTCTCACTGGTGTACGGGTCCCCTCCTCCCCTGAAGCTGCTGACTCTCACTGGGGTACGGGTCCCCTCCTCTCCTGAAGGTGCTGACTCTCACTGGCGTACGGGTCCACTCCTCTCCTGAAGGTGCTGACTCTCACTGGGGTACGGGTCCCCTCCTCTCCTGAAGGTGCTGACTCTCACTGGGGTACAAGTCCCCTCCTCTCCTGAAAGTGCTGACTCTCACTGGGGTACGGGTCCCCTCCTCTCCTGGGGTTTTTCTTTTATTTATTCCTGGGATGTGGGAGTCGCTGGCGAGGCCAGCATTTATTGCCCATCCCTAGTTGCCCCTTGAGAAGGTGGTGGTGAGCCGCCTTCTTGAACCGCTGCAGTCCGTGTGGTGAAGGTACTCCCACAGTGCTGTTAGGGAGGGAGTTCCAGGATTTTGACCCAGCGACGATGAAGGATCGACGATATACTTCCAAGTCAGGATGGTGTGTGACTTGGAGAGGAACTTGGAGGTGGTGGTGTTCCCATGCGCCTGCTGCCCTTGTCTTTCTAGGTGGAAGAGGTCGCGGGTTTGGGAGGTGCTGCCGAAGAAGCCTTGGCGAGTTGCTGCAGTGCATCTTGTAGATGGTACACACTGCAGCCACGGTGCGCCGGTGGTGGAGGGAGTGAATGTTTAAGGTGGTGGATGGGGTGCCAATCAAGCGGGCTGCTTTGTCCTGGATGGTGTCGAGCTTCTTGTGTGTTGTTGGAGCTGCACTCACCCAGGCAAGTTGAGAGTATTCCATCACACTCCTGACTTGTGCCTTGTAGATGGTGGAAAGGCTTTGGGGAGTCAGGAGGTGAGACACTCGCCGCAGAATACCCAGCCTCTGACCTGCTCTTGTTGCCACAGTATTTATGTGGCTGGTCCAGTTAAGTTTCTGGTCAATGGTGACCCCCAGGATGTTGATGGTGGGGAATTCAGCGATGGTAATGCCGTTGAATGTCATGGGGCGGTGGTTAGACTCTTGCTTGTTGGAGATAGTCATTGCCTGGCACTTCTGTGGCGCGAATGTTACCTGCCACTTATCAGCCCAAGCCTGAACGTCGTCCAGGTCTTGTTGCATGCAGGCATGGACTGCTTCATTATCTGAGGAGTTGTGAATGGCACTGAACACTGTGCAATCATCAGCGAGCATCCCCATTTCTGACCTTATGATGGAGGGAAGGTTATTGATGAAGCAGCTGAAGATGCTTGGGCCTAGGACACTCCCCGGAGGAACTCCTGCAGCGATGTCCTGGGGCTGTGATGATTGACCTCCAACAACTACAACCATCTTCCTTTGTGCTAGGTATGACTCCAGCCAGTGGAGAGTTTTCCCCCTGATTCCCATTGACTTCAGTTTTACTAGGGCTCCTTGATGCCACGCTCGGTCAAATGCTGTCTTGATGTCAAGGGCAGTCACTCTCACCTCACCTCTGGAATTCAGCTCTTTTATCCATGTTTGGACCAAGGCTGTAATGAGGTCTGGAGCTGAGTGGTCTTGGCAGAACCCAAACTGGGCACCAGTGAGCAGGTTATTGGTGAGTAAGTGCCGCTTGATAGCACTGTCGATGACACCTTCCATCACTTTGCTGATGATTGAGGGTAGACTGATGGGGCGGTAATTGGCCGGGTTGGATTTGCCCTGCTTTTTGTGGACAGGACATACCTGGGCAGTTTTCCACATTGTCGGATAGATGCCAGTGTTGTAGCTGTACTGGACCAGCTTGGCTAGAGGCACGGCTACTTCTGGAGCACAAGTCTTCAGCAAGATAGCCGGGATGTTGTCAGGGCCCATAGCCTTTGGTGTATGCAGTGCACTCAGCCGTTTCTTGATATCACGTGGAGTGAATCGAATTGGTTGAAGACTGGCTTCTGTGGTGGTGGAGACCTCAGGAGGAGGCTGATATGGATCATCCACTCGGCACTTCTGGCTGAAGATGGTTGCAAACGCTTCAGCCTTGTCTTTTGCACTCACGTGCTGGGCTCCACCATCATTGAGGATGGGGATATTCATGGAGCCTCCTCCTCCCGTTAGTTGTTTAATGGTCCACCACCATTCACGACTGGATGTGGCAGGACTGCAGAGCTTTGATCTTATCCGTTGATTGTGGGATCGCTTAGCCCTGCCTGTAGCATGCTGCTTCCGCTGTTTAGCATGCATGTAGTCCTGTGTTGCAGCTTCCCCAGGTTGGCACCTCATTTTTAGGTACACCTGGTGCTGCTCCTGGCATGCTCTTCTACACTCCTTATTGAACCAGGGTCGGTCCCCTGACTTGATGGTAATGGTAGAGTGAGGGATATGCCGGGCCATGAGGTTACAGATTGTGGTGGAATACAATTCTGCTGCTGATGGCCCCACAGCGCCTCATGGATGCCCAGTTTTGAGCTGCTAGATCTGTTCTGAATCTATCCCATTTAACACGGTGGTAGTGCCACACAACACGACGGAGGGTGTCCTCGGTGTATAGACGGGACTTTGTCTCCACAATGACTGTGCGGTGGTCACTGCTACCAATGCTGTCATGGACAGATGCATCTGCGACAGGTAGATTGATGAGGACGAGGTCAAGTAGGTTTTCCCAATTTTGGCACAAGTTCCCAGATGTTAGTGAGGAGGACATTGCAGGGTCGACTGGGCTGGGTGTGCCGCTGTCATGGTCCATCCGGTTTTATTCTTAGTATATTTCTTTGTAGCGGTTTGGTACAGCTGAGTGTCTCGCTCAGCCATTTCAGAGGGCAGAGGTCAACCTCATTGCTGCAGGTCTGTAGTCACATGTAGGCCAGACCGGGTAAGGACGGCAGATTTCCTTCCCTAAAGGACATCAGTGAGCCAGATTGTTTTTTACGACAATTCAGTCGTTTCATGGACACCATTACTGATACCAGCTTTTTCAGGCCCCCATCACTCCTGAAAGAGCAGACCCTCACTGTGGTTCAGGCCCCCTCCTCTCCTGAGTAGATTGGGCCTGTACTCTCTGAAGTTTAGCAGAATGAGAGGGGATCTCATTGAAAGAGCAACTGCCTCCTCCTTTACCACTGTTGGCAGTTTGTAGGAAGTCTATCTCCTTCATCTTCAAGTATCTGAGCGTGTCATCTACTTGCCCTACAAACTACGTACAGCTGAGCTTCCTGTCCCGCAGCAAGTGCCGGATGTTTTGATTCTCTTTGACCTAATAAGGTAGGCAGTTGGCACCTGTGGGCATCGAAGATTTTTTTGAACATCCCTTTGATGTAGAGTCAGCGACCAATCACACTCCACCTCGAAAGACAACCGCCATTCGACGGAAGATTCAACTTGGTGCAAGGCATTTTGGGAATGCACCTGATGCTCAGCATCAACCAGCATTGGTGATGGGGTGAGGGGCATTGGGTCCGGGGGGCGGGGGCGGGGGTACGATGGCGTGAGGGGCGGCATTGGGTCCGGGGGGCGGGGAGGAGCGGCATTGGGTCCGGGGGGCGGGGGTGCGATGGGGTGAGGGGTGGCATTGGGTCCGGGGGGCGGGGGCGGGGGTACGATGGCGTAAGGGGCGGCATTGGGTCCGGGGGGCGGGGAGGAGCGGCATTGGGTCCGGGGGGCGGGGGTGCGATGGGGTGAGGGGTGGCATTGGGTCCGGGGGGCGGGGGGGGGCAAAGGGGTGAGGGGCGGCATTGGGTCCGGGGGGCGGGGAGGAGCGGCATTGGGTCCGGGGGGCGGGCAGGTGATGGGGTGAGGGGCGGCATTGGGTCCGGGGGGCGGGGAGGTGATGGGGTGAGGGGCGGCATTGGGTCCGGGGGGCGGGCAGGTGATGGGGTGAGGGGCGGCATTGGGTCCGGGGGGCGGGGAGGTGATGGGGTGAGGGGCGGCATTGGGTCCTGGGGGCGGGGGGGGCGATGAGAAGTGGGATTAGTTTGGGATTGATACAGGACTATGGGGAGAGCGGGGCAGTGGGATTGATTTGGGGATTGATACAGGACGAGGTGGAGAGAGTGAGATGGCCTGGTTTGGAGGTGGGGGGTGGGGGCAGGTGCCATATAAGCCCCTTAGAATTTGCCAACTCCACAGTGTATCTAACCTGTGCTATACCTGCCCTGGGAGTGTTTGATGGGACAGTGTAGAGGGAGCTTTACTCTGTATCTAACCTGTGCTATACCTGCCCTGGGAGTGTTTGATGGGACAGTGTAGAGGGAGCTTTACTCTGTATCTAACCCGTGCTGTACCTGCCCTGGGAGTGTTTGATGGGACAGTGTAGAGGGAGCTTTACTCTGTATCTAACCCGTGCTGTACCTGCCCTGGGCGTGTTTGATGGGACATTGTAGAGGGAGCTTTACTCTGTATCTAACCTGTGCTGTACCTGCCCTGGGAGTGTTTGATGGGACAGTGTAGAGGGAGCTTTACTCTGTATCTAACCTGTGCTGTACCTGCCCTGGGAGTGTTGGATGGGACAGTGGAGAGGGAGCTTTACTCTGTATCTAACCCCGTGCTATACCTGCCCTGGGAGTGTTTGATGGGACAGTGTACAGGGAGCTTTACTCTGTATTTAACCCGTGCTGTACCTGCCCTGGGAGTGCTGATGGGACAGTGTACAGGGAGCTTTACTCTGTATCTAACCCGTGTTGTACCTGCCCTGGGAGTGATTGATGGGACAGTGCAGAGGGAGCTTTACTCTGTATCTAACCGGTGCTGTACCTGCCCTGGGAATGTTTGATGGGACAGTGTATAGGGAGCTTTACTCTGTATCTAACCCGTGCTGTACCTGCCCTGGGAGTGTTTGATGGGACAGTGTAGAGGGAGCTTTACTCTGTATCTAACCCGTGCTGTACCTGCCCTGGGAGTGTTTGATGGGGACAGCGTAGAGGGAGCTTTACTCTGTATCTAACCCGTGCTGTACCTGCCCTGGGAGTGTTTGATGGGGCAGTGTAGAGGGAGCTTTACTCTGTATCTAACCCGTGTTGTACCTGCCCTGGGAGTGTTTGATGGGACAGTGTAGAGGGAGCTTTACTCTGTATCTAACCCGTGCTGTACCTGCCCTGGGAGTGTTTGATGGGGACAGCGTAGAGGGAGCTTTACTCTGTATCTAACCCGTGCTGTACCTGCCCTGGGAGTGTTTGATGGGGCAGTG
Source organism: Somniosus microcephalus (assembly GCF_052327205.1). Classification (NCBI taxonomy): domain Eukaryota; kingdom Metazoa; phylum Chordata; class Chondrichthyes; order Squaliformes; family Somniosidae; genus Somniosus; species Somniosus microcephalus. The sequence goes on from NC_140997.1 coordinate 3,364,989, forward strand.
TAGAGGGAGCTTTACTCTGTATCTAACCCAAGCTGTACCTGCCCTGGGAGTGTTTGATGGGACAGTGTAGAGGGAGCTTTACTCTGTATCTAGCCCGTGCTGTACCTGCCCTGGGAGTGTTTGATGGGACAGTGTAGAGGGAGCTTTACTCTGTATCTAACCCGTGCTGTACCTGCCCTGGGAGTGTTTGATGGGACAGTGCAGAGGGAGCTTTACTCTGTATCTAACCCGTGCTGTACCTGCCCTGGGAGTGTTTGATGGGACAGTGTAGAGGGAGATTTACTCTGTGTCTAACCCGTGCTGTACCTGCCCTGGGAGTGTTTGATGGGACAGTGTAGAGGGAGCTTTACTCTGTATCTAACCCGTGCTGTACCTGCCCTGGGAGTGTTTGATGGGACAGTGTAGAGGGAGCTTTACTCTGTATCTAACCCCGTGCTGTACTTGCCCTGGAGTGTTTGATGGGACAGTGTAGAGGGAGCTTTACTCTGTATCTAACCCGTGCTGTACCTGCCCTGGGAGTGTTTGATGGGACAGTGTAGAGGGAGCTTTACTCTGTATCTAACCCGTGCTGTACCTGCCCTGGGAGTGTTTGATGGGACAGTGTGGAGGGAGCTTTACTCTGTATCTAACTCGTGCTGTACCTGCCCTGGGAGTGTTTGATGGGACAGTTTAGAGGGAGCTTTACTCTGTATCTAGCCCGTGCTATACCTGCCCTGGGAGTGTTTGATGGGACAGTGTAGAGGGAGCTTTACTCTGTATCTAACCCGTGCTGTACCTGCCCTGGGAGTGTTTGATGGGACAGTGCAGAGGGAGCTTTACTCTGTATCTAACCTGTGCTATACCTGCCCTACGAGTGTTTGATGGGACAGTGTAGAGGGAGCTTTACTCTGTATCTAATCTGTGCTGTACCTGCCCTGGGAGTGTTTGATGGGACAGTGTAGAGGGAGCTTTACTCTGTATCTAACCTGTGCTATACCTGCCCTGCGAGTGTTTGATGGGACAGTGTAGAGGGAGCTTTACTCTGTATCTAACCTGTGCTGTACCTGCCCTGCGAGTGTTTGATGGGACAGTGTAGAGGGAGCTTTACTCTGTATCTAACCCGTGCTGTACCTGCCCTGGGCGTGTTTGATGGGACATTGTAGAGGGAGCTTTACTCTGTATCTAACCTGTGCTGTACCTGCCCTGGGAGTGTTTGATGGGACAGTGTAGAGGGAGCTTTACTCTGTATCTAACCCGTGCTGTACCTGCCCTGGGCGTGTTTGATGGGACATTGTAGAGGGAGCTTTACTCTGTATCTAACCTGTGCTGTACCTGCCCTGGAGTGTTTGATGGGACAGTGTAGAGGGAGCTTTACTCTGTAACTAACCCGTGGTGTACCTGCCCTGGGAATGTTTTGTGACACTGGGTCAGAAATAACTTGTAGATATATCAATATTCAAACCACATGGGACAATGTACAATGAACTCTGAGTGGTCCCGCACTGTGCCCATCCGATTGGTCATCTGTTATATTGGAAGTAACTCATGGCAATTGAAGCAGCTTATTGCAGCTATTGAACTTTTTCCTAACAGTCTGTGTGTGTCAGAAAGGAATGAATTGTGTGAGGTCGGAAGAGCAGTTTGACGGCGACAGGCGATGGTTGCAGTACACTCCTGACCTCTGCTGGCGGAATGGAATAGTGCAGGCAGCGACCAGAGACCACTTGTGAAACATTGAGATTGGTCCCCATTGATCAGGTTCAGCTATCTGTTTTGAATTGAGATCCCCAGCTGAACGGCTGGGTCTTCCGGACAGGAGTGCAGGACTGTGGGCCAGTCCCGCAGGGCGCCGCACCACCATGGCTGGGGAGAGTAGTGCAGGAGTTGAGGTAAATCGAGAAGTGTTGATTTTACACAGTCGGGATGTTGGGTGGAGGGAGATTGCATGATGAGGCACCCGGACTTTAGAAGGAGTAAAAAGGAAAGGTTCCGATCATAGTGGGATCAGTAAAATAGAGAAAAGAGTGAGAAAGTTTGGAGGTTAGAACTGTGAGAGGGGATCACCATCAGAGTCCAAGCTGTTTCTCTATCCTGCCCACTCTCTGCTGAGATTGGTATTTACCGCTAGTATTTGCGTTCGGGGCTCAGTCCTTTTCGGTTTGGCGGAGAGAATCCTAAACTCATTCACTGCGGACCAGTCGAGTTAGAGCCCGAGAGTTCCTTCAGGCTGGGCGGGACGGTAAGATGAGCGTCAGGATTCTACCTCGTCCCATCCCCAAGATAACGTCCCACCATCAGAAGCAGGTACTGGAGAGAGAGAGTTTCTCATAGAATACCCTTCAAATAAAGAATAGTGAATCTGGGGCTCCTTTTGAAAGAGTATGGAAGTAATTGGACCTCATAGCGCCGTTTTATGGGCGTAAAACGAGGGTAATGAGGGCCAATTTCGGGACCAAAGTCCCGTGTCCAAAGTACGCCTGATATACGCCCGACCACATTTTCACTAGTCGCTGACGGCTGTGTAAAACGGGCATTGGGCCCATTACATAGGTAAATGAGAGCCCAATAACCCGTGTTAGGCCCCCTCGGGAAATGAGCAGAGCTGAGAGTCGGGCCTTCTACCCTGGGAGTCGCTGCAGCCTAACCTGTAAAAGCCCTTGCGGAGGAGCCGGAGCGCTCCCTGATTGCACCCCCACCCACCCCAGGCCCAGCTAATGGGAATGAGGCCCAATTCTGGGCCGGCCTCGGGCCTCCCAGTTCGGGCGCTCACTCCATGCGCGGGGTCCATTTCAGGCCCGAAAATGATCCTGGAGAAATTTCCAAGTGAGAGTCTTTGGGACGCGCCCTCCTCCCACCTCACTGCCCACAGTGTCACTGCCTTAGAGTTGAGGCATTTGCTCCGTGCTGTGGGAATCCCCCGTTCCCGAACCCCCGTCAAACATGTGGTTGAACGTTACCGTGAAATTCCCTCCGTATACTTCAAACAGCTGACTGAAGAATGGGGCTGGGTTGGGCGTCATCACCCACAACTTCCTCCGCACTCTGTAAAAGGAGACGAGTTAGTGAGAGAGAGCGAGACAGAGCCTGCATTTATAGCTCACATCATCACATCCAAAGGCATGCAGCACGCAAAGAATTCCTTTTTAAAGTACAGTCACGTGGTCATGAACAGGTAATTGGGGCCTCTCCTTAATACCCCCTCCGACAGTGCGGCTCTCCCTCAGGACTGCCCCTCCGACAGTTCAGCGCTCCCTCAGTACTGCCCCTCCGACAGTGCAGCGCTCCCTCAGTACTGCCCCTCCGACAGTGCAGCACTCCCTCAGTACTGCCCCTCCGACAGTGCGCGCTCCCTCAGTACTGCCCCTCCGACAGTGCAGCGCTCCCTCAGTACTGCCCCTCCGACAGTGCAGCGCTCCCTCAGTACTGCCCCTCTGACAGTGCAGCACTCCCTCAGTACTGCCCCTCCGACAGTGCAGCGCTCCCTCAGTACTGCCCCTCCGACAGTGCAGCGCTCCCTCAGTACTGCCCCTCCGACAGTGCAGCGCTCCCTCAGTACTGCCCCTCTGACAGTGCAGCACTCCCTCAGTACTGCCCCTCCGACAGTGCAGCGCTCCCTCAGTACTGCCCCTCCGACAGTGCAGCGCTCCCTCAGTACTGCCCCTCTGACAGTGCAGCACTCCCTCAGTACTGCCCCTCCGACAGTGCAGCGCTCCCTCAGTACTGCCCCTCCGACAGTGCGGCGCTCCCTCAGTACTGCCCCTCCGACAGTGCAGCACTCCCTCAGTACTGCCCCTCCGACAGTGCAGCACTCCCTCAGTACTGCCCCTCCGACAGTGCGGCACTTCCTCAGTACTGCCCCTCCGACAGTCCGGCGCTCCCTCAGTACTGCCCCTCCGACAGTGCGGCACTCCCTCAGTACTGCCCCTCCGACAGTGCCGTGCTCCCTCAGTACTGCCCCTCCGACAGTGCCGTGCTCCCTCAGTACTGCCCCTCCGACAGTGCGTCGCTCCCTCAGTACTGCCCATCCGACAGTGCAGTGCTCCCTCAGTACTGACCCTCCGACAGTGCAGCACTCCCTCAGTACTGACCCTCCGACAGTGCAGCTCTCCCTCAGTACTGCCCCTCTGACAGTGCGGCGCTCCCTCAGTACTGCCCCTCCGACAGTGCGGCGCTCCCTCAATACTGCCCCTCCGACAGTGCGGCGCTCCCTCAGTACTGCCCCTCCGACAGTGCAGCGCTCCCTCAGTACTGCCCCTCCGACAGTGCAGCGCTCCCTCAGTACTGTCCCTCCGACAGTGCAGCGCTCCCTCAGTACTGCCCCTCTGACAGTGCGGCGCTCCCTCAGTACTGACCCTCCGACAGTGCAGCACTCCCTCAGTACTGCCCATCTGACAGTGCGGCGCTCCCTCAGTACTGCCCCTCTGACAGTGCAGCGCTCCCTCAGTACTGCCCCTCCGACAGTGCAGCACTCCCTCAGTACTGCCCCTCTGACAGTGCAGCGCTCCCTCAGTACTGCCCCTCCGACAGTGCAGCGCTCCCTCAGTACTGTCCCTCCGACAGTGCAGCGCTCCCTCAGTACTGTCCCTCCGACAGTGCAGCGCTCCCTCAGTACTGCCCCTCTGACAGTGCGGCGCTCCCTCAGTACTGCCCCTCTGACAGTGCAGCGCTCCCTCAGTACTGCCCCTCCGACAGTGCAGCACTCCCTCAGTACTGCCCCTCCGACAGTGCAGCACTCCCTCAGTACTGCCCCTCTGACAGTGCAGCGCTCCCTCAGTACTGCCCCTCCGACAGTGCAGCGCTCCCTCAGTACTGCCCCTCCGACAGTGCAGCACTCCCTCAGTACTGCCCCTCCGACAGTGCGGCGCTCCCTCAGTACTGCCCCTCTGACATGTCTGTAGTGACCCCACAACCTTGAGTCAGTGACCGAGCTACCAACTGAAAGAAGCTGGCACTTCGCGACGTTGGAGGCCATTCAGCCCACCGTGCCTGTGCTGGCTCGTTGCTAGTGCAATCTAAAGCTAATCGCACGGCCCCGCTCTCTCCGCACATCCCAGCAAGCTTTGTGGATGGGAAGAGGAAGTTACAAAGGACATGGACAGTGAGTGAGGAAGAACCTGCAGCAGGTGGGGAAGTGTGAGATACTCCACTTGGACATGGGAAAGACAAATTGGAATATTTTCTCAACAGCGAGGGTCCAGAAACTGTGGAGGAGCAAAGTCTGATGAACTGTCTGTCCTTATCTCGAGGGAGCTGGGATTGGAGGAAGCTGTGGGTCAGCTGTACGGAGCCTTGGTCAGACCCCATGTGGACACTGCGTTCAGTTCAGGGCCCCGCACCCCCGGGAGGAAATGCTGATCTTGCAGGGGGTGCAGCGCAAATTCACCGGAATGATCCCGGGGCTTTAACGGTTAAAATATGGTGGCTGGTTTCATAAATGTGGTTTGTATTCGGTCGAGTTGCGAAGGTTGAGGGGAGATCTGATCGAGGTGTTTAAAATGATCCGGAGCAACTGTTTCCTCAGGTGGGGGGAGTCCAGGACAAGGGGCACAATCTTTAAATTAGAGCCAGGCTGTTTAGGAGTGAAATTCTGAAGCACTTTTTCACACAAAGGGTTGTGGAAATCTGGAACTCGCTCCCCCAAAAGCTGTAGATGTTGGGGGTCAATTGAAATTTTTAAGACTGAGATTGACGGACTTTGGTTCGGTCAGAGTATCGAGGGATACGGAGCAAAGGCAGGTAGATGGAGCTGATCATCCATGATCTAATGCCGGATCATAGAAACATAGAAGATAGGAACAGGAGTAGGCCATTCGGCCCCTCGAGCCTGCTCCGCCATTTAATGAGATCATGGCTGATCATCCAAATTCAGTCCCCTGTTCCTGCTTTCTCCCCATATCCCTTGATCCCTTTAGCCTTAAGAAATATATCCAACTCCTTCTTGAATATATTTAATGAATTGGCCTCCACTGCCTTCTGTGGTAGAGAATTCCACAGGTTCACCACTCTCTGGGTGGAACAGGCTCGATGGGCTGAATGGCCTCCTTTGGTGCTGCATTATTCTGTGATTGGAAAGTGAGTTACTGTGGGACCCAGGAGGACTCGACAGATGTGACTTCCGCCTTTAGGAACGCTAACGGACGGTTCGAGGTGGTGCCACAGCTGCAGGGTTTTATTTTTAGGGTCTGTTGGCCCTGCTTGTCTTTTTATATTTGATCTAAAACTGATGAGCAACTTCCTGAGGAAATGTGATTGAGTAAAACCGAGAGGAGGAGGCGAGGGAGAGCAGCCAAGCCAGCAGAATGTCTCTTTGATAAAGGTGCTGTACAGTCTCGATAGGTTTTTCCACACTGCGTAATACAGCCTACGCCCCCAAACCCACGCAACCTGATTTTAGAACATTCGTTCCCCTAAATGCCGATTTCATTATGCAATGGCTGATGAATTGAGTCAAAAACATCAGGACTCGATCCCCAATCAGTGCGGGGCTGGTGCCTCTCGGCTGCAATGGCAGTAAGGGAACAGCAAGGAATGCCAACGAATTACTCCGCCTATCCCTACTGGAAATGTCTGTGTCTTTCTTCATTGAGGATAGTATTGGTCTGGCCTGTGAGACCCCCATGGTGAAATATCCGGCCAATAGTCACTGTCAGCTTCATGCATGAAGAATGAGAAGGGGTTTGGTCCATTGGGATTCTGTACAATGGGAGTGAATGGGAAGGGGTTTGGTCCATTGGGATTTGTACAATGGGAGTGAATGGGAAGGGGTCTGGGTCCATTGGGATTCTGTACAATGGGAGTGAATGGGAAGGGGTTTGGTCCATTGGGATTTGTACAATGGGAGTGAATGGGAAGGGGTTTGGTCCATTGGGATTCTGTATAGTGGGAGTGAGTGGGAAGGGGTTTGTTCCATTGGGATTGTGTACAATGGGAGTGAGTGGGAAGGGGTTTGGTCCATTGGGATTCTGTACAATGGGAGTGAATGGGAAAGGGTTTGGTCCATTGGGATTCTATACAGTGGGAGTGAGTGGGAAGGGGTTTGGGTCCATTGGGATTCTGTACAATGGGAGTGAATGGGAAGGGGTTTGGTCCATTGGGATTCTGTACAATGGGAGTGAATGGGAAGGGGTTTGGGTCCATTGGGATTCTGTACATTGGGAGTGAATGGGAAGGGGTTTGGACCATTGGGATTCTGTACAATGGGAGTGAATGGGAAGGGGTTTGGTCCATTGGGATTCTGTATAGTGGGAGTGAGTGGGAAGGGGTTTGTTCCATTGGGATTCTGTACAATGGGAGTGAGTGGGAAGGGGTTTGGTCCATTGGGATTCTGTACAATGGGAGTGAATGGGAAGGGGTTTGGTCCATTGGGATTCTGTATAGTGGGAGTGAGTGGGAAGGGGTTTGGTCCATTGGGATTCTGTACAATGGGAGTGAATGGGAAGGGGTTTGGGTCCATTGGGATTCTGTACAATGGGAGTGAGTGGGAAGGGGTTTGGTCCATTGGGATTCTGTACAATGGGAGTGAATGGGAAGGGGTTTGGTCCATTGGGATTCTGTACAATGGGAGTGAGTGGGAAGGGGTTTGGTCCATTGGGATTCTGTACAATGGGAGTGAGTGGGAAGGGGTTTGGGTCCATTGGGATTCTGTACAATGGGAGTGAGTGGGAAGGGGTTTGGGTCCATTGGGATTCTGTACACTGGGAGTGAATGGGAAGGGGTTTGGGTCCATTGGGATTCTGTACAGTGGGAGTGAATGGGAAGGGGTTTGGTCCATTGGGATTCTGTACAATGGGAGTGAATGGGAAGGGGTTTGGGTCCATTGGGATTCTGTACAATGGGAGTGAATGGGAAGGGGTTTGGTCCATTGGGATTCTGTACAATGGGAGTGAGTGGGAAGGGGTTTGGTCCATTGGGATTCTGTACAATGGGAGTGAGTGGGAAGGGGTTTGGGTCCATTGGGATTCTGTACAATGGGAGTGAATGGGAAGGGGTTTGGTCCATTGGGATTCTGTACAGTGGGAGTGAGTGGGAAGGGGTTTGGGTCCATTGGGATTCTGTACAATGGGAGTGAATGGGACGAGGTTTGGTCCATTGGGATTCTGTACAGTGGGAGTGAATGGGAAGGGGTTTGGTCCATTGGGATTCTGTACAATGGGAGTGAATGGGAAGGGGTTTGGGTCCATTGGGATTCTGTACAATGGGAGTGAATGGGAAGGGGTTTGGTCCATTGGGATTCTGTACAATGGGAGTGAGTGGGAAGGGGTTTGGTCCATTGGGATTCTGTACAATGGGAGTGAATGGGAAGGGGTTTGGTCCATTGGGATTCTGTACAATGGGAGTGAATGGTAAGGGGTTTGGTCCATTGGGATTCTGTACAATGGGAGTGAGTGGGAAGGGGTTTGGTCCATTGGGATTCTATACAGTGGGACTGAGTGGGAAGGGGTTTGGTCCATTGGGATTCTGTACAATGGGAGTGAGTGGGAAGGGGTTTGGACCATTGGGATTCTGTACAATGGGAGTGAGTGGGAAGGGGTTTGGTCCATTGGGATTCTGTACAATGGGAGTGAATGGGAAGGGGTTTGGGTCCATTGGGATTCTGTACAATGGGAGTGAGTGGGAAGGGGTTTGGTCCATTGGGATTCTGTACAATGGGAGTGAGTGGGAAGGGGTTTGGTCCATTGGGATTCTGTACAATGGGAGTGAGTGGGAAGGGGTTTGGGTCCATTGGGATTCTGTACAATGGGAGTGAATGGGAAGGGGTTTGGTCCATTGGGATTGTGTACAATGGGAGTGAGTGGGAAGGGGTTTGGTCCATTGGGATTCTGTACAGTGGGAGTGAGTGGGAAGGGGTTTGGGTCCATTGGGATTGTGTACAATGGGAGTGAATGGGAAGGGGTGTGGTCCATTGGGATTGTGTACAATGGGAGTGAGTGGGAAGGGGTTTGGTCCATTGGGATTCTGTACATTGGGAGTGAGTGGGAAGGGGTTTGGTCCATTGGGATTCTGTACAATGGGAGTGAATGGGAAGGGGGTTGGGTCCATTGGGATTGTGTACAATGGGAGTGAGTGGGAAGGGGTTTGGTCCATTGGGATTCTGTACAATGGGAGTGAATGGGAAGGGGTTTGGTCCATTGGGATTCTGTACAGTGGGAGTGAGTGGGAAGGGGTTTGGGTCCATTGGGATTCTGTACAATGGGAGTGAGTGGGAAGGGGTTTGGGTCCATTGGGATTCTGTACAATGGGAGTGAATGGGAAGGGGTTTGGTCCATTGGGATTGTGTACAATGGGAGTGAGTGGGAAGGGGTTTGGTCCATTGGGATTCTGTACAATGGGAGTGAGTGGGAAGGGGTTTGGGTCCATTGGGATTCTGTACAGTGGGAGTGAGTGGGAAGGGGTTTGGGTCCATTGGGATTGTGTACAATGGGAGTGAATGGGAAGGGGTTTGGTCCATTGGGATTCTGTACAATGGGAGTGAATGGGAAGGGGTTTGGACCATTGGGATTCTGTATAGTGGGAGTGAGTGGGAAGGGGTTTGGTCCATTGGGATTCTATACAATGGGAGTGAATGGGAAGGGGTTTGGTCCATTGGGATTCTGTACAATGGGAGTGAGTGGGAAGGGGTTTGGACCATTGGGATTCTGTACAATGGGAGTGAGTGGGAAGGGGTTTGGTCCATTGGGATTCTGTACAATGGGAGTGAATGGGAAGGGGTTTGGGTCCATTGGGATTCTGTACAATGGGAGTGAGTGGGAAGGGGTTTGGCCCATTGGGATTCTGTACAATGGGAGTGAATGGGAAGGGGTTTGGTCCATTGGGATGTTGTACAGTGGGAGTGAGTGGGAAGGGGTTTGGTCCATTGGGATTCTGTACAGTGGGAGTGAGTGGGAAGGGGTTTGGGTCCATTGGGATTGTGTACAATGGGAGTGAATGGGAAGGGGTGTGGTCCATTGGGATTCTGTACAATGGGAGTGAATGGGAAGGGGTTTGGGTCCATTGGGATTCTGTACATTGGGAGTGAATGGGAAGGGGTTTGGACCATTGGGATTCTGTATAGTGGGAGTGTGTGGGAAGGGGTTTGGCCCATTGGGATTCTGTACAATGGGAGTGAATGGGAAGGGGTTTGGCCCATTGGGATTCTGTACAATGGGAGTGAATGGGAAGGGGTTTGGTCCATTGGGATGTTGTACAGTGGGAGTGAGTGGGAAGGGGTTTGGTCCATTGGGATTCTGTACAGTGGGAGTGAGTGGGAAGGGGTTTGGGTCCATTGGGATTGTGTACAATGGGAGTGAATGGGAAGGGGTGTGGTCCATTGGGATTGTGTACAATGGGAGTGAGTGGGAAGGGGTTTGTTCCATTGGGATTCTGTACAATGGGAGTGAATGGGAAGGGGTTTGGTTCATTGGGATTGTGTACAATGGGAGTGAATGGGAAGGGGTTTGGTCCATTGGGATTCTGTACAATGGGAGTGAATGGGAAGGGGTTTGGCCCATTGGGATCCTGTACAATGGGAGTGAATGGGAAGGGGTTTGGTCCATTGGGATTCTGTACAGTGGGAGTGAATGGGAAGGGGTTTGGTCCATTGGGATTCTGTACAATGGGAGTCCATTGGGATTCTATACAATGGGAGTGAATGGGAAGGGGTTTGGGTCCATTGGGATTCTGTACAATGGGAGTGAGTGGGAAGGGGTTTGGTCCATTGGGATTCTGTACAGTGGGAGTGAATGGGAAGGGGTTTGGTCCATTGGGATTTGTACAATGGGAGTGAATGGGAAGGGGTTTGGTCCATTGGGATTCTGTACAATGGGAGCAATGGGAAGGGGTTTGGGTCCATTGGGATTCTGTACAATGGGAGTGAATGGGAAGGGGTTTGGGTCCATTGGGATTCTGTACACTGGGAGTGAATGGGAAGGGGTTTGGCCCATTGGGATTCTGTACACTGGGAGTGAATGGGAAGGGGTTTGGCCCATTGGGATTCTGTACACTGGGAGTGAATGGGAAGGGGTTTGGCCCATTGGGATTCTATACAATGGGAGTGAGTGGGAAGGGGTTTGGTCCATTGGGATTGTGTACAATGGGAGTGAATGGGAAGGGGTTTGGCCCATTGGGATTCTGTATAATTGGAGGAGCGCAGAGATATTGGAGGGTTGTGGGGCTGGAGGAGGTTAAAGCAATAGGGAGGGACGAGGACATGGAGGGATTTAAACTCATGGATGACACACTGTGTGGAAAGTAACCTGAGAGGCAACTGCTCAACTCGGTCACACTCCCCACGGTGATGCTTTTCAGCTCCACCAACGTTGTATTTCTGTTTGATTGTGTTGATTGAAAGGACCAGTTGAGACGGTTGAGTGAGGATGTGGTGGAATAGAACATTTCAGACGTTCATTATTTAGGATTGCAATAAGTTTACTGCAGGTCAGTTTCAGTTATTAATCGATTGGAATCGTTAGGGTGAGATCAGCCTCTCTACAAACTGCAGACATCCCAGGAATGAGTGACGATCTCAAGTTTCTCTGAAATTGATCTCTATAATAAGATTCATAATCTACACTCCTCTGCAGCATCTCATCAACTCTGGTTATTTCTGCAACACCGCAGCACAACTGAGAGCTGACAGTCGAGGAGAGACCGGGAGAGTCCAAGAAAGAGTGGGAGAGGGTTTAGGAGAGAGAGTGGGAGAGGGATCAGGAGAGAGAGCGGGAGAGGGTTTGGGGAGTGTATGTGTCAGAGTGTCTCTATGGGGAGTCACACACAGAAAGACAGTAACAGGGAAGTTACTGCATTGTACAGCGGGAGTGAAGCAGGAGGTAAGGCGCCATCATTCCCACATCCTACCTACTGAATCTGGGCTGTGAAAGAACTAGTGCACGGTGCAGGAGGTGAGGGAGATGCCAGGTGGTCTTACCTTTGGGGTACATTACATGCCACGGATACCACGACAAGAATCAGCGCAGGTACAAGGAAGCAGAGCAGTGGGAGCCAGGGGTTCTGGTCAAGATCTGTCTTGCAGGTCGCTGGAGAGTACAGAGAAAGTCAAGGTTGTTCAATTAAAGGTGGCAGTTTTAATGGTGCTTTCTGAAGGCTTGTACCCAGACCCAGACCCAGACTCAGACCCAGACCCAGAGCCAGACCCAGAGCCAGACCCAGAGCCAGAGCCAGACCCAGGCCCAGACCCAGACCCAGGCCCAGACCCAGGCCCAGACCCAGAGCCAGAGCCAGACCCAGGCCCAGACCCAGGCCCAGACCCAGACTCAGACCCAGGCCCAGACCCAGACCCAGACCCAGGCCCAGACTCAGGCCCAGACCCAGACCCAGGCCCAGACCCAGACCCAGACCCAGACCCAGGCCCAGAGCCAGAGCCAGACCCAGGCCCAGACCCAGACCCAGGCCCAGACCCAGGCCCAGACCCAGAGCCAGAGCCAGACCCAGGCCCAGACCCAGGCCCAGACCCAGACTCAGACCCAGAGCCAGAGCCAGACCCAGGCCCAGACCCAGACCCAGGCCCAGACCCAGGCCCAGACCCAGAGCCAGAGCCAGACCCAGGCCCAGACCCAGGCCCAGACCCAGACTCAGACCCAGGCCCAGACCCAGACCCAGACCCAGGCCCAGACTCAGGCCCAGACCCAGACCCAGGCCCAGACCCAGACCCAGACCCAGACCCAGACTCAGGCCCAGACCCAGACCCAGGCCCAGACCCAGGCCCAGACCCAGACCCAGATCCAGACCCAGGCCCAGACCAGTGCTGTACAAGCAGCTGCTCGGATACCTGGCCTGGTTGTGCCTGGGTAATGGAGTGAGGACACAGCAGCCAGTGTCCCAGTGCTCGATCACTATTGAGGCAGCTGGCTGGGATATGCAGATACGAGCGGGGGGCGGGAGAGCAACCATTGAAGTGGGCTGACCTGCGACGCTCACCATAGTCAAACAGCCGCCAGACACTCACTGTTTAGGCTCACACATGAAGGATGTACGCTTAGGTGAGGGACTGGCACTGGTGTAACTGTACCCCAGGCAAGAGTCTGCTGGGCAGGAGTGGGGGATAGACCAGTGCTCCTGTACATAGGAAATAGGAGCAGGAATAGGCCACTTGGCCCCTCGAGCCTGCTCCGCCATTCAATAAGATCATGGTTGATCTTGGGCTCAAAGCCACTTCCCTGCCCGCTCCCCATAACCCTTCACTCCCTTATCTTGCAAAAATCTGTCTATCTCCACCTTAAATGTATTTAATGACCCAACCTCCACCGCTCTCTGGGGCAGAGAATTCCACAGATTTACGACCCTCTGAGAGAAGAAATTCCTCCTCATCTCAGTTCTAAAAGGGCGACCCTTTATTCTGAAACTGTGCCCCCGAGTTCTAGATTTCCCCACGAGGGGAAACATCCTCTCTGCATCTACCCTGTCGAGCCCCCTCAGTATCTTATATGTTTCAATAAGATCATCTCTCATTCTTCTAAATTCCAGTGAGTATAGGCCCAGCCTGCTCAACCTTTCTTCATAAGTCAACCACCTCATCTCTGGAATTAACCGAGTGAATCGTCTCTGAACTGCCTCCAATGTAAGTATAGCCTTCCTTAAATAAGGAAACCAAAACTGTACGCAGTGCTCCAGGTGTGGTCTCACCAATACTCTGTACAGTTGTAGCCGGACTTCCCTGCTTTTATACTCCAACCCCCTTGCAATAAAGGCCAACATTCCATTTGCCTTTTTGATTACTTGCTGTACCTGCAGGCTAACTTTTTGGCCTAGAAATTCGGTCGGCTGCGCCACCAGTTAGCGCCTAAAGAGGGCACTCAGTGACTTTAGCGCCACTGGCCACGCCTCCCACAATATTTAGCGGGGCGCTAATGGCGGCGTTAGCCTGTAGCGCTGCGCCGCCACCGATGACATCATCAGTGTGCGCAGCGCCCCGCTACCGCCCCGAGCGCAATATTGGGTCGCGCCCCCCACTGTAGCGCCAGTCGCAATTCGCGACCGGTACAGAGGGGCTTACCTGTGGCGGTAGTGGCGTTACTTAAGGGGGAGGTGCGGGGTGGCCATTTTTTTCGATGGCCGCCTGCCAGCACCTCCTCGCGCCGCCCTCCCCGGCCTCCTGATCTCCCCCCCCCCCGCCCCGGGCAGTGCCGGCTGTGTCCCGAGCGCCCGGCACTTCTCCTCGGTGCCGGGCTCTTTTGCCGGCACTCGCGATTGGTCATCGCGCTGGTGCAGGCCCCTCCCCCTTAAGAAGGGGAGGAAGGCCCGCAGTACCGCAGCGCGCCGTGCCGCAGCATGTGGCGCTGCGGCACGTAGCGCTGCGATATTCAGTTTGAGCGCCCCAAGCAGGACACGGGGCACCTCGAGCAGCGCCCTGCTTCCGTTTGGGGCGCTGAAACTGAATATCGGGAGGGCGCAAGCGGCTCCGCCCGGAGCACAAATTCCGGCGCCCAGGCGAGCTTGGTGCCCCAAACGCGGCGCCACCGAATTTTTAGCCCTTTGTGTTTCATGTCCAAGGACCCCCAGGTCCCTCTGAACTGTAGCATTTTGTAATCTCTCTCCATTTAAATAATCATTGGCTTTTTTATTTTTCCTGCCAAAGTGGATAACCTCGCACTTTCCCACATTATACTCCATCTGCCAAATGTTTGCCCACTCACTTAGCCTGTCTCTATCCCTTTGCAGGTTCTTTGAGTCCTCTGCACAATTTGCTTTCCCACCCATCTTTGTATCATCCTCAAACTTGGCTACATTACACTCGGTCCCTTCATCCCAGTCATTAATGTAGATTGTAAATAGTTGAGGCCCCAGCACCGATCCCTGTGGCACCCCACTAGTTACTGTTTGCCAACCGGAAAATGACCCATTTATCCCGACTCTCTGCTTTCTGTTAGTTAGCCAATTCTCTATCCATGCTAATATATTACCCCCAACTCTGTGAGCTTTTATCTTGTGCAGTAACCTTTTATGTGGCACCTTATCGAATGCCTTCTGGAAATCCAAATACACTACATCTACTGGTTCCCCTTTATCCACCCTGCTCGTTACATCCTCAAAGAACTCCAGCAAGTTTGTTAAACATGATTTCCCTTTCCTAAAACCATGCTGGCTCTGCTTGACTACATTATGATTTTCCAAATGCCCTGCTACTGCTTCCTTAATGAAGGACTCCAGCATTTTCCCAACAACAGATGTTAGGCTAACTGGTCTGTAGTTTCCTGCTTACTGTCTCCCTCCTTTCTTAAATAGGGGCGTTACATTAGCGGTTTTCCAATCCGCTGGGACCGCTCCAGAGTCCAGGGAATTTTGGTATATTGCAACCAATGCATCCACTATCTCTGCAGCCACCTCTTTTAAGACCCTGGAATGCAGGCCATCAGGTCCAGGGGACTTGTCGTCTTTTAGTCCCATTATTTTACCAAGTACTATTTCCTTAGTGATAGTGATTGTCTTTAGTTCCCCCCTCCCTGCGGCCCCTTGGCTGTATTCGGCCAAGCAGGCCTCTGCGACCTCTGACCCTGCCAACACTCGGAGAAGGGCCACTTGGTCAGGAACTGGCGGAGCCGGTGGAACTGAACCCCAGAACGAGGAGGCTACCCTCGGGATCAGAGGGGGGCTGGGGAGCGAGGGGGAACAAAGCTACCCTGACCCACTGGAAAGTGGGTGATGTCATGAGGGACAGAGGAGAGTTTACACAACAGGAAACAAGATTCTACCGGTCACTGACTCACTCCAGAATTAGCGTCTCATCAAAGTAACAATAACACCGGGGAGCAGAGTGAGAGGCCCAGATCGGGACCCCCTCCCCATCGCAGCCCCTCACCTCACTCTCCCCTCACCCTCCCCACTCTCCCCTCCCCCACTCTCCCCCTCCCCCACTCTCCCCTCACCCTCCCCCACTCTCCCCCTCCCCCTCCCCCACTCTCCCCTCACCCTCCCCCACTCTCCCCCTCCCCCTCCCCCACTCTCCCCTCACCCTCCCCCACTCTCCCCTCCCCCACTCCCCCACTCTCCCCTCACCCTCCCCCACTCTCCCCTCACCCTCCCCCACTCTCCCCTCACCCCTCCCCCATTCTCCCCCTCCCCCACTCTCCCCTACCCCACTCTCCCATCACCCTCCCCCACTCTCCCCTCACCCTCCCCACTCTCCCCCTCCCCCTCCCCCACTCTCCCCTCACCCTCCCCCACTCTCCCCCTCCCCCTCCCCCACTCTCCCCTCACCCTCCCCCACTCTCCCCTCCCCCACTCCCCCACTCTCCCCTCACCCTCCCCCACTCTCCCCTCCCCCACTCCCCCACTCTCCCCCTCCCCCTCCCCCACTCTCCCCTCACCCTCCCCCACTCTCCCCTCCCCCACTCCCCCACTCTCCCTCACCCTCCCCCACTCTCCCATCACCCTCCCCCACTCTCCCCTCACCCCTCCCCCATTCTCCCCCTCCCCCACTCTCCCCTACCCCACTCTCCCCCTCACCCCTCCCCCACTCTCTCCCTCCCCCACTCTCCCCTCACCCCTACCCCACTCTCCCCTCCCCCACTCTCCCCTCACCCTCCCCCACTCTCCCCTCACCTCTCCCCCTCCCCCACTCTCCCCTCCCCCACTCCCCCACTCTCCCCTCACCCTCCCCCACTCTCCCCTCACCCTCCCCCACTCTCCCCTCACCCCTCCCCCACTCTCCCCTCACCCACTCTCCCCTACCCCACTCTCCCATCACCCTCCCCCACTCTCCCCTCACCCCTCCCCATTCTCCCCCTCCCCCACTCTCCCCTACCCCACTCTCCCCCTCACCCCTCCCCCATTCTCCCCCTCCCCCACTCTCCCCTCCCCCCTACCCCACTCTCCCCTCCCCCTCCCCCACTCTCCCCTCACCCCCCACCCCTCTCTCACACCCCTCACCCTCGCCTCCCCACCCCCCTCACTCTCCCATCCCCCTCCCCCCACTCTCCCCTCCCCCACTCTCCCCTCACCCCCTCCCCCACTCTCCCCCATTCTCCCCCTCCCCCATTCTCGCCCTCCCCCACTCTCCCCTCACCCCCTCCTCCACTCTCCCCCTCCTTACCCCTCTCACCCTCCCACCCCATGGGCCCCCTCGCACTCACTCTCCCCCACTCTCCCCTCCCCCTCCCCCACTCCCCCCTCCTCTCCTCTCCTCCCCTCCCTGATATTCTGCTAACATGGAGTTCAGGTCAGGGTTGTGGTAGCTCAGCATTGTCCGATGCTGCCCAGGATCGGGGCTGGAGACTCTCAGTGTGTGACTAACCTGTCCTCCACTTGACGGGGGGCTCCAGTCGCTCCAGGTGCCGCTGTACCCAGAGCCCTGGGCAGGGCGGCTCCGGATCTGCGCCGAATGCTCCGTGTCCGACTCCAGCTCTGAGCGCTCCAGCGGCACAATCCTCTGGTTACTGGACACACGCTTGAGCTTCTGAGGCTGTCAATGGAAGGCAATCGCTTCATTAATCATTGCAACTGAACCGGCGGCTTCCTGCGGACCGTGACTCCATCTCCTCGGCAACCGGGCTCCTTCCAAAAGGCCCCGAGAGCCCCCGAGGGGAGAGGCACATTAACGACTCAAACCCTCCCCTCAATGCGGGACGTGGAGGGAGCCCCAGAATTGGGAGGAAACGATTCTCCTGTCAGGAAGAGGCAGTGCCGGAGGCTCCAGGGCGACACTCACACCTGGGATAAACCCGGGAATGGAGCGAAGCAGACGCGGGGCCAGAGAATGTTGCAGCACTCAGCCTGTCCAGTCCAGATAAACCACCCAGTCTAATCCCACTCTCCCCCTCACTCCCCGCACCCTTTAATATCCCACCCAGTCTAATCCCACACTCCCCCTCACTCCCCGTACCCTTTAATATCCCACGCAGTCTAATCCTCCGCTCCCCCTCACTCCCCGTACCCTTTAATATCCCACCCAGTCTAATCCCACTCTCCCCTCACTCCCCCGCACCCTTTAATATCCCACCCAGTCTAATCCCACTCACCCCCTCACTCTCCACACCCTTTAATATCCCACCCAGTCTAATCCCACTCTCCCCCTCACTCCCCGTACCCTTTAATATCCCACCCAGTCGAATCCCACTCTCCCCCTCACTCCCCGTACCCTTTAATATCCCACCCAGTCTAATCCCACTCTCCCCCTCACTCCCCGTACCCTTTAATATCCCACCCAGTCTAATCCGACTCTCCCCCTCACTCCCCGCACCCTTTTAATATCTCACCCAGTCTAATCCCACTCTCCCCCTCACTCCCCGCACCCTTTAATATCCCACCCAGTCTAATCCCACTCTCCCCCTCACTCCCCACACCCTTTAATATCCCACCCAGTCTAATCTCACTCCCCGCACCCTTTAATATCCCACCCAGTCTAATCCCACTCTCCCCCTCACTCCCCACACCCTTTAATATCCCACCCAGTCTAATCCCACTCCCCCTCACTCCCCGTACCCTTTAATATCCCACCCAGTCTAATCCCACTCTTCCCCCTCGCTCCCCGTACCCTTTAATATCCCACCCAGTCTAATCCCACTCTCCCCCTCACTCCCCACACCCTTTAATATCCCACCCAGTCTAATCCCACTCCCCCTCACTCCCCGCACCCTTTAATATCCACCCAGTCTAATCCCACTCTCCCCCTCACTCCCCACAACCCTTTAATTTCCCACCCAGTCTAATCCCACTCCCCCTCACTCCCCGCACCCTTTAATATCCCACCCAGTCTAATCCCACTCTCCCACTCACTCCCCACACCCTTTAATATCCCACCCAGTCTAATCCCACTCTCCCCCTCACTCCCCACACCCTTTAATATCCCACCCAGTCTAATCCCATTCTCCCCCTCACTCCCCGCACCCTTTAATATCCCACCCAGTCTAATCCCACTCTCCCCCTCACTCCCCGCACCCTTTAATATCCCACCCAGTCTAATCCACTCTCCCCCTCACTCCCCACACCCTTTAATATCCCACCCAGTCTAATCCCCACTCTCCCCCTCACTCCCCGCACCCTTTAATATCACACCCAGTCTAATCCCACACTCCCCGCTCGCTCCCCGTACTCTTTAATATCCCACCCAGTCTAATCCCACTCTCCCCCTCACTCCCCGCACCCTTTAATATCCCACCCAGTCTAATCCCACTCTCCCCCTCACTCCCCGCACCCTTCAATATCCCACCCAGTCTAATCCCACTCTCCCCCTCACTCCCCGCACCCTTCAATATCCCACCCAGTCTAATCCCACTCTTCCCCTCACTCCCCGTACCCTTTAATATCCCACTCTCCCCCTCACCCCGCACCCTTTAATATCCCACCCAGTCTAATCCCACCCTCCCCCTCACTCCCCGTACCCTTTAATATCCCACCCAGTCTAATCCCACTCTCCCCCTCACTCCCCGTACCCTCTAATATCCCACCCAGTCTAATCCCACTCTCCCCCTCACTCCCCGCACCCTTTAATATCCCACCCGGTCTAATCCCACTCTCCCCCTCATTCCCCACACCCTTTAATATCCCACCCAGTCTAATCCCACTCTCCCCCTCACTCCCCGTACCCTTTAATATCCCACCCAGTCTAATCCCACTCTCCCCCTCACTCCCCGTACCCTTTAATATCCCACCCAGTCTAATCCCACTCTCCCCCTCACTCCCCGCACCCTTTAATATCCCACCCAGTCTAATCCCACTCTCCCCCTCACTCCCCACACCCTTTAATATCCCACCCAGTCTAATCCCACTCTCCCCCTCACTCCCCGTACCCTTTAATATCCCACCCAGTCTAATCCCACGCTCCCCCTCACTCCCCGTACCCTTTAATATCCCACCCAGTCTAATCCCACTCTCCCCCTCACTCCCCACACCCTTTAATATCCCACGCAGTCTAATCCCACTCTCCCCCTCACTCCCCGCACCCTTTAATATCCCACCCAGTCTAATCCCACTCTCCCCCTCACTCCCCGCATCCTTTAATATCCCACCCAGTCTAATCACACTCTCCCCCTCACTCCCCGTGCCCTTTAATATCCCACCCAGTCTAATCCCACTCACCCCCTCACTCTCCACACCCTTTAATATCCCACCCAGTCTAATCCCACTCTCCCCCTCACTCCCTGTACCCTTTAATATCCCACCCAGTCGAATCCCACTCTCCCCCTCACTCCCCGTACCCTTTAATATCCCACCCAGTCTAATCCCACTCTCCCCCTCACTCCCCACACCCTTTAATATCTCACCCAGTCTAATCCCACTCTCCCCCTCACTCCCCGCACCCTTTAATATCCCACCCAGTCTAATCCCACTCTCCCCCTCACTCCCCACACCCTTTAATATCCCACCCAGTCTAATCCCACTCCCCCTCACTCCCCGCAACCTTTAATATCCCACCCAGTCTAATCCCACTCTCCCCCTCACTCCCCACACCCTTTAATATCCCACCCAGTCTAATCCCACTCCCCCTCACTCCCCGTACCCTTTAATATCCCACCCAGTCTAATCCCACTCTCCCCCTCACTCCCCGCACCCTTTAATATCCCACCCAGTCTAATCCCACTCTCCCCCTCACTCCCCGTACCCTTTAATATCCCACCCAGTCTAATCCCACTCCCCCTCACTCCCCGTACCCTTTAATATCCCACCCAGTCTAATCCCACTCTCCCCCTCACGCCCCACACCCTTTAATATCCCACCCAGTCTAATCCCACTCTCCCCCTCACTCCCTGCACCCTTTAATATCCCACCCAGTCTAATCCCACTCTCCCCCTCACTCCCCACACCCTTTAATATCCCACCCAGTCTAATCCCACTCTCCCCCTCACTCCCCGCACCCTTTAATATCACACCCAGTCTAATCCCACACTCCCCGCTCGCTCCCCGTACTCTTTAATATCCCACCCAGTCTAATCCCACTCTCCCCCTCACTCCCCGCACCCTTTAATATCCCACCCAGTCTAATCCCACTCTCCCCCTCACTCCCCGCACCCTTTAATATCCCACCCAGTCTAATCCCACTCTCCCCTCACTCCCCGTACCCTTTAATATCCCACCCAGTCTAATCCCACTCTCCCCTCACTCCCTGTATCCTTCAATATCCCACCCAGTCTAATCCCACTCTCCCCCTCACTCCCCACACCCTTTAATATCCCACGCAGTCTAATCCCACTCTCCCCCTCACTCCCCACACCCTTTAATATCCCACCCAGTCTAATCCCACTCTCCCCCTCACTCCCCGTACCCTTTAATATCCTACCCAGTCTAATCCCACTCTCCCCCTCACCCCGCACCCTTTAATATCCCACCCAGTCTAATCCCACCCTCCCCCTCACTCCCCGTACCCTTTAATATCCCACCCAGTCTAATCCCACTCTCCCCCTCACCCCGCACCCTTTAATATCCCACCCAGTCTAATCCCACCCTCCCCCTCACTCCCCGTACCCTTTAATATCCCACCCAGTCTAATCCCACTCTCCCCCTCACTCCCCGTACCCTCTAATATCCCACACAGTCTAATCCCACTCTCCCCCTCACTCCCCGCACCGTTTAATATCCCACCCAGTCTAAACCCACTCTCCCCCTCACTCCCCACACCCTTTAATATCTCACCCAGTCTAATCCCACTCTCCCCCTCACTCCCCGTACCCTTTAATATCCCACCCAGTCTAATCCCACTCTCCCCCTCACTCCCCACACCCTTTAATATCTCACCCAGTCTAATCCCACTCTCCCCCTCACTCCCCGTACCCTTTAATATCCCACCCAGTCTAATCCCACTCTCCCCCTCACTCCCCACACCCTTAAATATCCCACCCAGTCTAATCCCACTCTCCCCCTCACTCCCCGCACCCTTTAATATCCCACCCAGTCTAATCCCACTCTCCCCCTCACTCCCCACACCCTTTAATATCTCACCCAGTCTAATCCCACTCTCCCCCTCACTCCCCACACCCTTAAATATCCCACCCAGTCTAATCCCACTCTCCCCCTCACTCCCCGCACCCTTTAATATCCCACTCAGTCTAATCCCACTCTCCCCCTCACTCCCCGCACCCTTTAATATCTCACCCAGTCTAATCCCACTCTCCCCCTCACTCCCCACACCCTTAAATATCCCACCCAGTCTAATCCCACTCTCCCCCTCACTCCCCGCACCCTTTAATATCCCACCCAGTCTAATCCCACTCTCCCCCTCACCCCGCACCCTTTAATATCCCAACCAGTCTAATCCCACTCTCCCCCTCACTCCCCGCACCCTTTAATATCCCACCCAGTCTAATCCCACTCTCCCCCTCACTCCCCGTACCCTTTAATATCTCACCCAGTTTAATCCCACTCTCCCCCTCACACCCCGTACCCTTTAATGTCTCACCCAGTCTAATCTCACTCCCCACACCCTTTAATATCCCACCCAGTCTAATCCCACTCTCCCCCTCACTCCCCGTACCCTTTAATATCTCACCCAGTTTAATCCCACTCTCCCCCTCACACCCCGTACCCTTTAATATCCCACCCAGTCTAATCCCACACTCCCCGCACCCTTTAATATCCCACCCAGTCTAATCCCACTCTCCCCCTCACTCCCCGCACCCTTTAATATCCCACCCAGTCTAATCCCACTCTCCCCCTCACTCCCCGCACCCTTTAATATCCCACCCAGTCTAATCCCACTCTCCCCCTCACTCCCCGCACCCTTTAATATCCCACCCAGTCTAATCCCACTCTCCCCCTCACTCCCCGTACCCTTTAATATCCCACCCAGTCTAATCCCACTCTCCCCCTCACTCCCCACACCCTTTAATATCCCACCCAGTCTAATCCCACTCTCCCCCTCACTCCGCGCACCCTTTAATATCCCACCCAGTCTAATCCCACTCTCCCCGTACCCTTTAATATCCCACCCAGTCTAATCCCACTCTCGCCTCACTCCCCGCACCCTTTAATATCTCACCCAGTCTGATCCCACTCTCCCCCTCACTCCCCTACCCTTTAATATCCCACCCAGTCTAATCCCATTCTCTCCTCACTCCCCGCACCCTTTAATAGCCCACCCAGTCTAATCCCACTCACCCCCTCACTCCCCGTACCCTCTAATATCCCACCCAATCTAATCCCACTCTCCCCCTCACTCCCCGTACTCTTTAATATCCGACCCAGTCTAATCCCACTCTCCCCCTCACTCCCCGCACCCTTTAATATCCCACCCAGTCTAATCCCACTCTCCCCCTCACTCCCCGCACCCTTTAATATCCCACCCAGTCTAATCCCACTCTCCCCCTCTCTCCCTGTATCCTTTAATATCCCACCCAGTCTAATCCCACTCTCCCCCTCACTCCCCACACCCTTTAATATCCCACCCAGTCTAATCCCACTCTCCCCCTCACTCCCCGTACCCTTTAATATCCCACCCAGTCTAATCCCACTCTCCACCTCACTCCCCACACCCTTTAATATCCCACCCAGTCTAATCCCACTCTCCCCCTCACTCCCCACACCCTTTAATATCCCACCCAGTCTAATCCCACTCTCCCCCTCACTCCCCACACACTTTAATATCCCACCCAGTCTAATCCCACTCTCCCCCTCACTCCCCGTACCCTTTAATATCCTACCCAGTCTAATCCCACTCTCCCCCTCACCCCGCACCCTTTAATATCCCACCCAGTCTAATCCCACCCTCCCCCTCACTCCCCGTACCCTTTAATATCCCACCCAGTCTAATCCCACTCTCCCCCTCACCCCGCACCCTTTAATATCCCGCCCAGTCTAATCCCACCCTCCCCCTCACTCCCCGTACCCTTTAATATCCCACCCAGTCTAATCCCTCACTCCCCGTACCCTCTAATATCCCACCCAGTCTAATCCCACTCTCCCCCTCACTCCCCGCACCCTTTAATATCCCACCCAGTCTAATCCCACTCTCCCCCTCATTCCCCACACCCTTTAATATCCCACCCAGTCTAATCCCACTCTCCCCCTCACTCCCCGTACCCTTTAATATCCCACCCAGTCTAATCCCACTCTCCCCCTCACTCCCCGTACCCTTTAATATCCCACCCAGTCTAATCCCACTCTCCCCCTCACTCCCCGCACCCTTTAATATCCCACCCAGTCTAATCCCACTCTCCCCCTCACTCCCCACACCCTTTAATATCTCACCCAGTCTAATCCCACTCTCCCCCTCACTCCCCGTACCCTTTAATATCCCACCCAGTCTAATCCCACTCTCCCCCTCACTCCCCGTACCCTTTAATATCCCACCCAGTCTAATCCCACTCTCCCCCTCACTCCCCGTTCCCTTTAATACCCCACCCAGTCTAATCCCACGCTCCCCCTCACTCCCTGTACCCTTTAATATCCCACCCAGTCTAATCCCACTCTCCCCCCTCACTCCCCACACCCTTAAATATCCCACCCAGTCTAATCCCACTCTCCCCCTCACTCCCCGCACCCTTTAATATCCCACCCAGTCTAATCCCACTCTCCCCCTCACTCCCCGCACCCTTTAATATCCCACTCAGTCTAATCCCACTCTCCCCCTCACTCCCCGCACCCTTTAATATCTCACCCAGTCTAATCCCACTCTCCCCCTCACTCCCCACACCCTTAAATATCCCACCCAGTCTAATCCCACTCTCCCCCTCACTCCCCGCACCCTTTAATATCCCACCCAGTCTAATCCCACTCTCCCCCTCACTCCCCGCACCCTTTAATATCCCACCCAGTCTAATCCCACTCTCTCCCTCACTCCCCGCACCCTTTAATATCCCACCCAGTCTAATCCCACACTCCCCGCACCCTTTAATATCCCACCCAGTCTAATCCCACTCTCCCCCTCACTCCCCGCACCCTTTAATATCCCACCCAGTCTAATCCCACTCTCCCCCTCACTCCCCGCACCCTTTAATATCCCACCCAGTCTAATCCCACTCTCCCCCTCACTCCCCGCACCCTTTAATATCCCACCCAGTCTAATCCCACTCTCCCCCTCACTCCCCGTACCATTTAATATCCCACCCAGTCTAATCCCACTCTCCCCCTCACTCCCCACACCCTTTAATATCCCACCCAGTCTAATCCCACTCTCCCCCTCACTCCGCGCACCCTTTAATATCCCACCCAGTCTAATCCCACTCTCCCCGTACCCTTTAATATCCCACCCAGTCTAATCCCACTCTCCCCCTCACTCCCCGCACCCTTTAATATCCCACCCAGTCTAATCCCCATCTCCCCTCACTCCCCGTACCCTTTAATATCCCACCCAGTCCAATCCCACTCTCCCCCTCACTCCCCGCACCCTTTAATATCCCACCCAGTCTAATCCCACTCTTCCCCTCACTCCCTGCACCCTTTAATATCCCACCCAGTCTAATCCCACTCTCCCCCTCACTCCCCGTACCCTTTAATATCCCACCCAGTCTAATCCCACTCTCGCCTCACTCCCCGCACCCTTTAATATCTCACCCAGTCTGATCCCACTCTCCCCCTCACTCCCCTACCCTTTAATATCCCACCCAGTCTAATCCCACTCTCTCCTAACTCCCCGCACCCTTTAATAGCCCACCCAGTCTAATCCCACTCTCCCCCTCACTCCCCATACCCTCTTATATCCCACCGAATCTAATCCCACTCTCCCCCTCACTCCCCGCACCCTTTAATAGCCCACCCAGTCTAATCCCACTCTCCCCCTCACTCCCCATACCCTCTAATATCCCACCCAATCTAATCCCACTCTCCCCCTCACTCCCCGTACCCTTTAATATCCCACCCAGTCTAATCCCACTCTCCCCCTCACTCCCCGCACCCTTTAATATCCCACCAGTCTAATCCCACTCTCCCCCTCACTCCCCACACCCTTTAATATCCCACCCAGTCTAATCCCACTCTCCCCCTCACTCCCCGCACCCTTTAATATCCCACCCAGTCTAATCCCACTCACCCCCTCACTCCCCGTACCCTTTAATATCCCACCCAGTCTAATCCCACTCTCCCCCTCACTCCCCGTACCCTTTAATATCCCACCCAGTCTAATCCCACTCTCCCCCTCACTCCCCGTACCCTTTAATATCCCACCCAGTCTAATCCCACTCTCGCTCTCACTCCCCGCACCCTTTAATATCCCACCCAGTCAAATCCCACTCTCCCCCTCACTCCCCGTACCCTTTAATATCCCACCCAGTCTAATCCCACTCTCCCCCTCACTCCCCGCACCCTTTAATATCCCACCCAGTCTAATCCCACTCTCCCCCTCACTCCCCGCACCCTTTAATATCCCACCCAGCCTAATCCCACTCTCCCCCTCACTCCCCGCACCCTTTAATATCCCACCCAGTCTAATCCCACTCTCCCCCTCACTCCCCGCACCCTTTAATATCCCACCCAGTCTAATCCCACTCTCCCCCTCACTCCCCGTACCCTTTAATGTCCCACCCAGTCTAATCCCACTCTCCCCCTCACTCCCCGTACCCTTTAATATCCCACCCAGTCTAATCCCACTCTCCCCTTCACTCCCCGTACCCTTTAATATCCCACCCAGTCTAATCCCACTCTCCCCCTCACTCCCCGCACCCTTTAATATCCCACCCAGTCCAATCTCACTCTCCCCCTCACTCCCCATACCATTTAATATCCCACTCAATCTAATCCCACTCTCCCCCTCACTCCCTGCACCCTTTAATATCCCACCCAGTCTAATCCCACTCTCCCCCTCACTCCCCGTACCCTTTAATATCCCACCCAGTCTAATCCCGCTCTCCCCCTCACTACCCACACCCTTTAATATCCCACCCAGTCTAATCCCACTCTCCCCCTCACTCCCCGCACCCTTTAATATCCCACCCAGTCTAATCCCACTCTTCCCCTCACTCCCCGTACCCTTTAATATCCCACCCAGTCTAATCCCACTCTCCCCCTCACTCCCCGTACCCTTTAATATCCCACCCAGTCTAATCCCACTCTCCCCCTCACTCCCCACACCCTTTAATATCCCACCCAGTCTAATCCCACTCTCCCCCTCACTCCCCGTACCCTTTAATATCCCACCCAGTCTAATCCCACTCTCCCCCTCACTCCCCACACCGTTTAATATCCCACCCAATCCAATCCCACTCTCCCCCTCACTCCCTGTACCATTTAATATCCATACCCCAGTGAGAGTCAGTGTCTGTGTAACTGTACCCCAGTGAGAGTCAGTGTCTGTGTAACTGTACCCCAGTGAGAGTCAGTGTCTGTGGAACCCGTACCCCAGTGAGAGCCAGTGTCTGTGGAACTGTACCCCAGTGAAAGTCAGTGTCTGTGGAACTGTACCCCAGTGAGAGTCAGTGTCTGTGGAACTGTACCCCAGTGAGAGTCAGTGTCTGTGGAACTGTACCCCAGTGAGAGTCAGTGTCTGTGGGACCCGTACACCAGTGAGAGTCAGTGTCTGTGGAACTGTACCCCAGTGAGAGTCGGTGTCTGTGGAACCAGTACCCCAGTGAGAGTCAGTGTCTGTGGAACTGTACCCCAGTGAGAGTCAGTGTCTGTGGAACTGTACCCCAGTGAGAATCAGTGTCTGTGGAACTGTACCCCAGTGAGAGTCAGTGTCTGTGGAACTGTACCCCAGTGAGAGACAGTGTCTGTGGAACTGTACCCCAGTGAGAGTCAGTGTCTGTGGAACTGTACCCCAGTGAGAGACAGTGTCTGTGGAACTGTACCCCAGTGAAAGTCAGTGTCGGTGGAACTGTACACCAGTGAGAATCAGTGTCTGTGGAACTGTACCCCAGTGAGAGTCAGTGCATGTGGAACCCGTACCCCAGTGAGAGTCAGTGCCTGTGGAACTGTACCCCAGTGAGAGTCAGTGCATGTGGAACCCGTACACCAGTGAGAGTCAGTGTGTGTGGAACTGTACCCCAGTGAGAGTCAGTGTGTGTGGAACTGTACCCCAGTGAGAGTCAGTGTGTGTGGAACCCTACCCCAGTGAGAGTCAGTGTCTGTGGAACTGTACCCCAGTGAGAGTCAGTGTCTGTGGAACCCGTACCCCAGTGAGAGTCAGTGTCTGTGGAACAGTACCCCAGTGAGAGTCAGTGTGTGTGGAACTGTACCCCAGTGAGAGTCAGTGTGTGGGACCTGTACCCCAGTGAGAGTCAGTGTCTGTGGAACCCGTACCCCAGTGAGAGTCAGTGTCTGTGGAACAGTACCCCAGTGAGAGTCAGTGTGTGTGGAACTGTACCCCAGTGAGAGTCAGTGTGTGTGGAACTGTACCCCAGTGAGAGTCAGTGTGTGTGGAACCCGTACCCTAGTGAGAGTCAGTGTCTGTGGAACTGTACCCCAGTGAGAGTCAGTGTCTGTGGAACTGTACCCCAGTGAGAGTCAGTGTGTGTGTAACTGTACCCCAGTGAGAGTCAGTGTGTGTGTAACTGTACCCCAGTGAGAGTCAGTGTGTGTGTAACTGTACCCCAGTGAGAGTCAGTGCCTGTGGAACTGTACCCCAGTGAGAGTCAGTGTGTGTGTAACTGTACCCCAGTGAGAGTCAGTGTGTGGGACCTGTACCCCAGTGAGAGTCAGTGTGTGTGTAACTGTACCCCAGTGAGAGTCAGTGTGTGTGTAACTGTACCCCAGTGAGAGTCAGTGCCTGTGGAACTGTACCCCAGTGAGAGTCAGTGTGTGTGTAACTGTACCCCAGTGAGAGTCAGTGTGTGGGACCTGTACCCCAGTGAGAGTCAGTGTGTGTGTAACTGTACCCCAGTGAGAGTCAGTGCCTGTGGAACTGTACCCCAGTGAGAGTCAGTGTGTGTGTAACTGTACCCCAGTGAGAGTCAGTGTGTGTGGAACTGTACCCCAGTGAGAGTCAGTGTCTGTGGAACCCGTACCCCAGTGAGAGTCAGTGTTTGGGACCCGTACCCCAGTGAGAGTCAGTGTTTGGGACCCGTACCCCAGGGTGTGTCGGTGCTTTTAGTACCAAAGGGGAGGGCAACGAATACACTGACAGTGCCGTGCGGGTACAATGGACGGAACCTCTGGGACGAGGGAAAGTTAATGTTAAGTATCAGAGAGGGATTAGGCCGCAGTCCTACCTCCCATCTATCTTGTGTTCTCTTGAATCTCAGCTCGTAGTCGAAGTCCTCTAAATAGTGCTCCTCACCGTAGGCCATTAGCCAGGAGAAGTTGTACATTTCGCAGGGGGCGTCTTGCGAGATGGTCAGATTGAACGGTGCAAGAAGTTTTACTGTGGAGAGAAAGATTCTGTTCAGAAGTTTGAATTATGAAATCCAAAATGAACAATACTGCAGATCAGAAGTTCCCCGTGGGGTCCGACACTGCAAAAGTGGTTGAGGTTGTGTGAAGGGCGGGGGTAGTGAAACGAATTGACCAACTTGATGCTGGTTATGGAGAATCGCAGATGGACAGAAGTTAAACAGGAGGAGTAAGCAGGGAAGTCGTAAGGAACTTTTCCACCCAAGGGTAAGAGAGTCATGGAATTAGTTTCTAGGGTAGAACCTTGAAGTGGATAAAATGGAATCAAGATACAATAGGATGTATTCCGAGAGAGAGAGAGAGAGAGAGAGAGGGAGAGAGGGAGAGAGAGATAGATGATCCCAGGCTGTTAAGAGAGGCAGGGAGGAAATAGCAGAGGCTCTGAACATCATTTTCCAATTCTCTCTGGCTACAGGTGTGGTGCCGGAGGACTGGAGGACTGCTAACGTGGTACCGTTGTTTAAAAAGGGAGAAAGGGATAGACCGAGTAATTACAGGCCAGTCAGCCTAACCTCGGTGGTGGGCAAATTATTGGAAAAAATTCTGAAGGACCGTATTAATCGTCTTAATCAAGAACAGTCAGCATGGATTTGTTAAGGGATAGTTGTGTCTGACTAACTTGATTGAATTTTTTGAGGAGGTAACAAGGAGGGTCAATGAGGGTAGCGCATTTGATGTAGTCTACATGGATTTTAGCGAGGCTTTCGACAAGGTCCCACATGGCTGACTGGTCAGAAAAGTAAAAGCCCATGGGATCCAAGGGAAAGTGGCAAGTTGGATCCGAAATTGGCTCAGTGGCAGGAAGGAAAGGGTAATGGTTGACGGGTATTTTTGTGACATAAGAACATAAGAAACAGAAGCAGGAGTCGGCCATTCGGCCCCTCGAGCCTGCTCCGCCATTCAATGAGATCATGGCTGATCTTCGACCTCAACTATGTGACTGGAAGGCTGTTCCCAGTGGGGTTCCGCAGGGCTCAGTACTGGGCCCCTTGCTTTTTGTGGTATATATCAATGATTTAGACTTCCTGTAGGGGGAATGACTAGGAAGTTTGCAGATGATACAGAAATTGGCCGTGTGACTGATAGTGAGGAAGAAAGCTGTAGACTGGAGGAAGATATCAATGGACTGGTCAGGTGGGCAGAACAGTGGCAAATGGAATTCAATCCGGAGAAGTGTGTGGTAATGCATTTATGGAGGGCTAACAAGGCAAGGGAATACACAATTAATGGTAGGATACTGAGAAGTGCAGAAGATCAGGGGGACCTTGGAGTGCATGTCCACAGATCCCTGAAGGTAGCAGGACAGGTAGATAAGGTGGTTAAGAAGGTATACGGGATACTTCCCTTTATTAGCTGAGGCATAGAATATAAGAGCAGGGGGGTTATGCTTGAACTGTATAAAACACTAGTTAGGCCGCAGCTAGAATACTGCGTGCAGTTCTGGTCACCACATTACAGGAAGGATGTGATTGCACTAGAGAGGGTACAGAGGTGATTTACAAGGATGTTGCCTGGACTGGGGAATTTTAGCTATGAGGAAAGATTGGATAGGCTTGTATCTAACCCGTGCTGTACCTGCCCTGGGAGTGTTTGATGGGACAGTGTAGAGGGAGCTTTACTCTGTATCTAACCCGTGCTGTACCTGCCCTGGGAGTGTTTGAGGGGACAGTGTAGAGGGAGCTTTACTCTGTATCTAACCCGTGCTGTACCTGCCCTGGGAGGGTTTGATGGGACAGTGTAGAGGGAGCTTTACTCTGTATCTAACCCGTGCTGTACCTGCCCTGGGAGTGTTTGAGGGGACAGTGTAGAGGGAGCTTTACTCTGTATCTAACCCGTGCTGTACCTGCCCTGGGAGGGTTTGATGGGACAGTGTAGAGGGAGCTTTACTCTGTATCTAACCCGTGCTGTACCTGCCCTGGGAGTGTTTGATGGGACAGTGTAGAGGGAGCTTTACTCTGTATCTAACCCGTGCTGTACCTGCCCTGGGAGTGTTTGATGGGACAGTGCAGAGGGAGCTTTACTCTGTATCTAACCCGTGCTGTACCTGCCCTGGGAGTGTTTGATGGGACAGTGTAGAGGGAGCTTTACTCTGTATCTAACCCGTGCTGTACCTGCCCTGGGAGTGTTTGATGGGACAGTGTAGAGGGAGCTTTACTCTGTATCTAACCCGTGCTGTACCTGCCCTGGGAGTGTTTGATGGGACAGTGTAGAGGGAGCTTTACTCTGTATCTAACCCGTGCTGTACCTGCCCTGGGAGTGTTTGATGGGACAGTGTAGAGGGAGCTTTACTCTGTATCTAACCCGTGCTGTACCTGCCCTGGGAGTGTTTGATGGGACAGTGTAGAAGGAGCTTTACTCTGTATCTAACCCGTGCTGTACCTGCCCTGGGAGTGTTTGATGGGACAGTGTAGAGGGAGCTTTACGCTGTATCTAACCCGTGCTGTACCTGCCCTGGGAGTGTTTGATGGGACAGTGTAGAGGGAGCTTTACTCTGTATCTAACCCGTGCTGTACCTGCCCTGGGAGTGTTTGATGGGACAGTGTAGAGAGAGCTTTACTCTGTATCTAACCCGTGCTGTACCTGCCCTGGGAGTGTTTGATGGGACAGTGTAGAGGGAGCTTTACTCTGTATCTAACCCGTGCTGTACCTGCCCTGGGAGTGTTTGATGGGACTGTGTAGAGGGAGCTTTACTCTGTATCTAACCCGTGCTGTACCTGCCCTGGGAGTGTTTGATGGGACAGTGTAGAGGGAGCTTTACTCTGTATCTAACCCGTGCTGTACCTGCCCTGGGAGTGTTTGATGGGACTGTGTAGAGGGAGCTTTACTCTGTATCTAACCCGTGCTGTACCTGCCCTGGGAGTGTTTGATGGGACAGTGTAGAGGGAGCTTTACTCTGTATCTAACCCGTGCTGTACCTGCCCTGGGAGTGTTTGATGGGACAGTGTAGACAGAGCTTTACTCTGTATCTAACCCGTGCTGTACCTGCCCTGGGAGTGTTTGATGGGACAGTGTAGAGGGAGCTTTACTCTGTATCTAACCTGTGCTGTACCTGCCCTGGCAGTGTTTGATGGGACAGTGCAGAGGGAGCTTTACTCTGTATCTAACCCATGCTGTACCTGCCCTGGGAGTGTTTGATGGGACAGTGTAGAGGGAGCTTTACTCTGTATCTAACCCATGCTGTACCTGCCCTGGGAGTGTTTGATGGGACACTGTAGAGGGAGCTTTACTCTGTATCTAACCCGTGCTGTACCTGCCCTGGGAGTGTTTGATGGGACTGTGTAGAGGGAGCTTTACTCTGTATCTAACCCGTGCTGTACCTGTCCTGGGAGTGTTTGATGGGACAGTGTAGAGGGAGCTTTACTCTGTATCTAACCCGTGCTGTACCTTCCCTGGGAGTGTTTGATGGGACAGTGTAGAGGGAGCTTTACTCTGTATCTAACCCGTGCTGTACCTGCCCTGCGAGCGTTTGATGGGACTGTGTCGAGGGAGCTTTACTCTGTATCTAACCTGTGCTGTACCTGCCCTGGGAGTGTTTGATGGGACAGTGTAGAGGGAGCTTTACTCTGCATCTAACCTGTGCTGTACCTGCCCTGGGAGTGTTTGATGGGACAGTGTAGAGGGAGCTTTACTCTGTATCTAACCCGTACTGTACCTGCCCTGGGAGTGTTTGATGGGACAGTGTAGAGGGAGCTTTACTCTGTATCTAACCCGTGCTGTACCTGCCCTGGGAGTGTTTGATGGGACAGTGTAGAGGGAGCTTTACTCTGTATCTAACCCGTGCTGTACCTGCCTTGGGAGTGTTTGATGGGACAGTGTAGAGGTAGCTTTACTCTGTATCTAACCCGTGCTGTACCTGCCCTGGGAGTGTTTGATGGGACAGTGTAGAGGGAGCTTTACTCTGTATCTAACCCGTGCTGTACCTGCCTTGGGAGTGTTTGATGGGACAGTGTAGAGGTAGCTTTACTCTGTATCTAACCCGTGCTGTACCTGCCCTGGGAGTGTTTGATGGGACAGTGTAGAGGGAGCTTTACTCTGTATCTAACCCGTGCTGTACCTGCCCTGGGAGTGTTTGATGGGACAGTGTAGAGGGAGCTTTACTCTGTATCTAACCCGTGCTGTACCTGCCCTGGGAGTGTTTGATGGGACAGTGTAGAGGGAGCTTTACTCTGTATCTAACCCGTGCTGTACCTGCCCTGGGAGTGTTTGATGGGACTGTGTAGAGGGAGCTTTACTCTGTATCTAACCTGTGCTGTACCTGCCCTGGGAGTGTTTGATGGGACAGTGTAGAGGGAGCTTTACTCTGTATCTAACCTGTGCTGTACCTGCCCTGGGAGTATTTGATGGGACAGTGTAGAGGGAGCTTTACTCTGTATCTAACCCGTACTGTACCTGCCCTGGGAGTGTTTGATGGGACAGTGTAGAGGGAGCTTTACTCTGTATCTAACCCGTGCTGTACCTGCCCTGGGAGTGTTTGATGGGACAGTGTAGAGGGAGCTTTACTCTGTATCTAACCCGTGCTGTACCTGCCTTGGGAGTGTTTGATGGGACAGTGTAGAGGTAGCTTTACTCTGTATCTAACCCGTGCTGTACCTGCCCTGGGAGTGTTTGATGGGACAGTGTAGAGGGAGCTTTACTCTGTATCTAACCCGTGCTGTACCTGCCCTGGGAGTGTTTGATGGGACAGTGTAGAGGGAGCTTTACTCTGTATCTAACCCGTGCTGTACCTGCCCTGGGAGTGTTTGATGGGACTGTGTAGAGGGAGCTTTACTCTGTATCTAACCCGTGCTGTACCTGCCCTGGGAGTGTTTGATGGGACAGTGTAGAGGGAGCTTTACTCTGTATCTAACCCGTGCTGTACCTGCCCTGGGAGTGTTTGATGGGACAGTGTAGAGGGAGCTTTACTCTGTATCTAACCCGTGCTGTACCTGCCCTGCGAGTGTTTGATGGGACTGTGTAGAGGGAGCTTTACTCTGTATCTAACCTGTGCTGTACCTGCCCTGGGAGTGTTTGATGGGACAGTGTAGAGGGAGCTTTACTCTGTATCTAACCTGTGCTGTACCTGCCCTGGGAGTGTTTGATGGGACAGTGTAGAGGGAGCTTTACTCTGTATCTAACCCGTGCTGTACCTGCCCTGGGAGTGTTTGATGGGACAGTGTAGAGGGAGCTTTACTCTGTATCTAACCCGTGCTGTACCTGCCTTGGGAGTGTTTGATGGGACAGTGTAGAGGTAGCTTTACTCTGTATCTAACCCGTGCTGTACCTGCCCTGGGAGTGTTTGATGGGACAGTGTAGAGGGAGCTTTACTCTGTATCTAACCCGTGCTGTACCTGCCCTGGGAGTGTTTGATGGGACTGTGTAGAGGGAGCTTTACTCTGTATCTAACCCGTGCTGTACCTGCCCTGGGAGTGTTTGATGAGACAGTGTAGAGGGAGCTTTACTCTGTATCTAACCCGTGCTGTACCTGCCCTGGGAGTGTTTGATGGGACAGTGTAGAGGGAGCTTTACTCTGTATCTAACCCGTGCTGTACCTGCCCTGCGAGTGTTTGATGGGACTGTGTAGAGGGAGCTTTACTCTGTATCTAACCTGTGCTGTACCTGCCCTGGGAGTGTTTGATGGGACAGTGTAGAGGGAGCTTTACTCTGTATCTAACCTGTGCTGTACCTGCCCTGGGAGTGTTTGATGGGACAGTGTAGAGGGAGCTTTACTCTGTATCTAACCCGCACTGTACCTGCCCTGGGAGTGTTTGATGGGACAGTGTAGAGGGAGCTTTACTCTGTATCTAACCCGTGCTGTACCTGCCCTGGGAGTGTTTGATGGGACAGTGTAGAGGGAGCTTTACTCTGTATCTAACCCGTGCTGTACCTGCCTTGGGAGTGTTTGATGGGACAGTGTAGAGGTAGCTTTACTCTGTATCTAACCCGTGCTGTACCTGCCCTGGGAGTGTTTGATGGGACAGTGTAGAGGGAGCTTTACTCTGTATCTAACCCGTGCTGTACCTGCCCTGGGAGTGTTTGATGGGACAGTGTAGAGACAGCTTTACTCTGTATCTAACCCGTGCTGTACCTGCCCTGGGAGTGTTTGATGAGACAGTGTAGAGGGAGCTTTACTCTGTATCTAACCCGTGCTGTACCTGCCCTGGGAGTGTTTGATGGGACTGTGTAGAGGGAGCTTTACTCTGTATCTAACCTGTGCTGTACCTGCCCTGGGAGTGTTTGATGGGACAGTGTAGAGGGAGCTTTACTCTGTATCTAACCCGTACTGTACCTGCCCTGGGAGTGTTTGATGGGACAGTGTAGAGGGAGCTTTACTCTGTATCTAACCCGTGCTGTACCTGCCCTGGGAGTGTTTGATGGGACAGTGCAGAGGGAGCTTTACTCTGTATCTAACCCGTGCTGTACCTGCCTTGGGAGTGTTTGATGGGACAGTGTAGAGGTAGCTTTACTCTGTATCTAACCCGTGCTGTACCTGCCCTGGGAGTGTTTGATGGGACAGTGTAGAGGGAGCTTTACTCTGTATCTAACCCGTGCTGTACCTGCCCTGGGAGTGTTTGATGGGACAGTGTAGAGGGAGCGTTACTCTGTATCTAACCCGTGCTGTACCTGCCCTGGGAGTGTTTGATGGGACAGTGTAGAGGGAGCTTTACTCTGTATCTAACCCGTGCTGTACCTGCCCTGGGAGTGTTTGATGGGACAGTGTAGAGGGAGCTTTACTCTGTATCTAACCCATGCTGTACCTGCCCTGGGAGTGTTTGATGGGACAGTGTAGAGGTAGCTTTACTCTGTATCTAACCCGTGCTGTACCTGCCCTGGGAGTGTTTGATGGGACAGTGTAGAGGGAGCTTTACTCTGTATCTAACCCGTGCTGTACCTGCCCTGGGAGTGTTTGATGGGACAGTGTAGAGGGAGCTTTACTCTGTATCTAACCCGTGCTGTACCTGCCCTGGGAGTGTTTGATGGGACAGTGTAGAGGGAGCTTTACTCTGTATCTAACCCGTGCTGTACCTGCCTTGGGAGTGTTTGATGGGACAGTGTAGAGGTAGCTTTACTCTGTATCTAACCCGTGCTGTACCTGCCCTGGGAGTGTTTGATGGGACAGTGTAGAGGGAGCTTTACTCTGTATCTAACCCGTGCTGTACCTGCCCTGGGAGTGTTTGATGGGACAGTGTAGAGGGAGCTTTACTCTGTATCTAACCCGTGCTGTACCTGCCCTGGGAGTGTTTGATGGGACTGTGTAGAGGGAGCTTTACTCTGTATCTAACCTGTGCTGTACCTGCCCTGGGAGTGTTTGATGGGACAGTGTAGAGGGAGCTTTACTCTGTATCTAACCCGTGCTGTACCTGCCCTGGGAGTGTTTGATGGGACTGTGTAGAGGGAGCTTTACTCTGTATCTAACCTGTGCTGTACCTGCCCTGGGAGTGTTTGATGGGACAGTGTAGAGGGAGCTTTACTCTGTATCTAACCCGTACTGTACCTGCCCTGGGAGTGTTTGATGGGACAGTGTAGAGGGAGCTTTACTCTGTATCTAACCCGTGCTGTACCTGCCCTGGGAGTGTTTGATGGGACAGTGCAGAGGGAGCTTTACTCTGTATCTAACCCGTGCTGTACCTGCCTTGGGAGTGTTTGATGGGACAGTGTAGAGGTAGCTTTACTCTGTATCTAACCCGTGCTGTACCTGCCCTGGGAGTGTTTGATGGGACAGTGTAGAGGGAGCTTTACTCTGTATCTAACCCGTGCTGTACCTGCCCTGGGAGTGTTTGATGGGACAGTGTAGAGGGAGCGTTACTCTGTATCTAACCCGTGCTGTACCTGCCCTGGGAGTGTTTGATGGGACAGTGTAGAGGGAGCTTTACTCTGTATCTAACCCGTGCTGTACCTGCCCTGGGAGTGTTTGATGGGACAGTGTAGAGGGAGCTTTACTCTGTATCTAACCCATGCTGTACCTGCCCTGGGAGTGTTTGATGGGACAGTGTAGAGGTAGCTTTACTCTGTATCTAACCCGTGCTGTACCTGCCCTGGGAGTGTTTGATGGGACAGTGTAGAGGGAGCTTTACTCTGTATCTAACCCGTGCTGTACCTGCCCTGGGAGTGTTTGATGGGACAGTGTAGAGGGAGCTTTACTCTGTATCTAACCCGTGCTGTACCTGCCCTGGGAGTGTTTGATGGGACAGTGTAGAGGGAGCTTTACTCTGTATCTAACCCGTGCTGTACCTGCCTTGGGAGTGTTTGATGGGACAGTGTAGAGGTAGCTTTACTCTGTATCTAACCCGTGCTGTACCTGCCCTGGGAGTGTTTGATGGGACAGTGTAGAGGGAGCTTTACTCTGTATCTAACCCGTGCTGTACCTGCCCTGGGAGTGTTTGATGGGACAGTGTAGAGGGAGCTTTACTCTGTATCTAACCCGTGCTGTACCTGCCCTGGGAGTGTTTGATGGGACTGTGTAGAGGGAGCTTTACTCTGTATCTAACCTGTGCTGTACCTGCCCTGGGAGTGTTTGATGGGACAGTGTAGAGGGAGCTTTACTCTGTATCTAACCCGTACTGTACCTGCCCTGGGAGTGTTTGATGGGACAGTGTAGAGGGAGCTTTACTCTGTATCTAACCCGTGCTGTACCTGCCCTGGGAGTGTTTGATGGGACAGTGTAGAGGGAGCTTTACTCTGTATCTAACCCGTGCTGTACCTGCCTTGGGAGTGTTTGATGGGACAGTGTAGAGGTAGCTTTACTCTGTATCTAACCCGTGCTGTACCTGCCCTGGGAGTGTTTGATGGGACAGTGTAGAGGGAGCTTTACTCTGTATCTAACCCGTGCTGTACCTGCCCTGGGAGTGTTTGATGGGACAGTGTAGAGGGAGCGTTACTCTGTATCTAACCCGTGCTGTACCTGCCCTGGGAGTGTTTGATGGGACAGTGTAGAGGGAGCTTTACTCTGTATCTAACCCGTGCTGTACCTGCCCTGGGAGTGTTTGATGGGACAGTGTAGAGGGAGCTTTACTCTGTATCTAACCCGTGCTGTACCTGCCCTGGGAGTGTTTGATGGGACAGTGTAGAGGGAGCTTTACTCTGTATCTAACCCGTGCTGTACCTGCCCTGGGAGTGTTTGATGGGACAGTGTAGAGGGAGCTTTACTCTGTATCTAACCCGTGCTGTACCTGCCCTGGGAGTGTTTGATGGGACAGTGTAGAGGGAGCTTTACTCTGTATCTAACCCGTGCTGTACCTGCCCGGGGAGTGTTTGATGGGACAGTGTAGAGGGAGCTTTACTCTGTATCTAACCCGTGCTGTACCTGCCCTGGGAGTGTTTGATGGGACAGTGTAGAGGGAGCTTTACTCTGTATCTAACCCGTGCTGTACATGCCCTGGGAGTGTTTGATGGGACAGTGTAGAGGGAGCTTTACTCTGTATCTAACTCCGTGCTGTACCTGCACTGGAAGTGTTTGACGGGACAGTGTAGAGGGAACTTTACTCTGTATCTAACCCGTGCTGTACCTGCCCTGGGAGTGTTTGACGGGACAGTGTAGAGGGAGCTTTACTCTGTATCTAACCCGTGCTGTACTTGCCCTGGGAGTGTTTGATGGGACAGTGTACAGGGAGATTTTTTCTGTGTCTAAACCATGCTGTACCTGCCTTGGTAGTGTTTGATGGGACAGTGTAGAGGGAGCTTTACTCTGTATCTAACCCATGCTGTACCTGCCCTGGGAGTGTTTGATGGGACAGTGTAGAGGGAGCTTTACTCTGTATCTAACCCGTACTGTACCTGCCCTGGGAGTGTTTGATGGGACAGTGTAGAGGGAGCTTTACTCTGTATCTAACCCATGCTGTACCTGCCCTGGGAGTGTTTGATGGGACAGTGTAGAGGGAGCTTTACTCTGTATCTAACCCGTGCTGTACCTGCCCTGAGAGTGTTTGATGGGACAGTGTAGAGGGAGCTTTACTCTGTATCTAATCTGTGCTGTACCTGCCCTGGGAGTGTTTGATGGGACAGTGTAGAGGGAGCTTTACTCTGTATCTAACCCGTGCTGCACCTGCCCTGGGAGTGTTTGATGGGACAGTGTAGAGGGAGCTTTACTCTGTATCTAACCCGTGCTGTACCTGCCCTGAGAGTGTTTGATGGGACAGTGTAGAGGGAGCTTTACTCTGTATCTAATCTGTGCTGTACCTGCCCTGGGAGTGTTTGATGGGACAGTGTAGAGGGAGCTTTACTCTGGAGCTAACCCGTGCTGCACCTGCCCTGGGAGTGTTTGATGGGACAGTGTAGAGGGAGCTTTACTCTGTATCTAACCCGTGCTGTACCTGCCCTGGGAGTGTTTGATGGGACAGTGTCGAGGGAGCTTTACTCTGTATCTAACCTGTGCTGTACCTGCCCTGGGAGTGTTTGATGGGACAGTGTCGAGGGAGCTTTACTCTGTATCTAACCTGTGCTGTACCTGCCCTGGGAGTGTTTGATAGGTCAGCCTAAATGTCGAATGGTGTTTCATTCCCCAGCACTAAGACGCCTCCCTCAGTCACTAACTTTGCGATGACGGTCCCATTTGGCACTGACCCTGTTGTGCTTTCACACTTACTGTTTTGCGCCGTGTCGAAGTACGGACATGTTTCGCTGCTTATCTCCAGTCCTCTGCTCTTTGTCTTGATACTGACGGTGTAGTTTTCCATTGTAATTCCTATTTCTTGGTAGAGTTTACAGGTGTACTCGGTGAGATCGCTGTGCCCATCGGAGCAGGACGTCATGGCCAGATTGCAGGAAATCTCGTCGTCCTGCCTAGAGTGGGAAAGGGGAAGAAATGACACACGATTGACAGTCGGTTGTGGGAGCTGTGGAATGGGTGTGGTTCTCAGCCCCACAGCTCAGCAAGGTTCCGGATGCAATGTTGGATTCTCAAGCAACAGGTGGTAATGGTGCTGGAGCTGGCGTCTCCGGGGGGAGGAAATCATCCCCCAGGGTTTCTGCTCCTGACTGCTCTCCAATGTCTCCTGCTAGAAGGTGTGTGGACCTCGAGCGCGGGCAGCACCAGGCCTGGCTGTGACCACCGAGATCACTCGCTCTCCAAACTCACACATGAAAAATGGTCAGCAAAGAAAGACTTGCATTTATATAGCGCCTTTCACAGCCACCTGACACCCCAAAGTGCTTTACAGCCAATGAAGTACTTCTGAAGTCTGATCACTGCTGTAATGTAGGAAAGGCAGCAGCCAATTTGCGCACAGCAAGATCCCACAAACACCCAGGGCTAAAAATTGAGTAGTGCCCCGCGCAAAAATTAGCGCACCCGCACCGGAAATTGAATGATTGCACCCCAAGAGGGTAGAGGGGCGCTACTGGAAGTGCCCCGCGTCCCTCTTGAGCGCGCTGAGAGTCAATATCGCGGCGCTACATGCTGCAGCGGTATTGCAGGACTTCCTCCCCTTCTTAAAGGGGAGGGGCCTTGCGCAGCGCGATCCGGGGCCCAGCTGGGCACCCGGGGATCGGGAGTGCCGGCAAAAGAGTCCGGCACGGCGGGGGGGGGGGGCGTTAAAGGAGGCCGGGGACGGGAGCGCAAGCAGGTGCTGGCAGGCGGACAGCTACAAAAATGGCTGCCCCACACCTCGCCTTTAAATTGCGCCTCCCCGGCCGCAGGTACCCCCCTGTCCCCGGCCGCAGGTACACCCCCCTGTCCCCGGCCGCAGGTACGCCCCCCTGTCCCCGGCCGCAGGTACACCCCCCTGTCCCCGGCCGCAGGTAGGCCCCCCCTGTCCCCGGCCGCAGGTACGCCCCCCTGTCCCCGGCCGCAGGTACAGCCCCCTGTCCCCGGCCGCAGGTAGGCCCCCCTGTCCCCGGCCGCAGGTAGGCCCCCCTGTCCCCGGCCGCAGGTACACCCCCCTGTCCCCGGCCGCAGGTACACCCCCCTGTCCCCGGCCGCAGGTAGGCCCCCCTGTCCCCGGCCGCAGGTAGGCCCCCCTGTCCCCGGCCGCAGGTAGACCCCTGTCCCCGGCCACAGGTAGGCCCCCCTGTCCCCGGCCGCAGGTAGCCCCCCTGTCCCCGGCCGCAGGTAGGCCCCCCTGTCCCCGGCCGCAGGTAGGCCCCCCCTGTCCCCGGCCACAGGTAGGCCCCCCTGTCCCCGGCCGCAGGTAGCCCCCCTGTCCCCGGCCGCAGGTAGGCCCCCCCTGTCCCCGGCCGCAGGTAGGCCCCCCTGTCCCCGGCCGCAGGTAGGCCCCCCCCTGTCCCCGGCCGCAGGTAGGCCCCCCCTGTCCCCGGCCGCAGGTAGGCCCCCCCTGTCCCCGGCCGCAGGTAGGCCCCCCGTGTCCCCGGCCGCAGGTAGCCCCCCTGTCCCCGGCCGCAGGTAGGCCCCCCCTGTCCCCGGCCGCAGGTAGGCCCCCCCTGTCCCCGGCCGCAGGTAGGCCCCCCTGTCCCCGGCCGCAGGTAGGCCCCCCCTGTCCCCGGCCGCAGGTAGGCCCCCCTGTCCCCGGCCGCAGGTAGGCCCCCCCTGTCCCCGGCCGCAGGTAGGCCCCCCCTGTCCCCGGCCGCAGGTAGGCCCCCCCTGTCCCCGGCCGTAGGTAGGCCCCCCTGACCCCGGCCGCAGGTAGGCCCCCCTGTCCCCGGCGGACGTGGCGTCCGGCGGTAAGTCAGGGGGCTTTCCCGAAGATCACGGCCGGGGTGCAAGCGAGGTGCTGCGCATGGTGATGATGTCATTGCCGGGGGCGCAGCGCCGTGGGACGCTACGGCAGAGTGCCGCCGCTAACATCACGCGGGAGGTGTTGGCGGCGCCGCGCCCGGCGCTAGTTGCTTTGCTTCGGGTGCTAACTGGAGGCGCAAACAACCCAATTTCTCCCCCAATGATCTGATAATCTGTTTTAGTGATGTTGGTTGAGGGATAAATATTGACGAGGAATCTAGGAGATCTCTCCTGCTCTTCTTTGAAATAGTGCTATGGGATCTTTTACATTCACCTGAGAGGGCAGACGGGGCCTCGGTTTAACATCTCATCCGAAAGACGGCACCTCTGACAGTGCAGCTCTCCCTCAGTACTGCCACTCCGACAGTGCGGCGCTCCCTCAGTACTGCCCCTCCGACAGTGCGGCGCTCCCTCAGTACTGCCCCTCCGACAGTGCGGCGCTCCCTCAGTACTGCCCCACCGACAGTGCGGCGCCCCCTCAGTACTGTTCCTCCGACAGTGCAGCGCTCCCTCAGTACTGCCCCTCCGACAGTGCAGTGCTCCCTCAGTACTGCCCCTCCGACAGTGCAGCACTCCCTCAGTACTGCCTCTCCGACAGTGCGGCGCTCCCTCAGTACTGCACCTCTGACAGTGCGGCGCTCCCTCAGTACTGCCCCTCCGACAGTGCAGCGCTCCCTCAGTACTGCCGCTCCGACAGTCAGATGCTCCCTCAGTACTGACCCTCTGACAGTGCGGCGCTCCCTCAGTACTGCCTCTCCAACAGTGCGGCGCTCCCTCAGTACTGCCCCTCCGACAGTGCGGCGCTCCCTCAGTACTGCCCCTCCGACAGTGCAGCGCTCCCTCAGTAATGCCGCACCGACAGTGCAGCGCTCCCTCAGTACTGTTCCTCCAACAGTGCAGCGCTCCCTCAGTACTGCCCCTCCGACAGTGCGGTGCTCCCTCTGTACTGTTCCTCTGACAGTGCAGCACTCCCTCAGTGCTGTTCCTCCGACAGTGCAGCACTCCCTCAGTACTGCCCCTCCGACAGTGCAGCACTCCCTCAGTACTGTTCCTCCGACAATGCGGCGCTCCCTCAGTACTGCCCCACCGACACTGCAGCGCTCCCTCAGTACTGCCCCTCCGACAGTGCGGCGCTCCCTCAGTACTGCCCCTCCGACAATGCGGCGTTCCCTCAGTACTGCACCTCTGACAGTGCGGCGCTCCCTCAGTACTGCCCCTCCGACAGTGCGGCGCTCCCTCAGTACTGCCCCTCCAACAGTGCAGCGCTCCCTCAGTACTGCCCCTCCGACATTGCGGCGCTCCCTCAGTACTGCCTCTCCGACAGTGCAGCGCTCCCTCAGTACTGCCGCTCCGACAGTGCGGCGCTCCCTCAGTACTGCACCTCCGACAGTGCAGCACTCACTCAGTGCTGCCCCTCCGACAGTGCAGCACTCACTCAGTACTGCCCCTCCGACATTGCGGCGCTCCCTCAGTACTGCCTCTCCGACAGTGCAGCGCTCCCTCAGTACTGCCGCTCCGACAGTGCTGCACTCCCTCAGTACTGCCCCTCCGACAGTGCAGCACTCCTTGTACTGCCCCTCCGACAGTGCAGCACTCCCTCAGCACTGTTCCTCCAACAGTGCAGCACTCCCTCAGTACTGCCCCTCCGACAGTGCGGTGCTCCCTCAGTACTGTTCCTCTGACAGTGCAGCACTTCCTCAGTACTGTTCCTCCAACAGTGCAGCACTCCCTCAGTACTGTTCCTCCAACAG
Source organism: Somniosus microcephalus (assembly GCF_052327205.1). Taxonomy (NCBI): domain Eukaryota; kingdom Metazoa; phylum Chordata; class Chondrichthyes; order Squaliformes; family Somniosidae; genus Somniosus; species Somniosus microcephalus. The sequence continues at coordinate 3,408,546 of NC_140997.1, forward strand.
TGCAGCGCTCCCTCAGTACTGCCCCTCCGACAGTGCGGTGCTCCCTCACTACTGCCCCTCCGACAGTGCAGCACTCCCTCAGTACTGCACCTCCGACAGTGCAGCTCTCCCTCAGTACTGCACCTCCGACAGTGCAGCGCTCCCTCAGTACTGCCCCTCCGGCATTGCAGCACTCCATCAGTACTGTTTCTCCGACAGTGCAGCACTCCCTCAGTACTGTTCCTCCGACAGTGCAGCACTCCCTCAGTACTGTTCCTCCGACAGTGCAGCGATCCCTCAGTACTGCCCCTTCGACAATGCAGTGCTCCCTCAGTACCGCCCCTCCGACAGTGCAGCGCTCCCTCAGTACTGCCTCTCCGACAGTGCGGCGCTCCCTCAGTACTGCCCCTCCGATAGTGCGGCGCTCCCTCAGTACTGCCCCTCCGACAGTGTGGCGCTCCCTCAGTACTGTTCCTCCGACAGTGCAGCGCTCCCTCAGTACTGCCACTGCGACAGTGCAGCGCTCCCTCAGTACTGCCACTCCGACAGTGCGGCGCTCCCTCAGTACTGCCCCTCCGACAGTGCGGCGCCCTCTCAGTACTGTTCCTCCGACTGTGCAGCGCTCCCTCAGTACTGCCCCAACGACAGTGCAGTGCTCCCTCAGTACTGCCGCTTCGACAGTGCGATGCTCCCTCTGTACTGCCCCTCCGACAGTGCGGAGCTCCCTCAGTACTGCCCCTCCGACAGTGCAGCGCTCCCTCAGTAATGCCAGACCGACAGTGCAGCGCTCCCTCAGTACTGCCCCTCCGACAGTGCAGCACTCCTTCAGTACTGCCCCTCCGACAGTGCAGCACTCCCTCAGTACTGTTCCTCCAACAGTGCAGCGCTCCCTCAGTACTGCCCCTCCGACAGTGCAGCACTCCCTCAGTACTGTTCCTCCAACAGTGCAGCGCTCCCTCAGTGCTGCCCCTCCGACAGTGCGGTGCTCCCTCAGTACTGTTCCTCTGACAGTGCAGCGCTCCCTCAGTGCTGTTCCTCCGACAGTGCAGCACTCCCTCAGTACTGCCCCTCCAACAGTGCAGCACTCCCTCAGTACTCTTCCTCCGACAGTGCAGCACTCCCTCAATACTGACCCTCCGACAGTGCAGCACTCCCTCAGTACTGCACCTCCGACAGTGCAGCTCTCCCTCAGTACTGCACCTCCGACAGTGCGGCGCTCCCTCAGTACTGCCCCTCCGACAGTGCGGCGCTCCCTCAGTACTGCCCCTCCGACAGTGCGGCGCTCCCTCAGTACTGCCCCTCCGACAGTGCGGCGCTCCCTCAGTACTGCCCCTCCGACAGTGCGGCGCTCCCTCAATACTGCGCCTCCGACAGTGCGGCGCTCCCTCAGTACTGCCCCTCCGACATTGCGGCGCTCCCTCAGTACTGCCCCTCCGACAGTGCGGCGCTCCCTCAGTACCGTTTCTCCGACAGTGCGGCGCTCCCTCAGTACTGCCCTTCCGACAGTGCTGTGCTCCCTCAGTACTGCCCCTCCGACAGTGCGGCGCTCCCTCAGTACTGCCCCTCCGACAGTGCGGCGCTCCCTCAGTACTGCCCCTCCGACAGTGCGGCGCTCCCTCAGTACTGCCCCTCCGACAGTGCGGCGCTCCCTCAGTACTGCCCCTCCGACAGTGCGGCGCTCCCTCAGTACTGCCCCTCCGACAGTGCGGCGCTCCCTCAGTACTGCCCCTCCGACAGTGCGGCGCTCCCTCAGTACTTCCCCTCCGACAGTGCGGCGCTCCCTCAGTACTGCCCCTCCGACAGTGCGGCGCTCAGTCAGTACTGCCCCTCCGACAGTGCGGCGCTCCCTCAGTACTGCCCCTCCGACAGTGCAGCGCTCCCTCAGTACTGACTGCATTTTGTGCTCAAGTCTCTGGAGTGGGACTTGAACCCTCGACCTTCTGCCTCAGAGGTGAGAGTGCTGCCCACTGAGCCACCACTGACACAGTGGAGGAAAGTTACATGAGTTCTGCTGGAATAAATTGTCAAAAATTGAAACGATATTAAGATAATAAGAGATAATGGTGGAATAGCGAGATGCAGAAGGAAACTTTAATTTTAAGTAAGTTTTACTGTCTGAGAAATGAAACTACTCCTGATATTCAAAAAATCTTATTGTGATATAATTAGCTTGAAGTAAAACCTTTTTAAAAATGTTCGACCTGTGGGTACTGGGATTCCCCACAGCCACAGAAGTTTAAAAAGATCGTGAGTATTTTTGTTGTTTAAGCCTGAATAAGTCAGCGGAATGTTTCGTGATGTCACTCTACTCGTGCGATGTTGCGTTGGCGGAAGTGTCAGTTATATTCGCACCGGTGGTTCTCTGAGCCAATTTTATCAATCTATTTATACCAGACACAGAGTGAGGGCTTGTGTGGTGTTTTCCTGAGTTGTCCTCTCCGCACCGCACTGACACTAACTCAGCACAGACTGCGCTTCAAACACAGCTCGCAATCTCGGGGGAAACCACAGGCTGAGCTCAGACCTCCCAACAGTCAGCCTGACCTCAAACACATTGACAGCTCGGACTGTCTACTGTGCTTTCTCGATACCCCGGCTCTCTGTCCATCTGTGTGTCCCTTTTTTCTCTGTCCAACTCTCTGTCCATCCACCCACTCATCTGTTGTCTCTCTATCTTTCTCTTACATAGAAACATTGAAGATAGGAGCAGGAGTCAGCCATTCGGCCCCTCGAGCCTGCTCCGCCATTCAATGAGATCACGGCTGATCATCCAAATTCAGTACCCGGTCCCTGCTTTCTCCCCATATCCCTTGATCCCTTTAGCCTTAAGAAATATATCTAACTCCTTCTTGAATATATTTAATGAATTGGCCTCCACTGCCTTCTGTGGTAGAGAATTCCACAGGTTCACCACTCTCTGGGTGAAGAAATTCCTCCTCATCTCAGTCCTAAATGGCTTACCCCTTATCCTTAGACTATGACCCCTGGTTCTGGACTCCCCCGCCATCGGGAACATCCTTCCTGCATCGAGTCTGTCTAGTTCTGTTAGAATTTTATAAGTTTCAATGAGATCCCCTCTCATTCTTCTAAACTCTAGCGAATATAAGCCTGATCGACCCAATCTCTCCTCATACGTCATTCCTGCCATCCCAGGTATCAGTCTGGTGAATCTTCGCTGCACTCTCTCCATGGCAAGAACATCCTTCCTCAGATAAGGCGACCAAAACTGCACACAATACTCAAGGTGTGGTCTCACCAAGGCCCTGTACAACTGCAGCAAGACATCCTTGCTCCTGTACTCGAATCCTCTCGCTATGAAGGCCAACATACCATTTGCCTTCTTAACCGCCTGCTGCACCTGCATGCTTACCTGCAGTGACTGGTGCACAAGGACACCCAGGTCTCGTTGCACTTCCCCTTTTCCCAATCTATTGCTATTCAGATAATCTGCCTTCCTGTTTTTGCCACCAAAGTGGATAACCTCGCATTTATCCACATTATACTGCATCTGCCATGCTTCTGCCCAATCACCCAACCTGTCCAAATCATCCTGGAGTTTCTCGGCATCCTCCTCACAGCACACACGCCTGCCCAGCTTTGTGTCGTTTGCAAACTTGGAGATATTACATCTAGTTCCCTCGTCTAGATCATGTATATATATTGTGAATAGCTGGGGCCCAAGGACCGATCCCTGCGGTACCCCACTAGTCACTGCCTGCCACTCGGAAAAAGACCCGTTTATTCCAACTCTTTGCTTCCTGTCTGCCAACCAGTTCTCTATCCAAGTCAGTACCTTACCCCCAATCCCATGTGCTTTAATTTTGCACGCTAATCTCTTATGCGGGACCTTATCGAAAGCCTTCTGAAAGTCCAAATACACCACATCCACTGGTTCTCCCTTATCTATTCTACCAGTTACATCCTCAAAAAATTCCAGTAGATTAGTCAAGCACGATTTACCTTTTCTAAATCCATGTTGAGTTTGTCCGATCCTGTCACTGCTTTCCAAGTGCTCTGCTATTACATCTTTTATAATGGACTCTAGCATTTTCCCCACTACCGATGTCAGACTTACCGGTCTATAATTCCCCGTTTTCTCTCTACCACCTTTTTTAAATAGTGGGGTTACATTAGCTATCCTCCAATCCATGGGAACTGTTCCAGAGTCTATAGAATTTTGGAAGATGACCAGCAATGCATCTATTATTTCCAGGGCCACTTCCTTAATACCCTAGGATGTAGATTATCAGGCCCTGGGGATTTATCGGCCTTCAATCCCGTCAATTTTCCTAACACCATTTCCCTACAAATACTGATTTCATTCAGTTCCTCCCTCTCATTAGACCCTATGTTCCCCGACATCTCTGGGAGGTTATTTGTGTCCTCCTTTGTGAAGACAGAACCAAAGTATGTATTTAATTGGTCAGCCATTTCTTTGTTCCCCATTATAAATTCCCCTGATTCTGACTGCAAAGGACCTACGCTTGACTTCACCAAGCTTTTTCTCTTCGCATATCTATAAAAGCTTTTACAGTCAGTTTTTATGTTCCCTGAAAGCTTACTCTCATACTCTATTTTCCCCCTCTTGATTAATCCCTTTGTCCTCCTTTGCTGAATCCTAAACTGCTCCCAATCCTCAGGTTTGCTGGTTTTTCTGGCCAAATTATATGTCCTCTCCTTGGATCTTATGCTATCCCTAATTTCCCTTGTTAGCCATGGTTGAGTCACCTTTTTTGTTTTATTTTTATGCCAAACAGGGATGAACAAATTCTGTAGTTCATCCATGCGATCTTTAAATGTTTGCCATTGCCTATCCACTGTCAACCCTTTAAGTAACATTCCCCAATCCATCCTAGCCAACTCGCGTCTCATACCATTGTAGTTTCCTTTATTTAAATTCAGGACCCTAGTCTCTGAGTCAATTACTTCACTCTCCATTTTAATGAAGAATTTGATCATATTATGATCGCTCCTCCCCAAGGGGCCTCGCACAACAAGATTGCTAATTAATGCTTTCTCATTACATAATACCCAGTCTAAGATGGCCTGATCTCTAGTTGTTTCCTCGACATATTGGTCCAGAAAACCATCCTGTATACACTCTTGCTGTCTGTCTCTGTCCTTCTCGCTATCTATTGTTCTGTTGACTTATGAGGAAAGGTTGAGCAGGCTGGGCCTATACTCATTGGAACTTAGAAGAATGAGAGGTGATCTTATTGAAACATATCAGATATTGAGGGGGCTCGACAAGGTAGATGCCGAGAGGATGTTTCCCTTGTGGGGAAATCTAGAACTCGGGGGCACAGTTTCAGAATAAAGGGTCGCCCTTTTAGAACTGAGATGAGGAGGAATTTCTTCTCTCAGAGGGTCGTAAATCTGTGGAATTCTCTGCCCCAGAGAGCGGTGGAGGTTGGGTCATTAAATACATTTAAGGTGGAGATAGACAGATTTTTGCAAGAGAAGGGAGTGAAGGGTTATGGGGAGCGGGCAGGGAAGTGGCTTTGAGCCCAAGATCAGCCATGATCTTATTGAATGGCAGAGCAGGCTCGAGGGGCCAAGTGGCCTGTTCTTGCTCCTATTTCTTATGTTCTTATGTTCTCTGTTCATTCATCCTGCCCTCTCTCTGTGTCTTACAGACTGTATGTGTGAGGGGCGAGTTGGCTAAGGTAGATTGGGAAATTAAATTAAAAGGTATGATGGTAGATAAGTGTAGGATTTGCAAAAATCCATGAAATACAGTATACGGGTAGGGCCCCTGAAGTGACCACATTGTGAGAACACAGAAGGGAGTTGGCAGTTCTCATGGCCCAATTCAAAAGGACACACACACAGTACCTTAAAGCAGTCTGAGTCATCATCGATTAGAAGAATCCAGAACCTTACTGTTTTTGATATTGTAATGTGGTTACAGCAGTAAACAAAACTATTAGCACCTGGAGGTGCGCTAATCACTGGCAGAGCGGTAACCGATCTCAGAAACCGCTGAGCACACACAAACGGAGAGACACTAAACGGATTCCCATTATGACAAAGCGGTAACCGATCTCAGAAACTGCTGAGCACACACAAACGGAGAGACACTAAACGGATTCCCATTAGTTCGATTTGCGAGCAGTTAAAATTAATGTGCTTGCTTTTGTTAAAGCAACCTTAACAAAGGAAAACGGTTGATTTGGCGCCAAGATTAGGGCCAGAAAAGAGTATAACCGTTCAGGTAAATCGTCAGCAAGTCAGTCTAAGATTCGACCAGAGTAAGGAAGACTCCTCCGGAGACGGTTCACACCGTGAAGTCCAAGTCCAGTTACCATCAGGAGTTCGAGGACCGTGCGGAACAGAAAACGGCTCGAGGATTTCGGAGGACTTCCAAAGTTTGTACAGGAGAGCGAGTCCAGGAGCCGGTCCCATAAGGAAGGTCGGAGGTCCCGGACGACACCAAGTAACAGGGTCCAGGAGCCGGTCCCATAAGGAAGATCGAAAATTCCAGACGTAACAAGAAGTACCAAGGTCCAGAAGGGTTTTGAAATTCTGGTGAGCATAAAGGCCCAACTCTACCTAACTGACATAATTGAGGTATATTCAGTAACGGGAGGGTTTGTAACGTTAAGGGTATTTGTAAGTCAGGAGTGTGATTTATCCCTCGATGTGTCCGTGCGCTTCCCTCACCCCCGCTTTTAGCTTATCGCTATTTTAGAACTGTTTATATGCTATAAGTTATTTTTCTCAGTGTATAATTTAGTCCTCTGTGAGAAACGTTATTTTTCGTCTGCATTTATTCTCGCCATTTTTCTCTGTGTACATTCTCTTTCAAAAATAAAGATCGTTTTGATTTAAAACTCAATCTGTCTCATCTGACCATTTGTCTTCCGACTCACGAGTAAGTCGGTTGTCTGGCAATAAGCCCAGTGTCTAGAACCGTGAGGGGGGAGCGCTTCGAAACCGCTCACGAGTAGTGCGAAAATCAAAACCGATCTAGCACACCATAAGCTCGTTAAAACGACCTCTTACATAAGCAGTGGCTAGCATTTAAAGAAATATTCCAAACTGCTCAACGAATATACATTTAATTGAGAAATAAAAACTCCATGGGAAAAGTGATCCATCCGTGGCTAACTAAAGAAGTTAAGGATAGTATTAGGTTAAAAGAAGAGGCTTATAATGTTGTGATGAAGAGTAGTCAGCCTGAGGGTTGGGAGAGCTTTAGAAACCAGCAAAGGAGGACCAAGAAATTGATTAAAAGGGAGAAAATAGAATGAGAGTAAACTAGCAAGAAATATAAAAACATTTTGTAAGAGCTTCTACAAGTATGTAAAAAGGAAGACAGTAGCAAAAGTAAACGTTGGTCTCTTGGCGGCTGAGTCTGGTGAAATTATACTGGGGAATAAGGAAATGACAGAGATTTTAAACAAATATTTGTATCTGTCTTCACAATAGAAGACACAAAAAGTATACCAACATTAGCGGGAAACCAAGGGGCTATTAAGAGTGAGGAACTTGACATTGACTCAACATTGACTCCGGACCCCATGAAGTCTCATGGCTTCAGGTCAAGCATGGGCAAGGAAACCTCCTGCTGATTACCGCCTACCGCCCTCCCTCAGCTGATGAATCAGTACTCCTCCATGGTGAAAACCACTTGGAAGACGCACTGAGAGTAGCAAGGGCACAGAATGTACTCTGTGTGGAGGACTTCAATGTCCATCACCAAGAATGGTTCAGTAACCCCACTACTGACCGAGCTGGCCGAGTCCTGAAGAACACAACTGCCAGTCTGGGCTGCAACAGGTGGTGAGAGAACCAACACGAGGGAAAAACCTACTTGACCTCGTCCTCACCAATCTACCTGTCGCAGATACATCTGTCCATGACAGCATTGGTAGAAGTGACCACCGCACAGTCATTGTGGAGAAAAAGTCCTATCTTCACACTGAGGACATCCTCCGTTGTGTCAAATGGGATGGATTCAGAACAGATCTAGCAGCTCAAAACTGGGCATCCATGAGGCGCTGTGGGCCATCAGCAGCAGCAGAATTGTATTCCACCACAATCTGTAACCTCATGGCCTGGCATATCCCTCACTCTACCATTACCATCAAGCCAGGGGACCAACCCTGGTTCAATAAGGAGTGTAGAAGAGCATGCCAGGAGTAGCACCAGGCGTACCTAAAAATGAGGTGCCAACCTGGGGAAGCTGCAACACAGGACTACATGCATGCTAAAAAGTGGAAGCAGCATGCTATAGACAGAGCTAAGCGATCTCACAATCAACGGATAAGATCAAAGCTCCGCAGTCCTGCCACATCCAGTCGTGAATGGTGGTGGACCATTAAACAACTAACAGGAGGAGGAGGATCCATGAATATCCACATCCTCAATGATGGTGGAGCCCAGCACGTGAGTGCAAAAGACAAGGCTGAAGCGTTTGCAACCATCGTCAGCCAGAAGTGCCGAGTGGATGATCCATATCGGCCTTCTCCTGAGGTCCCCAACATCATAGAAGCCAGTCTTCAGCCAATTCGATTCACTCCACGTGATATCAAGAAACGGCTGAGTGCACTGGACACAGCAAAGGCTATGGGCCCCGACAACATCCCGGCTATCGTGCTGAAGACTTGTGCTCCAGAACTAGCCACGCCTCTAGCCAAGCTGTTCCAGTACAGCTGCAACACCAGCATCTATCCGACAATGTAGAAAACTGCCCAGGTATGTCCTGTCCACAAAAAGCAGGACAAATCCAATCTGGCCAATTGCTGCCACATCAGTCTACTCTCAATCATCAGCAAAGTGATGGAAGGTGTCATCGACAGTGCTATCAAGCAGCACTTAACTCACCAATAACCTGCTCACTGATGCTCAGTTTGGGTTCCACCAAGACCACTCGGCTCCCGACATCATTACAGCCTTGGTCCAAACATGGACAAAGGAGCTGAATTCCAGAGGTGAAGTAAGAGTGACTGCCCTTGACATCAAGGCAGCATTTGACCAAGTGTGGCATCAAGGAGCCCTAGTAAAACTGAAGTCAATGGGAATCGGGGGGAAAGCTCTCCACTGGCTGGAGTCATACCTGGCACAAAGGAAGATGGTTGTGGTGGTTGGAGGTCAATCATCACAGCCCTAGGACATCGCTGCAGGAGTTCCTCAGGGCAGTGTCCTAGGCCCAACCATCTTCAGCTGCTTCATTAATGACCTTCCCTCCATCATAAGGTCAGAAGTGGGGATGTTATCTGATGACTGCCCAGTGTTCAGTGCCATTCACAACTCCTCAGATAATGAAGCAGTCCATGCCCGCATGCAGCAAGGCCTGGACAACATTCAGACTTGGGCTGATAAGTGGCAGGTAACATTCATGTCACAGAAGTGCCAGGCAATGACTATCTCCAACAAGAGAGTCTAACCACCGCCCCTTGACATTCAATGGCATTACCATCGCCGAATTCCCCACCATCAATATCCTGGGGGTCACCATTGACCAGAAACATAACTGGACCAGCCACATAAATACTGTGGCAACAAGAGCAGGTCAGAGGCTGGGTATTCTGTGGCGAGTGTCTCACCTCCTGACTCCTCAAAGCCTTTCCACCATCTACAAGGCCCAAGTCAGGGGTGTGATGGAATACTCTCCACTTGCCTGAATGAGTACAGCTCCAACAACACTCAAGAAGCTCGACACCATCCAAGACAAAGCAGCCCACTTGATTAGCAACCCATCGACCACCTTAAACATTCACTCCCTCCACCACCGGCGTACCGTGGCTGCAGTGTGTACCATCTACAAGATGCACTGCAAAATTCACTAAGGCTTCTTCGGCAGCACCTCCCAAACCCGTGACCTCTTCCACCTAGAAGGACAAGGGCAGCAGGCGCATAGGAACACCACCACCTCCAAGTTCCCCTACAAGTCACACACCATCCTGACTTGGAAGTATGCTGCCATTCCTTCATCGTCGCTGGGTCAAAATCCTGGAACTCCCTCCCTAACAGCACTGTGGGAGCACCTTCACCACACGGACTGCAGTGGTTCAAGAAGGCGGCTCACCACCACCTTCTCAAGGGCAATTAGGGATGGGCAATAAATGCTGGTCTTGCCAGCGACGCCCACATCCCATGAATGAATTTAAAAAAAACTTAAAGTAAAGAATATCTGTATAGAAAAAGTACTTGAGAAAATAATGGGACTAAAAGCTGACAAATTCCCTGGACCTGATAGCCTACATCCTAGGGTTCGAAAAGAGGTGGCTGCCGAGATAGTGGATGCATTGGTTGTGATCTTCCAAAATTCCCTAGATTCTAGATCGATCCCAGCGGATTGGAAGGTAGCAAATATAACCCCGCAATTCAAGAAAGGAGGGAGAGAAAAAACAGGGAACTACAGGCCAGTTAGCTTGACATTAGTAGTAGGGAAAATGCTGAAATCCTTTGTTAAGGAAGTGGTATTAAGTCACTTAGAAAATCATAACATGATTAAGCAGAGTCAACATGGTTTTATGAAAGGGAAATCGTGTTTAACACATTTATTAGAGTTTTTTGAGGATGTAACTAGCAGGGTAGATAAAGGGGAACCAGTGGATGTAGTATATTTGGATTTCCAAAAGGCATTTGATAAGGTGCCACATAAAAGGTTGTTATGCAAGATAAGGACTCATGGGATTGGGGGTAATATAGTAGCGTGGATTGAGGATTGGTTCACGGACAGAAAACAGAGAGTCGGGATAAATTGATCTTTTTCAGGTTGGCAGGCTGTAACTAGTGGGGTGCCGCAAGGATCAGTGTTGGGGCCTCAGCTATTTACAATCTATATTAATGACCTAGATGAAGGGACCGAGTGTAATGTATCCAAGTTTGCTGATGATACAAAGCTAGGTGGGACAGTAAGCTGTGAGGAGAACACAAAGTCTGCAAAGGGATATCGATAGACTGAGTGAGTGGGCAGTAAGGTGGCAGATGGAGTATAATGTAGGGAAATGTGAGGTTACTCACTTTGGTAGGAAGAATAGAAAAACAGAATACTTTTTAAATGGTGAGAAACTTTCAAATGTTGGTGTTCAGAGAGATTAGGGGGTCCTTGTGCAAGAAACACAGAAAGTTAGCATGCAGGTACAGCAAGCAATTAGGAAGGCAAATGGCATGTTGGCCTTTATTGCAAGGGGGTTGGAGTATAAGAGTGAGGAAGTCTTGCTCCAATTGTACAGGGCCTTGGTGAGACCACACCTGGAGTACTGGGCACAGTTCTGGTCTCCTTATCTAAGGAAGGATATACTTGCCTTGGAGGCGGTGTAATGAAGGTTCACTAGATTGATTCCTGGGATGAGGGGGCTGTCCTATGAGGAGAGATTGTGTAGAATGGGCCGATACTCTCTGGAGTTTAGAAGAATGAGAGGTGATCTCATTGAAACATACAAGATTCTGAGGGGGATTGACAGGGTAGATGCTGAGAGGCTGTTTCCCCTGGCTGGAGTGTCTAGAACCAGGGGTCACAGTCTCAGGATAAGGGGTCGGCCATTTAAGACTGAGATGAGGAGGAATTTCTTCACTCAGAGGGTTGTGAATCTTTGGAATTCTCTGCCCCAGAGGGCTGTGGAGGCTGAGTCTGAGTATATTCAAGGCTGAGATCGATAGATTTTTGGACTCTAGGGGAATCAAGGGATATGGAGATCGGGCGGGAAAGTGGATGTAAGAGTCATGAAAGTTTAAGAAAGTGTAAAGAAGAAAGAAAATACCTTAAAATATTGGTTAAATATTATGGTACAGTATGTATGTACATTTATTTATTATTGATGCATATTCTAGTATAATATAGTTAATTTAGCTGACTGACTTATTGTATTGAGAAACCCCCTCTTTTCTTGTTCCAATAGTATATTCTGAGAGACCCCCTTTATTCTTGCTCCAATGGTATAGTCCTTAAGCTTGTCACATGACATATCCAGCCATTTTTATAGTTCAAGCACCACGAGGCTAGGAAAGGTAGAAGCTTTGATGGCTGTGGAGCAATCCAGTTTTTGATCGTGTTTAAACGTGTTTTACTTTGAAATCCTGTTTGAAATGTATTACAGTAAACAGTTAAAAGACAAAGTTACATTTTGGAACGTTTTATTTCGACACGCGTCTACTCGTTGCTAAAAGCCTCAAAGCTAAAGCTCAGTGGCTGCATATTGAAAACTACGGAGCGCCGCTACAGTGGAGTTGAGGTCGATGATCAGCTATGATCTTATTGAATGGCGGAGCAGGCTCGAGGGGCTGTATGGCAGACTCCTGCTCCTAATTCTTATGTTCTCATGTTTCTCTCTCCATCTGGTCCCTCTATTACACGGTCCTGCTCTCTCTATTTGTCACTCTCCCTCTATCTGTCTCTCCAACTATCTGCTGCTCTCTCTCACTCTATGGGCTAGATTTTCGGGGAGCCGTCAGGCGGGGTTTCAGGCGTGTGGGGGGGGGGAGAAATCCCGACTTTGGGGGTCCCGACACCATCCCGCCCAAAACCCCGCCCCACGTAAGTTTCAGGGGCGGCAGGTACCTGCCCCGCACTGGGACCCGCCAAAACCAGGCGGGAAGGGATTAGTGCCAATTAACTGCCTGTTAACAGGTAGTTAACAGGCAGTTTTTAGCCTAATCCCTATTTTATGGGGTTTCGTGTGGGATTCCCGGCAGCTCCAAACCACGCCAGGTTAGAGCAGGCGGGCCGTCGGGTTGAAGGAGTTGGAGGGGTCGCGATGTCGGTGTTCAGGTGAGTGATGGGTGCATGAGTGCAAAGGTAAGTGTGTTTGGTGTGTCTAAAGTGTGTAAAGAACTTTTACTTACCTTTACTTACCTTAACAGCCTTTCTTCCTGTAGCCGTCGGGAGCCCATCACTCAGCCGGAACTGAAAGCTGAACGGCTGCGATCTGTGAAAAGTGATAGCCTTCAGCTTTTAGTGCTGCTGAGATTTCTAAATGAGTCTGTGCAGAAGGACTCATCTGAGAAATCAGACTGTCAGTGTTTGACAGCTTCAAACATCTGTGAAACACTGATATTTCATCTGTCAGAAATCTTGACAGATGAATTATCAATCTGTGACGTCACCTGTTGCCGGGTGGCCCTTAATTGGCCTGCTGAGCCCGCTGGGCGGGCTCAACAAGGTCAATCAAGGGAAAATCGTGCGGATTGGCCGGACGTCAAAGTAGGCGGGTCAGAAACCCGAAAGGGGAAGTCCCACCTTCTTCCCGACAGGTTCGACAAAATCAACCCCTATGACTTTAAATCATTCTTCCCAGGATCTCAAAACTGTGGCTCTCTTCATCCCACTCCGTCAATGCAATCTGCCGCCTCTAAAGCCAACCTCGGTGTCAGTGCTTCCTTGTTCACCTCATCTTCTCCTTTTCCTTTCAACCTTGGTGGTGCCCTCAGCCCCTCCCCCGGTGTCCTGTGGGACTGGGCCCTTCCCCCGGAGCCCTGTGGGACTGGGCCCTTCCCCCGGTGTCCTGTGGGACTGGGCCCTTCCCCCGGTGCCCTGTGGGACTGGGCCCTTCCCCCGGTGTCCTGTGGGACTGGGCCCTTCCCCCGGTGTCCTGTGGGACTGGGCCCTTCCCCCGGTGTCCTGTGGGACTGGGCCCTTCCCCCGGTGTCCTGTGGGACTGGGCCCTTCCCCCGGTGTCCTGTGGGACTGGGCCCTTCCCCTGGTGTCCTGTGGGACTGGGCCCTTCCCCCGGTGCCCTGTGGGACTGGGCCCTTCCCCCGGTGCCCTGTGGGACTGGGCCCTTCCCCCGGTGTCCTGTGGGACTGGGCCCTTCCCCCGGTGTCCTGTGGGACAGGGCCCTTCCCCCGGTGTCCTGTGGGACTGGGCCGTTCCCCCGGTGCCCTGTGGGACTGGGCCCTTCCCCCGGTGTCCTGTGGGACTGGGCCCTTCCCCCGGTGTCCTGTGGGACTGGGCCCTTCCCCCGGTGCCCTGTGGGACTGGGCCGTTCCCCCGGTGCCCTGTGGGACTGGGCCCTTCCCCCGGTGCCCTGTGGGACTGGGCCCTTCCCCCGGAGCCCTGTGGGACTGGGCCCTTCCCCCGGTGTCCTGCCCTGTGGGACTGGGCCCTTCCCCCGGTGCCCTGTGGGACTGGGCCCTTCCCCCGGTGCCCTGTGGGACTGGGCCGTTCCCCTGGTGTCCTGTGGGACTGGGCCCTTCCCCCAGTGTCCTGTGGGACTGGGCCCTTCCCCCGGTGTCCTGTGGGACTGGGCCCTTCCCCCAGTGTCCTGTGGGACTGGGCCCTTCCCCCAGTGTCCTGTGGGACTGGGCCCTTCCCCCGGTGCCCTGTGGGACTGGGCCCTTCCCCCAGAGCCCTGTGGGGACTGGGCCCTTCCCCCGGTGTCCTGTGGGACTGGGCCGTTCCCCCGGTGCCCTGTGGGACTGGGCCCTTCCCCCGGTGTCCTGTGGGACTGGGCCCTTCCCCCGGAGCCCTGTGGGACTGGGCCCTTCCCCCGGTGTCCTGTGGGACTGGGCCCTTCCCCCGGTGCCCTGTGGGACTGTGCCCTTCCCCCGGTGTCCTGTGGGATTGGGCCCTTCCCCCGGTGTCCTGTGGGACTGGGCCCTTCCCCCGGTGCCCTGTGGGACTGGGCCCTTCCCCCGGAGCCCTGTGGGACTGGGCCCTTCCCCCGGTGCCCTGTGGGACTGGGCCCTTCCCCCGGTGCCCTGTGGGACTGGGCCCTTCCCCCGGTGTCCTGTGGGACAGGGCCCTTCCCCCGGTGTCCTGTGGGACTGGGCCCTTCCCCCGGTGTCCTGTGGGACTGGGCCCTTCCCCCGGTGTCCTGTGGGACTGGGCCCTTCCCCCGGTGTCCTGTGGGACAGGGCCCTTCCCCCGGTGCCCTGTGGGACTGGACCCTTCCCCCGGTGTCCTGTGGGACTGGGTCCTTCCCCCGGTGTCCTGTGGGACTGGGCCCTTCCCCCGGTGCCCTGTGGGACTGGGCCCTTCCCCCGGTGTCCTGCCCTGTGGGACTGGGCCCTTCCCCCGGTGTCCTGTGGGACTGGGCCCTTCCCCCGGTGCCCTGTGGGACTGGGCCCTTCCCCCGTGTCCTGTGGGACTGGGCCCTTCCCCCGGTGTCCTGTGGGACTGGGCCCTTCCCCCGGTGTCCTGTGGGACTGGGCCCTTCCCCCGTGTCCTGTGGGACTGGGCCCTTCCCCCGGTGTCCTGTGGGACTGGGCCCTTCCCCCGGTGTCCTGTGGGACTGGGCCCTTCCCCTGGTGCCCTGTGGGACTGGGCCCTTCCCCCGGTGTCCTGTGGGACTGGGCCCTTCCCCCGGTGCCCTGTGGGACTGGGCCCTTCCCCCGGTGCCCTGCCCTGTGGGACTGGATTCTTCTCCTGGAAGGATGGATTTGATGGGCTGAATGGCCAGGTGTACCAGTGATGCACACGTGTGTGTGTGTTTTCACAGGTGTTCAACTCATTGTTCAACTCAGCAAGTGATTCAATCAGCAGCCTGTAACTCCGGGAATCTGTTTCTGCTGCCTGGAGTTCACTCTCAGCGTGTGTACAGGCCGGTGATGTCACAGCGAGTAATGTCACAGCGAGTGATGTGATGTCACAGCGAATGACGTCACAGCGAGTGATGTCACAGCGAGCGATGTCACAGCAAATTATGTCACAGCAAATTATGTCACAGCAAGTGATGTCACAACGAATGATGTCACAGCAAATGTCACAGCGAATTATGTCACAGCGAGTGATGTCACAGCAAGTGATGGCACAACGAGTGATGTCACAGCGAATGATGTCACAGCGAATGATGTCACAGTGAGTGATGTCACAGCGAATGATGTCACAGCGAATGATGTCACAGCGAGTAATGTGATGTCATAGCGAGTGATGTTATGACGAGTGATGTGATGTCACAGCGAGTGATGTGGTTTCACAGCGAGTGGTGTCACAGCGAGTGGTGTCACAGCGAGTGATGTCACAGCGAGTGGCGTCACAGTGAGTGATGTCACAGCGAGTGGTGTCACAGCGAGTGGTGTCACAGCGAGTGGTGTCACAGCGAGTGATGTCACAGCGAGTGGTGTCACAGCGAGTGATGTCACAGTGAATGGTGTCACAGTGAATGATGTCACAGCGAGTGATGTCACAGCGAGTGATGTGATGTCTGTGGTTTGTTTGATATTTGGTTTTATTTTTGCTCCACAATGTCACAGATCACCAAAGCTGTGAGTGTTGTGAGAGTTTGAATAATTCGGTACTTACGATATTGCAGTAAGATGGTAAGAAACTCCGGGCTTGGGTGGGACTGCGACTCTCCAGTTGCAGGTTATGTGTTCTAAGTAGTCGGTGACACAGGTTAGACTGTCACAACTTGTAGCTGGAAGGAGAGAATTGGAAGATGCTTTCAGTGGGGTTTAACAGCCGTTCCCCTCTGAGTATACTGACTCAGACTGGAGTATCGCGTCCTCCCGCAACTAGCACCACATATACAGACCATTCACTGCTGTTTGCCTGATGTTGTTGTGTGTAAGATGGCTGCCTATATGCTAACAGTCATTGCACTAACAAAGTAACTCATTGTGTGTGTGAAGCCCAAGAAGATAAGGGCTTGATATAAATGAAAATCTTTCATTAAAAATTAACTTTTCTCAGTAACTGTTAAAAGCAGCACATGAGCTACAGTTATTTAAATATCTTCTGATGTGCCTCAATAAATCCGAGACTCGATGTTAGCGAAACAAAACAAGGCTTTTATTGACTTAGAAGGTAACACACAGAGGAGAATGTATCTTCCATCCAGAGGTCTGCTGTACTGGATGTGCTGCAGGCTGGGCCAGCTTACATAGGAGCCAGGTATGGGCGGAGCCCTACACACAGTACAATACAATGGAAATGAAACTGAAACCAACCACAGTCACAGGCAGAGAAATACTGATGAGTGATGAATGGGATATTTCATCACATCTTCCACAAGTTTTTTTTATTCATTCTCGGGATGTGGGTGTCGCTGGCAAGGCCGGCATTTATTGCCCATTCCTAGTTGCCCCTCGAGAAGGTGGTGGTGAGCCACCTTCTTGAACCGCTGCAGTCCGTGTGGTGAAGGTGCTCCCACAGTGCTGTTAGGGAGGGAGTTCCAGGATTTTGACCCAGTGACGATGAAGGAACGGCGATATACTTCTAAGCCAGGATGGTGTGTGACTTGGAGGGGAACTTGGAGGTGGTGGTGTTCCCGTGCGCCTGCTGCCCTTGTCCTTCTAGGTGGAAGAGGTCGCGGGTTTGGGAGGTGCTGCCGAAGAAGCCTTGGCGAGTTGCTGCAGTGCATCTTGTAGATGGTCCACACTGCAGCCATGGTGCACCGGTGGTGGAGGGAGCGAATGTTTAAGGTGGTGGATGGGGTGCCAATCAAGTTGCAGGCCTCCAGTGTTAGTAGCACTGATCGTCCCTCACCCTGAGTGCAGAGAGATTCGTACTACAGCTGCTGGGAGTTGAGGGCAGTTTGGTTCCACCGGTCCCGTGAGACGAGGGCTCGGTCCAGGACTGTGACTGAGGTGAATTATGGTGATCCTGTTGGGATCATCAGTCCCCTCTCTGCATGAATGGTTCCCTCAGTGTCAGGATCATGGAATTATACAGCACAGAAGGAGGCCGTTCAGCCCATCACACCTGTGCTGGCTCTCTGAAAGTGATATCCAGTTAGTCCCATTCCTTTGCCCTTTCCCCATTTGGTCCATTATGCCTGTTGGTCCTTTGAGAATGGATATCCTTAGACCCATTGATGTGAAGAGGTTTAACATTGTCTCTTTATTTTTGCCTTCCACGCTTATTTATATAACCGAGGATCTCATATTCTTTAAAAAGAAGCAGCTTTATCAACTTGTCCTCCCACTTTTAAAGATTTGTGTATCTATCCCTCTCATCCCGCAGGCTCACACTCCCGGGGGGGGGGTGGTGGGGGGCGCTAATGGGGCGCAAAACCCCTAGTGCCTGGGTGCGGTGCCACTAACGCCTGCTGCGAAATTCAGCGGGAGGCTATCGCCGGCGGTAGCGCATAGCACCCCGTGGCGATGCGCCGCCGTCGATGACATTAGCATCCCAAAAGGGTCGCCACCCAATTTTACCCCCATAATGTTCTTGGAGGACTTGACAGGGTAGATGCCGGGAGGATGTTTCCCCTGGCTGGGGAGTCTAGAACTCGGGAGCACAGTCTCAGGATAAGGGGTCGGCCATTTAGGACTGAGATGAGGAGAAATTTCTTCACTCCGAGGGTGGTGAATCTTTGGAATTCTCTGCCCCAGAGGGCTCTGGAGGCTCAGTCGTTGAGTATATTCAAGACAGAGAGCGATAGATTTTTGTATATTAAGGGAATCAAGGGATATGGGGATAGTGCAGGAAAGTGAAGATGAGGTAGAAGATCAGCCATGATTGTATTGAATGGCAGAGCAGGCTAGAGGGGCCGAATGGCCGACTCCTGCTCCTAATTCTTATGTTCTTATGCAGCTCTGTTCTGGGAGGTGTCAGTGAGGTGGTCTCAGATGGGGGAATCCTCCTCAGTTAATGCTCGTCATTTTCCAAAATAGCTCTGTTTCTAAGAGGGGAGAGACCCTCTCTCGCATTTCACCACTTTCCACCTTCAAATATCGTTACTGCTGACTTATAAAGAGAGCCAAGCCAGCGTCACCTGAGAAAGGGCTTTGTCCCGTGTCCTCCTGAAGCCAGATTCCGGGCTCTGGACCAGGAATCCAGAGGTCGCCAGTTCAAATCCCACCATGACAATTAGTGAGACTGAATTCAAACAATCTGAGGCTTTGTGGCTGGCAGCAAAAAATGAAATTGAAAACTGTTGGATTGGTGTAAAAACCCAACTGGTTCACCAATGTCCTTTGGGGGACCTGCTGCCCTTACCCAGTCTGGTCCCAGTGTGACTCCAGTCCCAGTGTGTGCAGGACTCTTAATGCCCTGGGGGCAACTAGGGATGGGCAATACAGGAGGCCTGGCCAGCGTCACCCAGCGTCACCCAGTGTCACCCAGTGTCACCCAGAGCCACCCAGTGTCACCCAGCGTCACCCAGCGTCACCCAGAGTCACCCAGAGTCACCCAGTGTCAGCCAGTGTCACCGAGAGTCACCCAGAGTCAGCCAGTGTCACCCAGTGTCACCCAGAGTCACCCAGTGTCACCCAGAGTCACCCAGTGTCGCCCAGTGTCACCCAGTGTCACCCAGAGTCACCCAGTGTCACCCAGTGTCACCCAGAGTTACCCAGTGTCACCCAGTGTCACCGAGAGTCTCCCAGTGTCACCCAGAGTCACCCAGTGTCACCCAGAGTCACCCAGAGTCACCCAGAGTCACCCAGTGTCACCCAGAGTCACCCAGAGTCACCCAGTGTCACCCAGAGTCACCCAGTGTCACCCAGAGTCACCCAGAGTCACCCAGTGTCACCCAGAGTCACCCAGAGTCACCCAGTGTCACCCAGTGTCACCCAGAGTCACCCAGAGTCACCCAGAGTCACCCAGAGTCACCCAGTGTCACCCAGAGTCACCCAGAGTCACCCAGAGTCACCCAGTGTCACCCAGAGTCACCCAGAGTCACCCAGAGTTACCCAGTGTCACCCAGAGTCACCCAGTGTCACCCAGTGTCACCCAGAGTCACCCAGTGTCACCCAGAGTCACCCAGAGTCACCCAGTGTCACCCAGAGTCACCCAGTGTCACCCAGAGTCACCCAGTGTCACCCAGAGTCACCCAGTGTCACCCAGAGTCACCCAGTGTCACCCAGTGTCACCCACCCAGTGTCACCCAGAGTCACCCAGTGTCACCCAGAGTCACCCAGTGTCACCCAGTGTCACCCAGAGTCACCCAGTGTCACCCAGTGTCACCCAGTGTCACCCAGAGTCACCCAGTGTCACCCAGAGTCACCCAGAGTCACCCACATCCTGAAAACTAATTTAAAGAAAACAAACTGGAGACGGCCAACAAACCATTCCCTTTCTAACAGATCAACCCACCCACCCACCTTCTCCCCAATCACTCAACCCCACCCACCCACCTTCTCCCCAATCCCTCAACCCCACCCACCCACCTTCTCCCGATCTCCCTGAACCCCACCCACCCACCATCTCCCCAATCACTCAACCCCACCCACCCACCTTCTCCCCATACTCCTGATTCCCTTCTCTCTCTCCAGAAACACATCAAATTATCTTGTGAACTAACTTACACTTTCCCTCCCTGATAATATATTCTGCATTGTTTTACCCTTTGCATGAAAATGTTCCCGAACATTGTATCTTACTCTTGACTGACTCATTGTTTATTTATCCCAGAGCATTTGAACCCCTCACCACAGTGACTGAATGAATGGATACCCGGGAGTGAGTTACAGGCTGGAATCTAATCGCGGGGTTCGGGGGGTTTATATATAGAATAACAGATACCCGGGAGTGAGTTACAGGCTGGAATCTAATCGAGGGGTTCGGGGGAGTTTATATATAGAATAACAGATACCCGGGAGTGAGTTACAGGCTGGAATCTAATCGCGGGGTTCGGGGGGTTTATATATAGAATAACAGATACCCGGGAGTGAGTTACAGACTGGAATCTAATCGAGGGGTTCGGGGGTTTATATATAGAATAACAGATACCCGGGAGTGAGTTACAGGCTGGAATCTAATCGAGGGGTTCGGGGGGTTTATATATAGAATATCAGATACCCGGGAGTGAGTTACAGACTGGAATGTAATCGAGGGGTTCGGGGGGTTTATATATAGAATATCAGATACCCGGGAGTGAGTTACAGGCTGGAATCTAATCGCGGGGTTTGGGGGTTTATATATAGAATAACAGATACCCGGGAGTGAGTTACAGGCTGGAATCTAATCGAGGGGTTCGGGGGGTTTATATATAGAATAACAGATACCCGGGAGTGAGTTACAGGCTGGAATCTAATCACGGGGTTCGGGGGGTTTATATATAGGATAACAGATACCCGGGAGTGAGTTACAGGCTGGAATCTAATCGACGGGTTCGGGGGGTTTATATATAGAATAACAGATACCCGGGAGTGAGTTACAGGCTGGAATCTAATCGCGGGGTTCGGGGGGTTTACATACAGAATAACAGATACCCGGGAGTGAGTTACAGGCTGGAATCTAATCGAGGGGTTCGGGAGGTTTATATATAGAATAACAGATACCTGGGAGTGAGTTACAGGCTGGAATCTAATCGAGGGGTTCGGGGGGTTTATATATAGAATAACAGATACCCGGGAGTGAGTTACAGACTGGAATGTAATCGAGGGGTTCGGGGAGTTTACATATAGAATGACAGATACCCGGGAGTGAGTTACAGGCTGGAATCTAATCGCGGGGTTCGGGGGGTTTATATATAGAATAACAGATACCCGGGAGTGAGTTACAGGCTGGAATCTAATCGAGGGTTCGGGGGGTTTATATATAGAATAACAGATACCCGGGAGTGAGTTACAGACTGGAATGTAATCGAGGGGTTCGGGGGGTTTATATATAGAATAACAGATACCCGGGAGTGAGTTACAGGCTGGAATCTAATCGAGGGGTTCGGGGGGTTTATTTATAGAATAACAGATACCCGGGAGTGAGTTACAGACTGGAATCTAATCGAGGGGTTCGGGGGGGTTTATATATAGAATAACAGATACCCGGGAGTGAGTTACAGGCTGGAATCTAATCGAGGGGTTCGGGGGGTTTATTTATAGAATAACAGATACCCGGGAGTGAGTTACAGACTGGAATCTAATCGAGGGGTTCGGGGGGTTTATATATAGAATAACAGATACCCGGGAGTGAGTTACAGGCTGGAATCTAATCGAGGGGTTCGGGGGGGTTTATATATAGAATAACAGATACCCGGGAGTGATTTACAGGCTGGAATCTAATCGAGGGGTTCGGGGGTTTATATATAGAGTAACAGATACTCGGGAGTGAGTTACAGGCTGGAATCTAATCGAGGGGTTCGGGGGGTTTATATATAGAATAACAGATACCCGGGAGTGAGTTACAGGCTGGAATCTAATCGAGGGGTTCGGTGGGGGGGGGGGCGGTTATATAAAGAATAACAGATACCCGGGAGTGAGTTAGGCTGGAATCTAATTGAGTGGTTCGGGGGGTTTATATATAGAATAACAGATACCCGGCAGTGAGTTACAGGCTGGAACCTAATCGAGGGGTTCGGGGGTTTATATATAAAATAACAGATACCCGGGAGTGAGTTACAGACTGGAATCTAATCGAGGAGTTCAGGGGGGTTTATATATAGAATAACAGATACCCGGGAGTGAGCTACAGACTGGAACCTAATCGAGGGGTTCGGGGTGTTTATATATAGAATAACAGATACCCGGGAGTGAGTTACAGGCCGGAATCTAATCGAGGGGTTCGGGGGGTTTATATATAGAATAACAGATACCCGGGAGTGAGTTACAGGCTGGGATCTAATCGGGGGGTTCGGGGGGTTTATATATAGAATAACAGATACCCGGGAGTGAGTTACAGGCTGGAATCTAATCGAGGGGTTCGGGGGGTTTATATATAGAATAACAGATACCCGGGAGTGAGTTACAGGCTGGGATCTAATCGGGGGGTTCGGGGGGTTTATATATAGAATAACAGATACCCGGGAGTGAGTTACAGGCTGGAATCTAATCGAGGGGTTCGGTGGGGGGGGGGGGGGGCGGTTATATAAAGAATAACAGATACCCGGGAGTGAGTTAGGCTGGAATCTAATTGAGTGGTTCGGGGGGTTTATATATAGAATAACAGATACCCGGCAGTGAGTTACAGGCTGGAACCTAATCGAGGGGTTTGGGGGGTTTATATATAGAATAACAGATACCCGGGAGTGAGTTACAGGCTGGAATCTAATCGAGGGGTTCGGGGGGTTTATATATAGAATAACAAATACCCGGGAGTGATTTACAGGCTGGAATCTACTCGAGGGGTTCAGGGGGTTTATATATAGAATAACAGATACCCGGGAGTGAGTTACAGGCTGGAATCTAATCGAGGGGTTCGGGGGTTTTATATATAGAATAACAGATACCCGGGAGTGAGTTACAGGCTGGGATCTAATCGGGGGGTTCGGGGTGTTTATATATAGAATAACAGATACCCGGGAGTGAGTTACAGGCTGGAATCTAATCGAGGGGTTCGGTGGGGGGGGGGGGGGGGCGGTTATATAAAGAATAACAGATACCCGGGAGTGAGTTAGGCTGGAATCTAATTGAGTGGTTCGGGGGGTTTATATATAGAATAACAGATACCCGGCAGTGAGTTACAGGCTGGAACCTAATCGAGGGGTTTGGGGGGTTTATATATAGAATAACAGATACCCGGGAGTGAGTTACAGGCTGGAATCTAATCGAGGGGTTCGGGGGGTTTATATATAGAATAACAAATACCCGGGAGTGATTTACAGGCTGGAATCTACTCGAGGGGTTCAGGGGGTTTATATATAGAATAACAGATACCCGGGAGTGAGTTACAGGCTGGAATCTAATCGAGGGGTTCGGGGGGTTTATATATAGAATAACAGATACCCGGGAGTGAGTTACAGGCTGGAATCTAATCGAGGGGTTCGGGGGGTTTATATATAGAATAACAGATACCCGGGAGTGAGTTACAGGCCGGAATCTAATCGAGGGGTTCGGGGGGTTTATATATAGAATAATGGATACCCGGGAGTGAGTTACAGGCTGGAATCTAATCGAGGGGTTCGGGGAGTTTATATATAGAATAACAGATACCCGGGATTGAGTTACAGGCTGGAATCTAATCGAGTGGTTCGGGGGGTTTATATATCGAATAACAGATACCCGGGAGTGAGTTACAGGCTGGAATCTAATCGAGGGGTTCGGGGGGTTTATATATAGAATAACAGATACCCGGGAGTGAGTTACAGGCTGGAATCTTATCGAGGGGTTCGGGGGGTTTATATATAGAATAACAGATACCCGGGAGTGAGTTACAGGCTGAAATCTAATCGAGGGGTTCAGGGGGTTTATATATAGAATAACAGATACCCGGGAGTGAGTTACAGGCTGGAATCTTATCGAGGGGTTCGGGGGGTTTATATATAGAATAACAGATACCCGGGAGTGAGTTACAGGCTGAAATCTAATCGAGGGGTTCGGGGGGTTTATATATAGAATAACAGATACCCGGGAGTGAGTTACAGGCTGAAATCTAATCGAGGGGTTCGGGGGGTTTATATATAGAATAACAGACACCCGGGACTGAGTTACAGGCTGGAATCTACTCGAGGGGTTCGGGGGGTTTATATATAGAATAACAGATACCCGGGAGTGAGTTACAGGCCGGAATCTAATCCAGGGGTTCGGGGGGTTTATATATAGAATAACAGATACCCGGGAGTGAGTTACAGGCTGGAATCTAATCGAGGGGTTCGGGGGGTTTATATATAGAATAACAGATACCCGGGAGTGAGTTACAGGCTGGAATCTAATCGAGGGGTTCGGGGGGTTTATATATAGAATAACAGATACCCGGGAGTGAGTTACAGGCTGGAATCTAATCCAGGGGTTCGGGGGGTTTATATATAGAATAACAGATACCCGGGAGTGAGTTACAGGCTGGAATCTAATCGAGGGGTTCGGGGGGTTTATATATAGAATAACAGATACCCGGGAGTGAGTTAGAGGCTGGAATCTAATCGAGGGGTTCGGGGGGTTTATATATAGAATAACAGATACCCGGGAGTGAGTTACAGGCTGGAATCTAATCGAGGGGTTCGGGGGGTTTATATATAGAATAACAGATACCCGGGAGTGAGTTACAGACTGGAATGTAATCGAGGGGTTCGGGGGGTTTATATAGAATAACAGATACCCGGGAGTGAGTTACAGGCTGGAATCTAATCGAGGGGTTCGGGGTGTTTATATATAGAATAACAGATACCCGGGAGTGAGTTACAGGCTGGAATCTAATCGAGTGGTTCGGGGGGTTTATATATAGAATAACAGACACCCGGGACTGAGTTACAGGCTGGAATCTACTCGAGGGGTTCGGGGGGTTTATATATAGAATAACAGATACCCGGGAGTGAGTTACAGGCTGGAATCTAATCGAGGGGTTCGGGGGGTTTATATATAGAATAACAGATACCCGGGAGTGAGTTACAGGCCGGAATCTAATCCAGGGGTTCGGGGGGTTTATATATAGAATAACAGATACCCGGGAGTGAGTTACAGGCTGGAATCTAATCCAGGGGTTCGGGGGGTTTATATATAGAATAACAGATACCCGGGAGTGAGTTACAGGCTGGAATCTAATCCAGGGGTTCGGGGGGTTTATATATAGAATAACAGATACCCGGGAGTGAGTTACAGGCTGGAATCTAATCGAGGGGTTCGGGGGGTTTATATATAGAATAACAGATACCCGGGAGTGAGTTAGAGGCTGGAATCTAATCGAGGGGTTCGGGGGGTTTATATAGAATAACAGATACCCGGGAGTGAGTTACAGGCCGGAATCTAATCGGCGGTTCGGGGAGTTTATATATAGATTAACAGATACCCTGGAGTGAGTTACAGGCTGGGATCTAATCGAGGGGTTCGGGGGTTTATATATAGAATAACAGATACCCGGGAGTGAGTTACAGGCTGGAATCTAATCGAGCGGTCCGGGGGGTTTATATATAGAATAACAGATACCCAGGAGTGAGTTACAGGCTGGAATCTAATCGAGGGGTTCGGGGGGTTTATGTATAGAATAACAGATACCCGGGAGTGAGTTACAGGCTGGAATCTAATCGAGGGGTTCAGGGGGTTTATATATAGAATAACAGATACCCGGGAGTGAGTTACAGGCTGGAATCTAATCGAGGGGTTCGGGAGGTTTATATATAGAATAACAGATACCCGGGAGTGAGTTACAGGCTGGAATCTAATCGAGGTGTTCAGGGGGTTTATATATAGAATAACAGATACCCGGGAGTGAGTTACAGGCTGGAATCTA
This sequence comes from Somniosus microcephalus, assembly GCF_052327205.1. NCBI lineage: Eukaryota > Metazoa > Chordata > Chondrichthyes > Squaliformes > Somniosidae > Somniosus > Somniosus microcephalus. The sequence goes on from NC_140997.1 coordinate 3,434,455, forward strand.
ATCGAGGGGTTCGGGGGGTTTATATATAGAATAACGGATACCCGGGAGTGAGTTACAGGCTGGAATCTAATCGAGGGGTTCGGGGGGTTTATATATAGAATAACAGATACCCGGGAGTGAGTTACAGGCCGGAATCTAATCGAGGGGTTCGGGGGGTTTATATATAGAATAACAGATACCCGGGAGTGAGTTACAGGCCGGAATCTAATCGAGGGGTTCGGGGGGTTTATATAGAGAATAACAGATACCCGGGAGTGAGTTACAGGCTGGGATCTAATCGAGGGGTTCAGGGGGTTTATATATAGAATAACAGATACCCGGGAGTGAGTTACAGGCTGGGATCTAATCGAGGGGTTCGGGGGGTTTATATATAGAATAACAGATACCCGGGAGTGAGTTACAGGCTGGAATCTAATCGCGGGGTTCGGGGGGTTTATATATAGAATAACAGATACCCGGGAGTGAGTTACAGGCTGGAATCTAATCGCGGGGTTCGGGGGGTTTATATATAGAATAACAGATACCCGGGAGTGAGTTACAGGCTGGAATCTAATCGAGGGGTTCGGGGGGTTTATATATAGAATAACAGATACCCGGGAGTGAGTTACAGGCTGGAATCTAATCGCGGGGTTCGGGGGGTTTATATATAGAATAACAGATACCCGGGAGTGAGTTACAGGCTGGAATCTAATCGAGGGGTTCGGGGGGGTTTATATATAGAATAACAGATACCCGGGAGTGAGTTACAGGCTGGAATCTACTCGAGGGGTTCGGGGGGTTTATATATAGAATAACAGATACCCGGGAGTGAGTTATAGGCTGGAATCTAATCGTGGGGTTCGGAGGGTTTATATATAGAATAACGGATACCCGGGAGTGAGTTACAGGCTGGAATCTAATCGAGGGGTTCAGGGGGTTTATATATAGAATAACAGATACCCGGGAGTGAGTTACAGGCTGGAATCTAATCGAGGGGATCGGGGGGTTTATATATAGAATGACAGATACCCGGGAGTGAGTTACAGGCTGGAATCTAATTGAGGGGTTCGGGGGGTTTATATATAGAATAACAGATACCCGGGAGTGTGTTACAGGCTGGAATCTAATCGAGGGGTTCGGGGGTTTATATATAGAATAACAGATACCCGGGAGTGAGTTACAGGCTGGAATCTAATCGAGGGGTTCGGTGGGGTTTATATATAGAATAACAGATACCTGGGAGTGAGTTACAGGCTGGAATCTAATCGAGGGGTTCGGGGGGTTTATATATAGAATAACAGATACCCGGGAGTGAGTTACAGGCTGGAATCTAATCGAGGGGTTTGGGGGGTTTATATATAGAATAACAGATACCCGGGAGTGAGCTACAGGCTGGAATCTAATCGAGGGGATCGGGGGGTTTATATATAGAATAACAGATACCCGGGAGTGAGTTACAGGCTGGAATCTAATCGAGGGGTTCGGGGGAGTTTATATATAGAATAACAGATACCCGGGAGTGAGTTACAGGCCGGAATCTAATCGAGGGGTTCGGGGGGTTTATATATAGAATAACGGATACCCGGGAGTGAGTTACAGGCTGGAATCTAATCGAGGGGATCGGGGGGTTTATATATAGAATAACAGATACCCGGGAGTGAGTTACAGGCTGGAATCTAATCGAGGGGTTCGGGGGGTTTATATATAGAATAACAGATACCCGGGAGTGAGTTACAGGCTGGAATCTAATCGAGGGGTTCGGGGGGTTTATATATAGAATAACAGATACCCGGGAGTGAGTTACAGGCTGGAACCTAATCGAGGGGTTCAGAGTGTTTATATATAGAGTAACAGATACCCGGGAGTGAGTTACAGCTGGAATCTAATCGAGGGGTTCAGGGGGTTTATATATAGAATAACAGATACCCGGGAGTGAGTTACAGGCTGGAATCTAATCGAGGGGTTCGGGGGGTTTATATATAGAATAACAGATACCCGGGAGTGAGTTACAGGCTGGAATCTAATCGAGGGGTTCGGGGAGTTTATATATAGGATAACAGATACCCGGGAGTGAGTTACAGGCCGGAATCTAATCGAGGGGTTCAAGGGGTTTATATATAGAATAACAGATACCCGGGAGTGAGTTACAGGCTGGAATCTAATCGAGGGGTTCGGGGCGTTTATATATAGAATAACAGATACCCGGGAGTGAGTTACAGGCTGGGATCTAATCGAGAGGTTCGGGGGGTTTATATATAGAATAACAGATACCCGGCAGTGAGTTACAGGCTGGAATCTAATCGAGCGGTCCGGGGGGTTTATATATAGAATAACAGATACCCGGGAGTGAGTTACAGGCTGGAATCTAATCGAGGGGTTCGGGGGGTTTATATATAGAATAACAGATACCCGGGAGTGAGTTACAGGCTGGAATCTAATCGAGGGGTTCGGGGAGTTTATATATAGAATAACGGATACCCGGGAGTGAGTTACAGGCTGGAATCTAATCGAGGGGTTCGGGGGGTTTATATCTAGAATAACAGATACCCGGGAGTGAGTTACAGGCTGGAATCTAATCGAGGGGCTCGGGGGGTTTATATATAGAATAACAGATACCCGGGAGTGAGTTACAGGCTGGAATCTAATCGAGGGGTTCGGGGGGTTTTTATATAGAATAACAGATACCCGGGAGTGAGTTACAGGCTGGAATCTAATCGAGGGGTTCGGGGGGTTTATATATAGAATAACAGATACCCGGGAGTGAGTTACAGGCCGGAGTCTAATCGAGGGGTTCGGGGGGTTTATATATAGAACAGATACCCGGGAGTGAGTTACAGGCTGGAATCTAATCGAGGGGTTCAGGGGGTTTATATATAGAATAACAGATACCCGGGAGTGAGTTACAGGCCGGAATCTAATCGAGGGGTTCGGGTTTTTTTAATATCGAATAACGGGTAAGTGGGAATTACACAAACTAGTAATGCCTGTATATATCATACAGAATAGTAGCCTCTGTATATATTGTACACATTAACAGTGCCTGCGTCTGTTAGTGGCTCAGGAGCTTTGAACGGAGTGTAAATGTAATTAACGTTGACTCTATTTTCTCTCCACAGATGTTGCCTGGCCTGCTGAGTTTTTCCAGCATTTTCTGTTGTTATTTCGGATTTCCAGCATCTGCAGTATTTTGCTATCGTGTAAATGTAATTCTTGTTTCAGCTGAAGCACAAACACATGTCTGGAGCAGTTTTGCTTTTGGTGATTGATGTAGTTTGGGTGTATGAGTGTCTCTGATGGGTTTTTAAATAACACAATGGGGGCTAATATTCATTCTATCTGCCCGGGGGGTTAAAACCTGGCGATATGATTACCACCATATTGATAGGGAGCCTCTGACAGGGCAGCTCAGACCCCTGCATGTTTCAGCCACAAGCCGGTTTGTCATTTGCTAATCCAGGAGACGCCAGCACAACTTTGAGGAACCGCTAATAGCATGAAGACTTCTTGTGGCCCCGGAAAAATCTCCCCACCCCGCCCCCGCTGGCGACAGGCTGGCACAATTTAAATCGAACCCAAGGTGTCATTAGTTTAAACTTACTGCATTGTGTCCGTCCAGACAGGAACAGCAGAAGGAGCATGGGCAGTGGAGACCTCCCGAGACAGCTCATTGTGGGAACGTTCTGTGGAGGAAAAGCACCATGTTTAATGTCAGGGTCACTTGTTTGATGAAGTGCAGATCAGTTACTAAACCACACACACACCAGGTAGATCAGGCAATGACTGACCCTGGGAGAAAGATCACATCCAGGAAACAGGTCTTCACAAGCAGCAAGGAGGAGGTCGAAGTTGGGAAGAAATAGAGAACAGAACACGAGAGAAGGGATTGCTGGCAGGCAGGGAGGGAGCAAAGGTGAGTTACAGAGGATGGGGGTTTGGGGGGTTGAGTTTACAGAGGGTGCATGGTTGTGTGTATTATAGGGAATGACAGCCCCTGTGTGTATTATAGGGAATAGCAGCCTCTGTGTATATTATAGAGAATAGCAGCCCCTGTGTATATTATAGGGAATAGCAGCCTCTGTGTATATTAGAGAATAGCAGCCTCTGTGTATATTATAGGGAATAGCAGCCTCTGTGTATATTATAGGGAATAGCAGCCCCTGTGTATATTATAGGGAATAGCAGCCTCTGTGTATATTATAGAGAATAGCAGCCCCTGTGTATATTATAGGGAATAGCAGCCCCTGTGTATATTATAGGGAATAGCAGCCTCTGTGTATATTATAGAGAATAGCAGCCCCTGTGTATATTATAGAGAATAGCAGCCCCTGTGTATATTATAGAGAATAGCAGCCCCTGTGTATATTATAGGGAATAGCAGCCCCTGTGTATATTATAGAGAATAGCAGCCCCTGTGTATATTACAGGGAATAGCAGCCCCTGTGTATATTATAGAGAATAGCAGCACCTGTGTATATTATAGAGAATAGCAGCCCCTGTGTATATTATAGGGAATAGCAGCCTCTGTGTATATTAGAGAATAGCAGCCTCTGTGTATATTATAGGGAATAGCAGCCTCTGTGTATATTATAGGGAATAGCAGCCCCTGTGTATATTATAGGGAATAGCAGCCTCTGTGTATATTATAGAGAATAGCAGCCCCTGTGTATATTATAGGGAATAGCAGCCCCTGTGTATATTATAGGGAATAGCAGCCTCTGTGTATATTATAGAGAATAGCAGCCCCTGTGTATATTATAGAGAATAGCAGCCCCTGTGTATATTATAGAGAATAGCAGCCCCTGTGTATATTATAGGGAATAGCAGCCCCTGTGTATATTATAGAGAATAGCAGCCCCTGTGTATATTATAGGGAATAGCAGCCCCTGTGTATATTATAGAGAATAGCAGCACCTGTGTATATTATAGAGAATAGCAGCCCCTGTGTATATTATAGGGAATAGCAGCCCCTGTGTATATTATAGAGAATAGCAGCCCCTGTGTATATTATAGAGAATAGCAGCCCCTGTGTATATTATAGGGAATAGCAGCCCCTGTGTATATTATAGGGAATAGCAGCTCCTGTGTATATTATAGAGAATAGCAGCCCCTGTGTATATTATAGGGAATAGCAGCCCCTGTGTATATTATAGGGAATAGCAGCCCCTGTGTATATTATAGGGAATAGCAGCCCCTGTGTACATTATAGAGAATAGCAGCCCCTGTGTATATTATAGAGAATAGCAGCCCCTGTGTATATTATAGAGAATAGCAGCCCCTGTGTATATTATAGAGAATAGCAGCCCCTGTGTGTATTAACATAAGAACATAAGAACATAAGAAATAGGAGCAGGAGTAGGCCAATCGGCCCCTCGAGCCTGCTCCGCCATTCAATAAGATCATGGCTGATCTGATCCTAACCTCAAATCTACTTTCACTCTCCATCCCACCCGAACCCATGTGATCTCCTGGGAGAGGCGAAAAACCAGATAAAAACCCAATGGCCAATTTGGGAGAAAAAATCTGGGAAATTCCTCTCCGACCCATCTAGGCGATCGAAACTCATCCAGGAGATCACTCTGTCCCTGTATTTTCTACAGTACTTACCTTCTGTAAGAGGTGATCTCCACCCCAGCCAGGAACAGGCCCAATTTACTCTTGAAGGACTCCTAGCTGGCAGCCTGTTCCCGAGGTCTCCACTAATCCCTGTGAATAGAACCATCTCCTGAAATCTAACACAGAATTAGAACACAAGAAGTAGGAGCAGGACCAGGCTACACGGCCCCTGGGCCCGCTCCGCCACCCACAGGGCCATGACCGATCCGAACCTAGACTCAAGTCCGATATCCTACCCACTCCCCATAACCCCTAATTCCCCTTACTTCTAGGAAACTGTCTATTTCTGTTTTAAATTTATTTAATGATGTAGCTTCCACAGCTCTCTGGGGCAGCAAATTCCACAGACCTACCACCCTCTGAGTGAAGAAGTTTCTCCTCATCTCAGTTTTGAAAGAGCAGCCCCTTATTCTAAGGTTATGCCCCCTAGTTCTAGTTTCACCCATCATTGGGAACATCCTCACCGCATCCACCCGATCAAGCCCCTTCACAATCTTATATGTTTCAATAAGATCGCCTCTCATTCTCCTGAACTCCAATGAGTAGAGTCCCAATCTACTCAACCTCTCCTTATATGTCAACCCCCTCATCCCCGGGATTAACCGAGTGAACCTTCTTTATACTGCCTCGAGAGCAAGTATGTCTTTTCTTAAGTATGGACACCAAAACTGTATGCAGTATTCCAGGTGTGGTCTCACCAATACCTTGTACAACTGCAGCAATACCTCCCTGTTTTTATATTCCATCCCCATAGCAATAAAAGCCAACATTCCATTGGCCTTCTTGATCACCTGCTGCACCTGCATACTAACTTTTTGTGTTTCGTGCACCAGGACCCCCAGATCCCTTTGTACTGCAGTACTTTCCAGTTTCTTGCCATTAAGATAATAACTTGCTCTATGATTTTTCCTGCCAAAGTGCATAACCTCACACTTTCCAGTATTATATTCCATCTGCCAAATCTCTGCCCACTTACTTAGCCTGTCTATGTCCCTTTGCAGGTTTTTTATGTCCTCCTCACTCACTACTTTCCCTCCCATCTTTGTATCATCTGCAAACTTTGATATGTTACACTCGGTCCCTTCCTCCAAATCGTTAATATAGATTGTAAAGAGTTGGGGTCCCAGCACTGACCCCTGCGAACACCACTAGTTACTGATTGCCAGTCTGAGAATGAACCATTTATCCCAACTCTCTGCCTTCTGTTAGATAGCCAATCCTCCACTCATGCCAGAATATTACCCCCAATCCCGTGATTTTTTACCTTGAGCAATAATCTTTTGTGTGGCACCTTGTCAAATGCCTTTTGGAAGTCTAAATACACTACGTCCACTGGTTCCCCTTTATCCACCCTGCATGTTACGTCCTCAAAGAACTCAAGCAACTTTGTCAAACATGACTTCCCCTTCGTAAAACCATGCTGACTTTGTCCGATTAAATTATGTTTATCCAAATGTCCCGTTACTGTCTCCTTAATAATAGACTCTAAAATTTTACCAACCACAGATGTTAGGCTAACTGGTCTATAGTTTCCAGCCTTCTGTCTACTACCCTTTTTAAATAAGGGTGTTACATTAGCAGTTTTCCAATCTGTCGGGACCTTTGCTGAGTCCAGGGAGTTTTGGAAAATTATTACCAATGCATCCACGATCCCTACTGCCACTTCCCTCAAGATTATTATAGGGAATGACAGCCACTGTGTATATTATAGGGAATATCAGCCCCTGTGTGTATAATAGAGAATAGCAGCCCCTGTGTATATTATAGAGAATAGCAGCCCCTGTGTATATTATAGGGAATAGCAGCCCCTGTGTATATTATAGAGAATAGCAGCCCCTGTATATATTATAGGGAATAGCAGCCCCTGTGTATATTATAGTGAATAGCAGCCCCTGTGTATATTATAGGGAATAGCAGCCCCTGTGTTATATTATAGAGAATAGCAGCCCCTGTGTATATTATAGGGAATAGCAGTCCCTGTGTATATTATAGAGAATAGCAGCCCCTGTGTATATTATAGAGAATAGCAGCCCCTGTGTATATTATAGAGAATAGCAGCCCCTGTGTATATTATAGGGAATAGCAGCCCCTGTGTATATTATAGGGAATAGCAGACCCTGTGTATATTATAGAGAATAGCAGCCCCTGTGTATATTATAGAGAATAGCAGCCCCTGTGTATATTACAGGGAATATCAGCCCCTGTGTGTATAATAGAGAATAGCAGCCCCTGTGTATATTATAGAGAATAGCAGCCCCTGTGTATATTACAGGGAATAGCAGCCCCTGTGTATATTACAGGGAATAGCAGCCCCTGTGTATATAATAGAGAATAGCAGCCCCTGTGTATATTATAGGGAATAGCAGCCCCTGTGTATATTACAGGGAATAGCAGCCCCTGTGTATATAATAGAGAATAGCAGCCCCTGTGTATATTATAGAGAATAGCAGCCCCTGTGTATATTATAGGGAATAGCAGCCCCTGTGTATATTATAGGGAATAGCAGCTCCTATGTATATTATAGGGAATAGCAGCCCCTGTGTATATTATAGAGAATAGCAGCCCCTGTGTATATTATAGGGAATAGCAGCCCCTGTGTATATTATAGAGAATAGCAGCCCCTGTGTATATTATAGGGAATAGCAGCCCCTGTGTATATTATAGAGAATAGCAGCCCCTGTGTATATTATAGAGAATAGCAGCCCCTGTGTATATTATAGAGAATAGCCCCTGTGTATATTATAGAGAATAGCAGCCCCTGTGTATATTATAGGGAATAGCAGTCCCTGTGTATATTATAGGGAATAGCAGCCCCTGTGTATATTATAGGGAATATCAGCTCCTGTGTATATTATAGGGAATAGCAGCCCCTGTGTATATTATAGAGAATAGCAGCCCCTGTGTATATTATAGAGAATGAGTGGGTGATGGAAGAGCTGGTATCTGAGAGTGGGACAGACTGTGGGCACTGGGGCTGTGGGCACTGGGACTGTGGGCACTGGGATTGATACACTGGGACTGATACACTGGGACTGTGGGCACTGGGGCTGATTCACTGGGACTGTGGGCACTGGGACTGTGGGCACTGGGATTGATACACTGGGACTGTGGGCACTGGGATTGATACACTGGGACTGTGGGCACTGGGGCTGATTCACTGGGACTGTGGGCACTGATGCTGTGGGCACTGGGATTGATACACTGGGGCTGTGGGCACTGGGGCTGTGGGCACTGGAGCTTTGGGCACTGGAGCTTTGGGCACTGGGACTGCAGGCACTGGGGCTGTGGGCACTGGGACTGTGGGCACTGGGGCTCGCTGTTTGCGGTGTGCAGTGGGGTTGGTATTGGAAGCTGCCAATCCTGGTTTTAACTGGGACCCACCCTCCCCTCAGATACTCCTGCATCCGGTGGCCAATCCATGGGCTCTGCCATTTCTCCAACATACAATGACAGTGGAATCCGAATGGTGTGAGGAGGTGTTGGGAGAAACCTCTGGTTTCAATCTCTAATTCTAACCCCGGGGCCGCTTACACTCGCCCTCTGAGCAGATCACAGGACCTGGTCCAGGAATTCAACCTCCGCCCCTCTCCTCTCTCGGGCTCTCTGCCGCAGAAAGTCCGTTGTGGAAGAGCCAGACTTTCGGTTTCATCTGTCCTAAAAACCATCAGCCCAGTGGGATCCGAACTGTCAGCCCAGTTTCCTCTGGATCCTGATTGGAATCCAGACAGGATCACTGGGAATTTCGCATTGCCTTCTCCCTCCACTGACAGGGCTCAACCCGACAAAGATATTCCATAATTAAATCCCTTTAGTGTTCTCTGTTCCTCTGCTTGTCCTGCCCCATTCTCACCCTCAGAAACTCCGCTGAGCTGAGCTGCCCTGGCTGAGTTCCCTCGCCTTCGCTGTGACTCCTTCCCAAGCTCCTGGCGTCCCGCAGCCTTGCTCCTTCAGCCCTGCTTCATCGCCATGGGGAAAGAATGCTCGACCCGACCCTGCACCTCGGAGCTCGGGGAACTTGTTTTAAAGCTCACCTTCAAATCACTCTTCATTGAATTGCCGCCGGAGCAGTCGGCGAGGAACTTCTCTCAAGCCCCAAGGCAAGCCGCTTGGTCAAGGGTCTGAAATCAGAGGAGTTCGGCCAAGCACCAGAATGAGCCACAGGGCGAGTCTGTTTGTTGCGGTGAGCAGGGAGGGCAGAAGTGAAGCCACATCCCATCTGACAACCAGAGGGTCTCCCCACCCCGCCCCACCCCACCCTCCAGATCATCTCACAACACACTGACTGACTTACCAGCCTCAGATCCTGCATCAACTCGCCACAAGAAGCAACCCTCAGGCTGGCGCTCCGCCTGTCAGTGGCAGCTTGAGACATCGGTGGGAATCAGAATCAGAAGCAGGGCTTGTGTGTCCATGTTGTTGGCTGGCCATCGTCTCCCTGGCAGGGGCCCAGGACCAGAGCAGGGTCAGCACTGAAAGGCCCCCAGGTGCCTCTCTCGGGACTGCACTCAATATATGGAACATTCAGATAACTCTTACATATCATTGACGTCATCTCTGTCATAGATTGATAAAGGTCAGGATGTGGTTTAAGGTTAAAAATATAGAGCCAACCCGGGGGACAGGCCAGCCTGTGGAACCATCACCAGTCTCCAAGGCAGTGGCTGGGGGGCGGAATTTTGAGAGTGCAGGACGTTATTTGAAGGATGCGACATTTCATGATATATTATTTTATTAAATTGTCATTTAGCGGCTTCTAGTGACAGTTTTACGAATATAATCCCTCTTTTTAACTCCATACACAAGATGTACCCGGGAATGGGGCGGAGCTGGAATCTGGCAGCCTTGTGTTGGTACCATTTGCAAATACCCTGGATTATTCCAGTGTTCATATAGCACCCGACCACATCTTTCACAACCAGGTTGAACTATTTAAGTGCAGTCACTGTTGTTACAGCATAAAAATCTAGGCTGACACTCCAATGCAGTACTGAGGGAGTGCTGCACTGTCGGAGGGGCAGTACTGAGGGAGCGCTGCACTGTTGGAGGGGCAGTACTGAGGGAGTGCTGCACTGTCGGAGGGGCAGTACTGAGGGAGTGCCGCACTGTCAGAGGGGCAGTACTGAGGGAGCACCGCACTGTCGGTGGGGCAGTACTGAGGGAGCGCTGCACTGTCGGAGGGGCAGTACTGAGGGAGCGCTGCACTGTCGGAGGGGCAGTACTGAGGGAGCGCTGCACTGTTGGAGGGGCAGTACTGAGGGAGCGCTGCACTGTCGGAGGGGCAGTACTGAGGGAGTGCCGCACTGTCAGAGGGGCAGTACTGAGGGAGCACCGCACTGTCGGAGGGGCAGTACTGAGGGAGTGCTGCACTGTCAGAGGGGCAGTACTGAGGGAGCACCGCACTGTCGGATGGGCAGTACTGAGGGAGCGCTGCACTGTTGGAGGGGCAGTACTGAGGGAGCGCTGCACTGTCGGAGGGGCAGTACTGAGGGAGCGCCGCACTGTCGGAGGGGCAGTACTGAGGGAGCGCTGCACTGTCGGAGGGGCAGTACCGAGGGAGCGCTGCACTGTCGGAGGGGCAGTACTGAGGGAGCGCCGCACTGTCGGAGGGGCAGTACTGAGGGAGCGCCGCACTGTCAGAGGGGCAGTACTGAGGGAGTGCTGCACTGTCGGAGGGGCAGTACTGAGGGAGTGCCGCACTGTCGGAGGGGCAGTACCGAGGGAGCGCTGCACTGTCGGAGGGGCAGTACCGAGGGAGCGCTGCACTGTCGGGGGGGCAGTACCGAGGGAGCGCCGCACTGTCAGAGTGGCAGTACTGAGGGAGTGCTGCACTGTCGGGGGGGCAGTACTGAGGGAGCGCCGCACTGTCAGAGGGGCAGTACTGAGGGAGCGCTGCACTGTCGGAGGGGCCATCTTTCAGATGAGACGTTGAACCGAGGCCCCCATTTGCTCTCTCAGGTGGATGTAAAAGATCCCACGGCACTATTTCAAAGAAGAGCAGGGGAGTTATCCCCGGTGTCCCGACTAATATTTATCCCTCAATCAACATCTCTAAAACAGATTATCTGGTCATTTTCACATATTTGTTTGTGGGATCATGCTGTGCGCAAATTGGCTGCCTTGTTTCCTACATTACAACAGTGACTCCACTTCAAAAAGTACTTCATTGGCTGTAAAGCACTTTGGGATGTCCTGAGGTTGTGACACAAAGCTGGGGGGGAGGGTATGCTGTGAGGAGGATGTCGTGAAACTCCAGTACGATTTGGACAGGTTGGGTGATTGGGCAGAAACATGGCAAATGCACTATAATGTGGATAAATGTGAGGTTATCCACTTTGGTGGCAAAAACAGGAAGGCAGATTATTATTTGAATGGCAATAGATTGGGAGAAGGGGAAGTGCAAAGAGACCTGGGTGTTCTTGTGCACCAGTCGCTGAAGGTAAGCATGCAGGTGCAGCAGGCGGTTAAGAAGGCAAATGGTATGTTGGCCTTCGTAACAAGAGGGTTCGAGTACAGGAACAAGGATGTCTTGCTACAGTTGTACAGGGCCTTGGTGAGACCGCACCTTGAGTATTGTGTGCAGTTTTGGTCGCCTTACCTGAGGAAGGATGTTCTTGCCATGGAAGGAGTGCAGCGAAGATTCACCAGACTGATACCTGGGATGGCAGGAATGACGTACGAGGAGAGATTGTGTTGATTGGGCTTATACTCACTGGAGTTTAGAAGATTGAGAGGGGATCTCATCGAAAGCTATAAAATTCTGTCAGGCCTGGACAGACTAGATGCAGGAAGGATGTTTCTGATGGCCGGGGAGTCCAGAACCAGGGGTCATAGTCTAAGGATAAGGGGTAAGCCATTTAGGACTGAAATGAGGAGGAATTTCTTCACCCAGAGAGTGGTGAACCTGTGGAATTCTCTGCCACAGAGGGCGGTGGAGGTCAGTTCATTAAGTATATTCAAGTATATTCATCTTCCGATTAGGCAGTCTGCAGCCTTCCGGTCTCAATATCGAGTTCAACAATTTCAGATCATAACCTCGGCCCCTATTTCATTTTCACTTATATTTTTCCACTCCTTTCCTTTCCCCCCCCCCCTTTCCTTTTGTTTCTCTCTCACACCTGGCAGCTATCTTTTGCCCTGCCAGTACACTTTACACCTAATCACAGCCTATTACCATCTCGTCTAGCTTCTAATCTCTTTTACTTCTTTTGGTTCTTTTATTCTTTTGTCCGATCGCAGCCCTGCCTTCGATCTAGTTCCTTTTCTCTCCAGTTTTGAAGAAGGGTCAAACCCGAAACGTCAACTCAAATTTCTCTCCACGGATGTTGCCTGACTTGCTGAGTTTTTCCAGCATTTTCTGTTGTTATATTCAAGAAAGAGTTGGATCTATTTTTTAAGGCTAAAGGGATCAAGGGATATGGGGAGAAGGCAGGGACAGTGTACTGAATTTGGATGATCAGCCATGATCTCATTGAATGGCGGAGCAGGCTCGAAGGGCCGAATGGCCTCCTCCTGCTCCTATCTTCTATGTTTCTATGTTTCTATGTGAAAGGCTCGGGAGAAATACAAGTCTCTCTGTCCTTGATTGGTGCGGCAGCCAATCTGCGCATAGCAGGATCCCACAAACAGCAGTGAGATGAAGGACCAGTTAACCTGTTTTTTTTGGTGGGGTGTTGATTGAGGGAGGAATATTGTCCGGGACACCTAGGGAATGTGGTGGGGAGCATTAGCGCTCCCAGTGAGGATCCTCAAGGAATGGTCGGCAGACACTCGGAGAATCACCAGCAGAAGTCTTTGTGCTTTGTGAAGCCGCGAACACACAGTGATCAGGTGAATCACCCCCTCCCCCCATGCGGGAGCCTGTAAATTGAGCCGCAGATGTACAAAGTTCTTTATTTTTGAGCAGTAGCAGTGAGTGTGGTGTTGAGTTAAAGCAGAACAGCTGCAGCTGGGGTGTAAACAAGAAGCACTGAGCAATGAGAGTTGATTCAGGCCGTTGCATGCTGCAGTCACAGTCACAGTAAAAACCCACATGAAAATGATTCACCACCAGACCAATGCACATCCCTGCACCCCTCAGTGCTGCTCTGTGCATTGGGCTCGAGTGACATCCACCCCTCACTAAAGGCCCCTTCCTACAATTTGCATGTAAATTGCACAGCAGGAGTTGCACTCTTCTCTGGGTGAGCGGATGCTCTGTGCAACGTGACACACACACGACCCAGGAAAGTCCCAAGCTGCTTCTGACTCAACTGATCTCAGTGGAGATGGCGGTGAGGGAGGGGGAACTTTCATTGGCTTTCTACCTCTTTGAGGGGGGGGTGGTGGTCGGACAGCCAGGCTTCCTGCTTCTGATCTCTGGCCAGCGACTCCGCCTGGGGTGTGTGTTGGACACGGTGGTGTATCGGTTCTGTTACTGGACTAATAATCCAGAAAATAGAAGCTCAAATCCCACCGTGGCAATTTGAGAATTTGAATTCAGTTTTAAAATAATCTGGCAATAAAACGCTGGTCTCGGTAAAAGTGACCACGCAGCTGTTGGATTGTCATTGAAACCCAACTGGTTCACTAATGTCCTTTAGGGAAGGAAATCTGCCACCCTTACCCGGTCTGGCCGATATATGTGACTCCAGCCCCACAGCAATATAGTTGACTCTAAACCACCCTCTGAAATGGCCGAGCAAGACACTCAGTTGTATTGGGGCAACTTGGGATGGACAATAAATGCCGGCCTTGCCACATGCCGAGAATTAATAATTTTATAAAAACAATTCTGGGCACATGCGGGAATGGCATTGAGGTGAGGTACTGAGGAGGGCTGGTGCCAGAGTCACGGGTAAGAGGGAACAGGAAGAGCATCAGTTGTCACCAGCGTTCTGCAGCACCAGCCTGCACGCTGCAGCTGGCCAGGTCTGTGAGATCCAACTGCACTAATTCTGCACCCAGACAGGCAGAGTGCAGCTTTTCTGCAGGTTTCGCAAAGAATGAACGTAAGATGTTCAGACCCGATAGCTCGAGAATTCTCTCGGCTTTGCAAAAACCACAGCAGCTTGTATAAGCCCACACAAGTCTCAGAATTATAGTTAAAAAGTCAGATGGAAAGACACAATCAGAGCCAGTAATCCAGGGGATTCAGGACGAGAGGAAGACTGTCAAAATGAGAAACAGTTAAAATGGTTAATCATCTGTAAACAGAGCAGACAGGACTGTCTGATAATGATACCAGCATTCTTCCCTCATCATCAGAAGGCACTGGCTTGTACTGGGTTCAGTTCCACTACAGTCCCCCTCCAGGACCTCAATCCACTGGACATTTTCTCTCGTGCATCTAGGCAGCGAGTGTCTACCATGAAGGGCATCACAACGGATCCCACTGTGTTCTCATCTGATATTCACACAGTGGCTGTTTCCAGTCAACCAGAGGTGGTGGTTAGTGATCGCGGGGAACCCTGGCAGATTATTCCCCCGCTCTCGCTCCGGACACTGTGGCTAATTGTGGCACTCCTGCTGTTTCCTTGGTTGAGATCAGTTGGCTCAAGCACACAGGCATATCTACCTGGTCTGTGTGGCCCAGTACACGAGGGCCGGGTCGTGACCATCTGGAACAGGAGCAAGCCCAGCCACCTCGCCATCACCTTTGACAGCACCAGTGTTGCCGAGTACCCCATCATCAACATCTTCGGGTCACCAGTGACCATAAGCTGAACTGGACCAGTCATGTCAAGACCATGGCTACAAGAGCAGGTCAGACTCCTGACCCCCTCAAAGCCTCTCCACCATCTACAAGGCACAAGTAAGGAGTGTGATGGAACACTCTCCACTTGCCTGGATGAGTGCAGCTCCAACAACACTCAAGAAGCTCGACACCATCCGGGACAAAGCAGCCCATTTGATTGGCACCCCATCCACCACCTTAAACATTCACTCCCTCCACCACCGGTGCACCGTGGCTGCAGTGTGCACCATCTACAAGATGCACTGCAGCAACTCACCAAGGCTTCTTTGACAGCACCTCCCAAACCCGCGGCCTCTACGAGCTAGAAGAACAAGGGCAGCAGGCGCATGGGAACACCACCACCTCCAAGCTCCCCTGTGAGTCACACACCATCCTGACTTGGAAGTATATCGCCGATCCTTCATCGTCACTGGGTCAAAATCCTGGAACTCCCTCCCTAACAGCACTGTGGGAGCACCTTCACCACACGGACTGCAGTGGTTCAAGAAGGCGGCTAACCACCACCTTCTCAAGGGCAACTAGGGATGGGCAATAAATGCTGGCCTTGCCAGCGACTCCCACATCACGTATACGAATTTTAAAAAAAATCTACAAGGCACAAGTCAGGAGTGTGCTGGAATAGTCTCCACTCACCTGGATGGACGCAGCTCCAACACTTAAAACCCATCCAGAACAGGTCAATTTTGCTTGATTGGTGTCCCTGCCACTGGACTCGCTCCACTCCCTTCCCCACCGGTGCACCGTGGCTGCAGTGTGTACCATCTACAAGATGCACTGCAGCAACTCGCCAAGGTCACTTCACCAGAACCTCCCAAATCCGCGACCTCTACCACCGAGAAGGACAAGGGCAGCAGGCGCATGGGAACACCACCAGCTCCCAGTTCCCCTCCAAGTCACACACCATCCTGACTTGGACATATATCATTGTTCCTTCCTCTTTGCCGGGCCAATATCTGAAATTCCCCACCTAACACCATCATGGAAGTACCTTCACCACACGGACTGCAGCGGTTCAGGGAGAAGGTCCACCGCCACCTCATCAGTACAACTAGTGATGGCCAAGAAATCCAGCCTCGCCACTGACACCCACAACCACAGAACAAATATATTTTAAAATGCTTCCTGCTGTGTTGGCTGAGCACCGCACTGGGCAGCGCATTTACCCCGTGAGTCACAGGGGTGACGAAGTTTTAATATACTGTCTCTGTGTTGTTCATGTTAATAAAGTGAACTCAGAAAACAGCAAATTCACTCACACAGAACCGCCCCAATCACATAGTAAAATGTCACTCCTGTTTCAGTGAAATTACAGCCCGTCTATAATGAGAACACCAACTTGAAACCCATAACCACCACATTGCAGCTTCCAGAACCTGACAATCAGTCCGAGTCCTCTCTCAGTCTGCACAAGCTGCTTCTCACTGCTCTTCTGACAAAGTATTCATCCCTGTTAAACCACAGGATTCCATTTTGTTTTTGTTTTTCAATATCTCACCGTTCCTGGCCAGGCTGACGAGGCACCGTCACTCGACCAGACAGTCTTCCACTCATTGTTGCAAAGACAACAGTTTGGAATGGCCCCCCAGATTCTCACCAACTTCTACCGGTGCACCATCGAGAGTATCCTGTCCGGTTGCATCACTACCTGGTATGGCAACTGCACCGCCATAGACCGCAAGGCTCTACAGATGGTGGTGAAAGCTGCACAACATACTATAGGAATTAAACTACCTGCTGTGCAGGATATCTACCCCGAGAGGTGCCGGGGGGAAGGCCCTGAGAATCATTAAAGACACGAGCCACCCCAGCCACAACCTCTTCGCCCTGCTCCCGTCCGGTAAGAGATACCGAAGCATACGGTCTCGTATCAGCAGGTTTTGAAACAGCTTCTAACCCCAGGCCATAAGACTCATGAACGTATAATTTATTATTATTTATTACTGTTGTTTTATTTATTATTACTGTATTTCTATTAGTATTTTTATCATTGTTATGCCATATTTATTCCAATGTTGGGAGGACTCGTAAAAATCAACATTTCATTGTGCAGTACACACGTCTGCTGCATATATGACAAATAAAATTGAACTGAATTGAAGTTAATCTGAATCTTTACCAGAACCAAACTCAAGCCTTTCTACTTCGCAACTGTAAGACAGAATCAACCGACACCATCTGGAGAAACTGCCAATATTGAGCAATATTGTTGTGAGGGAGAGGTCACACAAAGTGGGTGCGAAAAACCCTCTCACTCCAACCTCGAAAAACCCTCGCACTCCAACCTCGAACCCTCCATCACTCCAACCTCAAACCCTCCATCACTCCAACCTCAAAAACTGCATCACTCCAACCTCGAACCCTCCATCACTCCAACCTCGAACCCTCCATCACTCCAACCTCGAAAACTGCATCACTCCATCCTCGAACCCTCCATCACACCAACCTCGAAAAACCCTCGCTCTCCAACCTCGAACCCTCCATCACTCCAACCTCGAACCCTCCATCACTCCAACCTTGAACCCTCCATCACTCCAACCTCAAACCCTCCATCACTCCAACCTCGAACCCTCCATCACTCTAACCTCGAACCCTCCATCACTCCAACTTCGAAACCTGCATCACTCCAACCTCGAACCCGCCATCACTCCAACCTCGAACCCTCCATCACTCCAACCTCAAACCCTCCATCACTCCAACCTCGAACCCTCCATCACACCAACCTCGAAAAACCCTCGCACTCCAACCTCGAAAAACCCTCGCACTCCAACCTCGAAAAACCCTCGCACTCCAACCTCAAACCGTCCATCACTCCAACATCGAACCCTCCATCACTCCAACCTCGAACCCTCCATCACTCCAACCTCAAACCCTCCATCACTCCAACCTCGAACCCTCCATCACTCCAACCTCGAACCCTCCATCACTCCAACCTCGAACCCTCCATCACGCCAACCTCAAACCCTCCATCACTCCAACCTCGAAAACTGCATCACTCCAACCTCGATAAACTGCATCACTCCAACCTCGAACCCTCCATCACTCCAACCTCAAACCCTCCATCACTCCAACCTCGAACCCTCCATCACTCCAACCTCGAACCCTCCATCACTCCAACCTCAAACCCTCCATCACTCCAACCTCGAAAACTGCATCACTCCAACCTCGATAAACTGCATCACTCCAACCTCGAACCCTCCATCACTCCAACCTCGAAAACTGCATCACTCCAACCTCGAACCCTCCATCACTCCAACCTCAAACCCTCCATCACTCCAACCTCGAACCCTCCATCACTCCAACCTCAAACCCTCCATCACTCCAACCTTAAACCCTCTCTCACTCCAACCTCAAACCCTCTCTCACGCCAACCTCGAACCCTCTCTCACTCCAACCTCGAACCCTCTCTCGCTCCAACCTCGAACCCTCCATCACACCAACCTCAAATCCTCCATCACTCCAACCTCGAACCCTCTCTCACTCCAACCTCAAACCCTCTCTCACTCCAACCTCGAACCCTCCCTCACTCCAACCTCGAAAAACCCTCCATCACTCCAACCTCAAATGCTCCATCACTCCAACCTCGAAAACTCCATCACTCCAAACTCGATAAACTGCATCACTCCAACCTCGAACCCTCCATCACTCCAACCTCGATAAACCCTCCATCACTCCAACCTCAAACCCTCCATCACTCCAACCTCGAAAACTCCATCACTCCAACCTCGATAAACTGCATCACTCCAACCTTGAACCCTCCATCACTCCAACCTCGATAAACTGCATCACTCCAACCTCGAAACCTCCATCACTCCAACCTCGAACCCTCCATCACTCCAACCTCAAACCCTCCATCACTCCAACCTTGAACCCTCCATCACTCCAACCTCGAAACCTGCATCCCTCCAAACTCAAACCCTCTCTCACTCCAACCTCAAACCCTCCATCACTCCAACCTTGAACCCTCCATCACTCCAACCTCGAACCCTCTCTCACTCCAACCTCAAAAACAGCATCACTCCAACCTCGAACCCTCTCTCACTCCAACCTCGAACCCTCTCTCACTCCAACCTCAAAACCTCTCTCACCCCAACCTCGAAACCCTCTCTCACTCCAACCTCCAAACTCTCTCTCACTCCAACCTCGAAACCCTCTCTCACTCCAACCTCAAACCCTCCATCACTCCAACCTCGAAAACTCCATCACTCCAACCTCGATAAACTGCATCACTCCAACCTCGAACCCTCCATCACTCCAACCTCGAACCCTCCATCACTCCAACCTCGAACCCTCCATCACTCCAACCTTGAACCCTCCATCACTCCAACCTTGAACCCTCCATCACTCCAACCTCAAAACCTGCATCACTCCAACCTCAAACCCTCCATCACTCCAACCTTGAACCCTCCATCACTCCAACCTCGAACCCTCTCTCACTCCAACCTCGAAACCTGCATCACTCCAACCTCGAACCCTCTCTCACTCCAACCTCGAACCCTCCATCCCTCCAACCTCGAACCCTCTCTCATTCCAACCTCGAACCCTCTCTCACTCCAACCTCGAAACCTGCATCACTCCAACCTCGAAACTCTCTCTCACTCCAACCTCGAAACCCTCTCTCACTCCAACCTCGAACCCTCTCTCACTCCAACCTCGAAACCCTCTCTCACTCCAACCTCGAAACCCTCTCTCACTCCAACCTCGAACCCTCTCTCACTCCAACCTCAAACCCTCCATCACTCCAACCTCGAACCCTCCATCACTCCAACCTCGAACCCTCCATCACTCCAATCTTAAACCCTCCATCACTCCAACCTTGAACCCTCTCTCACTCCAACCTCGAAACCTGCATCACTCCAACCTCGAACCCTCTCTCACTCCAACCTCGAACCCTCTCTCACTCCAACCTCGAACCCTCTCTCACTCCAACCTCGAAACCTCTCTCACTCCAACCTCGAACCCTCTCTCACTCCAACCTCGAACCCTCTCTCACTCCAACCTCGAACCCTCTCTCACTCCAACCTCGAACCCTCTCTCACTCCAACCTCGGAACCCTCTCTCACTCCAACCTGAAACCCTCCATCACTCCAACATCGAAAACTCCATCACTCCAACCTCAATAAACTGCATCACTCCAACCTCAAACCCTCCATCACTCCAACCTCGAACCCTCTATCACTCCAACCTCGAACCCTCCATCATTCCAACCTTGAACCGTCCATCACTCCAACCTCGAACCCTCCATCACTCCAACCTCGAAACCTGCATCACTCCAACCTCAAACCCTCCATCACTCCAACCTTGAACACTCCATCACTCCAACCTCGAACCCTCTCTCACTCCAACCTCGAAACCTGCATCACTCCAACCTCGAACCCTCTCTCACTCCAACCTCGAAACCTCCATCCCTCCAACCTCTGAACCCTCTCTCACTCCAATCTCGAAACCCTCTCTCACTCCAACCTCGAACCCTCTCTCACTCCAACCTCGAACCCTCTCTCACTCCAACCTCAAAACCTCTCTCACTGCAACCTCGAACCCTCTCTCACTCCAACCTCGAACCCTCTCTCACTCCAACCTCGAACCCTCTCTCACTCCAACCTCGAAACTCTCTCTCACTCCAACCTCGAAACCCTCTCTCACTCCAACCTCGAACCCTCTCTCACTCCAACCACGAACCCTCTCTCACTCCAACCTCTGAACCCTCTCTCACTCCAACCTCGAACCCTCTCTCACTCCAACCTCTGAACCCTCTCTCACTCCCACCTCGAAACCCTCTCTCACTCCAACCTCGAACCCTCTCTCACTCCAACCTCGAAACCTCCATCCCTCCAACCTCTGAACCCTCTCTCACTCCAATCTCGAAACTCTCTCTCACTCCAACCTCGAAACCCTCTCTCACTCCAACCTCGAACCCTCTCTCACTCCAACCACGAACCCTCTCTCACTCCAACCTCTGAACCCTCTCTCACTCCAACCTCGAACCCTCTCTCACTCCAACCTCTGAACCCTCTCTCACTCCCACCTCGAAACCCTCTCTCACTCCAACCTCGAACCCTCTCTCACTCCAACCTCGAAACCTCCATCCCTCCAACCTCTGAACCCTCTCTCACTCCAATCTCGAAACCCTCTCTCACACTCCAACCTCGAACCCTCTCTCACTCCAACCTCGAACCCTCTCTCACTCCAACCTCGAAACCTCTCTCACTGCAACCTCGAACCCTCTCTCACTCCAACCTCGAACCCTCTCTCACTCCAAACTCGAACCCTCTCTCACTCCAACCTCGAAACTCTCTCTCACTCCAACCTCGAAACCCTCTCTCACTCCAACCTCGAACCCTCTCTCACTCCAACCACGAACCCTCTCTCACTCCAACCTCGGAACCCTCTCTCACTCCAACCTCGAACCCTCTCTCACTCCAACCTCTGAACCCTCTCTCACTCCAACCTCGAAACCCTCTCTCACTCCAACCTCGAACCCTCTCTCACTCCAACCTCGAACCCTCTCTCACTCCAACCTCGAACCCTCTCTCACTCCAACCTCGAACCCTCTCTCACTCCAACCTCGAACCCTCTCTCACTCCAACCTCGAACCCTCTCTCACTCCAATCTCGAAACCCTCACTCCCTCCAACCTCAAAACCCACTCTCACTCCAACCTCGAACCCTCTCTCACTCCAACCTTGAAACCTCTCTCACTCCAACCTCGAACCCTCTCTCACTCCAACCTCGAACCCTCTCTCACTCCAACCTCGAACCCTCTCTCACTCCAACCTCGAACCCCCTCTCACTCCAACCTCGAACCCCCTCTCACTCCAACCTCAAACCCGCTCTCACTCCAACCTCGAACCCTCTCTCACTCCAACCTCGAACCCTCTCTCACTACAACCTCGAAACCCTCTCTCACTCCAATCTCGAACCCTCTCTCACTCCAACCTCGAACCCTCTGTCACTCCAACCTTGAAACCCTCTCTCACCCCAACCTCAAAACCCTCTCTCACTCCAACCTCGAAACCCTCTCTCACTCCAACCTCGAAACCTCTCTCACTCCAACCTTGAATCCTCTCTCACTCCAACCTCAAACCCTCTCTCACTCCAACCTTGAACCCTCTCTCACTCCAACCTCGAACCCTCTCTCACTCCAACCTCGAACCCTCTCTCACTCCAACCTCAAAACCCTATCTCACCCCAACCTCGAACCCTCTCTCACTCCAACCTCAAACCCTCTCACTCCAACCTCGAACCCTCTCTCACTCCAGCCTCGAACCCTCTCTCACTCCAACCTCGAACCCTCTCTCACTCCAACCTCGAACCCTCTCTCACTCCAACCTCGAACCCTCTCTCACTCCAGCCTCGAACCCTCTCTCACTCCAACCTCGAACCCTCTCTCACTCCAACCTCGAACCCTCTCTCACTCCAACCTCGAACCCTCTCTCACTCCAACCTCGAACCCTCTCTCACTCCAACCTCGAAACCCTCTCTCACTCCAACCTCGAACCCTCTCTCACTCCAACCTCGAACCCTCTCTCACTCCAACCTCGAACCCTCTCTCACTCCAACCTCGAACCCTCTCTCACTCCAACCTCGAACCCACTCTCACTCCAACCTCGAAACCCTCTCTCACTCTAACCTCGAACCCTCTCTCACTCCAACCTCGAACCCTCTCTCACTCCAACCTCGAAACCCTCTCTCACTCCAACCTCGAACCCTCTCTCACTCCAACCTCGAAACCCTCTCTCACTCCAACCTCGAAACCCTCTCTCACCCCAACCTCGAACCCTCTCTCACTCCAACCTCGAAACCCTCTCTCACTCCAACCTCGAAACCCTCTCTCACTCCTACCTCTGAACCCTCTCTCACTCCAACCTCGAACCCTCTCTCACTCCAACCTCGAACCCTCTCTCACTCCAACCTCGAACCCTCTCTCACTCCAACCTCAAAACCCTCTCTCACTCCAACCTTGAACCCTCTCTCACCCCAACCTCGAAACCCTCTCTCACTCCAACCTCTGAACCCTCTCTCACTCCAACCTCTGAACCCTCTCTCACTCCAACCTCTGAACCCTCTCTCACTCCAACCTCGAAACCCTCTCTCACTCCAACCTCTGAACCCTCTCTCACTCCAACCTCGAACCCTCTCTCACTCCAACCTCGAACCCTCTCTCACTCCAACCTCGAACCCTCTCTCACTCCAACCTCGAACCCTCACTCACTCCAACCTCGAACCCTCTCTCACTCCAACCTCGAACCCTCTCTCACTCCAACCTCGAACCCTCACTCACTCCAACCTCGAACCCTCTCTCACTCCAACCTCGAACCCTCACTCACTCCAACCTCAAACCCTCTCTCACTCCAACCTCGAACCCTCTCTCACTCCCACCTCGAACCCTCTCTCACTCCAACCTCGAACCCTCTCTCACTCCAACCTCGAACCCTCTCTCACTCCAACCTCTGACCCTCTCTCACTCCAACCTCTGACCCTCTCTCACTCCAACCTCTGACCCTCTCTCTCCGTCATTTGTCAATATTTGTGGTTGTGTCCCTGACTCACTCGACCCGAGGCTGTTGCCCCCGCTGGGAGCATGGAGCCATCCCACGAATGCTCTGCCAGTTGGTGGTGTTGTGCGATGAGTGAGGACCGGGGGGAACTGTCACCCGAGAATCCCTGCAGCATGTTTAACACAACACTCGGGATAGCTCACACGGTTAGCAGAGTTTCCAAGGACATGCATCTGTCTGAAGGGCCTGTGTCTCCGGGTCTGGAACACGTGTAGGGATCCTTCAGTCAGAAAGTGACATTGTGATAGTGTTTATGTTTTGGATAAAAACATACAGAGGGAAATCATGCGAAAATAGAGAAATTAAAGGAATTCTACTTCGGTTTATTTGAAGTAAAACGTTTCACTTCTGCTTTGCTCATCAGTGTGAGGGTGACTCAGAGACTGAAACTCTTACTTTCCTCTATTCACATCCAAACAATTAAAAATCCTGTGTACATCGGTGAGCTTCCCTTCAACTGCTGTGACCAGTTTTCGGACAACTTGGATCGAGTTGACCACCTCAGAGCTTGTCTCATTGGCTCAGTAACTCCAAGCACCGCCACTTCTCCCCTCACTCCCCTGAATGTGACTGTCATTCGCATGTTAGCATCCCGACAGCGAGTGTTGTCCGGGAGCATGACTCACGTTACATATACACACCAAATACAGACAGACACACACAGTGTAGAGGGGGCTTTACTCTGTATCTAACCCGTGCTGTACCTGCCCTGGGAGTGTTTGATGGGACAGTGTAGAGGGAGCTTTACTCTGTATCTAACCCGTGCTGTACCTGCCCTGGGAGTGTTTGATGGGACAGTGTAGAGGGAGCTTTACTCTGTATCTAACCCGTGCTGTACCTGCCCTGGGAGTGTTTGATGGGACAATGTAGAGGGAGCTTTACTCTGTATCTAACCCGTGCTGTACCTGCCCTGGGAGTGTTTGATGGGACAATGTAGAGGGAGCTTTACTCTGTATCTAACCCGTGCTGTACCTGCCCTGGGAGTGTTTGATGGGACAATGTAGAGGGAGCTTTACTCTGTATCTAACCCGTGCTGTACCTGCCCTGGGAGTGTTTGATGGGACAATGTAGAGGGAGCTTTACTCTGTATCTAACCCGTGCTGTACCTGCCCTGGGCGTGTTTGATGGGACAGTGTAGAGGGAGCTTTACTCTGTATCTAACCCGTGCTGTTCCTGTCCTGGGAGTGTTTGATGGGACAGTGTAGAAGGAGCTTTACTCTGTATCTAACCCCGTGCTGTACCTGCCCTGGGAGTGTTTGATGGGACAGTGTAGAAGGAGCTTTACTCTGTATCTAACCCCGTGCTGTACCTGCCCTGGGAGTGTTTGATGGGACAGTGTAGAGGGAGCTTTACTCTCTATCTAACCCGTGCTGTACCTGCCCTGGGAGTGTTTGATGGGACAATGTAGAGGGAGCTTTACTCTGTATCTAACCCATGCTGTACCTGCCCTGGGAGTGTTTGATGGGACAATGTAGAGGGAGCTTTACTCTGTATCTAACCCATGCTGTACCTGCCCTGGGAGTGTTTGATGGGACAATGTAGAGGGAGCTCTACTCTGTATCTAACCCGTGCTGTACCTGCCCTGGGAGTGTTTGATGGGACAGTGTAGAGGGAGCTTTACTCTGTATCTAACCCGTGCTGTACCTGCCCTGGGAGTGTTTGATGGGACAGTGTAGAGGGAGATTTACTCTGTATCTAACCCGTGCTGTTCCTGTCCTGGGAGTGTTTGATGGGACAGTGTAGAAGGAGCTTTACTCTGTATCTAACCCCGTGCTGTACCTGCCCTGGGAGTGTTTGATGGGACAATGTAGAGGGAGCTTTACTCTGTATCTAACCCGCTCTGTATCTGCCCTGGGAGTGTTTGATGTGACAGTGTAGAGGGAGCTTTACTCTGTATCTAACCCGTGCTGTACCTGCCCTGGGAGTGTTTGATGGGACAGTGTAGAAGGAGCTTTACTCTATATCTAACCCGTGCTGTACCTGCCCTGGGAGTGTTTGATGGGACAGTGTAGAGGGAGCTTTACTCTATATCTAACGCATGCTGTACAAGCCCTGGGAGTGTTTGACGGAACAGTGTAGAGGGAGCTTTACTCTGTATCTAACCCGTGCTGTACCTGCCCTGGGAGTGTTTGATGGGACAGTGTAGAGAGAGGTTTACTCTGGATCTAACCCGTGCCGTACCTGCCCTGGGAGTGTTTAATGGGACAGTGTAGAGGGAGCTTTACTCTGTATCTAACCCGTGCTGTACCTGCCCTGGGAGTGTTTGATGGGACAATGTAGAGGGAGCTTTACTCTGTATCTAACCCGTGCTGTACCTGCCCTGGGAGTGTTTGATGGGACAGTGTAGAGGGAGCTTTACTCTGTATCTAACCCCGTGCTGTACCTGCCCTGGGAGTGTTTGATGGGACAATGTAGAGGGAGCTTTACTCTGTATCTAACCCGCTCTGTATCTGCCCTGGGAGTGTTTGATGTGACAGTGTAGAGGGAGCTTTACTCTGTATCTAACCCCTGCTGTACCTGCCCTGGGAGTGTTTGATGGGACAGTGTAGAAGGAGCTTTACTCTATATCTAACCCGTGCTGTACCTGCCCTGGGAGTGTTTGATGGGACAGTGTAGAGGGAGCTTTACTCTATATCTAACGCATGCTGTACAAGCCCTGGGAGTGTTTGACGGAACAGTGTAGAGGGAGCTTTACTCTGTATCTAACCCGTGCTGTACCTGCCCTGGGAGTGTTTGATGGGACAGTGTAGAGGGAGGTTTACTCTGGATCTAACCCGTGCCGTACCTGCCCTGGGAGTGTTTAATGGGACAGTGTAGAGGGAGCTTTACTCTGTATCTAACCTGTGCTGTACCTACCCTGGGAGTGTTTGATGGGACAGTTGGCATAAAATTTCCCATTCGATCACAGTGCCAGTTTCCCCTCACCCCCCATGAAACTCTGACAGCTCTCGAAATTAAACTGATCGGAATCTGTTGAACCTGACAATAAAATCACCAGCAAAAATGGATAAATACTTGAAGGTGCAACATTTACAGGGCTGTGGGGATAAGGCATTGGAGTGAAACTGATTGGATAGCTTTCAAAGTGCCGGTACTGTCATGATGGGCCGAATGGCCTCCTGCTGTGCTGTTTCCTTCTATGATTTTATGAAATCCAAACGTGAGCCAATGACAGTTGCATATGGTCAAGTCTTTTAACGGAACTTTAAAGGGCAGTGATTGTTCGCACTGGTCCTCGCACACTCACAAGTCCTCGCACACTCACAAGTCCTCACACACTCACTGGTCCTGACTCACTCACTGGTCCTCGTACACTCACTGGTCCTCGCACACTCGCTGGCCTTGACACACTCACTGTTCCTCACACATTCACTGGTCCTCGCACACTCACTGATCCTAATACACTCACTGGTCTACCCACACACACTGGTCCTGACACACTCGCTAGTCCTCGCACACTCACTGGTCCTGATACACTCGCTGGTCCTCACACTCTTACTGAATCTCACACACTCACTGGTCCTGACACACTCGCTGGTCCTCACACACGCACTGGTCCTCACACATTCATAGGTCCTCCCACACTCACTAGTCCTTGCACACTCACTGGTCCTGACTCACTCACTGGTCCTCACACACTTACTGGACCTCGCACACTCATTGGTCCTGACGTACCCGCTGGTCCTCACACACTCACTGGTACTCGCACACTCACTGGTCCTGACACATTCATTGGTCCTCGCACACTCATTGGTCACCGTACACTCGCTGTTCCTTGCAAACTCACTGGTCCTGACACACTCGCTGGTCCTGACACATTCGCTGGTCCTGACACACTCGCTGGGCCCTGCATACTCACTGGTCCTGACACACTCGCTGGTCTGGACACCCTCACTGGGCCCTGCATACTCACTGGTCCTTGCACACTCACTGGACCTGACACACTCGCTTGTCTGGACACACTCACTGGGCCTTGCACACTCGCTGGTCCTGGCACACTCACTGGTCCTGACTCACTCACTGGTCCTCACACACTTACTGGACCTCGCACACTCACTGGTCCTGACGTACTTGCTGGTCCTCACACACTCACTGGTACTTGCACACTCACTGGTCCTGGCACATTTATTGGTCCTTGCACACTCATTGATCCCCGTACACTCGCTGTTCCTTGCAAACTCACTGGTCCTGACACTCTCGCTGGTCCTGACACACTCGCTGGTCCTGACACACTTGCTGGGCCCTGCATACTCACTGGGCCCTGCACACTCACTGGTCCTGACACACTCGCTGGTCTGGACACACTCACTGGGCCCTGCATACTCATTGGTCCCTGCACACTCACTGGACCTGACACACTTGCTTGTCTGGACACACTCACTGGGCCTTGCACACTTGCTGGTCCTGGCACACTCACTGGGCCTTGCACACTCACGGGTCCTGACACATTCATTGGTCATGACACACTCACTGATCCTTGCACACTCACTTGTCCTCACACACTCTCTGTCCCTGACACATTCACCGGTCCTCGCACACTCACTGGTCCTCGTACACTCACCCTCCTGACACACACGCTGATCCTGACACACTCACTGGTCCTCTCACGCTCGCTGGTCCTCACACTCTCACTGGTCCTGACACTATCACTGGTCATCTCACACTCACCGACCTGACACACTCACTGGTCCTCGCACACTCACTCATCCTGACACACTCACTGGTTCTCCCACACTCGCTGGTCCTGACACAATCTCTGGTCCCCACACACTCACTGGTCCTGACACACTCACTGCTCTTCACACACTCACTGGTCCTGACACACTTACTGGTTCTCCCACACTCACTGGTCCTGACACACTCACTAGTTCTTCCACACTTGCTGGTCCTGACATACTCACTGGTCCTTGCACACTCACTGGTCCTGACACACTCACTGGTTCTCCCACACTCACTGGTCCTGACACTCATTGATCCCCTTGGAATGAGTGACCATAACATGGTTGAATTCCATATTCAATTAGAGGGTGAGAAGGTTGGATCTCAAACAAGCGTGCTAAGCTTGAATAAAGGAGACTATGAAGGTATGAGAGTGGAATTGAGTAGAGTGGATTGGGAAAATAGATTAAAGGGTAAGACGATACATGATCAGTGGTGTACATTTAAGGAGTTATTTTACAACTTCCAAAAAATATATATTCCACTGAGAAGAAAAGGGTGCAAAAGAAAAGACAGCCATCCGTGGCTAAGTAAAGAAATTAAGGATAGTATTCGACTAAAAACAAGGGCATATAAGGTAGCCAAATCTAGTGGGAGGATAGAGGATTGGGAAAACTTTAAAAGACAGCAAAAAATAACAAAAAGATTGATTAAGAAAGGGAAGATAGATTATGAAAGTAAATTAGCAAAAAATATAAAAACAGATAGTAAGAGCTTTTATAGTTATATAAAAAGAAAAAGGGTGGCTAAAGTAAATGTTGGTCCCTTAGAGGATGAGACCGGGAAATTAATGGTGGGAAATATGGAGATGGCAAAAACACTGAATTAATATTTTGTATCAGTCTTTACAGTAGAGGACACTAAGAATATCCCAACACTGGACAAACAGGGGGCTATAGGGGGGGAGGAGCTAAACACGATCAAAATCACTAAGGAAGTGGTACTCGGTAAAATAATGGGACTCAAGGCGGATAAATCACCTGGACCTGATGGCTTACATCCTAGGGTCTTGAGGGAAGTGGCGGTAGGGATTGTGGCTGCATTGGTAATAATATTCCAAAACTCCCTGGACTCGGCAAAGGTCCCGGCAGACTGGAAAACTGCTAATGTAACACCCTTATTTAAAAAGGGCAGTAGACAGAAGGCTGGAAACTATAGACCGGTTAGCCTAACATCTGTGGTAGGTAAAATTTTGGAGTCCATTATTAAGGAGACAGTAACAGGACATTTGGATAATCATAATTTAATAGGACAAAGTCAGCATGGTTTTATGAAGGGGAAGTCATGTTTGACAAATTTGCTGGAGTTCTTTGAGGAAGTAACATATAGGGTGGATAGAGGGGAACCAGTGGACGTAGTGTATTTAGACTTCCAAAAGGCATTTGACAAGGTGCCACACAAAAGATTATTGCTTAAGATAAAAAATCACAGGATTGGGGGTAATATTCTGGCATGGATAGAGGATTGGCTATCTAACAGAAGGCAGAGAGTTGGGATAAATGGTTCATTCTCAGACTGGCAATCAGTAACTAGTGGTGTTCCGCAGGGGTCAGTGCTGGGTCCCCAACTCTTTACAATCTATATTAACGATTTGGAGGAGGGGACTGAGTGTAACATATCAAACTTTGCAGATGATACTAAGATGGGAGGGAAAGTAATGAGTGAGGAGGACATAAAAAACCTGCAAGGGGACATAGACAGGCTAAGTAAGTGGGCAGAGATTTGGCAGATGGAATACAATACTGGAAAGTGTGAGGTTATGCACTTTGGCAGGAAAAATCATAGAGCAAGTTATTGTCTTAATGGCAAGAAACTGGAAAGTACTGAAGTACAAAGGGATCTGGGGGTCCTGGTGCACAAAACTCAAAAGGTTAGTATGCAGGTGCAGCAAATGATTAAGAAGGCCAATGGAATGTTGGCTTTCATTGCTAGGGGGATAGAATATAAAAATAGGGAGGTATTGCTTCAGTTGTACAAGGTATTGGTGAGACTGCACCTGGAATACTGCATACAGTTTTGGTGTCCATACTTAAGAAAAGACATACTTGCTCTCGAGTCAGTACAAAGAAGGTTCACTCGGTTAATCCCGGGGATGAGGGGATGGACATATGAGGAGAGGTTGGGACTCTACTCATTGGAGTTCAGAAGAATGAGAGGCGATCTTATTGAAACATATAAGATTGTGAAGGGGTTGGATCAGGTGGATGCGGGGAGGATGTTCCCGATGATGGGTGAAACTAGAACTAGGGGGCATAGTCTTAGAATAAGGGGCTGCTCTTTCAAAACTGAGATGAGGAGGAACTACTTCACTCAGAGGGTGGTAGGTCCATGGAATATGCTGCCCCAAAAAGCTGTAGAAGCTACATCATTACATAAATTTAAAACAGAAATAGACAGTTTCCTTGAAGTAAAGGGAATTAAGGGTTACGGGGAGCGGGCAGG
Organism: Somniosus microcephalus; assembly: GCF_052327205.1. Lineage (NCBI taxonomy): Eukaryota > Metazoa > Chordata > Chondrichthyes > Squaliformes > Somniosidae > Somniosus > Somniosus microcephalus. The sequence goes on from NC_140997.1 coordinate 3,465,495, forward strand.
AATTTGGACATGAGTCTAGGTTCGGATCGGACATGGCCCTGTGGGTAGCGGAGCGGGCCCAGGGGCCGTGTAGCCTGATCCTGCTCCTATTTCGTGTGTCTAATTCTGTTAGATTCAGGAGATGGTTCTGTGATAGTAGATTGGCGGTTAGGATCAGATCAGCCATGATCTTATTGAATGGCGGAGCAGGCTCGAGGGGCCGATTGGCCTACTCCTGCTCCTATTTCTTATGTTCTTATGTTCTTATACACTCACTGGTCCTCGCACACTCGCTGGTCCTGACACACTCACTGGTCCTGACACAGTCATTGGTCCTGACACACTCACTGGTCCTGACACATTCACTGGTCCTCGCACACTCACTGGCTCTGACACATTCATTGTTCCTCGCACACTCATTGGTCCTTGACCACTTGCTGTTCCTCGCACACTTGCTAGTCCTGACACACTCGCTGCTCCTGACACACTAACTGGGCCTTGCACACTTACTGGTCCCTGCACACTCACTGGTCCTGACACACTCACTGGTCTGGACACATTCACTGGGCCTCACACACTCACTGGTCCTGACACATTCATTGGTCATGACACACTCACTGATCCTCACACACTCACATGTCCTCGCACACTCGCTGGCACTGACACGCTCACCAGTCCTCGCACACTCACTGGTCCTGGCACACTCACTGGTCCTCGCACACTCACCATCCTGACACACTCACTGGTCCTCTCACACTCGCTGGTCCTGACACACTCACTGGTCTTCACACACTCACTGGTCCTGACACACTCACTGGTTCTCCCACACTCACTGGTCCTGGCACACTCACCAGTTCTTCCACACTCGCTGGTCCTGACACACTCACTGGTCCTTGCACACTCACTGGTCCTGACACACTCACTGGTCCTGACACTCATTGGTACTGACACACTCACTGGTCCTCGCACACTCGCTGGCCCTGACACATTCACTGGTCCTGACACACTCACTGGTCCTGACACAGTCATTGGTCCTGACACACTCGCTGGTCCTGACACACTCATGGGTTCTTGCACATTCACTGGTCCTCGCACACTCACTGGTCCTAACACACTCACTGGTCCTTGCACACTCACTGGTCCTGACACACTCACTGACCCTGACACACTCACTGGTCCTCACACACTCCTTGGTCCTGGCACACTCATTGGTCCTTGCACAATCACTGACCCTGACACACTCACTGGCGCTGACACACTCAGTGGTCCTCGCACACTCACTGGTCCTCGCACACTCACTGGTCCTGATACACTCACTGGTCCTCCCACACTCACTGGCCCTGACACACTCACTGGTCCTCCCACACTCACTGGTCCTGACACACTCACTGGCCCTGACACACTCACTGGCCCTGACACACTTGCTGGCCCTGACACACTCGCTGGTCCTGACACACTCACTGGCCCTGACACACTCGCTGGCCCTGACACATTTGCTGGCCCTAACACACTCACTGGTCACCCCACACTCACTGGCCCTGACACACTCGCTGGCCCTGACACACTCACTGGTCCTGATACACTCACTGGTCCTCCCACACTCACTGGCCCTGACACACTCACTGGTCACCCCACACTCACTGGCCCTGACACACTCGCTGGCCCTGACACACTCGCTGGTCCTGACACACTCGCTGGTCCTGACACATTCGCTGGCCCTAACACACTTACTGGTCACCCCACACTCACTGGCCCTGACACACTCACTGGCCCTGAAACACTCACTGGTCCCGACACACTCACTGGCCCTGACACACTCACTGGCCCTGACACACTCACTGGTCCTCCAACACTCATTGGTCCTGACACACTCACTGGCCCTCCCACACTCACTGGCCCCGACACACTCACTGGCCCCGACACACTCACTGGCCCCGACACACTCACTGGCCCTCCCACACTCACTGGTCCTGACACACTCATTGGTCCTGACACACTCACTGGCCCAGACACACTCACTGGCCCGGACACACTCACTGGCCCGGACACACTCACTGGTCCTGACACACTCACTGGCCCTGACACACTCACTGGCCCCAACACACTCACTGGCCCTGACACACTCACTGGCCCTGACACACTCACTGGCCCTGACACACTCACTGGTCCTGGTATAACCACTGGACGCGATGCTTTCCTAAACAAGGATTCCGACCTCGGGCTCCGAGGAAGTTTCTGGAAAGTTCGAGAATGCGACTGAACTCGGAACAGCGAGCCAACATGGCCTGATGTTCAGTGCAGAGTGTCATTTGTGTGAATGAATCAGAGGGGGCGGGTGTGAACTGTGCACACACAGGTAGCTCACAGTACACCGAGGCTCTGTGTTTGGGAGATTGCCAAGTGTTGATAGCAGAAATGGTGGAGATAATGAATCACCACTGACCTTTCTGTTGGGCTGTGTTTGTGGATGACAGTCCAGATCGAGTCACACTCGGAGCCCCGTACCCACACATGGCTGTGGCTTCACGTCTCGGTCTGCAGCGGGTGCCTGCACCCTGAGGAGGTTCCATAGTTCATGGTCTTAACAACATCACACAGTCATGATGATGTTTCCGAAACTGCAACTCAATCCAAATATTCAAACATAATACAGACTGGGTACAAGGCAATCATTCACTCCAGTCTCGACCCTGTGCTCGCTCACCTACATTGGCTCCCGGTTAAGCAAAGCCTCGATTTCAAAATTCTCATCCTTGTTTTCAAATCCCTCCATGCCCTCGCCCCTCCCTACCTCTGTAATCTCCTTCAGCCCCACAACCCCCCGAGATATCTGCGCTCCTCTAATTCTGCCCTCTTGAGAATCCCTGATTATAATCGCTCCACCATTGGCGGCCGTGCCTTCAGCTGCCGAGGCCCTAAGCTCTGGAATTCCCTCCCTAAACCTCTCCACCTCTCTCTCCTCCTTTAAGATGCTCCTTTAACCTGCCTCTTCGACCAAGCTTTTGGTCACCTGCCCTAATTTATCCTTATGTGGATCTGTGTCAAATTTTGTTTGATAATCGCTCCTGTGAAGCACCTTGGGATGTTTTACTATGTTAAAGGCACTATATAAATACAAGTTGTTGTTGTTGTCTGGTACTGTACGGCCCGTGTGTGTCTCGACAATACATAGCGGGTAAAAGGGAACGATTCAGTCCCATCTAGTAGAGTACGGCCCATGTGTGTCTCAGTGTCTCCTGTACATGTACCGTACACAGCGGGTAAAAGGGAACGATTCACTCCCGTCTGGTACTGTACGGCCCGTGTGTGTCTCAGTGTCTCCTGTACATGTACAGTACACAGCAGGCAAAAGGGAACGATTCACTCCCGTCTGGTACTGTACGGCCCGTGTGTGTCTCAGTGTCAGCTCCTGTACATGTACAGTACACAGCGGGTAAAAGGGAACGATTCACTCCTGTCTGGTACTGTACGGCCCGTGTGTGTCTCAGTGTCAGCTCCTGTACATGTACAGTACACAGCGGGTAAAAGGGAACAATTCACTCCCGCCTGGTACTGTACGGCCCGTGTGTGTCTCGGTGTCAGCTCCTGTACAGGTACAGTACACAGCGGGTAAAAGGGAACGATTCACTCCCGTCTGGTACTGTACGGCCCGTGTGTGTCTCAGTGTCGCCTGTACATGTACAGTACACAGCGGGTAAAAGGGAACGATTCACTCCCGTCTGGTACTGTACGGCCCGTGTGTGTCTCAGTGTCGCCTGTACATGTACAGCACACAGCGGGTAAAAGGGAACAATTCACTCCCGTCTGGTACTGTACGGCCCGTGTGTGTCTCAGTGTCTCCTGTACATGTACAGTACACAGCGGGTAAAAGGGAACGATATAATTTATTTTACGTTATCGCCGTTGTGTTCTCTGGAACGGTTCTGCCCCCTCTAGGGTTGAGCCGCCTACCACACTCAGTCTCGTGCGTCCCCACACTCTCCTCTTCCAGATTCCTGACCCCATCAAATCGTCCGAGCTGTTTCCATCCTCAGCTCCCTCCACCCCTCCACCCCTCAGCTCCCTCCGCCCCTCAGCTCTCTCCACCCTCAGCTCCCTCCGCCCCTCCATCCCTCCACCCTCAGCTCTCTCTTCCCCTCAGCTCCCTCCGCCCCTCCATCCCTCCACCCTCAGCTCCCTCCACTCTCAGCTCTCTCCACCCTCAGCTCTCTCCACCCCTCCATCCCTCCACCCTCAGCTCCCTCCACCCTCAGCTCTCTCCACCCTCAGCTCCCTCCACCCCTCCATCCCTCCACCCTCAGCTCCCTCCACCCTCAGCTCTCTCCACCCTCAGCTCTCTCCACCCCTCCATCCTCAGCTCCCTCTGCCCCTCCACCCTCAGCTCCCTCCACCCTCAGCTCTCCCCACCCCTCCATCCCTCCACCCTCAGCTCCCTCCACCCTCAGCTCCCTCCACCCTCAGCTCTCGCCACCCTCAGCTCCCTCCACCCTCAGCTCCCTCCACCCTCAGCTCCCTCCGCCCCTCCATCCCTCCACCCTCAGCTCTCTCCACCCCTCCATCCCTCCACCCTCAGCTCTCTCCACCCTCAGCTCTCTCCACCCCTCCATCCTTCCACCCTCAGCTTCCTCCACCCCTCAGCTCTATCCACCCTCAGCTCCCTCCACCCTCAGCTCTCTCCACCCCTCCATCCCTCCACCCTCAGCTCCCTCTGCCCCTCCACCCTCAGCTCCCTCCACCCTCAGCTCCCTCCACCCTCAGCTCCCTCCACCCTCAGCTCTCTCCACCCTCAGCTCTCTCCACCCTCAGCTCCCTCCACCCTCAGCTCCCTCCACCCTCAGCTCCCTCCACCCTAAGCTCTCCCCACCCCTCCATCCCTCCACCCTCAGCTCCCTCCACCCTCAGCTCCCTCCACCCTCAGCTCCCTCCACCCTCAGCTCTCTCCACCCTCAGCTCTCCCCACCCCTCCATCCCTCCACCCTCAGCTCCCTCCACCCTCAGCTCCCTCCACCCTCAGCTCCCTCCACCCTCAGCTCTCTCCACCCTCAGCTCTCTCCACCCTCAGCTCCCTCCACCCACAGCTCCCTCCACCCTCAGCTCCCTCCACCCTCAGCTCTCTCCGCCCCTCCATCCCTCCACCCTCAGCTCTCTCCACCCTCAGCTCTCTCCACCCTCAGCTCCCTCCACCCTCAGCTCTCTCCACCCCTCCATCCCTCCACCCTCAGCTCTCTCCACCCTCAGCTCTCTCCACCCCTCCATCCTTCCACCCTCAGCTTCCTCCACCCCTCAGCTCTATCCACCCTCAGCTCCCTCCACCCTCAGCTCTCTCCACCCCTCCATCCCTCCACCCTCAGCTCCCTCTGCCCCTCCACCCTCAGCTCCCTCCACCCTCAGCTCCCTCCACCCTCAGCTCCCTCCACCCTCAGCTCTCTCCACCCTCAGCTCTCTCCACCCTCAGCTCCCTCCACCCTCAGCTCCCTCCACCCTCAGCTCCCTCCACCCTCAGCTCTCCCCACCCCTCCATCCCTCCACCCTCAGCTCCCTCCACCCTCAGCTCCCTCCACCCTCAGCTCCCTCCACCCTCAGCTCTCTCCACCCTCAGCTCTCCCCACCCCTCCATCCCTCCACCCTCAGCTCCCTCCACCCTCAGCTCCCTCCACCCTCAGCTCCCTCCACCCTCAGCTCTCTCCACCCTCAGCTCTCTCCACCCTCAGCTCCCTCCACCCTCAGCTCCCTCCACCCTTAGCTCCCTCCACCCTCAGCTCTCCCCACCCCTCCATCCCTCCACCCTCAGCTCCCTCCACCCTCAGCTCCCTCCACCCTCAGCTCCCTCCACCCTCAGCTCTCTCCACCCTCAGCTCTCTCCACCCTCAGCTCCCTCCACCCTCAGCTCCCTCCACCCTCAGCTCCCTCCACCCTCAGCTCCCTCCGCCCCTCCATCCCTCCACCCTCAGCTCTCTCCACCCCTCCATCCCTCCACCCTCAGCTCTCTCCACCCTCAGCTCTCTCCACCCCTCCATCCTTCCACCCTCAGCTTCCTCCACCCCTCAGCTCTATCCACCCTCAGCTCCCTCCACCCTCAGCTCTCTCCACCCCTCCATCCCTCCACCCTCATCTCCCTCTGCCCCTCCACCCTCAGCTCCCTCCACCCTCAGCTCCCTCCACCCTCAGCTCTCTCCACCCTCAGCTCTCTCCACCCTCAGCTCCCTCCACCCTCAGCTCCCTCCACCCTCAGCTCCCTCCACCCTCAGCTCTCCCCACCCCTCCATCCCTCCACCCTCAGCTCCCTCCACCCTCAGCTCCCTCCACCCTCAGCTCCCTCCACCCTCAGCTCTCCCCACCCCTCCATCCCTCCACCCTCAGCTCCCTCCACCCTCAGCTCTCTCCACCCTCAGCTCTCTCCACCCTCAGCTCCCTCCACCCTCAGCTCCCTCCACCCTCAGCTCTCTCCGCCCCTCCATCCCTCCACCCTCAGCTCTCTCCACCCTCAGCTCTCTCCACCCTCAGCTCCCTCCACCCTCAGCTCTCTCCACCCCTCCATCCCTCCACCCTCAGCTCTCTCCACCCTCAGCTCTCTCCACCCCTCCATCCTTCCACCCTCAGCTTCCTCCACCCCTCAGCTCTATCCACCCTCAGCTCCCTCCACCCTCAGCTCTCTCCACCCCTCCATCCCTCCACCCTCAGCTCCCTCTGCCCCTCCACCCTCAGCTCCCTCCACCCTCAGCTCCCTCCACCCTCAGCTCCCTCCACCCTCAGCTCTCTCCACCCTCAGCTCTCTCCACCCTCAGCTCCCTCCACCCTCAGCTCCCTCCACCCTCAGCTCCCTCCACCCTCAGCTCTCCCCACCCCTCCATCCCTCCACCCTCAGCTCCCTCCACCCTCAGCTCCCTCCACCCTCAGCTCCCTCCACCCTCAGCTCTCTCCACCCTCAGCTCTCCCCACCCCTCCATCCCTCCACCCTCAGCTCCCTCCACCCTCAGCTCCCTCCACCCTCAGCTCTCTCCACCCTCAGCTCTCTCCACCCTCAGCTCCCTCCACCCTCAGCTCCCTCCACCCTCAGCTCCCTCCACCCTCAGCTCTCTCCGCCCCTCCATCCCTCCACCCTCAGCTCTCTCCACCCTCAGCTCTCTCCACCCTCAGCTCCCTCCACCCTCAGCTCTCTCCACCCCTCCATCCCTCCACCCTCGGCTCTCTCCACCCTCAGTTCTCTCCACCCTCAGCTCCCTCCACCCTCAGCTCCCTCCGCCCCTCCATCCCTCCACCCTCAGCTCTCTCCACCCCTCCATCCCTCCACCCTCAGCTCTCTCCACCCTCAGCTCCCTCCACCCCTCCATCCCTCCACCCTCAGCTCTCTCCACCCTCAGCTCTCTCCACCCTCAGCTCCCTCCACCCTCAGCTCCCTCCACCCTCAGCTCTCTCCACCCTCAGCTCTCTCCACCCTCAGCTCCCTCCACCCTCAGCTCTCTCCACCCCTCCATCCCTCCACCCTCAGCTCCCTCCACCCTCAGCTCCCTCTGCCCCTCCACCCTCAGCTCCCTCCACCCTCAGCTCTCTCCACCCCTCCATCCCTCCACCCTCAGCTCCCTCCACCCTCAGCTCTCTCCACCCCTCCATCCCTCCACCCTCAGCTCCCTCCACCCTCAGCTCCCTCCACCCCTCAGCTGCTCCTTCTGTCAGTGACACCTCCCGGCCAGCCCCCTGCCATCCCAGGCTCTGGATTGCTGCTTATTCCCAGTTCCCTCGTCTCCGTCACTTCACTCCCTCCCTCTGGCAATCCCTTCAAATCCACTTCACCTGGCTACCTGTTGATGAGCTGCTGATAAGCTCATCTCTTTGACTGTCCGTTTAACCTGAGCTTAGCTTCAAATTTGCTCCTTGTTGGTGACCATTATTCGGCCAGGTGAAGGGAGCTGGATTGAGCGTACCTGTGTCAATCATGAGGAATGATTGGCCTGTGGTTATGGGTTAGACAAGCAGCCTCGTGAGTTTAACTCCTACTGGGGCAAGCTGTGAAACTACATTGAATAAATCTGGTGATTTGTGGGCTGGCAGCAGGAAAATGGAAATTGTTTTCTTTGGAACAGAGGAGGCTGAGGGGAGATATAATTGAGGTTATAAAATGATGAGGGGCCGAGATAGAGTGGATAGGAAGGATCTATTTCCCTTAGCAGAGAGGTCAATAACCAGGGGCCAGAGATTTAAAGTAATTGGGAGAAGGATTAGAGGGGAGTTGAGGAGAACTTTTTTCACCCAGAGGGTGGTGGGGGTCTGGAACTCACTGCCTGAAAGGGTGGGAGAGGCAGAAACCCTCATCACATTTAAAAAGTACTTGGCTATGCCCTTGAAGTGCCGGAACCTACAGGCCATGGACCGAGAGCGGGAAAGTGGGATTAGGCTGGAGAGATCTTTATCGGCCGGCACAGGTACGATGGGCCGAATGGTCTCCTTCTGTGCTGTAACTTTCTATGATTCTCTGTGTAATGATCAATAACATGTCATTCTATAGTGGACACTAGGTGGAGCCGTAGAGCTGTATATAGCTGTATGTATATAAGACTACACTACCCAGCTGTATGTATATTAAGACTACATTACCCATGAGGCACTAGGCTACCCACAAGGCAGCAGTCAAGATGGAAGCCTCTACAGATACTGTACCTAGTCCACATGTGCTCAATAAAAGTGTCTAGCAAAAGCTAGCTGTGTTCATAATAAGAATGTCTATTTATTAATGAACATAAGATGGTACCAGGATGGTGAAGATCTGCTGAAAATTGTGAAAAACGACATGGAGAATTTGAAGCCACCAGAGCATTTGAAACTCACAGGAAACATCGACTACAATTGGCAGACTCTTAAACAACAATTCGAACTCTACATTGCAGCCATCGGATTCGGTACGAAGCCAGACGCAAGGAAGATAGCGTTGCTGCTTATGGTTGCAGGCCCACAGGCGATAGAGGTATTTAATACATTTGTATTTAATCCAGTGGAGAACAGAGAAAAATTAGAAGATGTGCTAAAAAAGTGATGCACATTGCTCTCCCAAAAAGAATGAGACCTATGAAAGCTACATCTTCTGTTCTCGGACACAGCAGCAAAATGAGACTTTTGATAGCTTTATAACTGATCTGAAACTGAAAGCACAGACATGTAATTTCTCTGAGCTCAAAGCATCCATGATTCGTGACCAGATTGTGTTTGGTATTCATGATAAAAAAGTCAGGGAACGTCTGTTGAGAGAAACCGAACTAAATTTGGAAAATGCGGTGAAAATATGCCAAGCCAGCGAGCTAGCTCGAAAGCACGCGAAGACTTTCAGTGAAATCAATAATGATGCGATTGTAACGAGTGATAATGCTTCTGTCGGTGCTGTGTCCTATAAGGGGAAGAAACATGGGCAGAACAGAAATGAAAAGCAATCGGAGGATGAAATTTTTAATTGTAAACGCTGTGGTTACAAACACCAGTTAAGACAATGCCCAGCGTTTGGAAAAATGTGCACAAAGTGTAATGGAAAGAATCACTTTGCCAAATAATGCTTTTCAAAAGTACAAACTAAGAAAGGGCAACGAGTTAATGTAATTGAGGACACTGATTTAAGTGAGACATTTTCTGTAGGAATGGTGTCATGTGACAATATCAAAAAGGATACAGAAAATGTGCAGCCCTCAGAAATGGACAATGCTGAACATAAAGTTAATGCAGTAAAAGAGGACAAATGGATGATCCCACTGCAGGTAAATGGAGCATTAGTTACCTTGAAACTAGACACTGGGGCAAAAGCAAACTTAATCAGTATGAGTGACATTAACAATATGAAAGAAAAGCCCAAAATACAGAAAAAGTCAGTACTACTGAAGGACTATAATGGACAGAAAATAGATAGCTTAGGTGTATGCAGACTTAAAGTGACAGTCAAAGACAAAGTGCATCATCTCATGTTTTCTGTTGTGGCTGAAAGGCTTGATTCACTACTGGGTGACAAAGCTTGTGAGGACTTAGAACTGGTCAAAAGAGTCTACCGTATAAACTGTGCCATAAGCAGACCAGATGACTCGCTGGATTCTGTAGTGAATAATTTCCAGGATATGTTCAAAGGATTTGGAGTTCTACCATTCACTTACAAGATCCAGCTAAAGCAGGAGGCTCAGCCAGTGGTACATGCTCCACGAAGAGTTCCAGCACCCCTGCGTGACCGGCTCAAGAATGAACTGGACAGAATGACCACACTAGGAGTCATCAGGAAAGTCGAAGAGCCAACAGACTGGGTTAACTCCATGGTATATGTAAAGAAAAAGAACAATGATCTAAGAATATGCATGGATCCAAAGGACTTAAATGCAAACATAAAACGTGAACACTACCAGATTCCCAAGCGAGAAGAAATCACCAGTGAAATGTTAGGTGCCAGATACTTTACAAAGCTCGATGCCTCACAAGGATTTTGGCAACTAAAACTGGACAAAGAGAGCACCAAATACTGTACCTTCAACACACCATTTGGCAGGTATTGTTTCCTCAGAATGCCTTTCGGGATAATATCTGCATCTGAAATCATTCATAAGAGCGATGGAACACATAATTGAAGGTCTGGAAGGAGTTCGGGTCTATGTTGATGACATCATCATCTGGGGCTCCACACTGAAAGAACACAATGAGAGACTGATTAAAGTGCTACAGAGCATACGCCGGAATGGACTGAAGCTCAACAAAGCCAAGTGTCAGTTTGGCGTCCAGGAAGTCACTTTCCTAGGAGATAATCTATCTGCTAAAGGAATAGAGCCAGATATGGAAAAAGTAAACGCCATACTCAAAATGCCCCGGCCCACTGACAAAAAAGGAGTGCTACGCATCATGGGGATGATAAACTTCATTGGAAAGTTCATTCCTAACTTGTCAGCCAAGACAGCCTGTCTGCGAGACCTGCTACATAAAACAAATGAGTTCGCATGGACAGAAAGACATGAACAAGAGTGGATAAACCTCAAAACAGTGCTGACAACCACACCTGTACTCACCTTCTTTGACCCAACAAAAAGAATCAAAGTGTCAACGGATACATCAAAAGATGGCCTAGGTGCGGTCTTGCTACAAGCAGAGGGTGAAGATTGGAAGCCTGTTGCCTATGCCTCCAGGTCTATGACTGATACTGAGTGTCAATACGCCCAGATTGAAAAGGAATGTCTAGGCTTGGTAGTTGGACTACAAAAGTTTCATGGCTACATATATGGACTTCCCACCTTCACAGTTGAGACAGACCACAGCCCTCTGGTTGCCATCATAAAAAAAAACCTGAATGAGATGTCTCCAAGGATTCAACAACTCATGATGAAGCTGCAAAGATATGACTTTGAACTGATCTACACACCAGGCAAATACATAGTGTTAGCAGATGCACTATCCCGAGCACCCACAATGAGTCATGTGAGCTCTACTGAAGAAGACGTGGATGTTCATGTGAGTATGGTCACTGCTGCGCTGCCTGTGTCAGACACAAAATCAAAGCAAATAGCAGAAGAAACAGTAAAAGATACAGTATTACAAACAGTAATAGAGAACATTTATCATGGTTGGCCAAAAGGTTCCTGTCCAAAATATTTTCACATAAGGTCAGAATTGAGTGTCGCAAGTGGACTATTACTAAAACAGAACAGAATAGTCATTCCACAGGCGCTACGCCAAGACATGCTCAAAAGGATTCATGAGGGACACCTCGGAATTGAAAAATGCAAAAGGAGAGCAAGAGACACTGTTTATTAGCCTGGCATAAATAAGGACATTGAGAACATGATAGGCAAATGTGAGACATGTCAGAAACACCAAAACAAACAAGCAAAGGAACCAATGATAGTAGCTGACATACCAACAGCAGCATGGCAAAAGGTTGGTATGGACCTTTTTCATTTAAATGGTAAAGACTATCTAATAGTGATTGACTACTATTCTAACTATCCTGAGATGGCGCTGCTCTCGAGCACCACAGCAAGCAGTGTCATAATGCATGTGAAATCCATCTTCGCCAGACATGGAATTCCCAGGATTGCCGTTAGCGACAATGGTCCGTGCTTCAACTGTAAGGAGTGGCAACAGTTTGCAGCACATTATGACTTTCAGCACATCACATCCAGTCCTTTGTATGCTCAGTCAAATGGTAAGGCAGAGAAAGGTGTTCAGGTTCTCAAGCAGCTACTGAAGAAAGCGACAGAAAGCAAGTCTGATCCTTATCTCGCCCTGCTGAGCTACCCAGCCTCACCTTTAGACTGTGGTTCTTCACCTGCTGAACTACTAATGGGTCGCAAGTTGCGCACCATGCTACCCTGCTGTGCAAAAGAACAGCAAAGTGAGGAACTGAGACAGAGACTTCAACTGTTAAAGCTGAAACAGAAATCATACTATGACAAGTCATCCAAAACTCTAAAACCATTGACAAGGGATGATGTTGTCAGGATTGAGGATCCAGATGCATGGAACAGGAAAGCTACAGTTCTTGAGGAAGTAGGACCAAGGTCATACACTGTTAGAACTGAGGAAGGACAGATTCTCAGGAGGAACCGCCGTTCCCTCCTAAAAACACAAGAGACTATTCAAGACCAGATTGATGACAATGCCGCAACTGCATCTTGTCATTCACCGCCAGAACAATCTCATGAAGACACATCAGACTTACCCGTGTTGAGAAGATCCACACGTGAAGTAAAAAAGCCTGATAGACTTAATCTTTGAGTACAATGTAAAGCTTTGAAAATGTGTTGACTGTTTTGAAAATGTTTATGTTTATAGAGCACTAACAAAAGTGTTACTGATATTATCTTTATTGTTTTCTTGAAAGTTGATTGATATTGATTTTGTTAAACCTCAAAGAAAGGGGGATGTAATGATCAATAACATGTCATTCTATAGTGGACACTAGGTGGAGCCGTAGAGCTGTGTAGAGCTGTATATAGCTGTATGTATAAGACTACACTACCCAGCTATATTATATATTAAGACTACATTATCCATGAGGCACTAGGCTACCCACAAGGCAACAGCCAAGATGGAAGCCTCTACAGCTACTGTACCAGTCCACATGTGCTCAATAAAGTAACTAGCAAAAGCTAGCTGTGTTCATAATAAGAATGTTTATTTATTAATGAACATAAGACTATGAAGCTGTTGGATTGTAGTAAAAACCCAACTGGTTCACCAATGTCCCTCAGGGAGGGAACCTGCCGCCCTTACCCGGTCTGGCCCACACGTGACACCAGACCCACAGTGTGTGCTTGACTCTTGTTGCCCTCAGGTCAACTAGGGATGGGCAATAAATGCGGCCTTGCCATTGTCGCACACACCCCGAGAACAATTTTTTTAAATCACTTCCTTCCCTACTCCTGGTGTTGTGTTGTGACACTTGCTGTCTTGTTCCTCATTGACACTCGGATCCAACATCTGAAGCTAGAGTCGGATGTGGGAGAGAGAAGCGAAGTAACAGGCGTCCTCTCACCTAATACAGAATCGCATGTTTTACATTTCATATAATTTGAACTTGAAACCCTTAGATTTCACTGAAACCACTTCTACTGGCAAATAGGGGAAAACCAGACTGATAGAAACAGACGGGATGAACTCAGTTAAAAACAGCTCTCGATTGCACGAAGCAGCTGCTCTTTCACCCCTACCAACAAGTGATAAAAATGGCACTTTGTCCCTCACTTGAAGGTTCTAGTCCCAAGCTTGATAATGTGTCAGTCCTCATGCAGGCAGCACCTGACCTCAGCCTGTCCACGTGCGTCTCGGCTGCTGTGAGTGATGAGTGAGATTCTCTATGTACAGGTCTCTGTCCATGGCTCTCACAGAACCACAGATGGACGTCACGAGTCTCATAGATACATGGCTGGGAATGTCCTCCAGAATCCCGCCCAAAATCAGGAGAATCACGATGAAGAATGATGGAAAAGTCCAAGTCAGGATGGTGTGTGGCTTGGAGGGGAACTTGGAGGTGGTGGTGTTCCCATGTGCCTGCTGCCCTTGTCCTTCTAGGTGGAAGAGGTCGCGGGTTTGGGAGGTGCTGCCGAAGAAGCCTTGGCGAGTTGCTGCAGTGCATCTTGTAGATGGTACACACTGCAGCCACGGTGCGCCGGTGGTGGAGGGAGTGAATGCTGAGTCCAGCCAAATTGTGTGTCTTTGTGTTTGAGAGTGCCTAGCTGTCTACTATCTGTCTGTATGTATATGTGTGTGTGTCTGTCTGTAAGTATGTGTCTGTCTGTATGTGTGTGTCTGTGTGAGTCTGTCTGTCTGTGTTTGTCTGTCTGTGTGTATGTGTGTGTCTGTCTGTGTGTCTGTCTGTGCGTGTCTGTCTGTGTGTTTGTGTGTGTGTGTCTGTCTGTGTGTTTGTATGTCTGTGTTTGTCTCTGTGTGTGTGTCTGTTTGTCTGTCTGTGTGTTTTTCTGTGACACTCTAACCTGACGCTGATCTCTCTTCAGTGCGGACAATCATTTCCTCTCATCAATGGTAAAACTTTCAGTTCAAAACTCATTTCTCTTGTGTAGGTGAAAGAACCAATTTGAATGAAGTGATGCTGGGAACTGATACACACGAGTCCTTCTGTGTATTAGACAGAAGTTCTCAGGAACTCGGAGTTCCCCTGTGAGCTGAGCTTTCAGTCAATACCAAGTGCAGCAAACTTGGGATAAACACACAGCTCATTGCAATGGCCAATCCTGCGCTATCTGAGCAGCGGCACTGAGGGGAGGAAAAGCCTGTCACCGCTTTAAAGCATCTCAGGATTGTCAGCATCTAAAATGTGTCAGAGAGACAGAGTCACGTCGGTAGTGACGGAGAGAGAATTATTTATCAGGCTATAGTTTGTAGGAGGAATGTCAGAGTGAGGGAGGTGAGGTGTGCGGCTGTGAGGTCACAGGAAAGAATGAGTTGGAGTCGGAGGCAGGGTGACGAGTCGATTCCAACACAGTGAGGCTGCAGGGAGGGTGAGTTTGTCAGGGTTTGGAGCTGAGGAGAATGCAGAGGAGCAGTGACCACAGAAGTAGCAATAAAGTAGAAAGAGACGAGGAAGTGAAGTGATCTCTGCAGAAGTGGCCGAGAGACAGTAGGATGTGCGGAATTGATGACACAGAGAGACTGCAAGTTGATAATTATTAGCCAGACTCTGGTTCTGACGGATCTGTGCTCTCCACAGACTCGGTGATGCACTCCATTGCTGAACAGCTTGCAATGCTGCACATGCAGTCACCCAGCCGTGTAAAAAATGAGGCGGTTTCCTGACCGCACCAGGCCCGGACTTTCAAAGCCCCCAGGGACCCTGTGGTTGCAGATAGCTCGGCCCCCAGATATTGCTCTGCATAAAAGGGGAACCATTTTCTGGACTGTTCCAGTAACAGCCAGGCAAAATCTCCCTTCAGAAGAGGCTGCATCAGCTCGAGGTGAAGGTTGGCAGTGAGACAGTTGGAGGGCCAGCACTATGGGGCCAGCTCACCAGAGCCGCTGAACTCCCCCGGTGACTCCTCCTAACCCAAACCCTCACCCCGCCAGAGGTCAGCGCGGAGCCGACTGATTATAATAGTGGCGATGGGTGGATTCTGGGTATCTGCTGGAAAGGAGGGAGAACGGGAAATGTGGCCTCGGAAATCTGGCCTAAAGTCTCCAATCATCACCAGCGACAGGTCGCCATTTAATCGCGCCTCAACACGAAACCCCCCTCACCATAAACCCCCTCACCATAAACCCCCCCTCACCATAAACCTCCCTCACCATAAACCCCACTCACCATAAACCCCCACTCACCATAAACCCCCTCACCATAACCCCCCCTCACCATGAAACACCCCCTCACCATGAAACACCCCCTCACCATAAACCCCCCTCACCATAAACCCCCCTCACCATAAAACCCCCCTCACCATAACCCCCCCACCATAAAACCCCCCCTCACCATAAAACCCCCCCTCACCATAAAACCCCTCACCATAAAACCCCTCACCATAAACCCCCTCACCATAACGTTCCTGAGAGGACTGGAGGTAGATAAACAATGGCAAACATTTAAAGATAGAATGACAAAATTGCAAAAATTGTTTATACCAATCTGGCATAAAAGGAAATCTAAAAAGGTGACTCAACCGTGGATAACAGGGGAAATTAGAGACAGCATAAAATCCAAAGATAGGGCGTATAAAATAGCCAAAAAAAGCGCCAGAGCGGAAGATTGGGAACAGTTTAAGATAGAGCAAAGGAGGGCAAAGGGCATGATCAAGAGGGGCAAAATAGCTTACGAAAACAAGCTGGCGGAAAATATAAAAACTAACTCCAAAAGCTTTTATAAATATATCAAAAGGAAAAGACTGGTGAAAACCAAAGTTGGTCCATTGCAGTCAGATACGGGGGAATATATAATGGGAAATAAGGAAATGGCAGATCAACTAAATGCATACTTTGGGTCAGTCTTTACGAAGGAAGACACAAAAAACCTCCCTGGGATATCGGGAAAAATAGGGACATTGGCAAAGGAGGAACTGACGCAAATCAATATCTCTAAGGATATGGTGTTAAGGAAGCTAAAGGGATTGAAGGTGGACAAATCCCCAGGGCCTGATAACATGCATCCTAGGGTACTGAAGGAGGTGGCCCTAGAGATAGCGGATGCACTAAGGATGATTTTTCAGAATTCATTAGACTCGGGAACAGTGCCGATGGATTGGAGGGTAGCTAACGTTACCCCACTATTCAAAAAGGGGGGTAGGGAAAAAGCAGGTAATTACAGACCTGTAAGCCTTACATCAGTTGTGGGCAAAATGCTGGAGTCCATCATTAAGGATGAAATAGCGGAGCACTTAGCAAATGGGGACAGGATAGGACAGAGTCAACATGGATTTACAAAGGGTAAATCGTGCTTGACTAATCTATTGGAATTTTTTGAGGGAGTAACTGGTAGAATAGATGGGGGAGAGCCAGTAGATGTGGTGTACCTGGACTTCCAAAAGGCCTTCGATAAGGTCCCACATAAAAGATTAGCATGGAAAATTGAGGCTCATGGGATAAAGGGGAAAGTTTTGGCGTGGATAGGGAACTGGCTGTCAGATAGAAAACAGAGAGTTGGAATAAACGGCTCATTTTCTGAATGGCAGGCAGTAACAAGTGGGGTACCACAGGGATCTGTCCTGGGCCCCCAGCTGTTCACAATTTACATTAATGACCTGGATCAGGGAGTCGGATGCAGCATTTCCAAATTTGCAGACGACACTAAACTAGGAGGTGGGGTGGGCTCAGAGGAAGAGACCAGGAAGCTCCAGAGCGATTTGGACAGACTGGGCGATTGGGCGGATAAATGGCAGATGCACTATAATGTGGACAAGTGCGAAGTTATCCACCTTGGGTGCAGGAACGGGAGGGCAAATTATTATTTAAATGGCAATAGATTGGGAGAGGGGGAAGTACAGAGAGACCTGGGTGTTCTTGTACACCAGTCACTGAAGGCGAGCATGCAGGTGCAACAGGCGGTCAAGAAGGCAAACGGTATGCTGGCCTTCATAGCAAAAGGGTTAGAATACAGGAACAGGGATACCTTGCTGCAGTTGTACAGGGCACTGGTGAGACCACACCTCGAGTACTGTGTACAGTTTTGGTCGCCTCATCTGAGGAAGGATGTTCTTGCCATGGAGGGGGTGCAGCGGCGATTCACCAGGCTGATACCAGGAATGGCGGGAATGACCTATGAGGAGAGACTATGTAGTTTAGGGATGTACACACTGGAGTTTAGAAGATTGAGAGGGGACCTCATAGAAGTGTATAAAATTCTGACAGGTCTAGACAGACTGGATGCAGAAGGAATGTTTCCCTTGGCGGGTGAGAACAGAACTAGAGGACATAATTTAAGGATAAGGGCTAAACCATTTAGGACAGAGATGAGGGGGAATTTCTTCACTCAGAGAGTGGTGAACCTGTGGAACTCATTGCCACAGAGGGCAGTGTACGCCAGCTCATTAAATATATTTAAGAGGGAATTAGATATATTTCTACGGGCAAAAGGGGTTAAGGGTTACGGAGAGAAGGCGGGGACGGGATACTGAATTAAAGGATCAGCCATGATCTCATTAAATGGCGGAGCAGGCACGAAGGGCCGAATGGCCTACTCCTGCTCCTATCTTCTATGTATCTATGTATCTATGTATAACCCCCCCTCACCATGAAACACCCCCTCACCATAAACCCCCTCACCATAAACCCCCCTCACCATAAACCCCCCCTCACCATAAAACCCCTCACCAGAAACCCCCTCACCATAAACCCCCCCTCACCATAAACACCCTCACCATAAAACCCCTCACCAGAAACCCCCTCACCATAAACCCCCCCTCACCATAAACACCCTCACCATAAAACCCCCCCACCATAAAACCCCCCCTCACCATAAACCCCCCATCACCATAAACTCCCCCTCACCATAAACCCCCCCTCACCATAAATCCCCTCACCATAAACCCCCTCACCATGAAGCCCCCCCTCACCATGAAGCCCCTCACCATAAAGCCCCCCCTCACCATGAAGCCCCCCTCACCATGAAGCCCCCCTCACCCCCTGCTTTTACGCTGAGAAGACTTTGCACCGAGGACCTAGATTTGGGTCTGAGCCTTAATTACAGGCCAGACTCTCCACTCCGGCCTTCACCACACCCCCGCTCAGGCCCTGGGTTCAATGGCAGATCGGTCCCAATGACAGGCTCACAGCTGCACCTGTACATTTAAAGAGGACCCACTGGCTGGGTCGGGTAAGGAGTGGCCAAGTACCAGGCTCCATTTTAAGTGCCCCACCTCACCTTGGGGTCCGCCAGGCGGGCTGAGGTAAAGTCGAGGCGTGTCTTTGAGTCGGTTTGTCTCCATGTGTTTATTTCCCAGTCTGTGTTTGACTGAACGTGTCTCATTCTCGCTCTCTGTATGAGTGTGTGTTTGTCCCTGTGTTTCTCTCTATGACTTCCTTAATATGTTGGTTTTGATATGACTCCACGCCTCCATAATTATCTCTCTTTCCGTGTGGGTGTGTGTCTCACCCGCCGTCCGCAGCCACATTGCAGTCAGAGTGTCCCTGCTGGCCGGGGCTGCTACTGCACCCAGCTTCCATCCCGTGTTCAGTGATTGGGCACACAGTTAATGGCAGGTTCAATCGAGTAAAGCTCCCTCTACACTGTCCCATCAAACACTCCCAGGGCAGGTACAGCACGGGTTAGATACAGAGTAAAGCTCGCTCTACACTGTCCCATCAAACACTCCCAGGGCAGGTACAGCACGGGTTAGATACAGAGTAAAGCTCGCTCTACACTGTCCCATCAAACACCCCCAGGGCAGGTACAGCACGGGTTAGATACAGAGTAAAGCTCCTTCTACGCTGTCCCATCAAACACTCCCAGGGCAGGTACAGCACGGGTTAGATACAGGGTAACGCTCCCTCTACACTGTTGCATCAAACACTCCCAGGGCAGGTACCACACAGGTTAGATACAGAGTAAAACTTCCTCTACAGTGTTCCGTCAAACATTCCCAGGGCATGTAGAGCACGGGTTAGATACAGAGTAAAGCTCCCTCCGCACTGTCCCATCAAACACTCCCAGGGCAGGTGCAGCAGGGGTTAGATACAGAGTAAATCTCCCTCTACACTGTCCCATCAAACACTCCCAGTGCAGGTACAGCACAGATTAGATACAGAGTAAAGCTCCCTCTACACTGTCCCTTCAAACACTCCCAGGGCAGGTACAGCACGGGTTAGATATAGAGTAAAGCTCCCTCTACACTGTCCTGTCAAACACTCCCAGGGCAGGTACAGCACGTTAGATACAGAGTAAAGCTCCCACTACACTGTCCCATCAAACACTCCCAGGGCAGGTGCAGCACATGTTAGATACAGAGTAAAGCTCCCACTACACTGTCCCATCAAACAGTCCGAGGGCAGGTACTGCACGGGTTAGATACAGAGTAAAGCTCCCTCTATACTGTCCCATCAAACACTCCCAGGGCAGTTACAGCACGTGTTAGATACAGAGTAAAGCTCCCTCTACACTGTCCCAACAAACACTCCCAGGGCAGGTACAGCATAGGATAGATACAGAGTGAAGCTCCCTCTACACTGTCCCATCAAACACTCCCAGGACTGGTAGAGCACGGGTTAGATGCAGAGTAAAGCTCCCTCTCGACTATCCCGTTAAACACAGCCAGGACAGGTACAGCATGGGTTAGATACAGAGTAAAGCTCCCTCTGCACTGTCACATCAAAC
This sequence comes from Somniosus microcephalus, assembly GCF_052327205.1. Classification (NCBI taxonomy): domain Eukaryota; kingdom Metazoa; phylum Chordata; class Chondrichthyes; order Squaliformes; family Somniosidae; genus Somniosus; species Somniosus microcephalus. The sequence continues at coordinate 3,485,731 of NC_140997.1, forward strand.
ACTCCCAGGGCAGGTACAGCACAGGTTAGATACAAAATAAAGCTCCCTCTACACTGACCCACCAAACACTCCCAGGGCAGGTACAGCACGGGTTAGATACAGAGTAAAGCTTCCTCTACACTGTCCCATCAAACACTCCCAGGGCAGGTACAGCAGGGGTTAGATACAGAGTAAAGCTCCCTCGACACTGTCCCATCAAACACTCCCAGGGCAGGTACAGCACGGGTTAGATACAGAGTAAAGCTCCCTCTACACTCTCCCATCAAACACTCCCAGGGCAGGTACAGCATGGGTTAGATACAGAGTAAAGCTCCCTCTGCACTGTCCCATCAAACACTCCCTGGGCAGGTACAGCACGGGTTAGATACAGAGTAAAGCTCCCTGTACACTGTCCCATCGAACACTCCCAGGGCAGGTACAGCACGGGTTAGATACAGAGTAAAGCTCCCTCTGCACTGTCCCGTCAAACAACACGGACCCTACAGTTCCCTTCCCCTGATTTACGCCTGCAATGATTCCGAGGTTTTATTTGTGTTGATCGCTGTCTGGGGTAGATCTTCACATTGAAGTCAATGGAAATAAAAATGGGGAGAGATTTAAACTGGGGCTGCCGACTTGCCAGAATTTTTGACATCAGTCCTCAATTTCCATTGCTCATTTCGATCTGTGGTTACACCAAATACAACACACAGTGATCTCTTGCTTTGGAAAATTTACAAGAAAATATAGGAGAAGGGGAATCTGGTGACTTTTGCCTTGTTTACCTCACTGGCACCATGAGAATCGAGGTCTTTAGATATCGAGGGATCCGTTCACTGATGAGCAACAGATGGAGGAGGGCTCCCTCTCATGGTAGGATAAAAGTTTGCATCATTGAATTTACTCTGTATCTAACCCGTGCTCTACCTGCCCTGGGAGTGTTTGATGAGACTGTGCAGAGGGAGCTTTACTCTGTATCTGACCCGTTCTGTACCTGCCCTGGGAGTGTTTGATGGGACAGTGTAGAGGGAGCATTACTCTGTATCTAACCCGTGCTGTACCTGCCCTGGGAGTGTTTGATGGGACAGTGTAGTGGGAGCTTTACTCTGTATCTAACCCATGCTCGACCTGTCCTGGGAGTGTTTGATGGGACAGTGTAGTGGGAGATTTACTCTGTATCTAACCCGTGCTGTACCTGCCCTGGGAGTGTTTGATGGGACAGTGTAGAGGGAGCGTTACCCTGTATCTAACCCGTGCTGTCCCTGCCCTGGGAGTGTTTGATGGGACAGTGTAGAGGGAGCTTTACTCTGTATCTAACCCGTGCTATACCTGCCCTGGGAGTGATTGATGGGACAGTGTAGAGGGAGCTTTACTGTGCATCTGCCCTGTGCTGCACTTTCCCTGGGAGTGTTTGATGGGACAGTGTAGAGGGAGCTTTACTCTGTATCTAACCCTGTGCTGTACCTGCCCTGGGAGTGTTTGATGGGGACAGTTTAGAGAGAGCTTTACTCTGTATCTAACCTGTGCTGTACCTGCCCTGGGATTGTTTGATGGGACAGTGCAGAGGGAGCTTTACTCTGTATCTAACCCGTGCTGTACCTGCCCTGGGAATGTTTGATGGGACAGTGTAGAGGGAGCTTTACTCTGTATCTAACCCATGCTATACCTGCCCTGGGAGTGTTTGATGGGACAGTGTAGAGGGAGCTTTACTCTGTATTTAACCTGTGCTGTACTTTCCCTGGGAGTGTTTGATGGGACAGTGTAGAGAGAACTTTACTCTGTATTTAACCTGTGCTGTACCTGCCCTGGGAGTGTTTGATGGGACAGTGTAGAGGGAGCTTTACTCTGTATCTAACCCGTGCTCTACCTGTCCTGGGAGTGTTTGATGCAACAGTGTAGAGGGCACGTTACCCTGTATCTAACCCGTGCTGTCCCTGCCCTGGGAGTGTTTGATGGGACAGTGTAGAGGGAGCTTTACTCTGTTTCTAACCTGTGCTGTTCCTGCCCTGGGAGTGTTTGATGGGACAGTGTAGAGGGAGCTTTACTCTGTATCTAACCCGTGCTGTACCTGCCCTGGGAGTGTTTGATGGGACAGTGTAGAGGAAGCTTTACTCTGTATCTAACCTGTGCTGTACTTTCCCTAGGAGTGTTTGATGGGACAGTGTAGAGGGAGCTTTACTCTGTATCTAACCCCGTGCTGTACCTGCCCTGGGAGTGTTTGATGGGACAGTGTAGAGGGAGCTTTACTCTGTATCTAACCCTGTGCTGTACCTGCCCTGGGAGTGTTTGATGGGACAGTGTAGAGAGAGCTTTACTCTGTATCTAACCTATGCTGAACCTGCCCTGGGAGTGTTTGATGGGACAGTGTAGAGCGAGCTTTCCTCTGTATCTAACCCGATCTGTACCTGCCCTGGGAGTGTTTGATGGGACAGTGTAGAGGGAGCTTTACTCTGTATCTAACCCGTGCTGTACCTGCCCTGGGAGTGTTTGATGGGACAGTGTAGAGGTAGCTTAACTCTGTATCTGACCCTGTGCTGTACCTGCCCTGGGAGTGTTTGATGGGACAGTGTAGAGGGAGCTTTACTCTGTATCTAACCCGTGCTGTACCTGCCCTGGGAGTGTTTGATGGGACAGTGTCGAGGGAGCTTTACTCTGTATCTAACCTGTGCTGTACTTTCCCTGGGAGTGTTTGATGGGACAGTGTAGAGGGAGCTTTACTCTGTATCTAACCCCGTGCTGTACCTGCCCTGGGAGTGTTTGTTGGGACAGTGTAGAGGTAGCTTTACTCTGTATCTAACCTGTGCTGTGCCTGCCCTGGGAGTGTTTGATGGGACAGTGTAGAGGTAGCTTTACTCTGTATCTAACCCTGTGCTGTACCTGCCCTGGGAGTGTTTGATGGGACAGTATAGTGGGAGTTTTACTCTGTATCTAACCCGTGCTGTACCTGCCCTGGGAGTGTTTGATGCAACAGTGTAGAGGGAGCGTTACCCTGTATCTAACCCGTGCTGTCCCTGCCCTGGGAGTGTTTGATGGGACAGTGTAGAGGGAGCTTTACTCTGTATCTAACCCGTGCTATACCTGCCCTGGGAGTGTTTGATGGGACAGTGTAGAGGAAGCTTTACTCTGTATCTAACCTGTGCTGTACTTTCCCTGGGAGTGTTTGATGGGACAGTGTAGAGGGAGCTTTACTCTGTATCTAACCTGTGCTGTACTTTCCCTGGGAGTGTTTGATGGGACAGTGTCGAGGGAGCTTTACTCTGTATCTAACCTGTGCTGTACTTTCCCTGGGAGTGTTTGATGGGACAGTCTAGAGGGAGCTTTACTCTGTATCTAACCCGTGCTGTACCAGCCCTGGGAGTGTTTGATGGGGACAGTCTAGAGGGAGCTTTACTCTGTTTCTAACCTGTGCTGTTCCTGCCCTGGGAGTATTTGATGGGACAGTGTAGAGGGAGCTTTACTCTGTATCTAACACGTGCTGTACCTGCCCTGGGAGTGTTTGATGCAACAGTGTAGAGGGAGCGTTACATTGTATCTAACCGGTGCTGTCCCTGCCCTGGGAGTGTTTGATGGGACAGTGTAGAGGGAGGTTTACTCTGTATCTAACCCGTGGTGTACCTGCCCTGGGAGTGTTTGATGGGGACAGTGTAGAGGGAGCTTTACGCTGTATCTAACCCGTGCTGTACCTGCCTTGGGAGTGTTTGTTGGGACAGTGTAGAGGGAGGTTTACTCTGTATCTAACCTATGCTGTACCTGCCCTGGGAGTGTTTGATGGGACAGTGTAGAGCGAGCTTTACTCTGTATCTAACCCGTGCTGTACCTGCCCTGGGAGTGTGTGATGGGACAGTGTAGAGGGAGCTTTACTCTGTATCTAACCCTGTGCTGTACCTGCCCTGGGAGTGTTTGATGGGACAGTGTACAGGGAGCTTTACTCTGTATCTAACCCGTGCTGTACCTGCCCTGGGAGTGTTTGATGGGACAATGTAGAGGGAGCTTTACTCTGTATCTAACCCGTGCTGTACCTGCCCTGGGAGTGTTTGATGGGGACAGTGTAGAGGGAGCTTTACTCTGTATCTAACCCGTGCTGTACCTGCCTTGGGAGGGTTTGTTGGGACAGTGTAGAGGGAGCTTTACTCTGTATCTAACCTATACTGTACCTGCCCTGGTAGTGTTTGATGGGACAGTGTCGAGGTAGCTTTACTCTGTATCTAACCCTGTGCTGTACCTGCCTTGGGAGGGTTTGTTGGGACAGTGTCGAGGGAGCTTTACTCTGTCTCTAACCTGTGCTGTACCTGCCCTGGGAGTGTTTGATGGGACAGTGTCGAGGTAGCTTTACTCTGTATCTAACCCTGTGCTGTACCTGCCCTGGGAGTGTTTGTTGGGACAGTGTAGAGGTAGCTTTACTCTGTATCTAACCTGTGCTGTACCTGCCCTGGGAGTGTTTGATGGGACAGTGTAGACGTAGCTTTACTCTGTATGTAACCCTGTGCTGTACCTGCCCTGGGAGTGTTTGATGGGACAGTGCAGTGGGAGCTTTACTCTGTATCTAACACGTGCTGTACCTGCCCTGGGAGTGTTTGATGAAACAGTGCAGAGGGAGCGTTACCCTGTATCTAACCCGTGCTGTCCCTGCCCTGGGAGTGTTTGATGGGACAGCGTAGAGGGAGCTTTACTCTGTATCTAACCCGTGCTGTACCTGCCCTGGGAGTGTTTGATGGGGACAGTGTCGAGGTAGCTTTACTCTGTATCTAACCCGTGATGTACCTGCCGTGGGAGTGTTTGATGGGCAGTGTAGAGGGAGCTCTACTCTGTATCTAACCCGTGCTGTACCTGCCCTGGGAATGTTTGATGGGACAGTGTAGAGGGAGCTTTACTCTGTATCTAACCCGTGCTATACCTGCCCTGGGAGTGTTTGATGGGACAGTGTAGAGGGAGCTTTACTCTGTATCTAACCCGTGCTGTACCTGCCCTGGGAGTGTTTGATGGGACAGTGCAGAGGGAGCTCTGCTCTGTATCTAACCCGTGCTGTACCTGCCCTGGGAATGTTTGATGGGACAGTGTAGAGGGAGCTTTACTCTGTATCTAACCCGTGCTATACCTGCCCTGGGAGTGTTTGATGGGACAGTGTAGAGGAAGCTTTCCACTGTATCTAACCTGTGCTGTACTTTCCCTGGGAGTGTTTGATGGGACAGTGTAGAGGGAGCTTTAATCTATATCTCACCTGTGCTGTACCTGCCCTGGGAGTGTTTGATGGGACAGTGTAGAGGGAGCTTTACTCTGCATCTAACCTGTGCTGCACTTTCCCTGGGAGTGTTTGATGGGACAGTGTAGAGGGAGCTTTACTCTGTATCTAACCTGTGCTCTACCTGTCCTGGGAGTGTTTGATGGGACAGTGTAGTGGGAGCTTTACTCTGTATCTAACCCGTGCTCTACCTGTCCTGGGAGTGTTTGATGGGACAGTGTAGTGGGAGTTTACTCTGTATCTAACCCTGTGCTGTACCTGCCCTGGGAGTGTTTGATGGGGACAGTTTAGAGAGAGCTTTACTCTGTATCTAACCTATGCTGTACCTGCCCTGGGAGTGTTTGATGGGACAGTGTAGAGGGAGCTCTACTCTGTATCTAACCCGTGCTGTGCCTGCCCTGGGAATGTTTGATGGGACAGTGTAGAGGGAGCTTTACTCTGCATCTAACCCGTGCTATACCTGCCCTGGGAGTGTTTGATGGGACAGTGTAGAGGGAGCTTTACTCTGTATCTAACATGTGCTGTACTTTCCCTGGGAGTGTTTGATGGGACAGTGTAGAGGGAGCTTTACTCTGTATCTAACCCGTGCTGTACCAGCCCTGGGAGTGTTTGATGGGGACAGTTTAGAGAGAGCTTTACTCTGTATCTAACCTGTGCTGTACCTGCCCTGGGAGTGTTTGATGGGACAGTGTAGAGGGAGCTTTACTCTGTATCTAACCCATGCTCTACCTGTCCTGGGAGTGTTTGATGGGACAGTGTAGTGGGAGCTTTACTCTGTATCTAACACGTGCTGTACCTGCCCTGGGAGTGTTTGATGCAACAGTGTAGAGGGAGCGTTACCCTGTATCTAACCCGTGCTGTCCCTGCCCTGGGAGTGTTTGATGGGACAGTGTTGAGGGAGCTTTACTCTGTATCTAACCCGTGCTGTACCTGCCCTGGGAGTGTTTGATGGGGACAGTGTGGAGGGAGCTTTACGCTGTATCTAACCCGTGCTGTACCTGCCTTGGGAGTGTTTGTTGGGACAGTGTAGAGGGAGCTTTACTCTGTATCTAACCCGTGCTGTACCTGCCCTGGGAGTGTTTGATGGGACAGTGTAGAGCGAGCTTTCCTCTGTATCTAACCCGTGCTGTACCTGCCCTGGGAGTGTTTGATGGGACAGTGTAGAGGTAGCTTTACTCTGCATCTAACCTGTGCTGTACATGCCCTGGGAGTGTTTGATGGGACAGTGTAGAGGTAGCTTTACTCTGTATCTAACCCTGTGCTGTGCCTGCCCTGGGAGTGTTTGATGGGACAGTATAGTGGGAGCTTTATTCTGTATCTAACACGTGCTGTACCTGCCCTGGGAGTGTTTGATGCAACAGTGTAGAGGGAGCGTTACCCTGTATCTAACCCGTGCTGTCCCTGCCCTGGGAGTGTTTGATGGGACAGTGTAGAGGGAGCTTTACTCTGTATCTAACCTGTGCTGTACCTGCCCTGGGAGTGTTTGATGGGGACAGTGCAGAGGTAGCTTTACTCTGTATCTAACCCGTGCTATATCTGCCCTGGGAGTGTTTGATGGGACAGTGTAGAGGGAGCTTTACTCTGTATCTAACCCGTGCTGTACCTGCCCTGGGAGTGTTTGATGGGACAGTGTAGAGGAAGCTTTACTCTGTATCTAACCCGTGCTATACTTGCCCTTGGAGTGATTGATGGGACAGTGTAGAGGGAGCTTTACTCTGTATCTAACCTGTGCTGTACTTTCCCTGGGAGTGTTTGATGGGACAGTGTAGAGGGAGCTTTACTCTGTATCTAACCCGTGCTGTACCTGCCCTGGGAGTGTTTGATGGGACAGTGTAGAGGGAGCTTTACTCTGTATCTAACCCGTGCTGTACCTGCCCTGGGAGTGTTTGATGGGACAGTGTAGAGGGAGCTTTACTCTGTATCTAACCCGTGCTGTACATGCCCTGGGAGTGTTTGATGGGACAGTGTAGAGGGAGCGTAACTCTGTATCTAATCTGTGCTGTACCTGCCCTGGGAGTGTTTGATGGGACAGTGTAGAGGGAGCTCTACTCTGTATCTAACCCGTGCTGTACCTGCCCTGGGAATGTTTGATGGGACAGTGTAGAGGGAGCTTTACTCTGTATCTCACCCGTGCTATACCTGCCCTGGGAGTGTTTGATGAGACAGTGTAGTGGGAGCTTTACTCTGTATCTAACACGTGCTGTACCTGCCCTGGGATTGTTTGATGCAACAGTGTAGAGGGAGCGTTACCCTGTTTCTAACCCCGTGCTGTACCTGCCCTGGGAGTGTTTGATGGGACAGTGTAGAGCGAGCTTTCCTCTGTATCTAACCCGTGCTGTACCTGCCCTGGGAGTGTTTGATGGGACAGTGTAGAGGGAGCTTTACTCTGTATCTAACCTGTGCTGTACTTTCCCTGGGAGTGTTTGATGGGACAGTGTAGAGGGAGCTTTACTCTGTATCTAACCTGTGCTGTACTTTCCCTGGGAGTGTTTGATGGGACAGTGTCGAGGGAGCTTTACTCTGTATCTAACCTGTGCTGTACTTTCCCTGGGAGTGTTTGATGGGACAGTCTAGAGGGAGCTTTACTCTGTATCTAACCCGTGCTGTACCAGCCCTGGGAGTGTTTGATGGGGACAGTCTAGAGGGAGCTTTACTCTGTTTCTAACCTGTGCTGTTCCTGCCCTGGGAGTATTTGATGGGACAGTGTAGAGGGAGCTTTACTCTGTATCTAACACGTGCTGTACCTGCCCTGGGAGTGTTTGATGCAACAGTGTAGAGGGAGCGTTACATTGTATCTAACCGGTGCTGTCCCTGCCCTGGGAGTGTTTGATGGGACAGTGTAGAGGGAGGTTTACTCTGTATCTAACCCGTGGTGTACCTGCCCTGGGAGTGTTTGATGGGGACAGTGTAGAGGGAGCTTTACGCTGTATCTAACCCGTGCTGTACCTGCCTTGGGAGTGTTTGTTGGGACAGTGTAGAGGGAGGTTTACTCTGTATCTAACCTATGCTGTACCTGCCCTGGGAGTGTTTGATGGGACAGTGTAGAGCGAGCTTTACTCTGTATCTAACCCGTGCTGTACCTGCCCTGGGAGTGTGTGATGGGACAGTGTAGAGGGAGCTTTACTCTGTATCTAACCCTGTGCTGTACCTGCCCTGGGAGTGTTTGATGGGACAGTGTACAGGGAGCTTTACTCTGTATCTAACCCGTGCTGTACCTGCCCTGGGAGTGTTTGATGGGACAATGTAGAGGGAGCTTTACTCTGTATCTAACCCGTGCTGTACCTGCCCTGGGAGTGTTTGATGGGGACAGTGTAGAGGGAGCTTTACTCTGTATCTAACCCGTGCTGTACCTGCCTTGGGAGGGTTTGTTGGGACAGTGTAGAGGGAGCTTTACTCTGTATCTAACCTATACTGTACCTGCCCTGGTAGTGTTTGATGGGACAGTGTCGAGGTAGCTTTACTCTGTATCTAACCCTGTGCTGTACCTGCCTTGGGAGGGTTTGTTGGGACAGTGTCGAGGGAGCTTTACTCTGTCTCTAACCTGTGCTGTACCTGCCCTGGGAGTGTTTGATGGGACAGTGTCGAGGTAGCTTTACTCTGTATCTAACCCTGTGCTGTACCTGCCCTGGGAGTGTTTGTTGGGACAGTGTAGAGGTAGCTTTACTCTGTATCTAACCTGTGCTGTACCTGCCCTGGGAGTGTTTGATGGGACAGTGTAGACGTAGCTTTACTCTGTATGTAACCCTGTGCTGTACCTGCCCTGGGAGTGTTTGATGGGACAGTGCAGTGGGAGCTTTACTCTGTATCTAACACGTGCTGTACCTGCCCTGGGAGTGTTTGATGAAACAGTGCAGAGGGAGCGTTACCCTGTATCTAACCCGTGCTGTCCCTGCCCTGGGAGTGTTTGATGGGACAGCGTAGAGGGAGCTTTACTCTGTATCTAACCCGTGCTGTACCTGCCCTGGGAGTGTTTGATGGGGACAGTGTCGAGGTAGCTTTACTCTGTATCTAACCCGTGATGTACCTGCCGTGGGAGTGTTTGATGGGCAGTGTAGAGGGAGCTCTACTCTGTATCTAACCCGTGCTGTACCTGCCCTGGGAATGTTTGATGGGACAGTGTAGAGGGAGCTTTACTCTGTATCTAACCCGTGCTATACCTGCCCTGGGAGTGTTTGATGGGACAGTGTAGAGGGAGCTTTACTCTGTATCTAACCCGTGCTGTACCTGCCCTGGGAGTGTTTGATGGGACAGTGCAGAGGGAGCTCTGCTCTGTATCTAACCCGTGCTGTACCTGCCCTGGGAATGTTTGATGGGACAGTGTAGAGGGAGCTTTACTCTGTATCTAACCCGTGCTATACCTGCCCTGGGAGTGTTTGATGGGACAGTGTAGAGGAAGCTTTCCACTGTATCTAACCTGTGCTGTACTTTCCCTGGGAGTGTTTGATGGGACAGTGTAGAGGGAGCTTTAATCTATATCTCACCTGTGCTGTACCTGCCCTGGGAGTGTTTGATGGGACAGTGTAGAGGGAGCTTTACTCTGCATCTAACCTGTGCTGCACTTTCCCTGGGAGTGTTTGATGGGACAGTGTAGAGGGAGCTTTACTCTGTATCTAACCTGTGCTCTACCTGTCCTGGGAGTGTTTGATGGGACAGTGTAGTGGGAGCTTTACTCTGTATCTAACCCGTGCTCTACCTGTCCTGGGAGTGTTTGATGGGACAGTGTAGTGGGAGTTTACTCTGTATCTAACCCTGTGCTGTACCTGCCCTGGGAGTGTTTGATGGGGACAGTTTAGAGAGAGCTTTACTCTGTATCTAACCTATGCTGTACCTGCCCTGGGAGTGTTTGATGGGACAGTGTAGAGGGAGCTCTACTCTGTATCTAACCCGTGCTGTGCCTGCCCTGGGAATGTTTGATGGGACAGTGTAGAGGGAGCTTTACTCTGCATCTAACCCGTGCTATACCTGCCCTGGGAGTGTTTGATGGGACAGTGTAGAGGGAGCTTTACTCTGTATCTAACATGTGCTGTACTTTCCCTGGGAGTGTTTGATGGGACAGTGTAGAGGGAGCTTTACTCTGTATCTAACCCGTGCTGTACCAGCCCTGGGAGTGTTTGATGGGGACAGTTTAGAGAGAGCTTTACTCTGTATCTAACCTGTGCTGTACCTGCCCTGGGAGTGTTTGATGGGACAGTGTAGAGGGAGCTTTACTCTGTATCTAACCCATGCTCTACCTGTCCTGGGAGTGTTTGATGGGACAGTGTAGTGGGAGCTTTACTCTGTATCTAACACGTGCTGTACCTGCCCTGGGAGTGTTTGATGCAACAGTGTAGAGGGAGCGTTACCCTGTATCTAACCCGTGCTGTCCCTGCCCTGGGAGTGTTTGATGGGACAGTGTTGAGGGAGCTTTACTCTGTATCTAACCCGTGCTGTACCTGCCCTGGGAGTGTTTGATGGGGACAGTGTGGAGGGAGCTTTACGCTGTATCTAACCCGTGCTGTACCTGCCTTGGGAGTGTTTGTTGGGACAGTGTAGAGGGAGCTTTACTCTGTATCTAACCCGTGCTGTACCTGCCCTGGGAGTGTTTGATGGGACAGTGTAGAGCGAGCTTTCCTCTGTATCTAACCCGTGCTGTACCTGCCCTGGGAGTGTTTGATGGGACAGTGTAGAGGTAGCTTTACTCTGCATCTAACCTGTGCTGTACATGCCCTGGGAGTGTTTGATGGGACAGTGTAGAGGTAGCTTTACTCTGTATCTAACCCTGTGCTGTGCCTGCCCTGGGAGTGTTTGATGGGACAGTATAGTGGGAGCTTTATTCTGTATCTAACACGTGCTGTACCTGCCCTGGGAGTGTTTGATGCAACAGTGTAGAGGGAGCGTTACCCTGTATCTAACCCGTGCTGTCCCTGCCCTGGGAGTGTTTGATGGGACAGTGTAGAGGGAGCTTTACTCTGTATCTAACCTGTGCTGTACCTGCCCTGGGAGTGTTTGATGGGGACAGTGCAGAGGTAGCTTTACTCTGTATCTAACCCGTGCTATATCTGCCCTGGGAGTGTTTGATGGGACAGTGTAGAGGGAGCTTTACTCTGTATCTAACCCGTGCTGTACCTGCCCTGGGAGTGTTTGATGGGACAGTGTAGAGGAAGCTTTACTCTGTATCTAACCCGTGCTATACTTGCCCTTGGAGTGATTGATGGGACAGTGTAGAGGGAGCTTTACTCTGTATCTAACCTGTGCTGTACTTTCCCTGGGAGTGTTTGATGGGACAGTGTAGAGGGAGCTTTACTCTGTATCTAACCCGTGCTGTACCTGCCCTGGGAGTGTTTGATGGGACAGTGTAGAGGGAGCTTTACTCTGTATCTAACCCGTGCTGTACCTGCCCTGGGAGTGTTTGATGGGACAGTGTAGAGGGAGCTTTACTCTGTATCTAACCCGTGCTGTACATGCCCTGGGAGTGTTTGATGGGACAGTGTAGAGGGAGCGTAACTCTGTATCTAATCTGTGCTGTACCTGCCCTGGGAGTGTTTGATGGGACAGTGTAGAGGGAGCTCTACTCTGTATCTAACCCGTGCTGTACCTGCCCTGGGAATGTTTGATGGGACAGTGTAGAGGGAGCTTTACTCTGTATCTCACCCGTGCTATACCTGCCCTGGGAGTGTTTGATGAGACAGTGTCGTGGGAGCTTTACTCTGTATCTAACACGTGCTGTACCTGCCCTGGGATTGTTTGATGCAACAGTGTAGAGGGAGCGTTACCCTGTTTCTAACCCCGTGCTGTACCTGCCCTGGGAGTGTTTGATGGGACAGTGTAGAGCGAGCTTTCCTCTGTATCTAACCCGTGCTGTACCTGCCCTGGGAGTGTTTGATGGGACAGTGTAGAGGGAGCTTTACTCTGTATCTAACCTGTGCTGTACTTTCCCTGGGAGTGTTTGATGGGACAGTGTAGAGGCAGCTTTACTCTGTATCTAACCCTGTGCTGTACCTGCCCTGGGGGTGTTTGATGGGACAGTGTAGAGGTAGCTTTACTCTGTATCTGACCTGTGCTGTACCTGCCCTGGGAGTGTTTGATGGGACAGTGTAGAGGGAGGATTTTTACAAAATAATTCGTTTCAGAATATTACAGGGAGAGATTGCCAGATTTATTAAGAATATATCTATTATGGACAATAATTAAACATACACCTCACAACAGCATTTATGTCTTTTTATCCTGGAGATTCCACACATTCACAGCAAAGTGCTCAGCTGATCAGAGCTCATCGAATTCAGACGTCTCCATTCTCACAACGACTGTTTTATGTCAATTTTTCCCAATGTCGTTCTGTTTTAGTATTAGCTATTATTCGTTCCATGCTTTACACATCCTGATAGATTTGTCAGTCAAATCTTGTTCTCAAAATTAAAGCACATGGATTTAAATGGACAGTGAGGGTACAGCACTGGCTCAGGGACGGAAGTGGAGAGTAGTTGTGAACGGTTGTTTTTCAGACTGAGGGGAAGTGTGCAGTGGTGTCCCCCAGGGGTCTGTCTTGGGGCCACTGCTCTTTTTGATATATATTGATGACCTGGATTTGGGTATACAGGGCATAATTTCAGAGTTTGCAGATGACACGAAACTCAGAAATGTACATTTGCAACCCTCTAGTCCTCTGGCACCACTCCCATATCCAAGAAGGATTGAAAGATTGTGGTCAGAGCTTCTGCTATCTCCACCCTCGCTTCCCTCAGTAACCTAGCACCAGGTGACTTGTTAACTTTGAGTGATGCCTACCTATTTAGAACCCGCTTTCAATCTATTTTTATCCTATCCAATATTTCTGCTCCCCCTCCTCTATTCCGACATTATCTTCATCCTCTTTTTTTGTGAACAGATGCAAAGTCCTCATTCAGTCCCTCAGTCATGCCATCTGTCTCCACAGGAAGATTTCTTTCTTGTCCCTAATCGGCCCCACTGGTCCTTTAACTGTCCTTTTACATTTTATATGTTTATAAAAGGTTTTTGGGTTCCCTTTTCTGTTACCCGCTAATCTTTTCTCAAACTCGCTCTTTGCCCTTCTTGTATCTTTTTACAATTCCTCCTGCACTTTCTGTATTCTGCCTGGTTTTGATTGTATTCTGTACGTGACATGCGTCATAAACCTCCTTTTTCTGATTTATTCTAACCTCTATTTCCTTTGTCATCCAGGGAGCTCCAGCTTTGGATGCTTCATCTTTCCTCCTTACGGGAATATGCTTGGTTTGTACCCGAACTGTCTCCGCCTTGAAGGCCTGCCATTGCTCATTTACTGATTCCCTGGCCAATCTTTGTTTCCAGTCCACCTGTGCTAGATCCCTTCTCAAATCACTGAAATTGTCTCTCTTCCAGTTGGATATTTTCACTTTTGATTTTTCTTTGTCCCTTTTCATAGCTACTTTAAACCTAATTATATTAAGATCACTATTACCCAGATGCTCTCCCACTGCAACACACTCCACTTGCCCTTCATTCATTCCCCGGAACTAGATCCAGCACTGCCTCCTTCCTCCTTGGGCTGGAAACAGATGGATTAAAAAAGTTCTCCTGAACACATTTTAGGAATTCTTCCCCTCCTTGCCCTTTACTCTGTTTGTCCTCAGTCTATATTCGGGTATTTGAAGTCCCCGACTATTACTGCTCTATTACTTTTACATTTCACTGAAATTTGCCTTCAGATTTGCTCCTCTATCTCCTTCTCACTATTTGGGGGTTTATAGTAAACACCCAGCAATGTAACAGCTCCTTTTCCATTCCTTAACTGGAACCAAATAGATTCAGTCTTTGAACCCTCTAGTATACCATCCCTCTGTAGAACTCTAATATTATCCTTGATCAATACTGCCCCCCTCCTGTCTTTTTTCCTTCCCTATCCCTCCTGAATACATTGTAGCTGGAATGTTTAGTTTCTATTGCTGCCCATGTTTAAGCCAGGTCCCCGTTACAGCTGCCCTGGGAGTATTTGACAGCGGCACTGGTATCTGTAATGACACATGGGTGATGTGACCTGAGGCAGGACATTCAGTTCATTGAGCCCAGCGCAGGGATTCCACACATTTCCGGCTCATTGGGCTCAGTACCGAATCACTCACTCAATTTACCAGAACGTAGGGTCAGTGGGCGGGACTCCGGGTCAGTGGGCGGGACTCCGGGTCAGTGGGCGGGACTCCCTCCCAAACTCACTCACTCACACACTTGCTTCCCTCACTCATTGCCTCCCCTGCCACACACCCTCCCTCATTCACTCTTTCTCTCCCTCATACGAGGGACAAGCTGTTGCGATCTCCGAGGAGATCTGTTTCTGCAGTGAGGCTGCATTATTGGCACAGTCAGACTCCCACTGAGGGTAAACTCTCCCCTTGCAGTTTTAAGATTTTGGCTGTAAGTTTAATTTTTAAATAGCGCATTTCTAAATACAGGTGACAAATCTCCCCAGCATTTATTCCACTTTTAAAATGTTTCTCTTAACATTTAAGATGAGTCTGTTTGGTTCGGGGGTGAATTGTCTCGGCTGCCCGCCTTTTATCGGTTGCTAGCACATTGAGCAGGGAGAGTTTCATGTAGGGTGTCAGCTCGCCCAGGTCGGCCTTGACATCCTCTGGGATCACAATGTATTTCAGCGGGCTCTGTGACAGTGTGTTAGCTGGAGTGCCTGGTTCCAGCTCTGGGCAGCAGTGCTGTGAGGGCAGGTGTGAGCCAAGGGTGGAGGGGGGCTGCCAGCTCTCCAGCTCTTCCTCAGCACTCAATGGGAAGCTCCAGGACTGAAGGCTTTCAGGGAACATCGGGAAGGGATCCATGGTGAGGTCAGTGCCAGCGCCCAGGGTGAAAGCGTGCGGAGCTTTACCCCATTGCCAGTCTGACATCGCCTCGCTGCTTGATGTGAATGTCAGTTTATCCGAAGGCAAGTAAAGGGCAGACTCGGCGTCGCTGGACCCCCGGTGTGGCTGCATTGGCTCCAAGCTGTGCGGGGCTCCGGGCTCCCCGCCGCTCTGCGCTGCCCTGGCTCCGGGCGCAGACACACAGCCGCTGAAAGGCCGGTAGGTGTTGGGCTCGCACGGTGCATTCCCCTGACTGCCAGCACCTGGGCTCAGCGAATAGGTGCTGAGTGTTAGGGGCGAGTGTCCATCGGCATCGGGCGTGAATGGCTGGTACCCTTCCTCTTCCCTGGCCCATCGGGCCTTGGCCACACTGTTGAATAAGGAGTATCCCGGCCCGCCCAAGGGACTCGGAGACAAATCGTCAAAGGGCAGCGGGAAAGGGGACAAGGAATCCGCCAGCACCGGGAAACCGAAGCCTGGGAACTGAGGGAAGGCGAATTTCCCGTTGGACCCGGAGACCTCCAGCAAGTGTTGAGGGGGCGGGAAGCTGAAGCTCACTGAACCAGACTGGCCACCGGCACTTTCAGTCCTCTCCTTCTCCCTGAAACACATGGAACAGATAAGCGAAAAGTTACTAATTTATTTGGACTTTGAACTGTTCAGATTCATTTCCTAGGTTACAAAATAAGCAGCTCCCCCTTACCCGGCAGCTATGGGGACGACTGCCCAGCACAGTGCCGCCTCAGGCCAGGTAGGTGTCGATCCGATGACCCAGGGCCTCACTGAACCAGATCCCCTGCCAGCTTCTCCCAGTGAGACGGAGTTCTGTTGGAGTTAGTGTCAAACCTGCCGAGTGTTTTGTGCTTTAGTATCTTTTTTTTAATTCATTCCCGAGATCTGGGCGTCGCTGGCAAGGCTGGTGTTTATTGCCCATCCCTAGTTGCCCTTGAGAAGGTGGTGGTGAGCCGCCTTCCTGAACCGCTGCAGTCCGTGTGGTGAAGGTGCTCCCACAGTGCTGTTCGGGAGGGTGTTCCAGGACTTTGACCGAGTGGCGATGAAGGATCGACGATATACTTCTAAGTCAGGATGGTGTGAGACTTATAGAAACATTGAAGATAGGAGCAGGAGTAGGCCATTCGGCCCTTCGAGCCTGCTCCACCATTCAACGAGATCATGGCTGATCATCCAAATTCAGTACCCTGTCCCTGCCTTCTCCCCATATCCCTTGATCCCTTTAGCCTCAAGAAATATATCTAACTCCTTCTTGAAGATATTTAATGAATTGGCCTCCACCGCCCTCTGTGGTAGAGAATTCCACAGGTTCACCACTCTCTGGGTGAAGAAATTCCTCCTCATCTCAGTCCTAAATGGCTTACCCCTTATCCCAGAGATATCAGGGAACATAGGGTCTGATGAAAGGGAGGAACTGAAAGAAATCAGTATTTGTAGGGAAATGGTGTTAAGGAAATTGATGGGATTGAAGGCCGATAAATCCCCAGGGCCTGATAATCTACATCCTAGGGTACTTAAGGAAGTGGTCCTAGAAATAGTAGATGCATTGCTGATAATCTTCCAACATTCGATGGAATCTGGAACAGTACCCATGGATTGGAGGGTAGCTAATGTTACCCCACTATTCCAAAAAGGTGGTAGAGAGAAAACGGGGAATTACAGACCGGTAAGCCTGACATCGGAATTGGGGAAAATGCTAGAGTCCATTATAAAAGATGTAATAGCAGAGCACTTGGAAAACAGTGACAGGATCGGACAAAGTCAACATGGATTTACAAAGAGTAAATCGTGCTTGACTAATCTACTGGAATTTTTTGAAGATGTAACTGGTAAAATAGATAAGGGAGAACCAGTAGATGTGGTGTATTTGGACTTTCAGAAGGCTTTCGATAAAGTCCCGCATAAGAGATTAGCGTGTAAAGTTAAGGCACATGGGATTGGGGGCAAGGTACTGACTTGGATAGAGAACTGGTTGGCAGACAGAAAGCAAAGAGTTGGAATAAACGGGTCTTTTTCCGAGTGGCAGGCAGTGACTAGTGGGGTACCGCAGGGATCGGTCCTAGGACCCCAAATATTCACAATATATATTAATGATCTAGACAAGGGAACTAGATGTAATATCTCCAAATCTGCAGACGACACAAAGCTGGGTGGGCGTGTGTGCTGTGAGGAGGATGCCGAGAAACTCCAGGATGATTTGGACAGGTTGGGTGATTGGGCAGAAGCATGGCAGATGCAGTATAATGTGGATAAATGAGGTTATCCACTTTGGTAGCAAAAACAGGAAGGCAGATTATCTGAATGGCAATAGATTGGGAGAAGGGGAAGTGCAACGAGACCTGGGTGTCCTTGTGCACCAGTCGCTGAAGGTAAGCATGCAGGTGCAGCAGGCGGTTAAGAAGGCAAATGGTATGTTGGCCTTTGTAGCGAGAGGGTTTGAGTACAGGAACAAGGATGTCTTGCTGCAGTTGTACAGGGCCTTGGTGAGACCACATCTGGAGTAGTGTGAGCAGTTTTGGTCGCCTTATCTGAGGAAAGATGTTCTTGCCATGGAAGGAGTTCAGCGAAGATTCACCAGGCTGATACCTGGGATGGCAGGAATGACATATGAGGAGAGATTGGGTCGATTGGGCTTGTACTCGCTGGAGTTTAGAAGAATGAGAGGGGATCTCATTGAAACTTATAAAATTCTAACAGGACTGGACAGACTAGATGCAGGAAGGATGTTCCCGATGGCCGGGGAGTCCAGAACCAGGGGTCACAGTCTAAGGATAAGGGATAAGCCATTTAGGACTGAGATGAGGAGGAATTTCTTCACCCAGAGAGTGGTGAACCTGTGGAATTCTCTACCACAGAAGGCAGTAGAGGCCAAGTCATTAAATATATTCAAGAAGGAGTTGGATATATTTCTCAAGGCTAAAGGGATCAAGGGGTATGGGGAGAAAGCAGGGACAGGGTACTGGATTTGGATGATCAGCCATGATCGCATTGAATGGCGGAGCAGGCTCGAGGGGCCGAATGGCCTACTCCTGCTCCTATCTTCTATGTTTCTATGACCCCTGGTTCTGGACTCCCCTGCCATCGGGAACATCCTTCCTGCATCTAGTCTGTCTAGCCCTGTTAGAATTTTATAAGTTTCAATGAGATCCCCTCTCATTCTTCTGAACTCCAGCGAATATAAGCCCAATCGACCCAATCTCTCCTCATACGTCATTCCTGCCATCCCAGGTATCAGACTGGTGAATCTTTGCTGCACATCCTCCATGGCAAGAACATCCTTCCTCAGATAAGGCAACCAAAACTGCACACAATACTCAAGGTGTGGTCTCACCAAGGCCCTGTACAACTGCAGCAAGAGGGGAACTTGGAGGTGGCGGTGTTCCCATGCGCCTGCTGCCCTTGTCCTTCTAGGTGGTAGAGGTCGCAGGTTTGGAAGGTGCTGCCGAAGAAGCCTTGTAGATGGTACACACTGCAGCCACGGTGCGCCAGTGGTGGAGGGAGTGAATGTTTAAGGTGGTGGATGGGGTGCCAATCAAGTGGGCTGCTTTGTCCTGGATTGCGTCGATCTTCTTGAGTGTTGTTGGAGCTGCACTCATCCAGGCAAGTGGAGAGTATTCCATCACACTCCTGACTTGTGCTTTGTAGATGGTGGAAAGGCTTTGGGGAGTCAGGTGGTGAGACACTCGCCGCAGAATACCCAGCCTCTGACCTGCTCTTGTTGCCACAGTATTTATGTGGCTGATCCAGTTACATTTCTGGTTAATGGTGACCCCCAGGATGTTGATAGTGGGGGATTTGGCGATGGTAATGCCATTGAATGTCAACTAACATGATAGGTTTCACTTGGGAAGCTTCACAGTGGAGACAGGAAGGAGACCTTCACCGTGGGCTGGGTTCAAAACTCAGGCCCCGGAGGTGAAAGGACACGATGCTGACCCAGACCTCCTCCGACCTGCCATTACAGTTTGAAGATCCAAGCTATTTATGAAATGTTCTCATTTCTTGACAAACACACAAATTAATATCTACAGCACCTCCCAAACCCGCGACCTCAACCAGCTAGAAGGACAAGGGCAGCAAGCGCATGGGAACACCACCACCTCCAAGTTCCCCTCCAAGTCACACATCATCGTGACTTGGAAGTATATCATCGATCCTTCATCGTCACTGGGTCAAAATCCTGGAACTCCCTCCCTAACAGCACTGTGGGAGCACCTTCACCACACGGACTGCAGCGGTTCAAGAAGGCGGCTCACCTCGAAGGCAACTAGGGATGGGCAATAAATGCCGGCCTTGCCAGCGACGCCCACATCCCAGGAATGAATTTTAAAGAGCAGCGCAGTGAGATGGGAATCTCTTCCTTCAGCTCTGCTCCTCCCCCACAGCCCCAAACAAACAAAGCTTTATCAGAAAGCATTTCCCTGCAGACAATAACAGCAGAAAATGCCGGAGATACTCAGCGGGTCAGGCAGCATCCGTGGAGAGAGAAACAGAGTTAACGTTTCAGGTCGATGACCTTTCGTCAGAACTGGAAAAAAAGCAGGAAATGGAACAGATTTTTAAAGTTATGCGGCTGGGAAATGGGGGAGGGGATGAAAGAACAAAAGGAAGGTCTGTGATAGGATAGAAGGCAGGAGCGGTTGAGAGACATTGAGAGACATTCAAGGCAAGAGGAGATGATAATGGGGCAGGTTAAGGAACAAAGGATGGCTCGAGAGCCGTCAAACGCTGATTTTTCATCTGTCAAAAGCTCTTGACAGATGAAATGTCAATCACTGACGTCACCTGTAACCAGGTGCCCCTTAATTGGCCTGCTGAGCCCGCTGGGCGGGGCTTAACAAGGTCAATCAAGGGAAAATTACGTGGGTTGGCCACAAGTCGATGGAGGCGGGACTACAACCCAAAAAGTGGGAGACCCGCCTCCAAAAGCTCCCCATTGACAAAATCGAGCCCATGGTCTCTCTGACTATTGAGCAACTGTTGTGCCAAATGTGTGACTTCTGTTTGCGTTCGGAGCTATAAGTAACCACACTGAGGGCAGGCTGTGAGCGAGGCCACACCCGCAGGCAGGGCTGAGTGAGGACAGCTCTACCCAAACACTGCACAGACCGAGCTTCAACAAAAGTGGAACCGACACCTCGGATTCTAGTTTC
This sequence comes from Somniosus microcephalus, assembly GCF_052327205.1. NCBI lineage: Eukaryota > Metazoa > Chordata > Chondrichthyes > Squaliformes > Somniosidae > Somniosus > Somniosus microcephalus. Next base: position 3,505,941 of record NC_140997.1, read on the forward strand.
TATTTTATTGAGAAACCTCTAGGTGAAGGACCAAGGGCGAGAAAGAAAGACTTGCATTTTATAGCACCTTTCGCACCACAGGATGTCCAAAAGCGCTTTACTGCCAGTGAAGTACTTTTAACAGTCACTGTTGTAATGTGGGAAATGCAGCAAGCAATTTACGCACAGCAAGCTCCCACAAACAGCAACACGATAATAACCAGATCATCTGTTTTAGTGATGTTGGTTGAGGGATTAATATTGGCCCCAGGACACCGGGGAGAACTCCCCTGCTCTTCTTCGAAATAGTGCCCTGGGGTCTTTTACATCCACCTGAGAGCAGAGGGGGCCTCGGTTTAACTTCTCATCCGAAAGACGGCACCTCCGACAGTGCAGCACTCCCTCAGTACTGCCCCTCCGACAGTGCAGCTCTCCCTCAGTACTGCCCCTCCGACAGTGCAGCTCTCCCTCAGTACTGCCCCTCCGACAGTGCGGCGCTCCCTCAGTACTGCCCCTCCGACAGTGCAGCACTCCCTCAGTACTGCCCCTCCGACAGTGCAGCTCTCCCTCAGTACTGCCCCTCCGACAGTGCGGCGCTCCCTCAGTACTGCCCCTCCGACAGTGCAGCACTCCCTCAGTACTGCCCCTCCGACAGTGCAGCTCTCCCTCAGTACTGCCCCTCCGACAGTGCGGCGCTCCCTCAGTACTGTAGTGGAGTGTCGGCCTAGAGTTTTGTGTTCAAGTGGGACCTGAATCCACAACCTTCAGACTCCGAGGCGAGAGTGCTGCCCACTAAGCCACTGCTGACACTTGAAGGAATGACCAAGGGAGGAGAAGAGGTTCATGGTTCTGGGACCCTGAGAAAGTTTGAGTTAGAGAGGAGATGGTGCGATGAATCTGGATTTCACCTTAGTGAGGATGCAGAGAGGGAGAGTGTGCAGGACAGGGGAACCTGGACCTTAGAAGGAGCATGAAAGGAAAGGTCAGAGGAGCAACGACAATAGAACGATCGATAAAATAGGAGGACAGAGCAAGTGTGAGAATAGCGAGTAAAGGCGAGAGAGAGTTTATTTTTTCCTGTACCTTGGCCAGTTTAATCTAGGATTATTCTGCTCAAGGTTACTTTGGTGATTTAAGTGCAAATGAGATAGGCCTAGAAATTCGGTGGGCTGCACCACCAGTTAGCGCCTAAAGAGGGCACTCAATGGCTTTAGCGCCACTGGCCACGCCTCCCGCGATATTTAGCTGGGGCGCTAGTGGCGGCGTTAGCCTGTTGCGCTGCACCGCCTCCGATGACGTCATCGGTGTGCGCAGCGCCCCGCTACCGCCCCAATCTCAATATTTGGTCGCGCCCACCTCTGTAGCGCCGTTCGCAAACGGCGCCCGGTTCACGGGGCCTTCCTGTGGCGGTAGTGGCGCAAATTAAGGTGGAGGTGCGGGGCGGCCGTTTTTTTTCAGCGGCCGCCTGCCAGCACCTCCGTCCCCAGCCTCCTGCTCCCCCCCCCCGCGGCAGTGCCGGCTGTTTTCCGAGAGCCCGGCACTTCTCCTCGGTGCCGGGCTCTTTTGCCGGCACTCGCGATCTCCGATCGCGCTGGTGCAGGCCCCTCCCCCTTAAGAATGGGAGGAAGGCCTGCAGTACCGCAGTGCGTGGCGCTGCGGCACGTTGCGCTGCGATATTCAGTTTCAGCGCCCTAAGAGGGACGCGGAGCGCCTTGAGCCGAGCCGAGCCTCGCCCCGTGTCCCTCGTGGGGCGCTCAAGCTGAATTTCCGGCGGTCGCTACTGCTCCAAACGCTGCGCTAAATCCGGCGCCCAGGCGAGTTGGCGCCCGTTTGTGACTCCGCCCAATTTCTCCCCCCTGGAGTTTTATAAACAGGTTCTATTGGTGTAATTTGAATGGACCGCCAGCTTACCGGGGCGGGGATTCGGTTCATGGTTTAAGGAGCTAAACCTACTCACCATGGCGGTTCCGCAGTGCATTCAACCTTCTCCACTTTGCAGTCATCAAACTTCTTTTCACTAAAAACGCAGACGTGGTTCTGGTACAGAAAAAAACAAACATTCTCTTTAGATTTAAAGTCTGGGTTAATGGGGCAAAACACAAATCACAACATTATTAAACTTATCCCCGATGATCTTACAACAAACAACTCTATTCTCACAATTTTATCGATAGTACTGTGGCCAAGAGTCCCTGGAATGCTTCACTCATTGTTCCTAAACTCTAAGTACACCATCCTAGTCACTCAGCTCCTTCCCATTGTCTTACTATTGAATTCAAAGCAATGTTAGAGATGGAAAATCTGAGAGTGGGGCGGGCTGTGTGTGGGTGATGGAGGAGCTGGTATCCAAGAGTGGGACAGGCTGTGTGTGGGTGATGGAGGAGCTGGTATCTGAGAGTGGGACAGGCTGCGTGTGGGTGATGGAGGAGCTGGTATCTGAGAGTGGGACAGGCTGTGTGTGGGTGATGGAGGAGCTGGTATCTGAGAGTGGGACTGGCTGTGTGTGGGCGATGGAGGAGCTGGTATCTGAGAGTGGGACAGGCTGTGTGTGGGTGATGGAGGAGCTGGTATCTGAGAGTGGGACTGGCTGTGTGTGGGAGATGCAGGAGCTGGTATCTGAGAGTGGGACAGGCTGTGTGGGGGTGATGGAGGAGCTGGTATCTGAGAGTGGGACAGGCTGTGTGTGTGGGTGATGGAGGAGCTGGTATCTGAGAGTGGGACAGGCTGTGTGTGGGTGATGGAGGAGCTGGTATCTGAGAGTGGGACAGGCTGTGTGTGGGTGATGGAGGAGCTGGTATCTGAGAGTGGGACAGGCTGTGTGTGGGTGATGGAGGAGCTGGTATCTGAGAGTGGGACAGGCTGTGTGTGGGTGATGGAGGAGCTGGTATCTGAGAGTGGGACAGGCTGTGTGTGGGTGATGGAGGAGCTGGTATCTGAGAGTGGGACAGGCTGTGTGGGGGTGATGGAGGAGCTGGTATCTGAGAGTGGGACAGACTGTGTGTGGGTGACGGAGGAGCTGGTATCTGAGAGTGGGACAGGCTGTGTGTGGGTGACGGAGGAGCTGGTATCTGAGAGTGGGACAGGCTGTGTGTGGGTGACGGAGGAGCTGGTATCTGAGAGTGGGACAGGCTGTGTGTGGGTGACGGAGGAGCTGGTATCTGAGAGTGGGACAGGCTGTGTGTGGGTGATGGAGGAGCTGGTATCTGAGAGTGGGACAGGCTGTGTGTGGGTGATGGAGGAGCTGGTATCTGAGAGTGGGACAGGCTGTGTGTGGGTGATGGAGGAGCTGGTATCTGAGAGTGGGACAGGCTGTGTGTGGGTGATGGAGGAGCTGGTATCTGAGAGTGGGACAGGCTGTGTGTGGGTGATGGAGGAGCTGGTATCTGAGAGTGGGACAGGCTGTGTGGGGGTGATGGAGGAGCTGGTATCTGAGAGTGGGACAGACTGTGTGTGGGTGACGGAGGAGCTGGTATCTGAGAGTGGGACAGGCTGTGTGTGGGTGACGGAGGAGCTGGTATCTGAGAGTGGGACAGGCTGTGTGTGGGTGACGGAGGAGCTGGTATCTGAGAGTGGGACAGGCTGTGTGTGGGTGACGGAGGAGCTGGTATCTGAGAGTGGGACAGGCTGTGTGTGGGTGACGGAGGAGCTGGTATCTGAGAGTGGGACAGACTGTGTGTGGGTGATGGAGGAGCTGGTATCTGAGAGTGGGACAGACTGTGTGTGGGTGACGGAGGAGCTGGTATCAGAGTGGGACAGACTGTGTGTGGGTGACGGAGGAGCTGGTATCTGAGAGTGGGACAGGCTGTGTGTGGGTGACGGAGGAGCTGGTATCTGGGAGTGGGACAGACTGTGTGTGGGTGATGGAGGAGCTGGTATCTGAGAGTGGGACAGGCTGTGTGTGGGTGACGGAGGAGCTGGTATCTGAGAGTGGGACAGACTGTGTGTGGGTGACGGAGGAGCTGGTATCTGAGAGTGGGACAGACTGTGTGTGGGTGACGGAGGAGCTAGTAGTCATTGGTGTAGAATGTGGTTGTTATTCGAGACCTGTATACAAAGTGGTACAGAAAAGTCCGTAAAATTTTGAAGCTAAACAGATTTGAAAAGTAAACAAATTGTTTTGATACCTGGGAATTGTTAAAGATTTGCTTGGACAGGGCACTCTCCTTCGGTGAGGGAATCTTCTCCCACCAGCTCTTCTTCACTCTGTGAAGAGAAGACATTTATTAACCAGGAAGTCGCTCGCGGTAGCGGTGGCCTCACCGCCCCCTGGCACGGTACATGGTCTGACTCAGCCGTTACTATAGAGACAATCAAATATCAGGCGCTCTCCACCCCAAGGAGCTTGGGAAATGAGGGACGAGCCAATGATGTCCTGCTCTTGGGCACCCCCTGGTGTCCAGTTCTGGAGCTGCAATGGTGGCCTCAACAAAACCTTGAGGCTTTTTTTTTGTGCCTCTAATTTTACCCCACAAACCAAAAGCTTCCACCAGGGGGCATTATGCAGCAATTGTGGGGCGGGAATGGGGAGGAGAGATTGATTCCTGCGTCTACCACCGAGGCTGATAACAGTGTCCCCAACTGCGGAGGGAACCTCGCTCTGTAGGGCTCACTGGACAGTGTAGAGGGAGCTTTACTCTGTATCTAACCCGTGCTGTACCTGCCCTGGGAGTGTTTGATGGGGACAGTGTAGAGGGAGCTTTACTCTGTATCTAACCCCGTGCTGTACCTGCCTTGGGAGTGTTTGATGGGACAGTGTAGAGGGAGCTTTACTCTGTACCTAACCCGTGCTGTACCTGCCCTGGGAGTGTTTGATGGGACAGTGTAGAGGGAGCTTTACTCTGTACCTAACCCGTGCTGTACCTGCCCTGGGAGGGTTTGATGGGACAGTGTAGAGGGAGCTTTACTCTGTATCTAACCCATGCTGTACCTGCCCTGGGAGTGTTTGATGGGACAGTGTAGAGGGAGCTTTACTCTGTATCTAACCCGTGCTGTACCTGCCCTGGGAGTGTTTGATGGGACAGTGTAGAGGGAGCTTTACTCTGTATCTAACCCGTGCTGTACCTGCCCTGGGAGTGTTTGATGGGACAGTGTAGAGGGAGCTTTACCCTGTATCTAACCCGTGCTGTACCTGCCCTGGGAGTGTTTGATGGGACAGTGTAGAGGGAGCTTTACTCTGTATCTAACCCATGCTGTACCTGCCCTGGGAGTGTTTGATGGGACAGTGGAGAGGGAGATTTACTCTGTATCTAACCTGTGCTGTACCTGCCCTGGGAGTGTTTGATGGGACAGTGGAGAGGGAGATTTACTCTATATCTACAGTTTGAAAAACACTTACAACTTGAAGCCGAAGAAGCAGAGAGCCACTGGTACAGGGATGAAGACACACACAAGGATAATTAATGTGGGTGAAATCAAGTCAGAGGAATCTGAATGGAAAAGACAAGAAATTAAAACATATTCAAATAAATCACCATGAGAGACTAGCTGACACGACTGGAACAGATGCTGAGGATCAGTGATGGCAACTGTAAATACTCAACACTGGGCCACTGAACGGAGCGGGGGGTGGGGGAACCCTGGGGCACTTCTCTCACACCCAGCTAGTTTCAGGAAGCAGTGACACTTGGAAACTGGGCAGAGAGCTGACTCGTAACCGGATTCCTCACCCCTCCCAGCTTCAGCACTCTTCAGAAGGCTTTCTAAAGAGGTTACTTGTTGTATCTTGTTCATTTCTAACTAACTAAGCAGGAAACGCCTTCTCTCTCTTGCCGCCACGGAATCGGCAGTTGTTGTTGGGAATGATCCACTTACGTCTGTGCGTGGGTAACCACAAGGCCATTCTCAAAGGGGTTTAGGCAAGTCCGTTCGGGAAATGCTCCCTCTACAATTGCGGTTTGCTGTTTCTGCTCCATTCGCTCCGTATCCTGATCCTGTGCACCCGCCCTGTTCCCAAATCCCTTTCTCCGACTTTGCATCAACCACGTGTCTACCCGATGCTCAAATCTCGACACTGGCCCTGAATTTCCAGAGCTTCTGCTGTTGGGCGGCGATGCTCCGACTGCTGGAACTGGTGACGGCACCTTGAGGGGGAGCTTGGGCAAATTACCACAAAACAGGATGGCCGAGCGAGTTTATCCAGTCAGTGAAAGAAAGACTCGCATTTAAATAGCGCCTTTCACCACCACCGGATGTCCCAAAGCGCACCACAGCCAATGAAGTACTTTTTTTGTTGTAATGTAGGAAAAGCGGCAGCCAATTTGCGCACAGCAAGCTCCCACAAACAGCAATGCGATAATGACCAGATAATCTGTTTTTGTTATGTTGGTTGAGGGATAAATATTGGACAGGCCACCGGGGAGAACTCCCCTGCTCTTATTCGAAATAGTGGCCATGGGATCTTTTACGTTCACCTGAGAGGGCAGACGGGACCTCGGTTAAATGTCTCATCCGAAAGACGGCACCTCCGACAGTGCGGCTTTCCCTCAGTACTGCCCCTCCGACAGTGCAGCGCTCCCTCAGTACTGCCCCTCCGACAGTGCAGCGCTCCCTCAGTACTGCCCCTTCGACAGTGCGGCATTCCCTCAGTACTGCCCCTCCGACAGTGCGGCGCTCCCTCAGTACTGCCCCTCCGACAGTGCGGCGCTCCCTCAGTACTGCCCCTCCGACAGTGCGGCGCTCCCTCAGTACTGCCCCTCCGACAGTGCGGCGCTCCCTCAGTACTGCACTGGAGTGCCAGCCTAGATTTTTGTGCTCAAGTCTCTGGAGTAGAACTAGAACCTGTGTTCTAGCCACAAAAGGCATCAAAGGGTATGGGGAGAGCGGGAATATGGTATTGAGATAGAGGATGAGCCATGACCATATTGAATGGCGGAGCAGGCTCGAAGGGTTGAATGGCCGACTCCTGCTCCTATTTTTCTATGTTTCTATGAATCCTGCAGGCCGCTCTGGTCCCAGTTCGATATCCAGGCCCTGGTGAGTTAGCAGCTTGAGTGCTCCAGCTGGTCCCAGCACCGTGAGGTTAAGCAGGGGGAGAATCGCCAGGATTCCTGCTCCTGAATGTATGTCAGCGAACACCCTTGCTTGAACGTGGGTGGATTTCAGGACATGACCAGGATTGGGCTCGTCTGTGATCCCGCAGATGGGGTACCAGAGCAGGGATCTGTATCCCTTTCAGGAGAGATGGTGGGTGGGGGAAATTGGAGTGACTGGTGAAATCTGTACTTCCGTTGATCTTTACCAGTGTCATCTGTGACTCAGTGGGGCAGCACTCTCTCTCGCCTCTGAGTCAGAAGGTTGTGGGTTCAAGTCCCACTCCAGAGACTGGAGCACAAAAACCTAGGCTGACACTCCAGTGCAGTGCTGAGGGAGCGCCGCACTGTCGGAGGGGCGGTGCTGAGGGAGCGCCGCACTGTCGGAGGGGCGGTGCTGAGGGAGCGCCGCACTGTCGGAGGGGCGGTGCTGAGGGAGCGCCGCACTGTCGGAGGGGCGGTGCTGAGGGAGCGCCGCACTGTCGGAGGGGCGGTGCTGAGGGAGCGCCGCACTGTCGGAGGGGCGGTGCTGAGGGAGCGCCGCACTGTCGGAGGGGCGGTGCTGAGGGAGCGCCGCACTGTCGGAGGGGCGGTGCTGAGGGAGCGCCGCACTGTCGGAGGGGCGGTGCTGAGGGAGCGCCGCACTGTCGGAGGGGCGGTGCTGAGGGAGCGCCGCACTGTCGGAGGGGCGGTGCTGAGGGAGCGCCGCACTGTCGGAGGGGCGGTGCTGAGGGAGCGCCGCACTGTCGGAGGGGCGGTGCTGAGGGAGCGCCGCACTGTCGGAGGGGCGGTGCTGAGGGAGCGCCGCACTGTCGGAGGGGCGGTACTGAGGGAGCGCCGCACTGTCGGAGGGACGGTACTGAGGGAGCGCCGCACTGTCGGAGGGGCGGTACTGAGGGAGCGCCGCACTGTCGGAGGGGCGGTACTGAGGGAGCGCCGCACTGTCGGAGGGGCGGTGCTGAGGGAGCGCCGCACTGTCGGAGGGGCGGTACTGAGGGAGCGCCGCACTGTCGGAGGGGCGGTACTGAGGGAGCGCCGCACTGTCGGAGGGGCGGTACTGAGGGAGCGCCGCACTGTCGGAGGGGCGGTACTGAGGGAGCGCTGCACTGTCGGAGGGGCGGTACTGAGGGAGCGCTGCACTGTCGGAGGGGCAGTACTGAGGGAGCGCCGCACTGTCGGAGGTGCCGTCTTTCGGATGAGATGTTAAACCGAAGCCCCGTTTGCCCTGTCAGGTGAATGTAAAAGATCCCGTGGCAGTATTTCGAAGAGGAGCAGGGAGTTATTCCCGGTGCCCTGGGGCCAATATTTATCTCTCAATCAACATCACTAAAACCGATTATCTGGTCATTTTCACATTGCTGTTTGTGGGAGCTTGCTGTGCCCAAATTGGCTGCTGCGTTTCCTACATTACAACAGTGACTACACTTCAAAAGGTACCTCATTGGCTGTGAAGCGCTTTGGGACGTCCGGCGGTCGTGAAAGGTGCAAGTTTTTCTTTCTTTTTATCGCTTACCGTAGCTCCACTCATACTCGGGGCTCCAGTCACTCCACACCCCACCATAGCTGGGCACCGGTATGGAGCGGACCTTCATACGGTAGGTGTAGCCCGGATCCAGCATCGCCTGGAGGACCAGCATTTTCTGATTTGCTGTGTTAATCATCTACATCAAAACCAAGAACAGCAGAAGTTAAGCAAAACTCGAACCTCCAACAGGTTCTGTTGTCCTCAGCCTCAGCACGTCAATCCATTCACACCGTTAACAATCTTTCCTTCCCCTTTCATATCCAAAACTGATTCTTTCCCAGGATCTCAACCCTCTTCGGCAGCACCTCCCAAACCCACGACCTCTACCACCTCCAAGCTCCCCTCCAAGTCACACGCCATCCTGGCTTGGAAATATATCGCCGTTCCTTCATCGTCGCTGGGTCAAAATCCTGGAACTCCCTCCCTAACAGCACTGTGGGAGTACCTTCACCACACGGACTGCAGCGGTTCAAGGCGGCGGCCCACCACCACCTTCTCAAGGGGCAACTAGGGATGGGCACTAAATGCCGGACTTGCCAGCGACGCCCACATCATCTGAACGAATAAAATAAAACCCCGTAGAACTCCTCCCCTCCCTCACTCTCCCCTCCCTCCTACAATCTAGTCTTATAAAATCCAAACTTGGTGCAGCGAATCACCCTTCTCTAACGTACCTTTGGATGGTGAATTTCCCGCTCACTACCTGCATTTGATCAGGGTTTCCACCTTATTCCACCATAGCTACTCGAGCAAACGGGAGAAGGCGTGAGGAAATTCACCTGTCCATCTTTTTTTAAAGAGTGACTCTGATTCCCCTCTGATGGGGGACGGTGATCATAGGGGATACATTCCACTGGTGATTTTCGGTTGCACATCAGGGATTTCCCGGGATGCGTTCCCCTCCTCCCTTGAGAGGCCAGGATCACAGAATTACCCCTTTATGCTTTTCAACTTTTCTGGCATCCCAAACTTTGGGCTTTTGCCCTTTACCCGAGTTTCCAAATGTAAAAATCAGCAGGAAGACAGAGGGGCAAAAAGTGTGAGGTTTTTGGTTCCCCCCTCCCCTCGGTATTTTCCATGGGTTCAGATCTCTCCCTGACCTGCCCACCATATGTGCGAGCCTCGGGACTGAACAAATCGCCCCACTTACTCCACGTTGGGCTGTTGGTTATATCACACGTCCCCACGGGCCCTTCTACCACTTTGGAAGGTCGTAAACCCACCAGTAGACCATGGTTCAGACGGGGAAATTCCACAGGGATTCTCCTGCTCACCCGCTGTAACTTTGGAGGAAGAGAATCCCTGGAAAAATGAATGGGTTAGACCCTGTGGAAATTCACTCGCACAAACTAGAAACTGCAAAACAGATTTATTAAACAGTAAATGGATCCGGGAACAATAGGGATCTTCAGGAGCTACAGATTTAATTATTAAAAATAAGAAAACAGGTGTACTGAACTGGAGCAGACACAAAAGTCTCTGAATATTAACCTTACAAGGCAGCTCACTGGCCCATCTACATCTCTCCGGATAGACTACCTTTTGGGACATAAGATGATAAGAATTAGGAGCAGGAGGAGGCCATTTGGCCCTTCAAACCTGCTCTGTCATTCAATAAGTCACACAACATCAGGTTATAGTCCAACAGCTTTATTTGAAATCACAAGCTTTCGGAGCGCTGCTCCTTCGTCAGGTGAAGTGGAGAGATGCATAAAGACACAGCTTATATAGTCAGAGAATAATGTCAGATGTTTACAGGTAATCTTTCTAACTGCCATTTATCACACCTCGGCAGAGAGATAATCACAGCAGTCAAAGGCGTGAATGGTGTCCAAACAGGTCAGTCAGGAAAACATTACATCAAAGAACAATGAGGTGGGGTCACAAGGGGTCAAATGTTGCAGATGCTGGGGTCTGTATGAAAAACAAAAAACAAACAAAAAACTATTTTTTTGCTGGAAATCACAGCAGGTCCGGCCGCATCTGTGTAGAGAGAACAAGCCAACGATGACTCAAGTCTGGATGACTCTACGTCAGGTGGGGTTACATGTAGCGTGACATGAACCCAAGATCCCGTCATTACAGATACCATCATCACACGTGAGGACACCACCCACCAGGTACATGGTACATACTCATGTGACTCGGCCAATGTTGTCTACCTCATACGTTGCAGGATAGGATGCCCCGGAGCATGGTACATCGGCGAAACCATGCAGACACTGTGACAACGGATGAACGGACACCGCACAACAATCGCCAGGCAGGAGTGTTCCCTCCCAGTCGGGGAACACTTCAGCAGTCAAAGACATTCAGCCTCCGATCTTTGGGTAAACATTCTCCAAGACGGCCTTCGAGACACACGACAACGCAAAATCGTCGAACAGAAACTGATAGCCAAGTTCCGCACTCATGAGGACGGCCTCAACCGGGATCTTGGGTTCATGTCACGCTACATGTAACCCCACCTGACGTAGAGTCATCCAGACTCGAGTTGGCATTGGCTTGTTCTCTACACAGATGCGGCCGGACCTGCTGTGATTTTCAGCAAAAAAATAGTTTTTGGTTTGTCTTTTGTTTTTCATACAGACCCCAGCATCTGCAACATTTGACCCCTTGTGACCCCACCTCATTGTTCTTTGATGTAATGTTTTCCTGACTGACCTGTTTGGACAACATTCACACCTTTGACTGCTGTGATTATCTCTCTGCCGAGGTGTGATAAAGGGCAGTTAGAAAGATTACCTGTAATCATCTGGCAGTACTCTCTGACTATATAAGCTGTGCCTATATGCATCTCTCCACTTCACCTGACGAAGGAGCAGCGCTCCGAAAGCTTGTGATTTCAAATAAAGCTGTTGGACTATAACCTGGTGTTGTGTGACTTCTTACATTTGTCCACCCCAGTCCAACTCCGGCATCTCCACATCATTCAATAAGATCATGGCTGATCTTTGGCCTCAACTCTACCTTCACGCCTGATCCCCGTATTGCCCGAGTCCAAAAATCTATCGATCTCTGACTTGAATATACTCAACGACTGAGCCTCCACAGCCCTCTGGGGCAGAGAATTCCAAAGATTCACCACCCTCGGAGTGAAGAAATTCCTCCTCATCTCAGTCTTAAACGGCCAACCCCTTATCCTGAGACTGTGACCCCTGGTTCTAGACTCTCCAGCCAGGGGGAAACATCCCCTCTGCATCTACCCTGTCAATCCCCCTCAGAATCTTGTATGTTTCAATGAGATCACCTCTCATTCTTCTAAACTCCAGAGAGTATCGGCCCATTCTACACAAAACGGGGATAAGATATATTTTCAAATTTTACCAGGACAAACATTGTGCGTGAAACTTTCAACTTCAGCAGGGATATAACACAAGCAAATGGTTTCAAGATTTTGTCCCTTCACATCGAAGTCCTGTAAAAGGTTCAGGGAGGGGCACTATTTTAATACCTAGTTTGAAGGCCCTTATTTACCATGATGGGTTTAGAGAGCTGGGAAAGTGTAGGCTTTGAGGGGATTTGTTTGAGGACTAGTGAACAGATCGAAGATAGGCCAAGAGGAGGCAGGCCTGAAGTTGGGACACAAACCTTCCAGTTTCCTCCTATCTTCATGTAAGCGACTTGATACTCCAGATTTTTATCAATAAAGCTGTTCGTGTAATCATCTTCCCAGACCAGGATCAGCTCTTTGTCTTTTGAAGTGTTTATGTTGAGATTGTTCGGAGCCAAGGGCTTGACTGGAAGAAATGTTTCACAATTTAGGACATGTTACACAATATCCTGACTCTATTTACACAATAAAAGCACAGGACAAGAAAAGACCATTTTATCCACTGGCCGAATACAGTCTGCAAAAACAATCGACTCTGAGGGAACGACCACCCAAACCAAGGACTCGACTCCACTCTCTCAATCTCCAGAGCTCCCATACCCTGAAAGCTCAGCTGATCTCAGTGCTCGGGATTAAGGAGGGGGAAATCCGCCAAGATCACAGCTCTTCATTAATATTCAGTGACACCCCCCGCCCGCCCCGCCTCCCCTGGATTCAAGATTATTTTATTGCCATATGTAACTGGTACAATGGAATGCTTACTCCCCACTCACTCCCACAATATAAGTATAAATATAAAAAGCAAAAGTAAAAATAAATATAAATATAGAAACAATAAGCAAATAAATATAGCAATGACAGTCCAAGTTGCAGGATATGATGAATAGTGCAAAAAGCCTCTATTACCACTGGAAGTAATAGTAATATATGATAAGTATATGGTAGTATAAGTATATAATATATATATTTATATATAAACTAGCTAGGGGTGCCCGGCAGTGCCGAGGCTTTTTTGAGGGCATGTTGTTGGAAGAGAGAGAGCGAGCGACTGGGGTGAAGAGAGAGTGCGACTGGGGGGGCAATGTACAAATGAGTTATAAGTTATATAAGTTATAAAAGTTAAGGTTGAGGTACAAGAGTCCTATGTGCACACAGTCCAATGATCAAGAATGTTCTTGTGCGCTCACGGTTCATATGATACAGTTCCAGGGTGGGGGGGGGAAGAATGTGACTGATATGTGGGGCAGTGCGGTTAGCAGTTCAGTAGGCGCACTGCCTGTGGGTAGAAACTGTTCTTGAACCTGCTGGTCCTGGTTCAAATGCTGCGGTACCGACAACCGGACCGCAGGAGGGAGAACAGTTCATGCCCAGGGTGATTGGGGTCCTGGATGATGGAGCGGGCCTTGTTCCAACACCTGGTCTGGAAGATCTCCTCGATGGACGGAAGTGCACACCCGATGATCTTTTCTGCCGTCCTCACAACCCTCTGGATGGCTTTCCTGTCCTGTGCAGTGGTGTTACCATACTACACATTGACACCACCCGTCAGGACGCTCTCTATGGTGCCGCGGTAAAAGTTCACAAGCCACTGTGTGCTTATGCTGCATTTCCTCAGGCACCGTAGAGGGTAGAGGCGCTGGTGTGCCTTCTTCAACATGGCCTCAGTATTGTGGTTCCAGGCCAGGTCATCGGAGATCTGCAATCCCAGGGGAGCTCAGCGGGAGTCACCAACACCGATCCCTCCCTACCAGACAAGCTGAACACTTTTTATGCTCGCTTTGAGAGGGAGAACACTGAGCCGGCCATCAAAACCCCCAGCCACCCAGAGAATTACACATTACAGCTGACTGAGTCCGAGGTCCGGAGAACCTTCAGGAGGGTGAAAGCACAGAAGGCAGCCGGCCCAGACAGGGTCCCACCCCGTGTCTTCAAGACCTGCGCAGGCCAGCTGGCTCCTGTGTTCACAGACATTTTTAACATCTCACTGCAGCAGTCTGTTGTACCAGTGTGCTTCAAGGAGACAACCATTGTGCCGTTACCTAAGAAGACCAAGGTAACAGGCCTCAATGACTATTGACCCGTGGCTCTAACATCTATAGCCATGAAGTGCCTGGAAAAGCTGGGCATGACACACATAAGCAGCATCATCCCCGACTCCTTGGACCCGTTCCAGTTCGCATATAGGGCGAACAGGTCTGTGGACGATGCCATCTCCCTAACACTACACACTGCCCTGGAACACCTATACAGGAGGGACACTTATGTCAGACTGTTGTTCATTGACTACAGTTCTGCATTTAATACTATTGTTCCCTCCAAGCTGGTCCTGAAACTGAGGGGCCTAGGCCTGGGCACCCCCATCTGCAATTGGATTCTGGATTTCCTGACTGGTAGGCCTCAAGTGGTGAAAATAGGGAACAACACCTCATCCACTCTGGTCCTCAACACCGGAGCGCCACAAGGCTGCTGCCTCAGTCCTCGGCTGTACTCTCTGTTTACACATGACTGTACAGCCATACACAGCAACAACAGGATCATCAAGTTTGCCGACGACACCACAATAATTGCCCTGATAAGCAACAACGACGAGACGGAGTACAGAGATGAGATAGTCCAGCTGATGAGATGGTGCAATGACAACAACCTTGCCCTGAACATTGGCAAGACTAAGGAGCTCATCGTGGACTTCAGAAGCCACCGAGGGAACCACCGCCCCATCAGCATAGACGGGACACCAGTGGAAGTCAGTTGCTTCCGATTCCTGGGACTGCAAATCTCCGATGGCAGCTTCAAGCGTGTGGCCATCGGGTGAAGACATCGGTTCTGAAACATCTCCTCATGCCAAGTAGTCAGGTGACATGTAAATAATAACTTATTGGAGGATGTCTAGAACTGCATCCTAACAAGGAGCTGAACCTCAGAAATGAGTTAGTACCTTGAGCCGGGGCCGGGGGGGGGGGGGGGGGCAGCAGAAGGAGAAAAGAATCTCGGGCTCCTGCAGTAACAAATCTCACCTTGACAAGAACAGAAATTCACCCGTCAAACATCTGTTTAGAGTAAGAAACAGTCAACCAGGAGTCCACTTACTGGTCTGTGAAGGTTCAATGTCTTTGGAGAGGACCACAATTCCTTTGAAGAGGACCTTAATGTCATATTTGGCAGAAAATACCAAACTCGGTACCGGGATCCTGCATTGGCAAGTTGACCTTGGAAGAGTATTAATATCTGTTACCCTGAAAAACGAAAAGGATAGAGACACTGATTTGAGTTCTGGAGTTGGTTTTGATGCGCTATCAATTACTCATAAAAGACTGAGAGTTAAGAGAGTAACTAAAGGCTTTTATTAACAAAAGAATGAAGGTCTGCCTCGAGTGGTCGACCGGTCCAGAATACAAAGGGGCTGGGGAGCAGTCACCTTTATACTAGGACTTGTGGGAGGAGTCAGCCGAGGCATGTACACAGTGGAATACAAACAGTGGTTTACCACATTCACCCCTTGTTTAAAATTGAGTCCGGCGGGGTGAAGTGTATTAAAAGTTAGTGTATTGGAGTCTCTCCGGAGGTCTTGTCTGCCGCTGTGATCGGCGTGGCGACGGCAGGGGTAGTGGAGCTTCCGGTGTCGAGTCCCGCGTAGGCTGTGGCACAGGCGTGTCGTCCTCGTAGGTGTCGAGCGGGTCGCTGGGCCCAGGCCTGCCGTCTGCTGGGGCTGGATATCGGATCGTGGGGGGGGGGGGGGGTGGTAGTGAGTAGTGGGTTAATGCAGCCCCCAAGGGTGCAAGGTCTCTTATGGAGACTGTGTCCTCCCGCCCGTCCGGGTATGCAATGTAAGCATACTGGGGGTTGGCGTGGAGGAGGTCGACCCTCTCGACCAGGGGGTCCGTTTTATGGGTCCTCACGTGTCTTCTCAGTAGGACCGGCCCTGGGGACGTCAGCCATGGCGGTAGCGATGTCCCCGATGTGGACTTCCTTGGGAAGACAAACATTTTCTCATGAGGGGTGGCGTTAGTGGCAGTGCAGAGCAGTGACCAAATAGAGTGGAGCGCATCGGGGAGCACATCCTGCCAGCGGGAGGTTGGAAGGCCCCTAGACTTTAAGGCTAGCAGGGCGGCCTTCCAAACTGTCGCATTTTCTCTTTCCACCTGTCCGTTCCCCCGGGGGTTGTAACTGGTGGTCCTGCTTGTGGCAATACCCCTAGTTAGCAGGTACTGACGGAGTTCGTCGCTCATAAACGATGAGCCCCGGTCGCTATGGATATAGCTGGGGAAACCGAACAGGGTGAAGAGGTCGTTCAGACATTTAATGACCGTGGCACTGGTCATGTCCGGGCAGGGGATGGCGAACGGGAAACGGGAGTACTCATCAATAATATTGAGGAAGTACACATTGCGGTCAGAGGAGGGGAGAGGCCCTTAAAATCAACGCTCAGGCGCTCGAAGGGGCGAGTGGCTTTTATCAGGTGGGCCCTGTCTGGTCTATAAAAGTGCGGTTTGCACTCAGCGCAGACTTGGCAGTTCCTGGTCATGGTCCTGACCTCCTCAATAGAGTAAGGCAGGTTGCGGGCCTTGATGAAGTGGAAGAACCTGGTGACCCCCGGGTGGCAGAGGTCATTGTGGAGGGCCCGCAGTCTATCGATCTGCGCGCTGGCGCAGGTGCCATGCGATAGCGCATCCGGGGGTTCATTGAGCTTCCCGGGCCGGTACAAGATCTCGTAATTGTAGGTGGAAAGTTCGATTCTCCACCTCAAGATCTTGTCATTTTTGATTTTGCCCCTCTGCTTGTTGTTAAACATGAAAGCAACTGAACGTTGGTCAGTGAGCAGGGTAAATCGTTTTCCGGCCAGGTAGTGCCTCCAATGACGCACAGCCTCCACAATCGCCTGGGCCTCCTTCTCAACAGCGGAGTGTCTGGTCTCCGGGCCTTGGAGGGTTCGTGAAAAGAAGGCCACGGGTCTCCCCGCCTGATTGAGGGTAGCGGCCAGGGCAAAGTCGGACGCGTCGCTTTCCACCTGGAAGGGGATGGATTCGTCCACTGCGTGCATGGTGGCTTTGGCAATGTCTTCCTTGATACGGTGGAAGGCTAAGCGGGCCTCTGCCGTCAAGGGAAAAGAGGTGGACTTGATCAGCGGATGGGCCTTGTCCGCATAGTAGGGGACCCACTGGGCATAATAGGAGAAAAACCCTAGGCACCTCTTCAGGGCCTTGAGGCAGTGGGAGTTCCATAAGGGGACGCATCCGGTCGGGGTCGGGGCCGATGACTCCGTGTTCCACAACACAGCCAAGGATGGCGAGGCGGTTTGTGCGGAATATGCACTTCTCCTTGTTATATGTCAGGTTCAGGAGTTGGGCGGTGCGGAGGAATTTTTCGAGGTTTGCGTCATGGTCCTGCAAGTCACGGCCGCAGATGGTCACATTGTCCAGATATGGGAAAGTGGCCTGCAACGCATTTTGATCTACCATCCGGTCCATCTCCCTTTGGAAGACGGAGACCCCGTTGGTGACGCCAAAGGGAACCCTAAGGAAGTGGTAGAGGTGGCCGTTTGCCTCAAAGGCAGTATACTGGTGGTCCTCAGGGCGGATAGGGAGCTGGTGGTACGCTGATTTCAGGTCAATGGTCGAGAAGACGCGGTACTGCGCGATCTGGTTGACCATATCAGCTATGCGGGGGAGTGGGTAGGCGTCCAGCAGGGTGTAGCGATTTATTGTCTGGCTGTAGTCGATGACCAGGCGCTGCTTCTCGCCGGTCTTAACGACCACAACCTGGGCTCGCCAGGGGCTGGTGCTGCCCTCAATAATCCCTTCCTTCAGGAGCCGCTCCACTTCGGTTTTAATGAAAACCCTGTCCCCGGCACTGTATCGCCTGCTCTTTGTGGCGATGGGCTTACAGTCGGGGGTGAGGTTAGCAAACAGTGGGGGGGGGGGGGGGTGACTGAGTGTGGAGAGGTTGCACCTGGTGCGCGGCGGGCAATTTGGGAGCTGCTGGCTGCGGACTGTGAGTGGGGGTAGGGGTCCACCGTGCGCCATCGTAACACTTTTAAGGTGGCACTGAAAATCTAACCCCAGCAGGACGGCAGTGCAGAGGTCGGGCAGGACCAGAAGTTTAAAATGATCGTACACGGTCCCATCTACTACGAGTGTCACCACGCAGTAGCCGCCGATGTCCGCCGACTGGGACTCGGAGGCCATAGAAATCCGCTGGTGCGCAGGCAGGACTGGGAGAGAGCAACGCCGCACCGTGTCGGGGTGGATGAAGCTCTCCGTGCTCCCAGAGTCAAAAAGGCAGATTGTATCGTGGCCATTTACCTTAATGTCCATTGTGGAGCTGGCCAGCTGGTGCGGTCTCGCTTGGTCCAGTGTAACGGATGCCAGCGTAGGGGTCGGTGTGTCGCTGCGGGTATCAGATGAGGCGGTGTTGGGGGCCTGCTGCGTTCCGGCTGTCGTCCAAGATGGCGGCGTCCATGATCCCCATGTGGCTGGAGGCGTCCAAAATGGCTGCTGTACCAGTGGTTCGCACATGGCCGGGGAGGCCCAAGATGGCGGCCCGCATGGCCCACACGCGGTGCTGCTGGGGTTCGGGGTGGCTTTGGCCCTGCAGACGTTAGCGTAGTGTCCCTTCTTCCCGCAGCCCGAGCAGATTGCGTTTTTCGCCGGGCAGCGCGCTCTGGGGTGTTTTGCCTGGCCACAGAAGTAGCATTTCTGGCCTTGGGGCACTGCTGTCTGGCCTTGGGACACTGCTGCGGTAGTTGGGCCGTTGCTGAGGTGTGTCTGGGGTGGCACGGTGCTATGAGGCGGTCCTACCGTGTCCCAGGCTGTCATTCCCCGCGGCGTCCACGGTGCAGAGGAGTAGGCATCCATGCCCCGGTAGGCTGCATCCAGTGATAGTGCGAGTTCAGAGGCCTTGTTGAGGTCGAGGTCACTCTGCTCCAACAGTCGCTGTCGGGTGTAATTGGATCTGTGGCCCGCTACAAAAGCGTCCCGGGTAAGTTCCTCTGTGTACACGGTGGCCTTTACATCCTTACAACCACAGGCCCGGCCAAGCACAGACAGTGCCTGAAGGTATTCCACGGTCGATTCCCCAGGTTGTTGTTTACGACTCCCCAGAAGGTGCCTGGCGTACACTTCGTTCACTGGGCGCGTGTACTGGTCCTTGAGGAGCTTGATAGCGTCCGCGTACGAGGTCGCGTCTTGGATGACCGAGTACACTCGGTGGTTCACTTTGGAGGTCAGGACATCCAGTTTGTCCTCGTCCGATTTGATTGCTGCGGAGGCGGTCAGGAATTTTTCAAAACACTTAAGCCAGTGAGTAAACTTGGTGGATGAGTCCGCCTCCCGATGATCTAAGTCCAGGCATGCTGGTGTGAGGATCTTCTCCATAAAAATTTTGTTAATAAAATTGATGCGCTATCAATTACTCATAAAAGACTGAGAGTTAAGAGAGTAACTAAAGGCTTTTATTAACAAAAGAATGAAGGTCTGCCTCGAGTGGTCGACCGGTCCAGAATACAAAGGGGCTGGGGAGCAGTCACCTTTATACTAGGACTTGTGGGAGGAGTCAGCCGAGGCATGTCCAGGCATGTACACAGTGGAATACAAACAGTGGTTTACCACAGGTTTTGCTTCCCAGTTCTCACCACGCTAGACCCAGAGGCTTGCTCTATTTCAGATCATGCGTAGCTGTGCTAGTCCTGTAACAATTTGGAAATGCAGAATTTGTTCATCCCAGTTTGGCATAAAAATAAAGCAAAAAAGGTGACTCAACCGTGGCTAACAAGGGAAAGTAGGGATAGCATAAGATCCAAGGAGAGGACATATAAATTGGCCAGAAAAAGCAGTAAACCTGAGGATTGGGAGCAGTTTAGGATTCAACAAAGGAGGACAAAGGGATTAATTAAGAGGGGGAAATAGAGTATGAGAGTAAGCTTTCAGGGAACATAAAAACTGACTGTAAAAGCTTCTATAGATATGTGAAGAGAAAAAGATTGGTGAAGTCAAGCGTAGGTCCCTTCAGTCAGAATCAGGGGAATTTATAATGGGGAACAAAGAAATGGCTGACCAATTAAATACATACTTTGGTTCTGTCTTCACAAAGGAGGACACAAATAACCTCCCAAAGATGTCGGTGAACATAGGGTCTAATGAGAGGGAGGAATTGATAGAAATCAGTATTTGTAGGGAAATGGTATTAGAGAAATTGATGGGATTGAGGGCCGATAAATCCCCAGGGCCTGATAATCTACATCCTAGGGTACTTAAGGAAGTGGCCCTAGAAATAGTAGATGCATTGCTGGTCATCTTCCAAAATTCGATAGACTCTGGAACAGTTCCCATGGATTGGCGGGTAGCTAATGTTACCCCACTGTTCAAAAAGGGTGGTAGAGAGAAAACGGGGAATTACAGACCGGTAAGCCTGACATCGGTAGTGGGGAAAATGCTAGAGTCCATTATAAAGGATGTAATAGCAGAGCACTTGGAAAAAAGTGACCGGATCGGACAAAGTCAACATGGCTTTACAAAAGGTAAATCGTGCTTGACTAATCTACTGGAATCTTTTGAGGATGTAACTGGTAAAATAGATAAGGGAGATTTTCAAAAGGCTTTCAATAAGGTCCCGCATAAGAGATTAGCATGTAAAATAAAGGCACATGGGATTGGGGGCAAGGTATTGACTTGGATAGAGAACTGGTTGGCAGACAGAAAGCAAAGAGTTGGAATAAACGGCTCTTTTTCCGAGTGGCAGGCAGTGACTAGTGGGGTACCGCAGAGATCGGTCCTTGGACCCCAGCTATTCACAATATATATCAATGATCTGGATGAGGGAACTAGATGTAATATCTCCAAGTTTGCAGATGACACAAAGCTGGGTGGGCGTGTGTGCTGTGAGGAGGATGCTGAGAAACTCCAGTATGATTTGGACAGGTTGGGTGATTGGGCAGAAGCATGACAGATGCAATATAATGTGGATAAATGCGAGGTTATCCACTTTGGTGTCAAAAACAGGAAGGCAGATTATTATCTAAATGGCAATAGATTGGGAGAAGGGGAAGTGCAACGAGACCTGGGCGTCCTTGTGCACCAGTCGCTGAAAGTAAGCATGCAGGTGCAGCAGGCGGTTAAGAAGGGAAATGGTATGTTGGCCTTCGTAGCGAGAGGGTTTGAGTACAGGGACAAGGATGTCTTGCTGCAGTTGTACAGGGCCTTGGTGAGACCACACCTTGAGTATTGTGTGCAGTTTTGGTCGCCTTATCTGAGGAAGGATGTTCTTGCCATGGAAGGAGTGCAGCGAAGATTCACCAGGCTGATACCTGGGATGGCAGGAATGACGTATGAGGAGAGATTGGGTCAATTGGGCTTGTACTCGCTGGAGTTTAGAAGAATGAGAGGGGATCGCATCGAAACTTATAAAATTCTAACAGGACTAGACAGACTAGATGCTGGAAGGATGTTCCCGATGGCCGGGGAGTCCAGAACCAGGGGTCACAGTCTAAGGATAAGGGGTAAGCCATTTAGGACAGAGATGAGGAGGAATTTCTTCACCCAAAGAGTGGTGAACCTGTGGAATTCTCTGCCAAAGAAGGCAGTAGAGGCCAATTCATTAAATATATTCAAGAAGGAGTTGGATATATTTCTTAAGGCTAAAAGGATCAAGGGATATGGGGAGAAGGCAGGGACCGGGTACTGAATTTCGATGATCAGCCATGATCTCATTGAATGGCGGAGCAGGCTCGAGGGGCCGAATGGCCTACTCCTGCTCCTATCTTCTATGTTTCTATGTTTCTGTTTCTATGCTTCTGTTTCTATGCCTTAGGTGACTGATTTGTGGGAGAGGCCTGCCGAGGATGTGGACATCATCTTCAACATCGGAAGGTCTCACACAGGAACAGTGGGTATCAACCAAGGGTTCAGGTACCAGCCTCCCCTCTCACTTGCCCGCGGAACCTTCCCTCCCACGTTATTTTTTGCCTGTCGGTTCTTATTCCTCATCGCTCACCCTTCGGCCTCACCAACGCCGAATTGTGCAGAACCGCGCGGGTGAAAAACACTGTACTTACTCAGTAAAGTTCGAGGATAGATTCACCAGCTGGTACTGCAGGCTGCAACAGGTTGAGCAGTTTGTGTCCCGGTCTACATTCCAGGTGCAGATCATTTCCTTGAGGTAGTCATTGTAACACTCAAGGTGCTCCGGGTGACCATCGTCTCCGGCTGTAAGTCAGTAACCTTGTGTCAGTCACAGGCCGGCGAGTCGCAGAAAGATAAGAATCAGCAAGAATGCAAGTGCACGCCAGGTGCTGGGAGGCAGGCAGTGGTGCCCAGGGTGTGAGGTGTTGCCAATGGCACAAACCTACAAAGGAAGGGTAGAGTAGGACAGGGCAACGGTCTGCAGCGCTCCTTACCCTGATGTCCCCGTTGGCAGGCGCACAGTTCGGAGCGGACCTCCTCCGCACAGGCAGTGAGCTGCGGACCTCCTCCGCATGGATAGAGGATTGGCTATCTAACAGAAGGCAGAGAGTTGGGATAAATGGTTCATATTCAGACTGGCAATCAGTAACCAGTGGTGTTCCGCAGGGGTCAGTGCTGGGTCCCCAACTCTTTACAATCTATATTAACGATTTGGAGGAGGGGACCGAGTGTAACACGTCAAAGTTTGCAGATGATACTAAGATGGGAGGGAAAGTAGTGAGTGAGGAGGACATAAAAAACCTGCAAGGGGACATAGACAGGCTAAGTAAGTGGGCAGAGATTTGGCAGATGGAATACAATACTGGAAAGTGTGAGGTTATGCACTTTGGCAGGAAAAATCGTAGAGCAAGTTATTATCTTAATGGCAAGAAACTTGAAAGTACTGAAGTACAAAGGGATCTGGGGGTCCTGGTGCACGAAACTCAAAAGGTTAGTATGCAGGTGCAGCAAGTGATTAAGAAGGCCAATGGAATGTTGGCTTTCATTGCTAGGGGGATAGAATATAAAAATAGGGAGGTATTGCTTCAGTTGTACAAGGTATTGGTGAGACCGCACCTGGAATACTGCATACAGTTTTGGTGTCCATACTTAAGAAAGGACATACTTGCTCTCGAGTCAGTACAAAGAAGGTTCACTCGATTAATCCCGGGGATGAGGGGATGGACATATGAGGAGAGGTTGAGTAGATTGGGACTCTACTCATTGGAGTTCAGAAGAATGAGAGGCGATCTTATTGAAACATATAAGATTGTGAAGGGGTTGGATCGGGTGGATGCAGGGAGGATGTTCCAGATGATGGGTGAAACTAGAACTAGGGGGCATAGTCTTAGAATAAGGGGCTGCTCTTTCAAAACTGAGATGAGGAGGAACTACTTCACTCAGAGGGTGGTAGGTCCATGGAATATGCTGCCCCAAAAAGCTGTCGAAGCTACATCATTACATAAATTTAAAACAGAAATAGACAGTTTCCTAGTAGAAAAGGGAATTAAGGGTTACGGGGAGCGGGCAGGAATTTGGACATGAGTCTAGGTTCGGATAGGTCATGGCCCTGTGGGTAGCGGAGCGGGCCCAGGGGCCGTGTAGCCTGATCCTGCTCCTGTTTTCGTGTGTCTAATGCTGTTAGATTCAGGAGATAGTCCTGTCATAGTGGATTGGCGGTTAGGATCAGATCAGCCATGATCTTATTGAATGGCGGAGCAGGCTCGAGGGGCCAATTGGCCTACTCCTGCTCCTATTTCTTATGTTCTTATGCACAGGCAGTGAGCTGCGGACCTCCTCCGCACAGGCAGCGAGCTGCGGACCTCCTCCGCACAGGCAGCGAGCTGATCTCGCACAAGGTGACAGTTCAGGCCACCAACTAATCGGTAAGTTTTTAGTTTTTAAACATACAACAAAAACAAAAACTGGTATTTATATAGCGCCTTTAACGTAGTAAAACGTCCCAAGCGCTGCGCAGGAGTATTTTAAGACAACAAATTTGACACCGATCCACATAAGGATAAATTAGGGCAGGTGACCAAAAGCTTGGTCAAAGAGGTCGGTTTTAAGGAGCGTCTTAAAGGAGGAGTGGTAGCGAGGGGGAGAGGTTTAGGGAGGGAATTCCAGAGCTTAGGGCCCAGGCAGCTGAAGGCACGGCCACCAATGGTGGAGCGATTATAATCAGGGATGCTCAAGAGGGCAGAATTAGAGGAGCGCAGATATCTCGGGGTGGGGGGGCTGGAGGAGATTACAGAGATAGGGAGGGGCGAGGCCATGGAAGGATTTGAAAACAAGGATGAGAATTTTGAAATCGAGGCGTTGCTTAAACAGGAGCCAATGTAGGTCAGCGAGCACAGGGGTGATGGGTGAACGGGACTTGGTGCGAGTTAGGACACGGGCAGCCGAGTTTTGGATGACCTCAAGTTTACGTAGGGTGGAATGTGGGAGGCCAGCCAGGAGTGTGTTGGAATAGTCGAGTCTAGAGGTAACAAAGGCATGGGTGAGGGTTTCAGCAGCGGATGAGCTGAGGCAGGGGCGGAGACGGGCGATGTTACGGAGGTGGAAATAGGCGGTCTTAGTGATGCTGCGGATGTGTGGTCGGAAGCTCATTTCAGGGTCAAATATAACACCAAGGTTGCGAACAGTGTGGTTCAGCCTCAGACAGATGTTAGGGAGAGGGATGGAGTCAGTGGCTCGGGAACGGAGTTTGTGGCGGGGACCGAAAACAATGGCTTCGGTCTCCCCAATATTTAATTGGAGAAAATTTTTGCTCATCCAGAACTGGATGTCGGACAAACAGTCTGACAATTTGAGACCGTGGAGGGGGCGCGAGAGGTGGTGCTGAGGTAGAGCTGGGTGTCATCAGTTTACATGTGGAAACTGACGCTAATGTAGAGCCAGGAGGAGCAGGAGTGAGTGGGATTAGACTGGGTGGGATATTAAAGGGTGTGGGGAGTGAGGGGGAGAGTGGGATTAGACTGGGTGGGATATTAAAGGGTGTGGGGAGTGAGGGGTAGAGTGGGATTAGACTGGGTGGGATATTAAAGGGTGTGGGGAGTGAGGGGGAGAGTGGGATTAGACTGGGTGGGATATTAAAGGGTGCGGGGAGTGAGGGGGAGAGTGGGATTAGACTGGGTGGGATATTAAAGGGTGCGGGGAGTGAGTGGGAGAGTGGGATTAGACTGGGTGGGATATTAAAGGGTGCAGGGAGTGAGGGGGGAGAGTGGGATTAGACTGGGTGGGATATTAAAGGGTGCGGAGAGTGAGGGGGAGAGTGGGATTAGACTGGGTGGGATATTAAAGGGTGTGGGGAGTGAGGGGGAGAGTGGGATTAGACTGGGTGGGATATTAAAGGGTACGGGGAGTGAGGGGGAGAGTGGGATTAGACTGGGTGGGATATTAAAGGGTGCGGGGAGTGAGGGGGAGAGTGGGATTAGACTGGGTGGGATATTAAAGGGTGCGGGGAGTGAGTGGGAGAGTGGGATTAGACTGGGTGGGATATTAAAGGGTGCAGGGAGTGAGGGGGGAGAGTGGGATTAGACTGGGTGGGATATTAAAGGGTGCGGAGAGTGAGGGGGAGAGTGGGATTAGACTGGGTGGGATATTAAAGGGTACGGGGAGTGAGGGGGAGAGTGGGATTAGACTGGGTGGGATATTAAAGGGTGCGGGGAGTGAGTGGGAGAGTGGGATTAGACTGGGTGGGATATTAAAGGGTGCGGGGAGTGAGTGGGAGAGTGGGATTAGACTGGGTGGGATATTAAAGGGTACGGGGAGTGAGGGGGAGAGTGGGATTAGACTGGGTGGGATATTAAAAGGTTACGGGGAGTGAGGGGGAGAGTGGGATTAGACTGGGTGGGATATTAAAGGGTGCGGGGAGTGAGGGGGAAGTGGGATTAGACTGGGTGGGATATTAAAGGGTGCGGGGAGTGAGGGGGAGAGTGGGATTAGACTGGGTGGGATATTAAAGGGTGCGGGGAGTGAGGGGGAGAGTGGGATTAGACTGGGTGGGATATTAAAGGGTGCTGGGAGTGAGGGGGATTAGACTGGGTGGGATATTAAAGGGTACGGGGAGTGAGGGGGAGAGTGGGATTAGACTGGGCGGGATATTAAAGGGTACGGGGAGTGAGGGGGAGAGTGGGATTAGACTGGGCGGGATATTAAAGGGTACGGGGAGTGAGGGGGAGAGTGGGATTAGATTGGGTGGGATATTAAAGGGTACGGGGAGTGAGGGGGAGAGTGGGATTAGAGGGAAAGTGGGATTAGACTGGGCGGGATATTAAAGGGTACGGGGAGTGAGGGGGAGAGTGGGATTAGACTGGGTGGGATATTAAAGGGTGCAGGGAGTGAGGGGGAGAGTGGGATTAGACTGGGTGGGATATTAAAGGGTGCTGGGAGTGAGGGGGAGAGTGGGATTAGACTGGGTGATGTGCCTCAATAAATCCGAGACTCGATGTTAGCGAAACAAAACAAGGCTTTTATTGACTTAGAAGGTAACACACAGAGGAGAATGTATCTTCCATCCAGAGGTCTGCCGTACTGGATGTGCTGCAGGCTGGGCCAGCTTACATAGGAGCCAGGTATGGGCGGAGCCCTAAACACAGTACAATACAATGGAAATGAAACAGAAACCAACCACAGTCACAGGCAGAGAAATGCTGATGAGTGATGAATGGAATATTTCATCACATTCACCCCTTCTATAGATTTAGTCTGTTCGGGGGTTTGATAGTCCTCTGCGACTGACGTGGCTGTTGTGGTGCCGCGGGTGTCGGCTGGGTGTCCCCGGTGGCCTCCTGGGTCTCTGCCGGGGGTGCCGCCAGGGTTGTTGAAGGGGTAGTTGGTGGGGGTACCGTTGGTCGATGTTCTTCCGGGGGTGATGAAAGAGTAGTGGGTGGGTAAGAGTTGCTGTGGTCGTTGTTGCGGCTGTTGTCGTGGTTGTTGTCGTTACCGGCTGGGGCGACGTCTTTTATGGACACGGTGTCCTCCCTTCCGTCGGCGTGCCGGACATACGCGTATTGGGGGTTGGCGTGGAGTAGGTGCACTGACTCCACGAGAGGGTCCGTCTTGTGGCCCCTCACATGCCTTCGCACGAATACCGGACCTGGGGTGGAGAGCCATGACGGCATGGATACGCCAGAGGTGGATTTCCGGGGAAAGACAAACATTCGCTCATGAGGCGTGGCATTAGTGGCAGTACACAATAGCGACCGTATCGAATGGAGCACATCTGGGAGGACTTCCTGCCAGCGGGAGATAGAGGGAGGCCTTTGGTCCTTAGAGCTAGAGTGACTGCTTTCCATACTGTCCCGTTCTCTCGCTCCACTTGACCGTTACCCCGGGGGTTGTAGCTGGTGGTACGGCTCGTGGCGATTCCCCTGGACAGCATGTACTGGCGTAGCTCTTCACTCATGAAGGACGCCCCCCTATCCGTATGGATGTAGCTCGGCATACCGAACAGGCTGTTGAGACATTTAATGACCGTGGCGCTGGTCATGTCTGGGCAGGGGAATGCGAATGGGAAACGAGAGTATTCGTCCACAATGTTCAGGAAGTAAACATTGCGGTCGACGGACGGGAGAGGGCCCTTGAAATCTAAGCTGAGCCGCTCAAAGGGCCGTGTAGCTTTGATTAAGTGGGCTCTATCTGGGCGGTAGAACCGAGGCTTGCACTCAGCGCAAGTGCGACAGTTCCTGGTCAGGGACCGAACTTCCTCAATCGAGTAGGGTAAGTTGCGGGACTTTATGAAGTGGAACAGCTGCGTGACCCCTGGGTGGCAGAGGTCATTGTGGAGGGTCTGTAGCCGATCCCCGGTGGCGCTGGCACACATCCCTCGTGAGAGGGCGTCGGGGGATTCGTTAAGGGCCCCTGGCCGGTAAATGATGTCATAATCGAAGGTGGAGAGCTCGATCCGCCACCTAAGAATCTTATCATTTTTAATCTTCCCCCTGTTTATTATTGAACATAAACCCTACCGACCGCTGGTCGGTAAGTAGGGTGAAGCGTTTGCCGGCTAGTTAGTGGCGCCAGTGGCGCACTGCCTCCACGATGGCTTGGGCCTCCTTTTCTACGGAGGGGTGTCTGATCTCGGGCCCTTGGAGGGTCCTCGAGAAGAAAGCTACGGGCCGTCCCGCCTGGTTGAGGGTGGCCGCCAAGGCAAAGTCAGACGCATCACTTTCCACTTGAAATGGAGTGTTCTCGTCCACTGCCTGTAGCGTGGCCCGCTCAATATCCTGCTTAATGCTTTTGAAGGCGGCGTGGGCCTCAGCAGAGAGCGGAAAAGAGGATGCTTTCAAGAGGGGGCGGGCTTTGTCGGAGTAGTTGGGGACCCATTGGGAATAATAAGAAAATAATCCCAGGCACCTTTTCAGGGCTTTGGGAGTGTTGGGCAGGGGCAGCTCCCGTAGGGGGCGCAATCGGTCGGGGTCTGGTCCGATTTCCCCATTCTCCACCACGCTGCCTAGTATGCAGAGGCACGTGGTGTTGTAAACGCACTTGTCCTCGTTGTAGGTGAGGTTGAGCTTTTGTGCGGTTTTCAGGAACCTCTCGAGGTTCGAGTCTTGATCCTGCTGGTTGTGACCGCAGATGGTGACGTTGTCGAGGTAGGGGAAGGTTGCCTGCAAGTGGTGGTCATCGACCATGCGGTCCATCTCCCTCTGGAAGACCGAGACCCCATTCGTCACCCCAAAGGGGACTCTGAGGAATTGGTAGAGGCGTCCGTTCGCCTCGAAGGCGGTGTACGGGCGCTCCTCTGGTCCGATAGGGAGCTGGTGGTACGCTGACTTGAGGTCGATGGTGGAGAACACCCGGTATTGGGCGATTTGGTTCACCATTTCTGATATGCGGGGTAGCGGGTAGGCGTCTAGTTGGGTGTACCTGTTGATCGTTTGGCTATAGTCGATCACCATCCGTTTCTTCTCGCTACCCCTTACCACCACCACTTGGGCGCGCCACGGGCTATTGCTGCGTTCAATAATGCGCTCTTTCAGGAGCCTGTCTACCTCGGTCGCGATAAACCGCCTGTCCTCCCAGCTGTACCTCCTGCTTTTGGTCGCTATTGGCCGGCAGTTAGGGGTAAGGTTCGCGAATAGCGAAGGTGGCTTTACCTTCAGGGTAGCCAGACCGCACACTGAGGGGCGGCTGGGACCCACCGTAATTGAGCGTGATGCTTTGGTGGTAGCACTGGAAATCCAGGCCCAAGATCACGCTCGCACATAGATTCTTCATGATTAATACTTTAAAATTATCGTATACAGTTCCATTAACGGACAATTGTACCGTGCAGTAACCCATAATGGTCGATGTCTGGGTTTTATCAGCCATGGAGATGGTACCCCGAGTAGGGACCACCTTTAGGGAGAGTTGTTGTACCAGTTCAGGGTGGATAAAACTCTCCGTGCTTCCACTGTCAATTAAACATTTAACCCTGCACCCGTTTACCTCGATGTCCACCATTGATTTGGATAGCGGGTGCGGCCTGGTCTGGTCCACTGTGACTGATGCCACTGTAGGGCCCTGATCGAGACAAGATGGCGTCCACGCTGTCTGCTCACAAGATGGCGGACCCCACGAGGTCGGGCAAGATGGCGTCCAAGATGGCCGCTCCCACGGCGCACACGCGGCGGTGGCGGGTTTTCCGGCGGGGTTCCCTCTGCACACCTTCCCGAAGTGCCCCTTCTTACCGCACTTAAAGCAGGTGGTGCCTTTCGCCGGGCACAGGTTTCTGGTGTGCTTCGGCTGCCCGCAGAAGTAGCAGTTGGGTCCCCGACGCGTCGCGGCTGTCGTAGGGCTTCTGGGGTGAGAGCGGGGCCCTGACGGTGTCGGGCTGCCGGGCGGGGAAGATGCCTTCCAAGATGGCGGCGCCCTTGGTGCACACGTGGCGGCGTGGACGGCGCGGGCTGAAGAGTAGGCGTCTGAGTTTCTCTGGGCCACATCCAGGGATCGTGCTGTGTCCGCAGCCTGTTTCAGGTCCAATCCCGTTTTTTCTAGCAGTCTCTGCCGGATGTAAGTGGAGCTGAGGCCTGTGATAAAGGCATCGCGAACAAGCTCGTCAGTGTACACTGCGGCTTTTACATCTTGGCACTTGCAGTCTTTGCCAAGCATTTTCAGGGTGCCTAGGAACTCCTCCACCGATTCCCCAGGTCGCTGTGCGCGAGTAGCGAGCAGATGCCTAGCATACACCTCATTCGTAGGCTGCTGGTAATGCGCCTTTAAGATGTCGCAGGCGGCCGGGTACGTGTCGGCGTCTTGGATGAGGGGGTAAACCCAGTGGCTTACCCAATTCCGCAGAATTCCGAGTTTCATACTCGCAGCGTCCGTAGCGTCTTTGACGGCTGCGGAATTGTCCAGGAAGAATTCCATACACATAAACCAGTGTCCGAAGCATGCCGATGCGTCCGAAGCATGCTGGCCCAAATCCAAACGTTCGGGTTTCAAGAGTTGATCCATTGTCTTGAAAATTAAGTCAATAAAATTGATGTGCCTCAATAAATCCGAGACTCGATGTTAGCGAAACAAAACAAGGCTTTTATTGACTTAGAAGGTAACACACAGAGGAGAATGTATCTTCCATCCAGAGGTCTGCCGTACTGGATGTGCTGCAGGCTGGGCCAGCTTACATAGGAGCCAGGTATGGGCGGAGCCCTACACACAGTACAATACAATGGAAATGAAACTGAAACCAACCACAGTCACAGGCAGAGAAATGCTGATGAGTGATGAATGGAATATTTCATCACACTGGGTGGGATATTAAAGGGTGCGGGGAGTGAGGGGGAGAGTGGGATTAGACTGGGTGGGATATTAAAGGGTACGGGGAGTGAGGGGTAAAGTGGGATTAGACTGGGTGGGATATTAAAGGGTATGGGGAGTGAGGGGGAGAGTGGGATTGGACTGGTGGGATATTAAAGGGTACGGGGAGTGAGGGGGAGAGTGGGATTAGACTGGTGGGATATTAAAGGGTACGGGGAGTGAGGGGGAGCGGGGGATTAGAGTGGGTGGGATATTAAAGTGTACGGGGAGTGAGGGGAAGAGTGGGATTAGACTGGGTGGGATATTAAATGGTGCGGGGAGTGAGGGGGGAGAGTGGGATTAGACTGGGTGGGATATTAAAGGGTACGGGGAGTGAGGGGGAGAGTGGGATTAGACTGGGTGGGATATTAAAGGGTGTGGGGAGGGGGAGAGTGGGATTAGACTGGGTGGGATATTAAAGGGTACGGGGGGTGAGGGGGAGAGTGGGATTAGACTGGGTGGGATATTAAAGGGTGCGGGGAGTGAGGGGGAGAGTGGGGTTAGACTGGGTGGGATATTAAAGGGTGCGGGGAGTGAGGGGGAGAGTGGGATTAGACTGGGTGGGATATTAAAGGGTGCGGGGAGTGAGGGGGAGAGTGGGATTAGGCTGGTGGGATATTAAAGGATACGGAGAGAGTGGGATTAGACTGGGTGTGATAATAAAGGGTTCTGGGAGTGAGGGGGATAGTGGGATTAGACTGGGTGGGATATTAAAGGATACGGGGAGTGAGGGGGAGAGTGGGATTAGACTGGGTGGGAAATTAAAGGGTGTGGGGAGTGAGGGGTAAAGTGGGATTAGACTGGGTGGGATATTAAAGGGTGTGGGGGAGAGTGGGATTAGACTGGGTGGGATATTAAAGGGTGCGGGGAGTGAGGAGGAGAGTGGGATTAGACTGGGTGGGATATTAAAGGGTGCGGGGAGTGAGGGGGAGAGTGGGATTAGACTGGGTGCGATATTAAAGGGTGCGGGGAGTGAGGGGGAGAGTGGGATTAGACTGGGTGGGATATTAAAGGGTGCGGGGAGTGAGGGGGAGAGTGGGATTAGACTGGGTGGGATATTAAAGGGTGCGGGGAGTGAGGGGGAGAGTGGGATTAGACTGGGTGGGATATTAAAGGGTACGGGGAGTGAGGGGGAGAGTGGGATTAGACTGGGTGGGATATTAAAGGGTGCGGGGAGTGAGGGGGAGAGTGGGATTAGACTGGGTGCGATATTAAAGGGTGCGGGGAGTGAGGGGGAGAGTGGGATTAGACTGGGTGGGATATTAAAGGGTGCGGGGAGTGAGGGGGAGAGTGGGTTTAGACTGGGTGGGATATTAAATGGTGCAGGGAGTGAGGGGGAGAGTGGGATTAGACTGGGTGGGATATTAAAGGGCTCGGGGAGTGAGCAGGAGAGTGGGATTAGACTGGGTGGGATATTAAAGGGTGTGGGGAGTGAGGGGGAGAGTGGGATTAGACTGGGTGGGATATTAAAGGTTATGGGGAGTGAGGGGGAGAGTGGGATTGGACTGGGTGGAATATTAAAGTGTACGGGGAGTGAGTGGGAGAGTGGGATTAGACTGGGTGGGATATTAAAGGGTACGGGGAGTGAGGGGGGAGAGCGGGATTAGACTGGGTGGGATATTAAAGGGTACGGGGAGTGAGGGGGAGAGTGGGATTAGACTGGGTGGGATATTAAAGGGTACGGGGAGAGTGGGATTAGACTGGGTGGGATATTAAAGGGTACTGGGAGTGAGGGGGTGCGGAGGATTAGACTGGGTGGGATATTGAAGTGTACGGGGAGTGAGGGGGAGAGTGGGATTAGACTGGGTGGGATAGTAAAGGGTACGGGGAGTGAGGGGGAGAGTGGGATTAGACTGGGTGGGATATTAAAGGGTACAGGGAGTGAGAGGGAGAGTGGGATTAGACTGGGTGGGATATTAAAGGGTGTGGGGAGTGAGGGGGAGAGTGGGATTAGACTGGGTGGGATATTAAAGGGTGCGGGGAGTGAGGGGGAGAGTGGGATTAGACTGGGTGGGATATTAAAGGTCATGGGGAGTGAGGGGGAGAGTGGGATTAGACTGGGTGGGATATTAAAGGGTACAGGGAGTGAGAGGGAGAGTGGGATTAGACTGGGTGGGATATTAAAGGGTACAGGGAGTGAGGGGGTGAGTGGGATTAGACTGGGTGTGATAATAAAGGGTGCGGGGAGTGAGGGGGAGTGTGGGATTAGACTGGGTGGGATATTAAAGGGTACGGGGAGTGAGGGGGAGAGTGGGATTAGACTGGGTGGGATATTAAAGGGTACAGGGAGTGAGAGGGAGAGTGGGATTAGACTGGGTGGGATATTAAAGGGTACGGGGAGTGAGGGGGAGAGCGGGATTAGACTGGGTGGGATATTAAAGGGTGTGGGGAGTGAGGGGGAGAGTGGGATTAGACTGGGTGGGATATTAAAGGGTGTGGGGAGTGAGGGGGAGAGTGGGATTCGACTGGGTGTGATATTAAAGGGTACGGGGAGTGAGGGGGAGAGTGGGATTAGACTGGGTGGGATATTAAAGGGTACGGGGAGTGAGGGGGAGAGTGGGATTAGACTGGGTGGGATATTAAAGGGTGTGGGGAGTGAGGGGGAGAGTGGGATTAGACTGGGTGGGATATTAAAGGGTGTGGGGAGTGAGGGGGAGAGTGGGATTCGACTGGGTGTGATATTAAAGGGTACGGGGAGTGAGGGGGAGAGTGGGATTAAACTGGGTGGGATATTAAAGGGTACGGGGAGTGAGAGGGAGACTGGGATTAGACTGGGTGGGATATTAAAGGGTACGGGGAGTGAGGGGGAGAGTGGGATTAGACTGGGTGGGATATTAAAGGGTACGGGGAGAGTGGGATTAGACTGGGTGGGATATTAAAGGGTACTGGGAGTGAGGGGGTGCGGAGGATTAGACTGGGTGGGATATTGAAGTGTACGGGGAGTGAGGGGGAGAGTGGGATTAGACTGGGTGGGATATTAAAGGGTGCAGGGAGTGAGGGGGAGAGTGGGATTAGACTGGGTGGGATATTAAAGGGTACGGGGAGTGAGGGGGAGAGTGGGATTCGACTGGGTGGGAAATTAAAAGGGTGTGGGGAGTGAGAGGGTGAGTGGGATTAAACTGGGTGGGATATGAAAGGGTGTGGAGAGTGAGGGGGAGAGTGGGATTAGACTGGGTGGGATATTAAAGGTCATGGGGAGTGAGGGGGAGAGTGGGATTAGACTGGGTGGGATATTAAAGGGTACGGGGAGTGAGGGATTAGACTGGGTGGGATATTAAAGGGTACGGGGAGTGAGGGGGTGAGTGGGATTAGACTGGGTGTGATAATAAAGGGTTCTAGGAGTGAGGGGGAGAGTGGGATTAGACTGGGTGGGATATTAAAGGGTGTGGGGAGTGAGGGGGAGAGTGGGATTAGACTGGGTGGGATATTAAAGGGTGTGGGGAGTGAGGGGGAGAGTGGGATTAGACTGGGTGGGATATTAAAGGGTACGGGGAGTGAGGGGGAGAGTGGGATTAGACTGGGTGGGATATTAAAGGGTGTGGGGAGTGAGGGGGAGAGTGGGATTAGACTGGGTGGGATATTAAAGGGTACGGGGAGTGAGGGGGAGAGTGGGATTAGACTGGGTGGGATATTAAAGGGTGTGGGGAGTGAGGGGGAGAGTGGGATATTAAAGGGTACGGGGAGTGAGGGGGAGAGTGGGATTAGACTGGGTGGGATATTAAAGGGTGTGGGGAGTGAGGGGGAGAGTGGGATTAGACTGGGTGGGATATTAAAGGGTGTGGGGAGTGAGGGGGAGAGTGGGATTAGACTGGGTGGGATATTAAAGGGTGCGGGGAGTGAGGGGGAGAGTGGGATTAGACTGGGTGGGATATTGAAGGGTGCGGGGAGTGAGGGGGAGAGTGGGATTAGACTGGGTGGGATATTAAAGGGTGCGGGGAGTGAGGGGGAGAGTGGGATTAGACTGGGTGGGATATTAAAGGGTGTGGGGAGTGAGGGGGAGAGTGGGATTAGACTGGGTGGGATATTAAAGGGCACGGGGAGTGAGCAGGAAAGTGGGATTAGACTGGGTGGGATATTAAAGGGTGTGGGGAGTGAGGGGGAGAGTGGGATTAGACTGGGTGTGATATTAAAGGGTACGGGGAGTGAGGGGGAGAGTGGGATTCGACTGGGTGGGATATTAAAGGGTGTGGGGAGTGAGGGGGAGAGTGGGATTAGACTGGGTGGGATATTAAAGGGTGTGGGGAGTGAGGGGGAGAGTGGGATTAGACTGGGTGGGATATTAAAGGGTGTGGGGAGTGAGGGGGAGAGTGGGATTAGACTGGGTGGGATATTAAAGGGTACGGGGAGTGAGGGGGAGAGTGGGATTAGACTGGGTGGGATATTAAAGGGTACGGGGAGTGAGGGGGAGAGTGGGATTAGACTGGGTGGGATATTAAAGGGTGTGGGGAGTGAGGGGGAGAGTGGGATTAGACTGGGTGGGATATTAAAGGGTACGGGGAGTGAGGGGGAGAGTGGGATTAGACTGGGTGTGATATTAAAGGGTACGGGGAGTGAGGGGGAGAGTGGGATTAGACTGGGTGGGATATTAAAGGGTACGGGGAGTGAGGGGGAGTGGGATTAGACTGGGTGGGATATTAAAGGGTGCGGGGAGTGAGCAGGAAAGTGGGATTAGACTGGGTGGGATATTAAAGGGTGTGGGGAGTGAGGGGGAGAGTGGGATTAGACTGGGTGGGATATTAAAGGGTACGGGGAGTGAGGGGGAGAGTGGGATTAGACTGGGTGGGATATTAAAGGGTGCGGGGAGTGAGGGGGAGAGTGGGATTAGACTGGGTGGGATATTAAAGGGTGCGGGGAGTGAGCAGAAAAGTGGGATTAGACTGGGTGGCTCAAATGGAAGATGACACCACTATAGTCTTGCTGGGCCGGATGGCCTGTTTCAGTGCTGGGATGTTGTACGAATCGGTGATTCTTGATCACTATCCCATGACTCCCGCTGGAACATGCCTGCATGTGGAAGTCGTGCGAGGAGAGGATGGGGTTTGGTTGTGTTTCAATAACCCGACAACACTCAGCATCACCAGGCCGGGGAAGAATGTGCACTTGGCTGAGTTACCCAGAAGGCAATGTACTGGAGCTTGGAGTCAACACCTTCAACAAAAGAAGGCAGGAAGTTGCAATCTCCACCTCCGACACCAGTTAACTGCGGGAGGGGAGGAGCTCCATCCATCTGACACCCTGGGAAAGTCGGAGATGGTGCGATGATTCCTGATGGAAAACCAGTGAGGATACAGGGAACGGGGAGATTGTGCGGGACATTGCACTGAGGAACCGCCATTATTTGCACCCAATTATTGGCCTTTGTGTTTCACCATCCAGGTCGCCACTGGATCAAACCTTGCATGGGATGTCGAAAGCATAGAATGGTTCTCTTGTTATCTGACCCAGGCTGGTCTTCAGCCCTGTGCTGTGGGTTATTGCTGCACCCCATTAGCCCGGCTCTCGAATATCTGCCCAGTCCCATGGCTCACTGGATGGGGTCAGGCAGCTTCTACTTTATAGGGAACTGAGGATTTTAGTCTCACCATAGCCTGCTGTGGGGCGGGGCGGGGGGGTGGGGGCAGGCGCGCGGGGGCTTAGTGTTACACCGACCCCCCTCCCCCACCTCGAGTCTCACAGGCCAACTGGGAAGGAAGCAGTGGCCAGGGTTATCCAGAGGTATTGAGGGATACGGGGCAAAGGCGGGTGGATGGAGTTAGGTCGCCGATCAGCCATGATCTGATTGAATGGCGGAACAGGCTCGAGGGGCAGAATGGCCTCCTCCTGCTCCAGTGTTCCTCTGGGTGGGCACCGCTACCATCTGTTCGCTTGGAGCTCGGGGGGTGGGGAGGGCTGTGCTGGGAATGAGTGAGTCTTATTGCTACACTGTGATGCTTAAGGCGATACTGTCCTTGTGGAATTAAGTGTTTGGCAAGCTGTTTTGGAGAGGGAAATGTCATGTTCCATTTCATTACGGTAATGTCTTGTGCAGATGATGTAATGATGGGCTGTATTTTCCGATGCCTACGGGTGTGTACGAGCTGTATACACACCCATAGGGGCATTGCAAATGCCGGTTTCAGGCATGCGCTGAAAAGCGGTATTTACGATCTGTCAAGAATGCTGTTGACAGATCGGATGCCTGCCCTGGAGAAGGGCCTCTTTCTGCAGAACCTCCGCCCACAGAAAACCCTTAGAAATCTTACACCTGGTAAAAGCAGCAAGGCCTCCTTTAACCAGCAGAAGAGTCGAAAAAAAGTTTAAAAAAAAATTAATGTAATGATGTGTTTCGTTGTGACCTCGGGTATCAGATTGGCCAATGAATGAAAGTCTGGCCAAACACATTTTCACAAAGACAGTGTCCCCTTAAGTCACACAGAACCTTTAATAATGTAGCCAATCAGACGACATCTAAATACAGTCACTGACCTTGATATAGCCGAAAGGCAAGAATAAACAGACACCATATCGCCGACAGGCCGCGCATTCTGCAGACACTCCTGCTCTCCCAGCCTCGGCTGGTGTGGAAATAGCTCAGCTCACCTGCAGGGAACTGCTCATCCTGTAAGGAAGGGTACAGTGTGAGAATGGTCTGTCACTATCAGGGTACAGTGTGAGAATGGCCTGTCACTATCGGGGTACAGTGTGCGAATGGCCTGTCACTATCGGGGTACAGTGTGCGAATGGCCTGTCACTATCGGGGTACAGTGTGTGAATGGCCTGTCACTATCGGGGTACAGTGTGAGAATGGCCTGTCACTATCGGGGTACAGTGTGCGAATGGCCTGTCACTATCAGGGTACAGTGTGAGACTGGCCTGCCACTATCGGGGTACAGTGTGCGAATGGCCTGTCACTATCGGGGTACAGTGTGTGAATGGCCTGTCACTATCGGGGTACAGTGTGCGAATGGCCTGTCACTATCGGGGTACAGTGTGCGAATGGCCTGCCACTATCGGGGTACAGTGTGCGAATGGCCTGTCACTATCGGGGTACAGTGTGCGAATGGCCTGTCACTATCGGGGTACAGTGTGCGAATGGCCTGTCACTATCAGGGTACAGTGTGAGACTGGCCTGCCACTATCGGGGTACAGTGTGAGAATGGCCTGTCACTATCAGGGTACAGTGTGCGAATAGCCTGTCACTATCAGGGTACAGTGCGAGAATGGCCTGTCACTATCGGGGTACAGTGTGAGAATGGCCTGTCACTATCAGGGTACAGTGTGCGAATAGCCTGTCACTATCTGGGTACAGTGTGCGAATAGCCTGTCACTATCTGGGTACGCAGACAGTGCGAGCCTGCAAGCTATTCCACCGTGGAGGCCACCACAGCCAAGTCTAGCACCGACATATCTGTGGACAGTGACCAGGAGCAGGAGCCCGGACTGAACTTTCTCCCTCACTCAGGCAGCAGCTAACCCTGTCCCAGCCCGAGATTGGCTAACTCAGCACAGACAGGACACGTGCCTGGGCCCCGCACCGCTCACAACACCTGAACTGGCAGAGCCTCTGGCCATTTGGTGGGCAGGGCTGGAATATCCCCGCTGGTCCTGTGTCCACACCCCACCCCGCCTGTGGGTGAGGTGCAGATACCAGGATTGGTTCCTCAGTGATGTCAGAGCAGGAATGTGGCTCCGAAACCGCAAGATCAGGGTTGGCAAGTGGCGGATCTGGCCCACAGAGACTGATCCCATCAGACCGGGACTAACCCCGCCACCTGCAATAGGCTCTCAGCAACCTCTCCAACATTGTCCTCCACTCTCCCGCCCCTCGAAATCTATTCTAGGTGAGAGCTGCTGCATAAATGGAGGCTGCAACTGAATAGTAATCATAACACGTTGCCGAAATAAACAAAGCTGATCATGCCTTGACATACTTTAACCCACGGAATGGCGTTGAACGGCAGTGATTGATCAGGGGCGTAACACGTGTCGCACCTCGCATGTCAAAGTGTCACATACAGAAACACAGGTCAGCGCCCCTCACCCCCCTCAACTGAAGTCAATGAACTCGGGCAGACCAGGGGTTAAAACTTGAGGCCATCCGACCTTCTACACAAGAACATAAGAATTAGGAGTAGGAGTCGGCCATTCGGCCCCTTGAGCCTGCTCCGCCATTCAATGAGATCATGGCTGATCATCAACCTCGGCTCCACCTTCCCGCCCGATCCCCATATCCCTCGATGCCCATTGGTGAGGAGAGATGGAGTCTGTACAGTGCACTCAGACTGGGCCAATCACCTGCCGAAGCGGTGTGCTGCATGGCCGGCCCTCGGTGTGAGTAAGAATTCCGGAGAAGACCCTCCCATTGGGTTCACGCTCACCCCCTCGTCATGGCCACCAGGGGAGCGAGTCAGCAGAAACCCACAGACCCACTTGATGCCGTCACAGGCTGGCATTGATCGCACTGGGTAAACCCAGACAATTCCCCATTGTGCCACTAGAAGGAGCTCCAGATGCCCGAGAACCATTGGCAGCAAAACCAGTCCGAGTGGAGGGCTCGAAATGACCATTAATGCACAGGATTACCCAGTGATTTCAAACCAAAGTAACCCCCCCCCCAGTACTGCCCCTCCAACAGTGCGGCGCTCCCTCAGTACTGCCCCTCCGACAGTGCAGCGCTCCCTCAGTACTGCCCCTCCGACAGTGCAGCGCTCCCTCAGTACTGCCCTTCCGACAGTGCAGCACTCCCTCAGTACTGCCCCTCCGACAGTGCAGCGCTCTCTCAGTACTGCCCCTCCGACAGTGCGGCGCGCCCTCAGTACTGCCCCTCCGACAGTGCGGCACTCCCCCAGTACTGCCCCTCCGACAGTGCGGCACTCCCTCAGTACTGCCCCTCCGACAGTGCGGCGCTCCCTCAGCACTGACTCTCCGACAGTGCAGCGCTCCCTCAGTACTGCACTGGAGAACAGCCTGAAGTCCGTGGAGTGGGACTTGAATTCTTAACCTTCTATCTCAGAGGCGAGGGGCCGCAAATGAGGCAGACAAGCACAATATACCGTCCGCACATATTAAGCTGGACTGGAGTTAAGGAGGAAATGGATCTGAGAAACACACAAAGACTGAAAACTAACAAGGGGTTAAATTTTGAGGTGGGACATTTTGTGTCTCAGTCTGGACCTAATCTTGTGGGACTCTGACACCAGAATACTCCACATTCGTTCAGCCCATTCCCCTCTGTTTAAACAGCTTGTTTACATTCAGTGTAAAACGACTAAATCAAACCTTATTTTCTCCAAGATTCCGAAGCCCCCTCCCTCCCACGGTAGACTCTGAGGTCCGAGCTCCAGTACAGTGCCTGAGGTGTCTCCGGCCAGCTCCGTCTCCAGGTGTGTCCACACCCAGTCTGCTGGAAATTGAGGAAGTGAAGAAGTTTATAAAATTTCCTGCTCCAGGCTGGAGATTTGCATACTCACTTCCCCCCAGCAGCGGCGTTATCCTGTGCCAGAGCCGCCCTGACTCCCGAGTCAATACATTGCGAGAATGCCGAGTGGTTGAATGGTGTGTCTGTGGTGTGTGACGCTCCGGGAGGCTGTGCTGGGGCTTCAGTCAGAGCTGGGAAAGGGGCTGAGCCCCGGGGGTGGGGGGACTTCCCCACAGCCAGTGGGTGGCTTTCAAAATCCACTCCAATTCTGACACTTCTCTGACTAATTCTCTGCCTGCTGAAATGAAGAAAGCGCTGACTGGAAGCCCGGAGACGCACACACAGCCCCTTCTTACCGTAAAACAGCTGCTTTACTGCACAGCCAGACTTTTAGCCTGTACCCAGCCCTTTCATCATGTTTCCAATTCACTCTCTGGAGGTGGGCGTCACTGGCCAGGCTGGCATTGAGTGGGGCCAGCAGTCTGGATTCAGACAGCGACTGTCCCGACCCCCAGCCATTCCCCGGGTCAGAGACAATGTTCCCTGGGAGCGGCTCCAGGGCTCCGAGCAGCCGCTGAGCCAGCTTTTCAATAGAGTCATAACGTCCAGGTGTGGGTCTTAGAATCCGCGCAGCCCGTTAAAGGGACCGTGTGACCCTGAAGACAATACCCAGCAACATTGGGCGGAGCTATTGGTGATCGAAGGCGGGGTCTGGTGATAGGAGGCGGGGCCTGGTGATCGAAGGCGGGGCCTGGTGATAGGAGGTGGGGCCTGGTGATAGGAGGCGGGGTCTGGTGATAGGAGGTGGGGCCTGGTGATAGGAGGTGGGGCCTGGTGATAGGAGGCGGAGCTATTGGTGATAGGAGGCGGGGCCTGGTGATAGGAGGCGGGGTCTGGTGATAGGAGGTGGGGCCTGGTGATAGGAGGTGGGGCCTGGTGATAGAAGGCGGAGCTATTGGTGATAGGAGGTGGGGCCTGGTGATAGGAGGCGAGGCCTGGTGATAGGAGGCGGGGTCTGGTGATAGGAGGTGGGGCCTGGTGATAGGAGGTGGGGCCTGGTGATAGAAGGCAGAGCTATTGGTGATAGGAGGCGGGGCCTGGTGATAGGAGGCGGGGTCTTGGTGATAGAAGGCGGGGTCTTGGTGATAGAAGGCGGGGCCTGGTGATAGAAGGCAGGGCCTGGTGATAGAAGGCGGGGTCTGGTGATAGAAGGCGGGGTCTTGGTGATAGAAGGCAGGGTTTTGGTGATGGAAGGTGGGGGCCTGGTGATAGGAGGTGGGGCCTGGTAATAGGAGGTGGGGCCTGGTAATAGGAGGCGGGGCCTGGTAATAGAAGGCGGGGCCTGGTGATAGAAGGTGGGGCCTGGTGATAGAAGGCGGGGCCTGGCGATAGAAGGCGGGGTCTTGGTGATAGAAGGCGGGGTCTGGTGATAGGAGGTGGGGTCTTAGTGATAGAAGGCAGGGCCTGGTGATAGAAGGCGGGGTCTGGTGATAGAAGGCGGGGCCTGGTGATAGGAGGCAGGGCCTGGTGATAGGAGGCGGGTTCTTGGTGATAGGAGGCAGGGCCTGGTGAAAGAAGGCGGGGCCTGGTGATAGAAGGTGGGGTCTGGTGATATAAGGCAGGGCCTGGTGATAGAAGGCGGGGCCTGGTGCTAGGAGGCGGGGCCTGGTGATAGGAGACGGGGTCTTAGTGATAGAAGGCGGGGTCTGGTGATAGAAGGCGGGGTCTGGTGATAGAAGGCAGGGCCTGGTGACAGGAGGCGCGGTCTTGGTGATAGGAGGTGGGGCCTGGTGATAGAAGGCAGGGTCTGGTGATAGAAGGTGGGTCCTGTTGATAGAAGGCGGGGCCTGGTGATAGGAGGCGGGGTCTTGGTGATAGGAGGCGGGGCCTGGTGATAGAAGATGGGGTCTGGTGATAGAAGGTAGGGGCCTGGTGATAGGAGGTGGGGCCTGGTAATAGGAGGTGGGGCCTGGTGATAGAAGGCGGGGCCTGGTGATAGAAGGCAGGGCCTGGTGATAGAAGGCGGGGCCTGGTGACAGAAGGCGGGGTCTTGGTGATAGAAGGCGGGGCCTGGTGATAGAAGGCGGGGCCTGGTGATAGAAGGCGGGGCCTGGTGATAGAAGGTGGGGCCTGGTGATAGAAGGTGGGGCCTGGTGATAGGAGGCGGGGTCTTGGTGATAGGAGGCGGGGTCTGGTGATATAAGGCAGGGCTTGGTGATAGGAGGCGGGGCCTGGTGATAGGAGGCAGGGCCTGGTGATAGGAGGCGGGGCCTGGTGATAGGAGGCGGGGTCTTGGTGATTGAAGGCGGGGCCTGGTGATAGAAGGCAGGGTCTTGGTGATAGAAGGCGGGGCCTGGTGATAGAAGGCGGGGTCTGGTTATAGAAGGCGGGGTCTTGGTGATAGAAGGCGGGGTCTTGGTGATAGAAGGCGGGGGCCTGGTGATAGAAGGCAGGGCCTGGTGATAGAAGGCGGGGCCTGGTGATAGGAGGCGGGGCCTGGTGATAGGTGGCGTGGCCTGGTGATAGGAGGCGGGGCATGGTGATAGGAGGCGGGGCATGGTGATAGGAGGCGGGGCCTGGTGATAGAAGGCGGGGTCTGGTTATAGAAGGCGGGGTCTGGTTATAGAAGGCGGGGTCTTGGTGATAGAAGGCGGGGTCTTGGTGATAGAAGGCGGGGCCTGGTGATAGAAGGCGGGGTCTGGTTATAGAAGGCAGGGTCTTGGTGATAGAAGGCGGGGCCTGGTGATAGGAGGCGGGGTCTTGGTGGTAGAAGGTGGGGCCTGGTGATAGAAGGCGGGGTCTGGTGATAGAAGGTAGGGGCCTGGTGATAGGAGGTGGGGCCTGGTAATAGGAGGCGGGGTCTGGTGATAGAAGGCGGGGCCTGGTGATAGAAGGTGGGGCCTGGTGATAGGAGGCGGGGCCTGGTGATAGGAGGCGGGGCCTGGTGATAGGAGGCGGGGTCTTGGTGATAGAAGGCGGGGCCTGGTGATAGAAGGCAGGGTCTTGGTGATAGAAGGCAGGGTCTTGGTGATAGAAGGCGGGGTCTGGTGATAGAAGGCGGGGTCTGGTGATAGAAGGTAGGGGCCTGGTGATAGAAGGCAGGGCCTGGTGATAGAAGGCGGGGCCTGGTGATAGGAGGCGGGGCCTGGTGATAGGTGGCGTGGCCTGGTGATAGGAGGCGGGGCATGGTGATAGGAGGCGGGGCATGGTGATAGGAGGCGGGGCCTGGTGATAGAAGGCGGGGTCTGGTTATAGAAGGCGGGGTCTGGTTATAGAAGGCGGGGTCTTGGTGATAGAAGGCGGGGTCTTGGTGATAGAAGGCGGGGCCTGGTGATAGAAGGCGGGGTCTGGTTATAGAAGGCAGGGTCTTGGTGATAGAAGGCGGGGCCTGGTGATAGGAGGCGGGGTCTTGGTGGTAGAAGGTGGGGCCTGGTGATAGAAGGCGGGGTCTGGTGATAGAAGGTAGGGGCCTGGTGATAGGAGGTGGGGCCTGGTAATAGGAGGCGGGGTCTGGTGATAGAAGGCGGGGCCTGGTGATAGAAGGTGGGGCCTGGTGATAGGAGGCGGGGCCTGGTGATAGGAGGCGGGGCCTGGTGATAGGAGGCGGGGTCTTGGTGATAGAAGGCGGGGCCTGGTGATAGAAG
The DNA here is from genome assembly GCF_052327205.1 of Somniosus microcephalus. Classification (NCBI taxonomy): domain Eukaryota; kingdom Metazoa; phylum Chordata; class Chondrichthyes; order Squaliformes; family Somniosidae; genus Somniosus; species Somniosus microcephalus. The sequence goes on from NC_140997.1 coordinate 3,549,567, forward strand.
GCAGGGTCTTGGTGATAGAAGGCAGGGTCTTGGTGATAGAAGGCGGGGTCTGGTGATAGAAGGCGGGGTCTGGTGATAGAAGGTAGGGGCCTGGTGATAGAAGGCGGGGTCTGGTGATAGAAGGTAGGGGCCTGGTGATAGAAGGCGGGGTCTGGTGATAGAAGGTAGGGGCCTGGTGATAGGAGGCGGGGTCTTGGTGATAGAAGGTGGGGCCTGGTGATAGAAGGCGGGGTCTGGTGATAGAAGGTAGGGGCCTGGTGATAGGAGGTGGGGCCTGGTAATAGGAGGCGGGGTCTGGTGATAGAAGGCGGGGCCTGGTGATAGAAGGCGGGGCCTGGTGATAGGAGGCGGGGCCTGGTGATAGGAGGCGGGGCCTGGTGATAGGAGGCGGGGTCTTGGTGATAGAAGGCGGGGCCTGGTGATAGAAAGCGGGGTCTGGTTATAGAAGGCAGGGTCTTGGTGATAGAAGGCGGGGCCTGGTGATAGAAGGCGGGGTCTTGGTGATAGAAGGCAGGGCCTGGTGATAGAAGGCGGGGTCTGGTTATAGAAGGCAGGGTCTTGGTGATAGAAGGCGGGGCCTGGTGATAGGAGGTGGGGTCTTGGTGATAGAAGGTGGGGCCTGGTGATAGAAGGCGGGGTCTGGTGATAGAAGGTAGGGGCCTGGTGATAGGAGGTGGGGCCTGGTAATAGGAGGCGGGGCCTGGTGATAGAAGGCGGGGCCTGGTGATAGAAGGCGGGGCCTGGTGATAGGAGGCAGGGCCTGGTGATAGAAGGCGGGGCCTGGTGATAGAAGGCGGGGCTGGTGATAGAAGGCGGGGCCTGGTGATAGAAGGTGGGGCCTGGTGATAGGAGGCGGGGCCTGGTGATAGGAGGCGGGGCCTGGTGATAGGAGGCGGGGTCTTGGTGATAGAAGGCGGGGTCTGGTTATAGAAGGCAGGGTCTTGGTGATAGAAGGCGGGGTCTTGGTGATAGAAGGCGGGGGCCTGGTGATAGGAGGCGGGGCCTGGTGATAGAAGGCGGGGCCTGGTGATAGGAGGCAGGGCCTGATTGGATTCCCGTTTCCGATAGGGATCCCGCCAAAGTGAAGAGGACAATCCATGGGTGCTGCAGTGGGGACACCTGTTCATGGGATCATTGCACAGATCAGACCAGCTACCCTGCCGAAGATCTTGACCGACACTGGGCCTCCTGCAGGTAAGTGCCAGGAGCCAGAACGGTGGGGAAGGAGGTCGCTTGAGGTCCTTTCCCTCCCGTGAGGGTGTTCTCGGGGCTTCCATCACCCTCCCACGGCAGTCCCACGGAGCAGTGTAACGGGGAAATCCTCCATGGTCGTGGCCCTGCTCCTGTTGCTATTGACCTGCAGTGGGCCTCACTGCCCACCTTTCCCTTTGTGGTCTTGTCAGATTTCAGGCAGGATCCTGGAGGTGAATCTGAGCTTCTTTCTCAATGGCCATGGGATCATTTGTCCCACTCAATCACACAAGGTATGAACAGAAATTTCTTGGTTGTGTCTCAGGACAACTGGCCACAACAGTAAACAGTTCTAACCGTCGGACATGAGATCGGAAGCCTGCACACATTCCAAAGACACGATGGACCAGCCAAGCAATCGTAACCCAAATTGTTTCTGATCAGGCAGTGACGCCGAAGTAAAAACGGATAGTGATCTCCTGGCCGCTTTCCCCGGTGCTCTGTGGTAAACTCCCCAATACCAGGCTCCCAGTGGCGAGCCATGCTTGGTTCGAATGTGGGTCTGAGATCGGCCTGTAACACCACAGCGCCATCCGCTGACCCGGGGTGCCCTTCAACCGCCTCCCCACTGCGAGTGCGGGACGAGCGAATTTACTTACCTTCCTCAGACACAGCTAACTGCCCCCAATTTAAAAGCACATTATTATCTGTCTATTGTAAAATTATGTTAAAAACAAATCTGATGTTGAATTTTTCTCTGCTCCATCACAGGTGGATGGTCATTGAGAGTGTCCGGAGTCCCATGGACCTGCTGGCTCCACTTTCGGGTTTCAGACTCTACCACTGAGGATGGATTTCATCCCAGTCTCCCGTCACCAGGCCTGACAGCCTGCAGCCTCGTCGACCCCACAGAGACCCTGTTTATCTCTTCATATCGTGCCTTTCGACACCCCCAGACTCGACTATTTGAATCTCCTGGCTGGTCTCGTGTCCTCCACCCTCCATACACTGGTCATCAAATGGTCACTCTGCTGTCCATCTCCGATCCCGCATGCGATCCCGCTCACCTATCACTCCATTCCTCACTGAATCACATTGGCTCCCAGTCCCACAACGCCTCCAATTTAAAATTCTCATCCTCCTGTTTAAATTCCTGGACTCACCACTCCCTATCTCTGCAACCTGCTGCATCCCTTCCGGCACTCTCTGTTCCTCTGTCTCTGGCCTCTTGTGTACCCGCCCCCTGCCCACGGATAAGTAGCAGGTAAAATTCGCAAGTGCCAGGCAATGACTATCTCCAACAAGAGAGTCTAACCACCGACCCTTGACATTCAATGTCATTACCATCACCGAATCCTCCACCATCAACATCCTGGGGGTCACCATTGACCAGAAACTTAACTGGACCAGCCACATAAATACTGTGGCAACAAGAGCAGGTCAGAGGCTGGGAATTCTGTGGCGAGTGTCTCACCTCCTGACTCCCCAAAGCCTTTCCACCATTTACAAGGCACAAGTCAGGAGTGTGATGGAATACTCTCCACTTGCCTGGATGAGTGAAGCTCCAACAGCACCCAAGAAGCTCGACACCATCCAGGACAAAGCAGCCCGCTTGATTGGCACCCCATCCACCACCTTAAACATTCACTCCCTCCACCACCGGCGCACTGTGGCTGCAGTGTGCACCATCTACAAGATGCACTGCAGCAACTCGCCAAGGCTTCTTCGGCAGCACCTCCCAAACCCGCGACCTCTTCCACCTAGAAGGACAAGGGCAGCAGGCGCATGGGAACACCACCACCTCCAAGTTCCCCTCCAAGTCACACACCATCCTGACTTGGAAGTATATCGGCCGATCCTTCATCGTTGCTGGGTCAAAATCCTGGAACTCCCTCCCTAACAGCACTGTGGGAGTACCTTCACCACACGGACTGCAGCGGTTCAAGAAGGCGGCTCACCACCACCTTCTCGAGGGCAATTAAGGATGGGCAATAAATGCTGGCCTTGCCAGCGACGCCCACATCCCAGGAATGAATTTTTTTTTAATTCCCTTTGCTCCACCATTGGTGGCCGCGCCTTCAGCTGCCTGGGCCTTAAGCTCTGGAATTCCCTCCCTAAACCTCTCCGCCTCGCTACTTCTCTCTCCTTCTTTAAGAGCCTCTTTAAAACCCACCCTTTTTGTTAGATCCGTGGTTCAGTGGATAAATAATTACACGGATGCTGTACATAAACAAATAACAGGTCTTTACTGGAGGAGGGTAATCTCTAGACTGGGGTACAGAGGCATGCACACAGCTTATATACCGGTGTGGTCACTGCCGGTACTACAGTATACAGGAGCTGTAAAAAGTGGTTCTGACTTAAACACATACACTACAATTCCTCCCTTTTTAGATTAATAATACCCCCTTAATTTTCAAATAACAATTACATTTTTACATGTACATTCAATAACAAAAGTCCATTTATAGATTCAGTCTTTGGGACGGCTTCCTGACCCTTTCGGGATAGCGCCTTTCCAGAGGTTCTTGTTCTTGGTGCAGAGGCGATTCTGACCCCTTTTCATTGGGTAGTTCATCGGGTTCCACTGCTACTGGGTCTGAGGTAGATGCTACCGGTATGTCATAAGAACATAAGAAATAGGAGCAGGAGTCGGCCAATCGGCCCCTCGAGCCTGCTCCGCCAATCGGCCCCTCGAGCCTGCTCCGCCAATTGGCCCCTCGAGCCTGCTCCGCCATTCAATAAGATCATGGCCGATCTGATCCTAACCGCCAATCCACTATCACAGAACCATCTCCTGAATCTAACAGAATTAGACACACAAAATAGGAGCAGGATCAGGCTACACGGCCCCTGGGCCCGCTCTGCTACCCACAGGGCCATGTCCGATCCGAACCTAGACTCATGTCCACATTCCTGCCCGTTCCCCGTAACCCTTAATATCCTTTACTTCTAGGAAACTGTCTATTTCTGTTTTAAATTTATGTAATGATGTAGCTTCTACAGCTTTTTGGGGCAGCATATTCCATGGACCTACCACCCTCTGAGTGAAGTGGTTCCTCCTCATCTCAGTTTTGAAAGAGCAGCCCCTTATTCTAAGACTATGCCCCCAGTTCTAGTTTCACCCATCATCGGGAACATCCTCCCCGCATCCACCCAATCCAACCCCTTCACAATCTTATATGTTTCAATAAGATCGCCTCTCATTCTTCTGAACTCCAATGAGTAGAGTCCCAATCTACTCAACCTCTCCTCATATGTCCATCCCCTCATCCCCGGGATTAACCGAGTGAACCTTCTTTGTACTGACTCGAGAGCAAGTATGTCCTTTCTTAAGTATGGACACCAAAACTGTACACAGTATTCCAGGTGCCGTCTCACCAATACCTTGTACAACTGAAGCAATACCTCCCTATTTTTATATTCTATCCCCCTAGCAATGAAAGCCAACATTCCATTGGCCTTCTTAATCACTTGCTGCACCTGCATACTAACCTTTTGAGTTTCGTGCACCAGGACCCCCAGATCCCTTTGTACTTCAGTACTTTCCAGTTTCTTGCCATTAAGATAATAACTTGCTCTACGATTTTTCCTGCCAAAGTGCATAACCTCACACTTTCCAGTATTGTATTCCATCTGCCAAATCTCTGCCCACTTACTTAGCCTGTCGATGTCCCCTTGCAGGTTTTTTATGTCCTCCTCACTCACTACTTTCCCTCCCATCTTAGTATCATCTGCAAACTTTGATATGTTACACTCGGTCCCCTCCTCCAAATCGTTAATATAGATTGTAAAGAGTTGGGGACCCAGCACTGACCCCTGCGGAACAACACTAGTTACTGATTGCCAGTCTGAGAATGAACCATTTATCCCAACTCTCTGCCTTCTGTTAGATAGCCAATCCTCTATCCATGCCAAAATATTACCCCCAATCCCGTGATTTTTTATCTTAAGCGATAATCTTTTGTGTGGCACCTTGTCAAATGCCTTTTGGAAGTCTAAATACACTACGTCCACTGGTTGCCCTTTATCCACCCTATACGTTACTTCCTCAAAGAACTACAGCAAATTTGTCAAACATGACTTCCCCTTCATAAAACCATGCTGACTTTGTCCTATTAAATTATGATTATCCAAATGTCCTGTTACTGTCTCCTTAATAATGGACTCCAAAATTTTACCTACCACAGATGTTAGGCTAACCGGTCTATAGTTTCCAGCCTTCTGTCTACTGCCCTTTTTAAATAAGGGTGTTACATTAGCAGTTTTCCAGTCTGCCGGGACCTTTGCCGAGTCCAGGGAGTTTTGGAAAATTATTACCAATGCATCCACAATCCCTACCGCCACTTCCCTCAAGACCCTAGGATGTAAGCCATCAGGTCCAGGTGATTTATCCGCCTTGAGTCCCATTATTTTACCGAGTACCACTTCCTTAGTGATTTTGATCGTGTTTAGCTCCTCCCCCCCCTTTAGCCCCCTGTTTGTCCAGTGTTGGGATATTCTTAGTGTCTTCTACTGTAAAGACTAATGTAAAATATTCATTCAGTGTTTTTGCCATCTCCATATTTCCCACCATTAATTTCCCGGTCTCATCCTCTAAGGGACCAACATTTACTTTAGCCACCCTTTTTCTTTTTATATAACTATAAAAACTCTTACTATCTGTCTTTATATTTTTTGCTAATTTACTTTCATAATCTATCTTCCCTTTCTTAATCAATCTTTTTGTTATTTTTTGCTGTCTTTTAAAGTTTTCCCAATCCTCTATCCTCCCACTAGATTTGGCTACCTTATATGCCCTTGTTTTTAGTCGAATACTATCCTTAATTTCTTTACTTAGCCACGGATGGCTGTCTTTTCTTTTACACCCTTTTCTTCTCAGTGGAATATATATTTTTTGGAAGTTGTAAAATAACTCCTTAAATGTACACCACTGATCATGTATCGTCTTACCCTTTAATCTATTTTCCCAATCCACTCTACTCAATTCCGCTCTCATACCTTCATAGTCTCCTTTATTCAAGCTTAGCACGCTTGTTTGAGATCCAACCTTCTCACCCTCTAATTGAATATGGAATTCAACCATGTTATGGTCACTCATTGCAAGGGGATCCTTTACTAGGACATTTTTAATTAATCCTGTCTCGTTACACAGGACCAGATCTAAGGTAGCTTGCCCCCTGGTCGGTTCAGTTACATACTGCTCAAGAAACCCATCCCTAATACACTCAATGAACTCATCCTCAAGGCAGCCCTGCCCAATTTGATTTGTCCAATTAATATGAGAGTTAAAATCCCCCATAATTATAGATGTTCCCTTATTACAAGCCTCAACTATTTCCTGATTGATACTCCGTCCAACAGAGTTGCCACTGTTCGGAGGCCTATAGACTACGCCCACTAGTGTTTTTTCCCCCTTATTATTCCTTACCTCCACCCAAACTGTTTCATTATCCTGATCTTTTTGACCCAATATCATTTCTCTGTATTACAGTGATTCCTTCCTTTATTAACATAGCCACCCCACCTCCCCTTCCTTCCCCAGGTACTCGAGACATGGGGTTGACGCATTCCTGTGATGCTAAGATCTGATCGACGTGGCGTCTCACAATGTTCTCCCTGACATCCACTTTGTACATTAATGGCCCCTGCCTTGTACATATCATTCTGGGTTGCCACTTCTCTGTTCGATAGTCCCGGGCCAAGACTGGTTGCCCTACATTGAAGCTCCTTGTCGGCTTCTCATTGATGTGCTGGAATTGTTTGTCCAGATGAGATCTCAACCTTCGGTTAAAGAACATCATGGCCGGGGTCTGGTTGGTAACTGCATGTGTCGCGTTTCGGTAGGCTAATAAGAAATTGTCCATCTTATGCTGTAGTGGAATTTCCTCGTCGCACATGGCCTTTATCGCCTTCTTAAAGGTTTGTACGAACCTCTCAGCCAATCCATTGGTGGCTGGATGATACGGGGCGGATGTGTAATGCCTTACCCCATTCCTTTTCATGAATTTTTGGAACTCGTCGGACACAAACTGTGGTCCATTATCAGAGCAGATCTGCTCTGGCAACCCGTTTCTGGCAAATATGGTCCGTAGGACTGCAATCGTTTTCTCTGTAGTGGTTGAAGACATCTTTATCACCTCAGGCCACTTTGAATGAGCATCCACTGCTATTAAGAACATTGAGTCCATGAATGGACCAGCGAAATCAATGTGCACCCGTTGCCATGGAGAGGAGGGCCACTCCCATGGGTGTAGAGGGGCATGTGGTGGTGCATTTTGGACCTTCTGGCATCCTAAGCAGCTCTTAGTTAGGTGTTCGATTTGTTGATCGATTCCCGGCCACCACACATAAGCCCTAGCTAGGCTTTTCATTTTCACTCCCCCCAGATGACCTTCATGTAGCTCATTTAGCACTCTCTCCCTTAACTTGGGTGGAATCACCACTCTGGATCCACACATCACTGTCCCCTGGCATACTGACAGCTGTTCTCTTCTGGATGAGAATGCTGGCAACAGTGAGTCGCCATGTGTTGGCCAGCCCCTCACCGTCAATTCATATACCCGTGACAGCGTCGGATCATTGCGGGTCTCCTTCTCTATATCCGCGTTTGTTACTGGCAATCGTTCAATTATTGACGAATAAAATATCTCGATAGGGTCCACTGCTGGTGCTTCCTCCACAGTAGGCAGTGGCAGGCGCGATAGCCCATCAGCGTTCCCATGCTGTCTCGTGCCTTTATATTCTATTTCATATTGATTCGCCCCTAGAAACAGGGACCATCTTTGTAACCACTGTGAAGTCATTATTGGCACGCCCTTCTTAGGATTAAAGATGGAGACAAGTGGTTGGTGGTCAGTCAGCAAGGTGAACTTCTGTCCATGCAGATAGTGGTTGAATTTTTTTACTCCCCATACTAGGCTGAGGGCCTCCCTGTCAATCTGTGCGTAGTTGCGCTCAGCTGAGGTTAGTGACCGAGACGCAAAGGCTACTGGCCTCTCCAACCCGTCTGGGAATTTGTGCGACAGCACCGCTCCAATGCCGTAGGGTGATGCATCACATGCCAAACGAATTGGTAGTGCTGGGTTGAAATGGGCCAACGCCTCTTTTGATCTGACCAATTCTTTACACTTCTGGAAAGCTCGTCTACGTTCGTCATCCCACTTCCATGGTACCCCTGTTTGCAGTAGGGTGTTCAGCGGGTGTAATACCGTAGACAAATTTGGTAAGAACTTGTGGTAATAGTTTACCAGCCCGAGGAACGACCTCAGTTGTGACACATTTTCCGGTGCTGGAGCCTTGACTACTGCCTCTATCTTGTCAGGGGACTTATGTAACCCCTCTTCATCGATGATGTGGCCGCAATACGAGATCTGTTTCAGGAAAAACTCGCACTTGTGGCGATTAGCTCGTAGCCCATATTCCTTTAATCTGGTGAGCACCTTCTCCAAGTTAGCGAGGTGATCACCGTCATTTTCGCCTGTGACCAAGATGTCGTCCAAATAACACTGGGTCCTTGGAATCCCTTGCAGGACCTGATCCATCGCCCTTTGCCAGATAGCCGGAGCCGAGGCTACTCCAAACACCAGCCGGTTGTATTGATAGAGACCTTTATGGGTGTTGATCGTAAGGTAATGTTTCGAAGCTTCTTCTACCTCCATTTGCAAGTACGCCTGGGCTAGATCAATTTTGGTGAAGCGTTTACCTCCAGATAGCGAGGCGAAAATATCCTCAATTCGTGGAAGCGGATATTGCACCGTGTGAAGGACTGGGTTCACTGTCACCTTAAAATCCCCACAGATGCGGACCTTCTTTGGTTCCCCAGGCGTATTACTCAACGACCTCTTCATTACAGGAACGATGGGTGTAGCCCACTCGCTCCAGTCCACTTTGGACAGTACTCCTGAACGTTCCAACCCTTCCAGCTCTGCTTCAACCGCTGTTCTGATCGCATAAGGCACTGGTCTGGCCTTCAGAAACTTTGGGCTTGCATTATCCTCTATTTTAATTGTTGCTGTTATTCCTTTTAGTGTTCCTAGTCCCTCCTGGAACACTTCTTTTGCGTCAGTTAGCATTTTGGACAGTCGTCCAGGTGTGATGTCGTCATCCTTTTTGGCCTCCACCTTCAGTGCCTGTATGGAATGCCAATCTAAATGTATCTTCCGGATCCATTCACGTCCTAGCAGTGGTGGTCCTCCATTTGGCAATACATATATATCCATTTTAGGTATTTCCTGACCTTTATATGTCACTTTCACCCTTATTTTTCCTTTGGGGTAGACTTTTTGCCCCGTATATGTCTTCAAGACAATCTCTGCAGCTTTCAAGGGTATGTGTGAAAATAGCCGCTTGTAGTCTCTTTGATTTATGACTGTTAGAGCTGACCCTGTGTCTAATTCCATTTCCACTTGGACTCCGTCTATCTTGAGTGTCACCCAGATAGTCTGGTGATCCTCCATTTCGGTTACATTATGTAGTTTCAGACAACCCAGCTCCTTGCTTCCGGAGTCTGTGTCACTTTTCTGTTCATCTGAACCACTGTCCATCACCTGGTGTACCTTTTTGTACTTCTCCTGTGGAGATTTCTTACTGTTGGTTTTCTTCCCAGACCTGCAGACTCTTGCTATGTGTCCTGCTTTCCCACACTGTCTGCACCCTTGGTCCTTGAACTAACAATCTTTCTGGTCATGTGTTGTTCTGCCGCAGCGATAGCACTTCCCTGTTCCATAGGTCATTTCATTGGTGCCATATTCTTGCGGTCTCCGTTGTATCTCTGCAGCGCCCCTTGCGGCTGCTTCATGTGATACTGCCATACTGAAAGCTTTGTCCAGCGTAAGGTCCTTTTCTGATAGAAGCCGTTTCTGGGTTCCTTCACTTTGTAGCCCACACACAAACTTGTCCCTTAACGTGTCTGCTAGTCCCGCTCCAAACTGGCAGTATTTCAATAGCTTGCACAGTTCCGTTAGGTACTCAGCATTGCTTTCGTCTTTGTGTTGGTTCCTTTTATGGAACTTAAATCGTTCTGCTATCAGCAGCGGTGTGGGGTTTAAGTGGTCCTGTAGGATTTCTACTATGCTTTCAAAATTCTTGTTTACCGGCTTCTCTAGGGTTATTAGATTTCGCAGTAACCCATAAGTTTTTGCACCCATGGAATTTAACAGAACCAGTGCTTTATTAGCATCTGGCACTTCATTCGCCCTGCAGTACACCTCAATACGTTCCACATATGTCGCCCAATCTTCGACTTCATTGTCGAACGTAGAGATACTGCCACTCTTCGGCATCCTTGGTTGTGCATTAACTATCACCAATGGCGCCTCCCGCGCTTCCCCTTCTTCTCTGCTGGCACAAAATGATGTCTCCCGCGCTTTCCTTCCTTCCCGCGCTCACCCGTCTTCTCCGCTGCGGCTTCACAAAATGGCGACTCCCGCGCTCTTCCTTCTCCGCGGCTCAATGGCGCCTCCCGCGCTCTCCCTGCTTCTCCGCGGCTCAATGGCGTCTCCCGCGCTCTCCCTGCTTCTCCACGGCTCAATGGCGTCTCCCCTTGCTTCGCCCCATGGACCCTGATTAGCCCGTGATCCCTGGCTGTGCTCTGCGCGTTCTTCTCTTGATATTTGTCGACGCCGCTCAGCCTAGAACCCGGCTGTTTCTTACCCTCTCGCTCTCCGGTTTGCAGTATTTTTCCTCGACGCCGCTCGGTGATCAACCCCCGGCTGCGCCCTGCTCTCTTCACCCTCTTTCTTACCCCGTCGACGCTGCCCGGCTCTCTCTCTCTGCCATCGGTCGGCTCCAGCCGCCGCTGCTCGGGAAGGGTCTGCTCTGGACCTGTCGTCGGTCTCTTACTGCTCGTTGTGGCTGGGGAACCAAGCCCGGCTCTCCACAGCCTTCCCAGCGAAGTTGGATCTCTGCCTGACTGCTGGGCGGTTGCTCGCGGTTGATGCCTGTGTTCCTGGACTCGACTTTTTAAAAAAAAATTTTTATGTTGCAGGTAGATTCGCATCAACACTCGTCGCCACTGTTAGATCCGTGGTTCAGTGGATAAATAATTACACGGATGCTGTACATAAAGAAATAACAGGTCTTTACTGGAGGAGGGTAATCTCTAGACTGGGGTACAGAGGCATGCACACAGCTTATATACCGGTGTGGTCACTGCCGGTACTACAGTATACAGGAGCTGTAAAAAGTAGTTCTGACTTAAAGCACATACACTACACTTTTGACCAAGCTTTTGCTCAGTTTTTGTAATATCTCCTTTGTCTCGACATCTGTGTTTGTCTGATTATGCCTCTTTGATGCGCCTTGGGAGGTTTTTCGATATTAAAGGTGCTGTGTAAATGCAAATTTTTGTAAACCAGTACAACAATAATCTTCACAAATCCAATATCACTCCGTAACTCAGTCGGTAAGTATCATGGCCCAATATTAATTCATAGTTCATTAACAGAAGAAGGAGCAATTTTGTGGTCACAGATCTGATTTGAGCATTTTATCAATGGCGTAGAACAGGTCCAGTGAGATGCAACACTCTTGCGTCTCAATGCAACCTAGAATTTCAACCTCTATGGAGGGATCACACTGGCGCCGGTTCCAGCCCTGCCGTTGGGGTCCCGTGGACATGTTCAGAACTATTTTGGAACACTATTGAGCAGCCACCTGCAGCCAGAATCTGGCCCTACCTAATGGTGTGATCACATGGGACAGTGGGGGATGGTGCTGTCATGTGCAAGTCCTGCCGAACGCACGGTTGGTAATTGCGCCAGTGGTGTGTGTCATACCAGCTTACACACAGATGCAGAAAAGCTGACCAACAGATTCAAACCAGTCGGCACAGGTCCAGAAGACGCTAGCGACAAAACGCACCTTATGACGGAACACTGCCCCAAATCATGGCCTGCGACCAAGGTGGCTGTTCAAGGCAACGGCATGTAGCACCAGCTTTCTGGCTATTTTTATAAATCATATGTTATATCCAAAACCCCAAGAAAGAACTGTACTGTTGGGCAAGCTTGTGGGAGTGGCTTAGGGAATAGGATTGCAAGCCAGGCTAACCTGACTGAGGTGCATTCATATGCAAAGGCCATCTCACACTGACAGGCTGGATGGAAGGGAGCCGATTGACGTCATCGCCATCTAACATGATTACTGGGAACAATATAAGATTGTGAAGGGGCTTGATTGGGTGGATGCGGTGAGGATGTTCCCAATGATGGGTGAATCTAGAACTAGGGGGCATAATATTAAAATAAGGGGCTGCTCTTTCAAAACTGAGATGAGGAGAAACTTCTTCACTCAGAGGGTGGTAGGTTTGTGGAATTTGCTGCCCCAGAAAGCTGTGGAAGCTACATCATTAAATAAATTTAAAACAGAAATAGATAGTTTCCTAGAAGTAAAGGGAATTAAGGGTTACGGGGAGCGGGCAGGAATTTGGACATGAGTCTAGGTTCGGATCGGTCATGGCCCTGTGGGTAGTGGAGCGGGCCCAGGGGCCGTGTAGCCTGGTTCTGCTCCTACTTTTTGTGTTCTAATTCTGTGTTAGATTTCAGGAGATGGTTTTATTCCTTTTCCTGGCTGGGGTGGAGATCGCCTTTACAGAAGGTAAGTACTGTAGAAAATATAGGGACAGAGTGATCTCCTGGAAGAGTTTCGATTGCCTAGATGGGTCGGAGAGGAATTTCCCAGATTTTTTCTCCCAAATTGGCCATTGGGTTTTTTATCTGGTTTTTTGCCTCTCCCGGGAGATCACATGGGTTTGGGTGGGATGGAGAGTGATAGAAGATTTGAGGTTAGGATCAGATCAGCCATGATCTTATTGAATGGTGGAGCAGGCTCGAGGGGCCGATTGACCTACTCCTGCTCCTATTTCTTATGTTCTTATGTTCTAATACCCTGAGAGGTAACTCAGAGACACGTTGCCCTCACATCAATAAAGCACAGTCCCAACCGAAACTGGTGGAAGCCAGGAGATGGCCGGGCCATTGTCTTCCAGGAGATAAGCCAGTTATGCAAGTTTGGTTTGAGATTGAAACCCATTACCTGCTAATGGGAGCCATCAACTCAGGAAAGGACAGACATCCAGCAATCAGCACTCATCGTCTCCCCAGGTGCCAGGCCTGGGGGCGGGGAAATGGAATATCAGTTTCACAAAGATTTCAAAGGTCATGAGTCACTCCAGGCCACAGCGGGGTTCAGACAGATCACCTGAGTCAATACATCGATCGGTATTGGCGGGAGGTAAAGGCGATGGGTTTTGGGAATATCAGGAGCTGTTCGGGGGCTGCTCTCTTTCTCTGTCTTCTCCTCGGCATCAGTCTACAACGAGTCTCCCGAGTGGGGCTCGGCTCGACGGAACACCACCAGAAGCTGAGCGCTGCTCTTCATCCCTCATCAACGGACCTCGACTCAAACTGGAACTTGGATACCACATCGGTGGTACGGAACCAGGAGCGAGACATACAGGAAGAAGCTGCAAGCAAGACAACGGGCAATCAGGGTGAGCATATTGCCTGTGCCTACACATCCACAAGACCACTTAGCTGTGTGAGGGGGTGATTGTAAGTCCCAACCAAACCTTAGAGGGGTTTAATGCTGGGGTCCTGTGTTAGTTTATTTCACGGGGGGGGGCGGGGTTCTTTTATTAGACCGTGGTAATTTAGCACAGTATGGCTTGTTGGACAAGCCAGGGTTGTATTGTTTTGTACTGTTACGAGTGTTATTGTTAATCCTATTAAACACAGTACGGTTGAGCTCAAACAGGTGTCCGAGTCTGATCTGTCCATGTAATCCCTATCGTCCAGAACTTGTAGTAAGAGGTGTGTTTTCGGTGTGCCCGAGAAAACCACTTGCAGGCATTATTTACATTCCTTTCTATTACTTTGGGATTTCAGGATTTTTATTTGCGTTTTGGGATCACGTCCCACAATTCAGTTCGTATTTCGGTTAAAGCTGAAACCCAAGAGCCTGACGTATGATGTGTAGAAACAAGTAGTTACAATGGGAGTGCAGTGAAGCATGAACATGAATGGCTGCCCGCCCAGTATCCCAGCACTTGCATTCGATGAGGAAGGACATTTTTGCAGTGGTGGATTTAGAAGTTTTGAGGAGGAAGTGAACTTTGAAAAGCAACATTTATGCTGGATGCAAACCGCCCTGGAAATTTAAATGTTGATATGAGGGCAAATGGTATGTTGGCCTTCGTAGCGAGAGGCTTTGAGTACAGGAACAAGGATGTCTTGCTGCAGTTGTACAGGGCCTTGGTGAGACCACACCTTGAGTATTGTGTGTAGTTTTGGTCGCCTTATCTGAGGAAGGATGTTCTTGCCATGGAAGGAGTTCAGCGAAGATTCACCAGGCTGATACCTGGGATGGCAGGAATGACGTATGAGGAGAGTTTGGGTCGATTGGGCTTGTACTCGCTGGAGTTTAGAAGAATGAGAGGGGATCTCATTGAAACTTATAAAATTCTGGCAGGACTGGAGAGACTAAATGCAGGAAGGATGTTCCCGATGGTCGGGGAGTCCAGAACCAGGGGTCACAGTCTAAGGATAAGGGGTAAGCCATTTAGGACAGAAATGAGGAGGAATTTGTTCACCCAGAGAGTGGTGAACCTGTGGAATTCTCTACCACAGAAGGCAGTTGAGGCCAATTGATTAAATATATTCAAGAAGGAGTTGGATATATTTCTTAAGGCTAAAGGGATCAAGGGATATGGGGAGAAGGCAGGGACAGGGGACTGAATTTGGATGATCAGCCATGATCACATTGAATGGTGGAGCAGGCTTGAGGGGCCGAATGGCCTACTCCTGCTCCTATCTTCTATGTTTCTATGATTTTTTAGTGCATTTTGCAGCATTTTGAAGTGTACAACAGCAACAATCCCTCTCCCTGACATCTGTCTGAGGCTGAACCACACTGTTCGCAACCTTGGTGTCATATTTGACCCTGAAATGAGCTTCCAACAACATAACAAAGACCGCCTACTTCCCCCTCTGTAACTTTGCCCGTCTCCGCCCCGCCTCAGCTCATCCGCTGCTGAAACCCTCATCCAGGCCTTTGTTACCTCTAGACTTGACTATTCCAATGCACTCCTGGCTGGCCTCCCACATTCCACCCTACGTAAACTCTTTAAAACCTACCTCTTTGACCAAGTCTGTACTAATTTCTCCTTATGTGGCTCGGTGTCAAATTTTTTGTCTTACAGGTGGTGGCAGGCGGTGACTAGTGGGGTACCGCAGGGATCAGTGCTTGGGCCCCAGCTATTCACAATATATATCAATGATTTGGATGAGGGAACCAAATGTAATATTTCCAAGTTTGCTGACGACACAAAACTAGGATTGTGAGTGTGAGGAGGATGCAAAGAGGCTTCAAGGCGATTTAGAAAAGTTGAGTGAGTGGGCAAATACATGGCAGCTGCAGTATAATGTGGATAAATGTGAATTTCTAGGCCAAAGTTTCTTGGACCAAAACCAGTTGTCTGCTGCACTTTTGTCACAACCCCCAAAATAAGCCCAAGGACTAAAATCAAGGGAGTGGGAGCGATTCAAACCGCCCAGAAGTCAGAGGGGAAGCTGACCCACAAACCACCCCCTACAGTACGTGGTGAAAGCCCACAGTGAAGGATCGGAGAAAGATGGGGAAGTGAAGGATTACATTTAAACAACGACTTGACTAAACTGAAGTCACTTCCAGTCATGTTGCCAGATTTTAAACATGCAGCGGAGGTGTTAATTCAGGAGAGCCAAAGATTAATGAGCTGATAAACTGACGCTGCATCATAGGGACACAGCAGAGGATAAGAGCAACGGATGGATGGCAGCGGGAGGCATCTCAAATTCAACTCACAGGTGGAAGGAGTGTGGACCCTTCCCCGACCAGAGTCTATGGGCTCGATTTTAATAGCCCTGCGGAGGCGGGTCTGTAGCAAAAATCGGAAAAAATGGCTTCAGACACCCAACCCGCCCCTACCCGATTTTCGTGAGTGTCGGATTAGCTGCTCCTGAACTGACTAGACGGGAAGCGGTTGTTGAGGCAGCTAACATGTCGCTAACTGCCCGCTTAATCCTATTTTGACGGGCTGCTCCTATTTCCGTGCTTTTTCAAGATGCAGCCCGTCTTCATCAAAGCACGCCTGGTGGATGGAGGCGTGTCCACCTCAGACCTCACTGGTTGACAGCTGCTCGAGCAGCTTTATAGTGGTCCTGTAATGTCTCGTTCTGTCACATGCCACAACTTAGTGGCTTGAGGTTTGGGAGACATTCTGGTGCTCAACTAATCTTGTGAGGTTCGAGTCTGGCATCCACCTGCAGTGTCAGCTCCTCGGAACCCCCTCTCGCCCCTTTGTCCGAGTGCTCACAACCTCCATTCCTTGACTGAGATATCTACCAGCGCTAGGGGCTCCATTTATGTCCTCTCATCCTGGTCGTCATAATCGGAGGAGCAGCAGCCTCGTGGCTCAGCGCAGAGCTTCTTCTTCAGAAGAGGAGGAGGACAAGGAAGAAGAGGAGGAGGAGGAGGTGCTCCTTGCGAGCCCTGTTGTGACCAATGCAGCATTCCCTCCAGCTCACTGCTGCCCGTCAAGCAGGGGATGCACTCTGCCATGCCACATTTGCATAAGCTTACTCTTCAACCATAGGTGACCACCATCTGGTTCTCTAATTGTAGGCGACCTTCCTCCAATGTCATACATCATCTCTGCTATAACCGGCTCTTTCCGATCACTTTCACCATCAACATGACAAATGCAAGTCGCCCCAAGCCCTCAATGCACATTTGCCATTTCCCAGAACACATAGGCCACACATTCAACTGTTTGCCATCAGTTTTGTTTGCTACACTGACAAAAGGATCACAATGCAAACTCTGAAGTAGAAGCAGAAAAATAATGACAAACCACCAAAGTGACTAATAGTGCCTCTACGTGGTGGTTCCCCTGTGGATTGAGCAGGTGTAGAGGCACCTTGCTCACTTGGATGCTGCGCCTGCTTAGCCCCCTTTGGCAGGCATCCTCTGGGTTTGGGAGCCTGGGAGGGCTCTGCAACAGTCTGCTCTCCCTGCAGCTGTGCAGGGGCTGAAACAGCCACCTCAGTTGGGCTCCGCAGTGGCATGTCATGTGAGCGCTTGGAGAGGAGCCCCCACTTCCTTGTTGGCTGCCACCGACATCCCTCTCATGGGTCAGCCGCACTTCAGTGCTAACAAGTGGCTGGAGAGCACCTTGCTGCACATCAGGGGGGCCATGAGGACCCGTATCTGTACTGGCAGACAAACCCTTCCAGCGACTCCTGCACCTGTTCCTGGAGTTCCAGCACCGCTCTCTTTCTGGATGGCCCCAGAGGCACAGTGTCTACATGCAGCTGAGCAGAGCTAGGAGCATCCTGCAACCTCCGACGAGGACGCTCCACTGCTGTCCCTGTCTCCACCATCTGCTGATGCTCACTTGTGAGCTGTGATATACCAGGTGACAACACTACTCTAAGTCGCGAGGGTCCCGCTGAGGTGTGTGTCTGCGCTGGTGCTGGGTGCACTGAGTCCTGGTGACACTGCTCCCTCAGAGGCTGCAGGTTCCTCTGAGGAGTCGTCTGGCTGTTCGCCCTAGACAGTGGGGAGGGGGGCACTCGATGGTCCTGTGCAAGAGTAAAGGCATGAGTTAGACGTGTGATATTGATGTAGCAAACACATCCTTTTGTGCAGATGATACAAAGGGAATCTCTTGGAACATCATATGACATTGCAGTCAATCATTAAATGTAAATGAGAGGGATGAAACTCTATTCTGTCACTGGCTTCGTCTAGTGCGCCCGTCTCTCCATCGCCCACTTCCAGATCCTTGCCACCACTGACGATTTTCTGCGCTGCCTCCTCAGCACTTGTCAATGTTGCAGGGGTTGGTGTGCCTCCTCCTGTCTGTGCTCTCTCCCTCTTATTGTGGGCTATCTTTTCCTGCAAGGAGGGACACAAGCGGAGTTTCAACGAGAGTGATGGAGTGAGTGTGAAGAATCCATAACATAGAAGCTGAGAGGGAGACCAAGATGGAGTGAGGTGCCAAGAGGAAGCGAGCTCCCTGTGCGCTGTTAGTTGTCACTGCATAACAGTGAGAGTGAGTGTGAGGGGTGCATCGGCAAGATGGTGAAGTGATTGAGTACAGAGAGAGAGATGGATAGGAAAGGGTGCAAGGGAAGTAATGGTAAGGTGGGATGTGGAGGAGCAGGCTGACAATGCAGAGTGCTGGTGATGAGGAGAGAAGGGAAGCAGATTGAAGGTAAGTGTGATGGGATACTCACTTTTGATGATCACAGAAGATCATTAAAGTGTTTCCTGCACTGGATCCAGGTTCGTGAACAAACGGACCTTGTGCTGACCTCCTCAGTAATACGCAGCCAGGCTGCCTTGGTATGGTGAGGAGGCTTCCTCCGGCCATTGGGAGGGAAGAGAATCTCCCTCCGCCCTCTTACTGTCTCAGCAAGAGCTTGGAGGGACTCCTCATTGAAGTGTGGAGCTGCCTTGTCTCTGGAAACACTCATTCTTGCTCTCACACGTACACAAACCGGCAGAATCAACAACTGAAAGGCTGAGGCTGTATGGGACCATTGAAACATCTGCAATAACGACATCATCAGAGGCGGCTAACAGACCCGGTCCCAGGCGTTGGACCGGGCAGCGCGCCTCAATGAACTTAACTAGGCAACTGAATAAAAATTTCAATCGGCAGCGGGTCCGATCCCCGCCCACCACGCAACCCGACTCCAAGACGCCTCCTGAAATAAAATGGCGGCCTCTGGTGCGTGCCACCAACTCTGCGAGGAACTCCACACACGCGCACAAACACTTGTGCAGCATTCCGAGGTGACTCAGTAAGAAAAGAAAAGGAAAGAAAGACTTGCATTTCTATAGCGCCCTTCACAACCTCAGGACGTCCCAAAGCGCTTTACAGCCAATGAAGTACTTTTGAAGTGTAGTCACTGTAGGAAACGTGGCCCAAAGAGTTGGTGGAAAGGTTAAAATTGGCAGACTTTAGGCAGCGTGGACTAACACGCAGACCGTGCCTCAAAAAAGATGGCATTCTGTGTGAAGTGAGGCATGTGTGAAATGTGTTTACAATCTGGGGACAGGAACCATTGGGCAAGTCTCTTGCAAATGAGACGGATGAATGTGGATATGATGAGCGGAGATAAGGAATGCTCCATAGTGAAACTATGCAAAGCTGCCAGTGCTGCTGAGCTAGTAAAACCTGAACAACTACCAGTAAACCGAACATCACAAGCCGAGGGTATGGGACGTGAGAGAAGGTCTCTGAAAAATAATTGGCTGACTAATATCTATTACCTGTTAGAACATAAGAATTCGGAGCAGGAGTTGGCCATTCGGCCCCTCGAGTCTGCTCTGCCATTCAATAAGATCATGGCTGATCTTCTACCTCATCTCCACTTTCCCGCACTATCCCCATATCCCTTGATTCCCTTAATATCCAAAATCTACCGATCTCTGTCTTGAATATACTCAACGACTGAGCCTCCACAGCCCTCTGGGGTAGAGAATTCCAAAGATTCACCACCCTCTGAGTGAAGAAATTTCTCCTCATCTCAGTCCTAAATGGCCGACCCCTTATTCTGAGACTGTGACCCCTGGTTCTAGACTCCCGAGCCAGGGGAAACATCCTCCCTGCATCTACCCTGTCAAGCCCTGTAAGAATCGTGTATGTTTCAATGAGATCACCTCTCATTCTTCTAAACTCTAGGGATTATAGGCCTAGTCTACTCAATCTGACCTCATAGGACAATCCCCCCATCCCAGGAACCAGTCTGGTGAACCTTCGTTGCACTCCCTCTATGGCAAGTATATCCTTCCTTGGGTAAGGAGACCAAAACTGTCCACAATACTCCAGGTGTGGTCTCACCAGGGCCCTATATAATTGCAGTAAGATGTCTTTACTCTTATACTCAAATCCTCTTGTAATAAAGGCCAACATACCATTTGCTTTCCTAATTGCTTGCTGTACCTGCATGTTAACTTTCAGTGATTCGTGTACAAGGACCCCCAGGTCCCTCTGAACACTAACATTTCCCAATTAGGATTTTCAATACAATGGGGGAAAGTTTTGTCTCCATGTCTGGGCTGTAATCTGAAGGGGAGGATTCCACTCCCTTTATCCAAATCAATGGAATGAAAATCTAGTGGGTTCTACAAAGGACAGGCTGTGAAGATGAAAATCTCCCTCAATATTTCTTACAAGACCGATGGGCACATTGCACTGGCAGTGTTAACACCGAGGGATCAGCAGCTGCCCACTGCTGGTGTGCATACACTGGCACAGCCAGTCATCTCATAGAGTCATGGAGACATAATGGCACAGAAGGAGGCCATTCGGCCCATCGAGTCCGTGCCGGCTCTCTGTAGAGCGATCCAGTCAGTCCCATTCCCCCGCTCTATCCCCGTAGCCCTGCAAGTTTATTTCCCTCAAGTGCCTATCCAGTCTCCCCTTGAAAACATTGAGTGTCTCCGCTTCCACCACTTCCGTCGGCAGCGAGTTCCGGGTCCTCACCACTCGCTGTGTGAAAAAGTTTTTCCCTCACAGCCCCCCTGTATCTCTTGCCCAAAACCTTAAATCTGTGTCCCCTAGTCCTTGTACCATCAGCTAGTGGGAACAGCCTTTCCCCGTCTAGCCTATCCAAACCCGTCATAATCTTGTACACCTCGATCAAATCACCCCTCAACCTCCTTTGCTCTAATGAAAACAAATCCAGCTTCTCCAACCTGTCCTTGTAGCTAAGATCCCCCATCCCCGGAACCATTCTGGTAAATCTCCTCTGCACCCTCTCAAGGGCCTTCACATCCTTCCTAAAGTGTGGTGACCAGAACTGGACGCAATACTCCAGTTGTGGACAAACCAGCGCTTTATAAAGGTTCAGCATAACTTCTCTACTTTTGTACTCAATACCTCTATTTATGAAGCCCAAGATCCCATATGCTTTGCTAACTACTCTCTCAATATGTCCCACCACCTTCAGGGACCTATGCACATTAACTCCCAGGTCCCCCTGTCCCTGCACACTCTTTAAAACTGTGCCATTAAGTGTATATTGCCTCTCCCTGTTCCTTCTGCCAAAATGCATCACCTCACACTTCTCTGTATTAAATTCCATCTGCCACTTGTCTGTCCATTCTGCGAGCCTTTCTATGTCCTGTTGCAGTCGATTGGTATCATCCTCACTGTTTGCCACACCCCCAAGCTTGGTGTCATCAGCAAATTTAGAAATTATACTTTGTATTCTAATATCCAAGTCATTTATGTATTTCCAAAAAAGCAGTGGCCCCAGCACTGACCCTTGGGGAACACCACTGTCTACCGTCCTCCAGTTTGAAAAACAGCCATTTACCACAACTCACTGTTTTCTGTCCTTAAGCCAATTCCTTATCCAAGCTGCCACTGACCCACCTATTCCATGAGCCTCAATTTTGTTAACCAGCCTTCTATGTGGTACTTTGTCAAATGCCTTCCTAAAATCCATGTCGACAACATCCATTGCATTCCCTTCATCAATCCTCCCTGTTACTTCATCAAAAAATTCCATTAGATTAGTGAAACATGATCTGCCTTTTACAAATCTGTGTTGGTTCTCCTTAATTAGCTTAAACCTCTCCAAGTGCCCATTAATTTTTTTCTTGATTATTGTTTCTAAAACTTTACCCACCACTGATGTTAAACTGACCGGCCTGCAGTTACTGGGATTGTCCTTACACCCTTTCTTGAACAATGGTGTCACATTTACCACTTTCCAATCCTCAGGCACCTCCCCCACATCTAAGGAAGATTGGACAATTATGGCAAGCCCTTCCGCTATCTCCTTCCCAAATTCCCTTAGCAACCTGGGATGCAAGCCATCTGGACCAGGTGACTTATCCACTCTAAGCATACCCAGCCTTTCTAGTACATCCTGTCTATCAATTTTCACCCCTTCCATTGCTTCTACCTTTTCCACTGCTACCGATATTTTGTCAGCATCCACCTCCTTAGTAAACACCGATACAAAGTACTCATTGAGTATTCTAGCCTTGCCCTGCGCCTCTAAGCATATAAACATCTTCTTTGTCGCTAATAGGCCACACCCCACCTCTTACTACCCACTTACTGTTTACATGCCGGTAGAAGATTTTTGGGTTCCCTTTTATGTTAACCGTCATTCTACTCTCATAGTCTCTCTTTGCCGATCTTATTTTCATCTTCACATCCCCTCTCAACTTATTGTATTTGGTCTGGTTCTCCCTTGAAGAATTCACCTGACATGCATCACATACCCTTTCTTTGTTTCATCATCTTCTCTATCTCCCTCGTCATCCAAGGAGCCCTTGCTTTGGTTCCCTTACCCTTCCCTCTTGTTGGAATGTACCTAGCCTGTACTTGGAACATCTCCTCCTTAAAGATCACCCATTGTTCCGTTACAGTTTTTCCTGTCAGTCTTTGGTTCCATTTTACCCTGGCTAGATCCTTTCGCATCCCATTGAAGTTAGCCCTATTTCAGTTTAGAAGTTCTACTTTAGATTGTTCCTCGCTCCTCTCCATTGCTAATCTAAATCTTATGATCACTCGTACCCAAGTGTTCTCCCACAGACACTTGGTCGACCTGGCCCACCTCATTCCCCAGCACCAGATCCAGCAATGCCTCCTTCCTAGTTGGGCCAAGAACATACTGGTCAAGGAATTCTCCTGAACACATTTCAGAAATTCCTCCCCCGCCTTTCCCTGTACTCTGACTTTATCCCAATCGATATTTGGGTAATTAAAGTCCCCCAATATCACCACTCTATAGCTCTTGCATATCTCTGCGATTTCCCTGCAGATTTGCTCCTCTACCTCCCTCTCACTATTTGAAGGCCTGTAGAATACCCCCAATAGCGTGATCATACCCTTTTTGCTTCTCAACTCTAACCAAATGCATTCTGTCCTTGTCCCCTCAAGAACATCCTCCCTTTCCAACACTACAATGTCTTCCTTAATCAGCACTGCCACCCCACCTCCTTTTTTTCCTTCCCTATCTTTTCTGAACACCTTGTACCCTTGAATATTAAGTGCCCAGTCCTCCCTGTTTTTAAGCCACGTTTCCATTATTGCCACATCATATTGCCACACGGCTAATTGTGCTTGTAGCTCACCAACCTTATTCACCACACTTTGTGCATTTACGTACATGCATTCTAAACCCATTTTTGAATTTTTCATAATCTTTCTTAGTCTGCTCCTATCTAATGTGGTACTGCTTCCGCCTCTAGTACTACTTTCTTCTCTAGTACTATCCAACACACTCACTCTTTTATGCACCTTATTCCTCTTTTCTATTCCTATATGCTGGTGCCCATCCCCCTGCCAAGCTAGTTTAAACCCTCCCCAACAGCACTAGCAAACCTCCCCGTGAGAATATTGCTCCCGGCTCTGTTGAGGTGTAACCCGCCCGGCTTGTACAGGTCCCACCTTCTCCAGAAACGGTCCCAATGCCTCAGGAATCTAAAGCCCTCCCTCTTGCACCATCTCTCCAGCCACACATTCATCTGTTCTATCCTCCTATTCCTGTACTCACTAGCACGTGGCACCAGGAGTAATCTGGAGATTACTACCTTTGAGGTCCTGCTTTTTAATCTCTCTCCTAGCTCCCTAAACTCTGCCTGCAGGACCTCATCCCTCTTTCTGCCTATGTCGTTGGTACCGATATGGACAACGACCTCTGGCTGTTCACTCTTCCCCCTCAGAGTGTCCTGCAGCCATTCAGTGACATCCTTGACCCTGGCACCAGGGAGGCAACATTCCATCCTGGAGTCACGTCTGCGGCCGCAGGAGCACCCGTCTGCTCTCCTAACTATTGAATCCCCGATCACTATTGCTCTTCCACTCTTTCTCCTCCCGCCTTGTGCAGCTGAGCCACCCGTGGTACCTTGGCCTTGTCTCTGGCTGCATGCTCCAGAGGAACCATCGCCCCCACCAGTACTCAGAACAGATTCTGGGACTAGGGACTAGGGACAGGGTCACTGGCAAGGCTTGGAAGCTAAGCTAGAGCCAGGCCTGCTTAGTATCTGGAGGGGTGACCATCAGGGAAGACCAGGTGCAGAAGGTCACAGAAGGAGCCCCGAGGAGGGGCGGTTGGTGAGAAGGTCACGGAAGGAGCCACGGGAGGAGCGGCTGGTGAGCAGGCCCGGGCGGTGGGCTGAAGATTGTCGGACAGGAGGAATGGTGGAAATGGAATGGCGGCGTGCACTGACGCAGCGGCTTTGCTTCTCCCAGTCATGGGAGCTTGCAAGATCACATTTCGTTGTTCATGTACTTGTGCAATGACAATAAAAGTTGAATTATTAGATTACTGGTTGGAGAGCGTGATGCACTCCGGGGACTCCTGCACTACCTGCCTGGTCCTCCTCTTCTGTCTGGCGGTCACCCGTTCCCTCTCTGCCTGCACACTCTTAAGCTGCGGGGTGACCACCTCTAGAAACGTGCTACCCATGTAACTCTCATCCTCCCATTTCACCGCAGTGACTCCAGCCGCTGCTCAAGCTCTGAAACCCGGATCTCGAGCTGCTGTAGCTGGTGACACTTCCTGCACATGTGAGCGTCCAGGATTTCCCACATGGCACAGGATGTGCACTCCACGGGACTGAGCTGCACTGCCATGCCTCTATTTAATAGACTAAGAACGAACTAAGCAGAAATAAACTTAAAACTAAAAAAAAACACTCACCAGCTACTCGCCAATCAGCTCCTTCCCTTGTGCCAACATCACTTTTTCTACTCTGATGTCACTCTTTCGGATTCTGCCTCTGTTGAATCGCTGCCTCTTTCACTCCGCTCCCGCTCTGGTCTCGCCCAGGTCCGCTGCCTCTTTCACTCTGCTCCCGCTCTGGTCTCGCCCAGGTCCGCTGCCTCTTTCACTCCGCTCCCGCTCTGGTCTCGCCCAGGTCCGCTGCCTCTTTCACTCCGCTCCCGCTCTGGTCTCGCCCAGGTCCGCTGCCTCTTTCACTCCGCTCCCGCTCTGGTCTCGCCCAGGTCCGCTGCCTCTTTCACTCCGCTCCCGCTCTGGTCTCGCCCAGGTCCGCTGCCTCTTTCACTCCGCTCCCGCTCTGGTCTCGCCCAGGTCCGCTGCCTCTTTCACTCCGCTCCCGCTCTGGTCTCGCCCAGGTCCGCTGCCTCTTTCACTCCGCTCCCGCTCTGGTCTCGCCCAGGTCCGCTGCCTCTTTCACTCCGCTCCCGCTCTGGTCTCGCCCAGGTCCGCTGCCTCTTTCACTCCGCTCCCGCTCTGGTCTCGCCCAGGTCCGCTGCCTCTTTCACTCCGCTCCCGCTCTGGTCTCGCCCAGGTCCGCTGCCTCTTTCACTCCGCTCCCGCTCTGGTCTCGCCCAGGTCCGCTGCCTCTTTCACTCCGCTCCCGCTCTGGTCTCGCCCAGGTCCGCTGCCTCTTTCACTCCGCTCCCGCTCTGGTCTCGCCCAGGTCCGCTGCCTCTTTCACTCCGCTCCCGCTCTGGTCTCGCCCAGGTCCGCTGCCTCTTTCACTCCGCTCCCGCTCTGGTCTCGCCCAGGTCCGCTGCCTCTTTCACTCCGCTCCCGCTCTGGTCTCGCCCAGGTCCGCTGCCTCTTTCACTCCGCTCCCGCTCTGGTCTCGCCCAGGTCCGCTGCCTCTTTCACTCCGCTCCCGCTCTGGTCTCGCCCAGGTCCGCTGCCTCTTTCACTCCGCTCCCGCTCTGGTCTCGCCCAGGTCCGCTGCCTCTTTCACTCCGCTCCCGCTCTGGTCTCGCCCAGGTCCGCTGCCTCTTTCACTCCGCTCCCGCTCTGGTCTCGCCCAGGTCCGCTGCCTCTTTCACTCCGCTCCCGCTCTGGTCTCGCCCAGGTCCGCTGCCTCTTTCACTCCGCTCCCGTTCTGGTCTCGCCCAGGTCCGCTGCCTCTTTCACTCTGCTCCCGTTCTGGTCTCGCCCAGGTCCGCTGCCTCTTTCACTCTGCTCCCGTTCTGGTCTCGCCCAGGTCCGCTGCCTCTTTCACTCTGCTCCAACTCTGGTCTCGCCCAGGTCCGCTGCCTCTTTCACTCTGCTCCCGTTCTGGTCTCGCCCAGGTCCACTGCATTCACTTCCTCTCGCGCCGCTGTTCCTGCTCCTCTCGCCGCTCCTCTTGCGTTCTTTATAGCGCCGCATGTACCTAACTGGAGAAACTTGTCCGCTCCCCTAGGCTCAAGCAGGAAGACCTGGTCCCTACAGGTGAGAGTCAAATCAGTGCCCTTCCCCTCCCCCTGCCTTGTGCCAGTGTTGAAACCAAGGCTTATCATACCACCTCTCACTCTAACTCAGAACAAAACTGTGGAATTCCTCATCTTCTCCAGCCTTTCCTTCCCCCTAAAGGCCTCCTGGACATTGTGAGTGTATGTGTTAAGTCAGCTATGCACTGGTGATGCAGGACAGGAGGAAGTGCCGCCTGGGTGTGTGTGGGAAGTTAATGATCCCAATCCTGCCAGCTGGACGATACTTCAAACAGAGCTTTAAATGTCCGAGTCTGATGAAAGAACAGAGCTAAGGCCTTAAAGGGACAGGGCCTTTATTGAAATACTTTTGCTAAACTTATTTTTTGGGGGTGTGGGGTGGGGGAGAGAGAATTAGAGGAAAGAGCACCATTTTCACTGCAATGGTGTCCTCGACAAGTGGCTCCGATGTGATTCACAACAAAGTGGATTTGGGAGACAAAACAGGAGTATTTTGGGGAGCTGCTGCCTGATGCTGGGGTACTCATAGAAATCATAGAATCACAGAAATCATAGAATCATAGAAATCATAGAATCACAGAAATCATAGAATCACAGAAATCATAGAATCATAGAAATCATAGAATCACAGAAATCATAGAATCATAGAAATCATAGAATCACAGAAATCATAGAATCATAGAAATCATAGAATCACAGAAATCATAGAATCATAGAAATCATAGAATCACAGAAATCATAGAATCACAGAAATCATAGAATCATAGAAATCATAGAATCACAGAAATCATAGAATCATAGAAATCATAGAATCACAGAAATCATAGAATCATAGAAATCATGGAATCACAGAAATCATAGAATCACAGAAATCATAGAATCACAGAAATCATAGAATCATAGAAAAATTACGACACAGAAGGAGGCCATTCGGCCCATCGTGTCTGTGCCGGTCGGAAAAGAGCTCTCCAGTCTAATCCCACTGTCCAGCTCTGGGTCCGTAGCCCTGTGGGTTACGGCACTTCAAGTGCATATCCAAGTATTTTTTAAATGTGATGAGGGTTTCTGCCTCGACCACCCTTTCAGGCAGTGAGTTCCAGACCCCCAGCACCCTCTGGGTGAAAAAAGTTCTCCTCAACTCCCCTCTAATCCTTCTACCAATTACTTTAAATCTCTGCCCCCTGGTTATTGATCCCTCTGCTAAGGGAAATAGGTCCTTCCTATCCACTCTATCTCGGCCTCTCATAATTTAATACACCTCAATTAAATCTCCCCTCAGCCTCCTCTGTTCCAAGGAAAACAGCCCCAGCCGATTCAATCTTTCCTCATCGCTAAAATTCCCCAGTCCCGGCAACATCCTGGTAAATCTCCTTTGCAGCCCCTCTAGTGCAATCACATCCTTCCTGTGATGTGGTGACCAGAACTGCACGCAGTGTTCCAGCTGCGGCCTAACTGCGGTCTAGCTATGCCTGCCTTTTCGTGGGATATGTGGAACACTCTTTGTTCCAGTCCTACTCAGGTCCCCTCCCTCACCTCTTTTTCCGATACATTGATGACTGTATCGGTGCCGTTTCCTGCTCTCGCCCCGAACTAGACAATTTCATTCACTTTGCCGCCAATTTCCACCCTTCCCTCACCTTCATATGGTCCATCTCTGACTCTTCCCTTCCCTTCCTCGACTTCTCCGTCTCCATCTCTGGGGATAGGTTATTGACCAATATTCACTACAAGCCCACTGACTCCCACAGCTACCTGGACTACACTTCCTCCCACCCCGCTTCCTGTAGGGACTCTATTCCATTCTCCCAGTTTCTCCGTCTCCGCCGTATCTGCTCCGACGATGCCACCTTCCACGCCAGTGCTTCCGACATGTCTTCCTTTTTCCGCAACCGAGGATTCCCCTCTACCGTGGTTGACACGGCCCTCGACCGTGTCCGTTCTATCTCCCGCACTTCTGCCCTCACCCCTGCCCCTCCCTCCCGGAACCACGATAGGGTTCCCCTTGTCCTCACCTTTCACCCCACCAGCCTCCACATTCAACAGATCATCCTCCGCCATTTCCGTTACCTCCAAAGTGATCCCACCACCAAATGCATCTTCCCCTCCCCTCCCCTTTCAGCATTCCGTAGGGACCGCTCCCTCCGAGACACCCTAGTCCACTCCTCTATCACCCCAAACAGCCCTTCCCTTTCGCCTGGCACCTTCCCGTGCAAGCGGAGGAGATGTAACACCTGCCCCTATACCTCCCCCCTTCCCACTGTCCAGGGCCCCAAACACCCCTTCCAGGTGAAACAGCGATTTACTTGTACTTCTCGCAATCTAGTATACTGTATTCGCTGCTCACGATGCGGTCTCCTCTACATTGGGGAGACCAAACGCAGATTGGGTGACCGCTTTGCGGAACACCTCAGTTCAGTCCGTAAGGGTGACCCGAGCTTCCGGTGGCCTGTCACTTTAATTCACCGCCCCACTCCCACTCGGACCTCGCCGTCCTCGGCCTCTTGCATTGTTCCACGGAAGCTCAGTGGAAGCTCGAGGAACAGCACCTCATCTTCCGATTAGGCACTTTGCAGCCTTCCGGACTCAATATCGAGTTCAACAATTTCAGATCATAACCTCGGCCCCTATTACATTTCTACTTATAATTTTTTCCACCCCTTTGTTTTGGGTCTTCCTTTCCCCCCCCCCTCCTTTCCTTTTGTTTCTCTCTCCCAGCTGGCAGTTGTCTCTTACCCTGCCAATACACTTCACACCTAATCTCAGCTGCCTTTTGTCTCCACGGGCCGATTACCATCTCGTCTGGTTTCTGTAATGTATGTACCTTTAAGGGGGAGAATTACTTTTTACAGCTCCTGTATCCTGTAGTACCGGCAGTGACCACACCTGTATATAAACCCTGAGTAGTGATCTGTACAGTCAGTTGCAGTTTGAACCCTCATTCAGTAAACACCTGTTGAATCGTTCCCTGCAGTCTGTTGTCTGATGATTGAAGGACACAACATTAAGATACACGGATATAACATTGGCGACGACGCAGATTCGAACCTACCTGCAACTCTGCATCACCTCCCAGGGATTTGCTCCTGGAGAACAGTGGAAGGAGGTCGAGTCCAGAAGCACGGGCGTCGACCACGGGCAACCGCCCAGTCATCCAGCGGAGATTTGAGCATCGCAGGGGAGGCTGTCGAGAGCCAGGCTTGGCTTTCCAGTCACGGTGGTCCAGTGAAATGGGCTGGCAACAGGTACTGCGCAGACCCTTCCCAGACAGCGGTGGCTAGAGCCGACCGAGCGGTACAGAAAAATGCCGAGCAGCGTCGACGGGGGAGAGAGAGAGGGCAGGGCGCACAGGGTGCAGCCGGTGTTCAGGACCGAGCGGCGTCAACGGAGAGAGAGACGAGAGAGAGCAGAGCGCAGCCGGTGTTCAAGGGCCGAGCAGCGTCAACGGGAGAGAGAGGCGCGCAGGAAAACGCGAGGCGCTGCCATTGCCATGAGGACCGCAGAGAGCGGCATTGGCAGCAGCGCAGGAAACCCACAGGGCGTCGCCATTTGCCACAAGGACCGCCGAGAGCGGCGTTGGCAGCAGCGCGGGAGACGCCATTTTAAGCCGCAGCGGGGAAGAAAGGAAAGCGTGGGAGACGCCATTTTAAGCCAGTCTAACCACATCCAAAAATGCCGAAGAGTGGCAGTATCACAGCGTTCGACAATGAAGTCGAAGATTGGACGACATATGTCGAACGCATAGAAGTATACTGCAAGGCGAATGAAGTGCCAGATGACAAGAAAGCGCTGGTACTGTTGAAGTCAATGGGTGCAAAAACGTATGGCTTACTACGAAACCTAGTAACCCCAGAGAAGCCAGTAGAAAAGGATTTTGAAAACATAGTGTCAATCCTACAGGACCACTTAAACCCCACACCGCTGCTGATAGCAGAAAGATTTAAGTTTCACAAAAGGAACCAGCATAAAGATGAAAGTAATGCCGAGTATTTAACGGAACTGTGCAAGCTATCGAAACACTGCCAGTTTGGAACGGGACTAGCAGATACTTTAAGGGACAAGTTTGTGTGTGGGCTTCAAAGTGAAGGAACCCAGAAACGGCTTCTATCAGAAAAGGATCTTACGCTGGACAAGACTTTCAGCATTGCAGTATCACATGAAGCAGCAGCATGGGGCGCTGCAGAGATACAACGGAGACCGCAAGAATATGGCACAAATGAAATGTCATACGGAACAGTGAAGTGCTATCGCTGCGGCAGAACAACACACGACCATAATGATTGCTGGTTCAAGGACAAAGTGTGCAGACAGTGTGGAAAAGTAGGACACATAGCAAGAGTCTGCAGGTCAGGAAAGAAAACCAGCAGCAAGAAATCTCCACAGGAGAAGTACAAGAAGGTACATAAGGTGATGGAGAGCAGTTCAGATGAACAGAAGAGTGATACAGACTCCGGAAGCAAGGAGCTGGGTTGTCTGAAACTACATAATGTGATCAAAACGGAGGATCACCGAACTATCTGGGTCACGCTCAAGATAGCAGGAGTCCAAGTGAAAATGGAATTGGACACAGGATCAGCCCTAACAGTCATAAACCGAAGGGACTACAAGCGGCTATTCTCACATATACCCTTGAGAGATACAAAGATTGTCTTGAAGACGTACACGGGGCAAAAAGTCTACCCCAAAGGAAAAATATGGGTGAACGTTATATATAACGGCAAGGAAACACCAAAAATGGACCTATATGTATTGCCAGATGGAGGACCACCACTACTAGGACGTGAATGGATCCGGAAGATACAGCTAGATTGGCATTCCATACAAGCACTGACTGTAGATGCCAAAAAGGATGACGACGTCACACCTGGACGACTGTCAAAAATGCTAACTGATGTACAAGAAGTGTTCCAGCAGGGACTCGGAACACTAAAAGGCATAACAGCGACGATCAAAATAGAGGAAAATGCAAGCCCAAAGTTTTTTAAGGCTAGACCGGTACCTTATGCGATCCGCCCAGCCGTCGAAGCAGAGCTGGAAGGTTTGGAACGTTCAGGAGTACTGTCTAAAGTGGACTGGAGCGAGTGGGTTACACCCATCATTCCTGTAATGAAGAGGTCGTTGAGTAATACGCCTGGGGAACCAAAGAAGGTTCGCATCTGTGGGGACTTTAAGGTGACAGTGAACCCAGTCCTTCACACTGTACAATATCCGCTTCCGCGGATTGAAGATATTTTTGCCTTGCTATCTGGAGGGAAACGCTTCACTAAGATTGATCTGGCCCAGGCGTACCTGCAAATGGAGGTAGAAGAAGCCTCAAAACAGTACCTCACGATTAACACTCATAAAGGTCTTTACCAATACAACCGGCTGGTGTTCGGGGTAGCATCAGCTCCGGCTATTTGGCAAAGGGCAATGGAACAAGTCCTGCAAGGGATTCCAGGGACCCAGTGTTATTTGGACGACATCCTGGTCACGGGCGAAAATGACAGTGATCACCTCGCCAACCTGGAGCAGGTGCTCGCTAGATTGAAGGAATATGGGCTCCGAGCTAATCGCCACAAATGCGAGTTTTTCCAGAAGCAGATCTCGTATTGTGGCCACGTTATTGATAAAGAGGGGTTACATAAGTCCCCTGAAAAGATTGAGGCAGTAGTCAAGGCTCCAGCAGCGGAAAATGTGTCACAACTGAGGTCGTTCCTCGGGCTGGTGAACTACCACCATAAGTTCTTGCCGAATTTGTCTACCGTACTACACCCACTGAACACCCTACTGCAAACGGGGGTACCATGGAAGTGGAGTGACGAATGTAAATGAGCTTTCCAGAAGAGCAAAGCATTGATCACATCAAAAGAGGTGTTGGCTCATTTCAACCCAGCACTACCAATTCGGCTGGCGTGTGATGCATCACTCTATGGCATTGGAGCGGTGCTGTCGCACAAATTCCCAGATGGCTCGGAGAGGCCAGTAGCCTTTGCGTCTCGGTCACTAACCTCAGCCGAGCGTAACTACGCCCAGATTGACAGGGAGGCCCTCAGCCTAGTGTGGGGAGTGAAAAAGTTCAATCACTATCTGCACGGGCAGAAGTTCACCTTGCTGGCTGACCACCAACCACTTGTCTCCATCTTTAATCCAAAGAAGGGTGTTCCGGTGATGACTGCGCAACGGCTACAAAGATGGTCCCTTTTTCTAGGGGTGCACCAATATGAAATCGAGTATAAGGGCACGAAACAGCATGGAAACGCTGATGGGCTATCACGCCTGCCACTGCCTACTGTGGAGGAAGCACCAGCAGTGGATCCTGTCGAAATATTTCATTCGACTATAATTGAATGCTTGCCAGTAACTAACGCTGGTATAGAGGAGACCCGAAATGACCCGACGCTGTCTCGGGTATATGATTTGACAGTGAAGGGATGGCCAGCACATGGCGACTCACTGTTGCCAGCATTCTCATCCAGAAGAGAACAGCTGTCAGTATGCCAGGGGACCTTGATGTGTGGATCCCGAGTGGTAATTCCACCCAAGTTAAGGGAGAAAGTGCTCAATAAGCTTCACGAAGGTCATCTGGGAGGGGTGAAAATGAAAAGCCTTGCTAGGGCTTATGTGTGGTGGCCGGGGATCGATCAGCAAATCGAGGACCTGACAAAGAGCTGCTCAGGATGCCAGAAGGTCCAAAATGCACCACCACATGCCCCTCTACACCCATGGGAGTGGCCCTCATCTCCATGGCA
Source organism: Somniosus microcephalus (assembly GCF_052327205.1). NCBI lineage: Eukaryota > Metazoa > Chordata > Chondrichthyes > Squaliformes > Somniosidae > Somniosus > Somniosus microcephalus. Next base: position 3,582,705 of record NC_140997.1, read on the forward strand.
ACGGGTGCATATTGATTTTGCTGGTCCATTCATGGACTCAATGTTTTTAATAGCCGTGGATGCGCACTCGAAATGGCCTGAGGTGATCAAAATGTTCTCCACCACCACGGAGAAAACTATTGCAGTCCTACGGACCATTTTTGCCAGGAACGGCTTGCCAGAGCAGATTTGCTCTGATAACGGACCAGTTTGTGTCCGAAGAGTTTCGAAGATTTATGAAAAGGAATGGGGTAAGGCATTACACATCCGCCCCGTATCATCCAGCCACAAATGGATTGGCTGAGAGGTTCGTACAAACCTTTAAAAATGCAGTAAAGGCCATGTGCGATGACGACATTCCACTGCAGCATAAGGTGGACAATTTCCTGTTAGCCTACAGAAATGTGACACATGCAGTCACCAACCAGGCCCCGGCCATGATGTTCTTTAACCGAAGGTTGAGATCTCGTCTGGATTTGCTCAGACCAAATGTACGAAGAGATGTTGAGAGTAAGCAATTCCAGCACATCAATGAGAAGCCGACAAGGAGCTTCAATGTAGGGCAACCAGTCTTGGCCCGCGACTACCGAACAGAGAAATGGCAACCAGGAACGATATGCACATGGCAGGGGCCACTAATGTACACAGTGGATGTTGTGAGACGCCATGCTGACCAGATCCTAGAGTCACAGGAACGAGTCAACCCCATGTCTCGGCCATACGTACCTGGTGAGGAACCCGACGTACAGGTCGCATCTACCTCAGAAACAATAGCATTGGAAGCTGATGAATCAACTGACGACAGGGTGTTAGAATCGCCTCCGCACCAAGAGCGAGACACTCGGGAAAGGCGTTATCCAGAAAGAATCAGGAAGCCTCCCCAAAGACTGAATTTATAAATAAACTATTTTCAGTTAATGTTGCATGTTAAAAGTGTTAATTGTAATTAGTTTGATATTTAATTGTTAAATGAGTGTTATGGTACTGTTAATCTAAAAGGGGAGGAATTGTAATGTATGTACCTTTAAGGGGGAGAACTACTTTTTACAGCTCCTGTATCCTGTAGTACCGGCAGTGACCACACCTGTATATAAACCCTGAGTAGTGATCTGTACAGTCAGTTGCAGTTTGAACCCTCATTCAGTAAACACCTGTTGATCGTTCCCTGCAGTCTGTTGTCTGATTATTGAAGGACACAACATTGAGATACATGGACATAACAGTTTCGAATACCTTTTATTGTCTTTTTTACTTCTTTTGTTCGATCGCAGTCTTGCCTTCGATCTATTTTCTTTTCTTTCCAGTTCTGAAGAAGGGTTTCAACCCGAAACGTCAACTCAAATTTCTCTCCACGGATGTTGCCTGACCTGCTGAGTTTTTCCAGCATTTTCTGTTGTTGTTTTAGTGTTTTATACAGTTCAAGCATAACCTCCCTGTTCTTATATTCTATGCCTCGGCTAATAAAGGGAAGCATTCCGTGTGCCTTTTTAACTACTTTATCGACCTGTCCTGCTACCTTTAAGGATCTGTGGACATACACTCCAAGGTCCCTCTGTTCCCCCACACCTCTCAGTGTCCTCCCATTAATTGTGTATTCCCTTGCCTTGTTGCCCCTCCCCAAATACATTACCTCACACTTTTCCAGATTGAATTCCATTTGCCATTTTTCTGCCCAACTGACCAGTTCACGATATCTTCCTGCAGTCTAAAGCTTTCCTCCTCACTGTTAACCACACGGCCAATTTTTGTATCATCTGCAAATTTCTTTATCATGCCCCCTACATTTAAGTTGAAATCATTAATAGAAACTACAAATAGTAAGGGACTGAGTACCGAGCCCTGTGGAACCCCTTCCGGTTGCAAAATCTCTCCTCAACCATTACCCTTTGCTTTCTGCCCCACTGAGACAATTTTGGATCCAGTTTGCCCACTCTCCCTTGGATCCCAAGGGCTTTTACCTTTTTGATCAGTCTGCCATGTGGGACCCTGCCAAAAGCTTTGCTAAAATCCATGTAGACTACATCAAACGCACTGCCCTCATCGACCCTCCTTGTTACTTCCTCAAAGAATTCATAGAAACATAGAAGATAGGAGCAGGAGTCGGCCATTCGGCCCCTCGAGCCTGCTCCGCCATTCAATGCGATCATGGCTGATCGTCCAAATTCAGTACCCTGTCCCTGCCTTCTCCCCATATCCCTTGATCCCTTTAGCCTTAAGAAATATATCCAACTCCTTCTTGAATATATTTAATGAACTGGCCTCCACCGCTCTCTGTGGTAGAGAATTCCACAGGTTCACCACTCTCTGGGTGAAGAAATTCCTCCTCATTTCTGTCCTAAATGGCTTACCCCTTATCCTTAGATTGTGACCCCTGGTTCTGGACTCCCCGACCATTGGGAACATCCTTCCTGCACCTAGTCTGTCTAGTCCTGTCAGAATTTCATAAGTTTCAATGAGATCCCCTCTCATTCTTCTAAACTCCAGCGAGTACAAGCCCAATCGACCCAATCTATCCTCATACGTCATTCCTGCCATCCCAGGTATCAGCCTGGTGAATCTTCGCTGAACTCCTTCCATGGCAAGAACATCCTTCCTCAGATAAGGCGACCAAAACTGCACACAATACTCAAGGTGTGGTCTCACCAAGGCCCTGTACAACTGCAGCAAGACATCCTTGCTCCTGTACTCGAACCCTCTCGCTACGAAGGCCAACATGCCATTTGCCTTCTTAACCGCCTGCTGCACCTGCATGCTTACCTTCAGCGACTGGTGCACAAGAACACCCAGGTCTCGTTGCACTTCCCCTTCTCCCAATCTATTGCCGTTCAGATAATAATCTGCCTTCCTGTTTTTGCCACCAAAGTGGATAACCTCACATTTATCCACGTTATATTGCATCTGCTATGCTTTTGCCCAATCACCCAACCTGTCCAAATCATCCTGGAGTTTCTCAGAATCCTCCTCACAGCTTTGTGTCGTCTGCAAATTTGGAGATATTACATCTAGTTCCCTTGTCTAGATCATTAATATATATTGTGAATAGCTGGTCAAGTTAGTCAGACATGACCTTCCCTTAACAAAACCATGCTGACTGTCCCTGATTAATACTGTTCCAGAGGCATTGGCTGCCCCATACTCTTTTAATTGAAACCCTTAAGGAGACACGGGGTTGCCCCAGTGTCATTAACCAACTAATCTAACAAAGGTGCCCCCTTTTTAGAGGGGCACGACTAATAAAACCTAAATGATAAACAAGGTGGATTGGCAGAAGAACGAAAGGTGACGTGAGGGGAAACCTTTTTACTCAGCGAGTGGTTAGGATCTGGAATGCACAGCCTGAGAGGGTGGTGGAGGCAGATTCAATCGTGGCTTTCAAAAGGGAGTTGGATAAGTACCTGAAGAAAAGAAATTTGCAGTGCTACAGGGAAAGGGCGGGGGAGTGGGACGAGCTGAAGTGCTCTTGCAGAGAGCCGGCACAGGCTCGACGGGCCGAATGGCCTCCTACTGTGCTGTAACACAGTCTAAGGATAGAGTCATAGAGTTATACAGCACAGAAAGAGGCCCTTCGGCCCATCGTGTCCGCGCCGGCCATCAAGCCCTGTCTAATCTAATCCCATTTTCCAGCACTTGGTCCGTAGCCTTGTATGCTATGGCATTTCAAGTGCTCACCAAAATGCTTCTTGAATGTTGTGAGGGTTCCTGCCTCTACCACCCTTTCAGGCAGCGAGTTCCAGACTCCAACCACCCTCTGGGTGAAAAAGTTCCTCCTCAAATCCCCTCTAAACCTCCTGCCCCTTACCTTGAATCTATGCCCCCTTGTTATTGACCCCTCTACTAAGGGGAAAAGTTCCTTTCTATCTACCCTATCTATGCCCCTCATCATTTTGTACACCTCAATCAGGTCCCCCCTCAGCCTTCTTTGCTCCAAGGAAAACAACCCCAGCCTGTTTAGTCTTTCTTCATAGCTGAGGCGCTCCATCCCAGGTAACATCCTGGTGAATCTCCTCTGCACCCCCTCCAAAGCAATCACATCCTTCCTATAGTGAGGCGACCAGAACTGCACACAGTACTCCAGCTGTGGCCTTACCTGCTCTTATACTCTATGCCTTGGCTAATGAAGGCAAGTATCCCATATGCCTTTTTAACCACCTTATCTACCTGTTCCGCTGCCTTCAGGGATCTATGTACATGTACACCAAGGTCCCTCTGACCCTCTGTACTTCCTAGGGTCCTACCACTCATTGTGTATTCCCTTGCCTTATTTGTCCGTCCAAAATGCATCACCTCGCACTTTTCAGGGTTAAATTCCATTTGCCACTTTTCCGCCCATCTGACCAACCCGTTTATATCGTCCTGTAGCCTGAGGCTTTCCTCCTCGCAATTTACCACCCCACCAATTTTTGTGTCATCTGCGAACTTACTGATCATACCTTTTACATTCTCCTCCAAATCATTTATGTAGATCACAAATAGCAAGGGACCCAGTACCGATCCCTGAGGTACCCCACTGGACACAGACCTCCACTCACAAAAGCAACCTTCGACCATCACCCTCTGCCTCCTGCCACTCAGCCAGTTTAGGATCCAACGTGCCAAGGTACCCTGGATCCCATGGGCTCTTACCTTCTTGACCAGTAGGTAAGCCATTTAGGACAGAAATGAGGAATTTCTTCACCCAGAGAGTGGTGAACCTGTGGAATTCTCTACCACAGAAAGCAGTGGAGGCCAATTCATTAAATATATTCAAGAAGGAGTTGGATATATTTCTTAAGGCTAAAGGGATCAAGGGATATGGGGAGAAAGCAGGGACAGGGTACTGAGTTTGGATGATCAGCCATGATCTCATTGAATGGTGGAGCAGGCTCGAGGGGCCGAATGGCCTACTCCTGTGCTGTAACCATTCTATGATTCTAAGGAAACTTAACAAATTGAATGACAATGTTATGCTGTCTGCCCTCTTGTGCCTTAGCCAAGTGCCATTTTCCTGGTCTGTGAATGCAGAGGGTGAACCCTGGCCAACTATTCGGCCGTGGGTGGCGTGCTGCTGCTGGTCCATTGATTGAATCTCGGCACAATCCGCAGCCAATGAGCCCGGGGGGGGCCCGGGAGTCGGAGCCGGGGGCCCAGGGGGGGGGCCGGGGGTCGGGGGGTCTCCGGTCCGGGGGGTTACTGTGAATCTACAGCCTGGGCCGCGGGCTCTCGCCCGGCAGCGACCCCCAGGGGGATTGTGGCAGAAAACCCGCATCATTTAGAATAAACACTCTGGGAGGCCCCGCCCCCCGGGAGAGGGTTTTTGAATTCGGCAAAACTGGGCCGACATCCCCTTTAAGCGGCGCCGGCAGGGCGGGACTTCCCCTTTAAGAGGAGGCGCCCACAATGCACCGCGGGGAGAGGCTCGTTGCTGCGGAAATAGAGAGAAGGTGAGAAAGGAGAGAGAGTGAGTGTGAGAGAGAGACAGAGTTGGAAAACTGTACCTTTTTGCTATGTAAGCTTTGGCAATATGGTTCTCTGTAAACTTTCATGCCAATAAAGCATTTGAATTGGAATTGGAATTGGAGTGAGACAGAGTGAGAGAGAGAGAGACAGAGAGTGAGAGAGAGACAGAGAGTGAGAGAGAGACAGAGAGAGGACAGAGAGAGAGAGAGAGAGAGAGTGAGAGGACAGAGAGAGAGAGAGAGACAGAGAGTGAGAGACAGAGAGTGAGAGAGAGACAGAGAGTGAGAGAGAGACAGAGAGAGGACAGAGAGAGAGAGAGAGAGAGTGAGAGGACAGAGAGAGAGAGAGACAGAGAGAGTGAGACAGAGAGTGAGACAGAGACAGAGAGTGAGACAGAGACAGAGAGAGAGACAGAGACAGAGAGAGAGACAGAGAGTGAGAGAGAGACAGACAGACAGAGAGAGAGAGAGAGAGACAGAGAGAGAGAGACTGAGACAGGCTGGAGGTAACGCGGGCCCGCGGCGGTGGGGTTGGGTTGTTTTGGTTTGATTTGCCCTCCGGGCCGTGCCATGGGTAAAGGATCCCACGGCCACTATTTGAAGAAGAGCAGGGGAGTTCTCCCCGGTGTCCTGGGCCAATATTTATCCCTCAATCAACATCACAGATTATCTGGTCATTTATCACATTGCTGTTTGCGGGAGCTTGCTGTGCGCAATTTGGCTGCCGCGTTTCCCACATTACAACAGTGACTGCACTTCATTGGCTGTAAAGTGCTTGGGATGTCCCGAGTTGAAAGGCGCTGTAGAACTGGAAGTCTGCCTTTCTATTAATTTTTACGCTTCTCCGCTTATTGTTAAATCAGGCGCTGGTTCACCGATTGTTTCCGTTCCCCACGCCGTCCCGTGACACTCCGAGACCTCGTCGTCAATCCCTGACCTCTCGCCGCCCCCTTTAATTCTCAACAATAGCAGTTTTAATTTTATTTTTTTATTCGTTCCTGGGAGGTGAGCATCGCTGGCGAGTCCAGCATTTATTGCCCATCGCTAATCACCCTCGAGAAGGTGGTGGTGAGCCGCCTTCTTGAACCGCTGCAGTCCGTGTGGTGAAGGTGCTCCCACAGTGCTGTTAGGGAGGGAGTTCCGGGATTTTGACCCAGCGATGATGAAGGATCGGCCGATATACTTCCAAGTCAGGATGGTGTGTGACTTGGAGGGAGCTTGTAGGTGGTGATGTTCCCATGCACCTGCTGCCCTTGTCCTTCTAGGTGGAAGAGGTCGCGAATTTGGGAGGTGCTGCTGACGAAGCCTTGGCGAGTTGCTGCAGTGCATCTTGTAGATGGTACACACTGCAGCCACGGTACGCCGGTGGTGGAGGGAGTGAATGTTTAAGGTGGTGGATGGGGTGCCGATCAAGTGGGCTGCTTTGTCCTGGATGGTGTCGAGCTTCTTGAGTGTTGTTGGAGCTGCACTCATCCAGGCAAGTGGAGAGTATTCCATCACACTCCTGACTTGTGCCTTGTAGATGGTGGAAAGGCTTTGGGGAGTCAGGAGGTGAGACACTCGCCGCAGAATACCCAGCCTCTGACTTGCTCTTGTTGCCACAGTATTTATGTGGCTGGTCCAGTTAAGTTTCTGGTCAATGGTGACCCCCAGGATGTTGATAGTGGGGGATTCGGCGATGGTAATTCCGTTGAATGTCAAGGGGCGGTGGTTAGACTCTCGCTTGTTGGAGATGGTCATTGCCTGGCACTTGTGTGGCGCGAATGTTACCTGCCACTTATTAGCCCAAGTCTGAATGTCGTCCAGGTCTTGCTGCATGCGGGCATGGACTGCTTCATTATCTGAGGATTTGTGAATGGCGCTGAACACTGTGCAGTCATCAGCAAACATCCCCAATTCTTACCTTTATGATGGAGGGAAGGTCATTGATGAAGCAGCTGAAGATGGTTGGGCCGAGGACACTGCCCTGAGGAACTCCTGCAGTGATGTCCTGCAGCTGTGATGATTGACCTTCAACCTCCACAACCATCTTCCTTTGTGCTAGGTATGACTCCAGCCAGTGGAGAGTTTTCCCCCCGATTTCCATTGACTTCAGTTTTACTAGGGTCCCTTGATCCCACACTCGGTCAAATGCTGCCTTGATGTCAAGGGCAGTCACTCTCGCCTCACCTCTGGAATTGAGCTCTTTTGTCCATGTTTGGACCAAGGCTGTAATGAGGTCGGAAGCCGAGTGGTCTTGGGGAACACAAATTGGGCATCAGAGAGCAGGTTTTTGGTGAATAAGTGCTGCTTGATAGCACTGTCGATGACACCTTCCATCACTTTGCTGATGATTGAGAGTAGACTGATGGGGCGGTAATTGGCTGGATTGGATTTGTCCTGCTTTTTGTGGACAGGACATACCTGGGCAGTTTTCCACATTGTTGGATAGATGCCAGTGTTGTAGCTGTACTGGAACAGCTTGGCTAGAGGCGCGGCTAGTTCTGCAGCACAAGTCTTCAGCACGATAGCCGGGATGTTGTCGGGGCCCATAGCCTTTGCTGTATCCAGTGCGCTCAGCCGTTTCTTGATATCACAGGGAGTGAATCGAATTGGCTGAAGACTGGCTTCTGTGATCATGGGGACCTCAGGAGGAGGCCGATATGGATCATCCACTCGGCAGTTCTGGCTGAAGATGGTTGCAAATGCTTCAGCCTTGTCTTTTGCACTCACATGCTGGGCTCCACCATCATTGAGGATTGGGATATTCATGGAGCCTCCTCCTCCCGTTAGTTGTTTAATGGTCCACCACCATTCACGACTGGATGTGGCAGGACTGCAGAGCTTTGATCTGATCTGTTGATTGTGGGATCGCTTAGCCGTGTCTCTAGCATGCTGCTTCCACTTGTAGTCCTGTGTTGCAGCTTCCCCAGGTTGGCACCTCATTTTTAGTTACGCCTGGTGCTGCTCCCGGCATGCTCTTCTACACTCCTTATTGAACCAGGGTTGATCCCCTGACTTGATGGTAATGGTAGAGTGAGGGATATGCCGGGCCATGAGGTTACAGATTGTGGTGGAATACAATTCTGCTGCTGCTGATGGCCCACAGCGCCTCATGGATGCCCAGTTTTGAGCTGCTAGATCTGTTCTGAATCTATTCCATTTAGCACGGTGGTAGTGCCACACAACACGATGGAGGGTGTCCTCAGTGTATTGTAATTATAATAATTGCATAAGAGATACTTGGTTTAAAAAGTGAGTACACTTCAGTCTTGTTCAGGTGATGCCTCTAAAATCCATCGTGGGGTTCCAGTAAAGTGTGATGATGGCTGTGAAATTTACGTATTATGATCACTTAACCTACCGACGACACTGAGTAGTACACTCTCGATCCTCGTCTTTCCAAACTCGGGTTATGTAGAGGGAGCTGTGTAACACTGGATTGCAGCACTGCTCGTGACAGCATCTTGAGATGATGAATTAAGTGTCTCACACCAGATAAGTTTGGTTGAAGTGTTTTTTCTTGTGAATTAAATAGACCTAGGAATGAAATTGTTCTCCATTAAATCAATCTATTAATTTCATGTGTAATCTAATGAAAAGAAAACTTGCATTGCTCCAGCGCTTGTCACAACCTCACGACATCTCAACATGCTTCACAGCCAATGAAGTACTGTTTGAAGTGGAGTCACTGTTGTAATGTAGGAAACGTGGCAGCCAATTTGGGCACAGCAAGCTCCCACAAACAGCAATGTGATCATGAGCAGATCATCTGTTTTCGTGATGTTGATTGAGGGATAAATATTGGCCAGGACACTGGGGAGAACTCCCCTGCTCCTCTTCGAAATAGTGCCATGGGATCGTTTACGTCCACCCGAGAGAGCAGACGGGGCCTCGGTTTAACGTCTCATCTGAAAGACGGCACCTCCGACAGTGCAGCACTCCCTCAGCACTGCACTGGAGTGTCAGCCTAGCTTTATGTGCTCAAGTCCCTGGAGTGGGACTTGAACCCACAACCTCCTGATTCCGAGGCGAGGGTGCCGCCCACTGAGCCCAGTGTGGATGTTCTATAAAATGTTTCCTTGATGCCTCTGATCCCAGTAAAGTCTGAATTTTCCTCTAGGACGTTGAGGTGTCGTCATGGCAGCAGCTCTGAATGAGAGCCACCGACGATTCCTACAGACTATGATGTCTCGGGGAATTCTGGAAGGTTCCATGACGAGGAAGCTGCACAAACACTGTTGTGAAACACACAAAGGTCAGCCAGATCTTGGTTATTGTGGATTTATTTTCTGCAGCCATATTCCTGTCTGAAAGCTGATGGTATTTGACCAGGTGCAGTGCTGGAGGAGCCTCCGACTTTGCCCTTGTCCAACAGGTATGAGGTTCTTGCTGCCGGTGTGGATGAGGGAAAAGCCTGCAGGATGGATGAGCAAGCTGACCATGGCACCATGGTGCAGGGGGCCATTCAAGTGGGGGGAGTGAAAGGGAATGTAGTTGTGGTAGGGAACAGTATAGTCAGGGGGATAGATACTGTTCTCTGCAGCCGCGACCGAGAGTTCTGAAAGTTGTGTTGCCAGGGTTAAAGACATCTCCTCGCGGCTGGAGGAGAACTTGGAGTGGGAGGGGGAGGATCCAGTTGTCATGGTCCACGTAGGAACAAATGACATAGGTAGAACTAGGAATGAGGTTCTGCTGAGAGAGTTTGAGATAATCTCTGGACTGTTACCTGAGCCACGCGCAAATTGGCGTAGGAACAAACAGATTAGAGGTTTAAATATATAGCTGGAAGAGTGCTGTGGGAGGCAGGGGTTTCGATTCATGAGACACTGGCACCAGTACTGGGGAAAGAGGGAGCTGTTCTGTTGGGGTGGGCTCCACTTAAACCGGGCTGGGACCAGTGTCCTGCGAACCGAATAACTAGGGCAGTAGACCGGGTTTTAATCTAACGAGGGGGGGGGGGGGGGGGGAGGATTCAGGGAAGGGTAAATTTAAAAGTAGCGAGAGAAATGTCGAGGCTCTCGAGCAGAGTAGAGTTTTGGGTAAAAATAAGCAGAGTGGGTCAGGAAGGGACAGAGAGAGTAACAAAGGTAATAGGGCATCAGTGACTAAGGTGACATCAGGGAAAAAGAGAAATAAGTCAAAGCTAAAGGCATTATATCTGAATGTGCGTAGCATTCGCAACAAAATAGATGACTTAATAGCGCAGATAGAAATGAATAGGTTTGATCTAATTGCCATTACGGAGACGGGGTTGCAATGTGGCCAAGGTTGGGAACTAAGGGGATGATTTTGCCAATGGGGACATGATGGAGGCAGGACTGCTGCTCGTCGGGTTTTAGTCCCGCCTCCATCGACTTGTGGCCAACCCACGCTATTTTCCCTTGATTAAACCTGCCCAGCGGGTTTAGCGTGCCAATTAAGGGAAAGCCGGTTACTGGTGACGTCAGCGAGTGACGTTTCATCTGTCAAGAGCTTTTGACAGCTGAATTGTCATCGTTTGAGAGCTCTGAATCTGTCTTCTAAGTTGAGACCTGGGACACGGGCTTACTTGGAGATCTCTTCTGAGCAGAATGCAGAAGGCTGATGCATGGGGTAGAAAACATTGGTGGGAGTTGTTTATAGGCTCCCAAACAGTAGTTGTAATGTAGGGCAGAGTATAAATCAGGAAATTAGAGGCACATGTAACAAGGGTAATACAGTAATCATGGAGGACCTTAATCTACATATAGACTGGGCAAATCAAATTTGCAGTAATAGTGTGGAGGACAAATTCATAGAATGTATACAAGATAGTTTTCTAGGTCAGTATGTTGAGGAACCAACTAGGGAACAGGCTATTTTAGATCTAGTATAGTGCAATGAGAAAGGGTTAATTAATAGCCTATAAGGAAGAGTGACCATAATATGATAGAATTTCATATTGAGTTTGAAAGTGATTTAGTTAAATCAGAAGCTAGGGTCTTGAATCTAAATAAACCAAACTACATAGGTATGAAGGGCGAGTTGGCTAAGGTGGATTGGGAAACGACATTAAAAGATATGACGGTAGACAAGCAATGGCTAGCATTTAAAGAATTAATACATAATTTACAACAAATACACATTCGTTTAAGGCACAAAATCCTCACAGGAAAAGTGGTTCAACTGTGGCTAACAAGAGAAGTTAAAGATAGTGTTGGATTAAAGGAAGAGGCTTATAATGTTGCCAAAAAGAGCAGTAAGCCTGAGGATTGGGAGGATTTTAGATTTCAGCAAAGGAGGACCAAGAAATTGATAAAGGGAAAATAGAATATGAGAGTAAACTAGTGAGAGACATAAAAACAGACTGTAAAAGCTTCTATAGGTATGTAAAAAGGAAAAGATTAGCAAAAGTAAATGTGGGTCCCTTACAGGCTGAGACAGGAGAAATTATAATGGAGAATAAGGAAATGTCAGAGAAATTAAACAAATACTTTAGGTCTGTCTTCACAGAAGAAGATGCAAAAAAACTTCCCGGAAATAGTGGAAAACCAAGGCTCTAGAGAGAATGAGGAACCGAAAGAAATTAGTATTTGTAAAGAAATAGTACTGGAGAAATTAATGGGACTGAAAGCCGATAAATCCCCTTGGGCCTGATGGCCGACATCCTAGGGTTTTGAAAGAGGTGGTTAGAGAGATAGTGGATGCATTGGTTGTCATTTTCCAAAATTCCATAGATTCTAGAACGGTTCCCGCGGATTGGAAGGTAGCAAATGTAACCCCACTATTTAAGAAAGGAGGGAGAGAGAAAACGGGGAACTACAGACCAGTTAGCCTGACATCAGTAGTAGGGAAAATGCTAGAATCTGTTATTAAGGACGTGGTAACAGGGCACTTAGAAAATAATAATAGGATTGGGCCGAGTCAACACGGATTTATGAAAGGGAAATCGTGTTTGATGAATCTGTTAGAGTTTTTTGAGGTTGTAACTAGCAGAATAGATAAGGGGGAACCAGTGGATGTGGTGTATTTGGATTGTCAGAAGGCATTCGATAAGGTGCCACACAAGGGGTTATTAAACAAAATTAGGGCTCATGGGATTGAGGGTAATATACTAACATGGATTGAGGATTGGTTAATGGACAGAAAACAGAGAGTAGGAATAAACGGGTCATTTTCGGGTTGGCAGGCTGTAACTAGTGGGGTACCGCAAGGATCAGTGCTTGGGCCTCAGCTATTCACAATCTACATCAATGATTTGGATGAGGGGACCAAGTGTAATATATCCAAGTTTGTTGACGATATAAAGCTGGGTGGGAATGTAAGTTGTGAGGAGGATGCAAGGAGGCTTCAAGGGGATATAGACAGGCTAAGTGAGTGGGCAAGAACATGGCAAATGTGGAGAAATGTGAAGTTATCCACTTTGGTAGGAAAAATAGAGAAGCAGAGTATTTTTTAAATGGTGAGAGATTGGGAAATGTTGGTGTTCAGAGGGACCTGGGTGTCCTTGTACACGAATCACTGAAAGTTAACCTGCAGGTACAGCAAGCAATTAGGAAAGCACATGGTATGTTGGCCTTTATTACAAGAGGATTTGAGTATAAGAGTAAAGACGTCTTACTGCAATTATATAGGGCCCTGGTGAGACCACACCTGGAGTATTGTGGACAGTTTTGGTCTCCTTACCTAAGGAAGGATACACTTGCCATAGAGGGAGTGCAACGAAGGTTCACCAGACTGGTTCCTGGGATGGGGGGATTGTCCTATGAGGAGAGATTGAGTAGACTAGGCCTATAATCCCTCCTCATTGACACAAACAAAATTCTTACAGGGCTTGACAGTGTCGATGCAGGGAGGATGTTTCCCCTGGCTGGGGAGTCTAGAACCAGGGGTCACAGTCTCAGAATAAGGGGTCGGCCATTTAGGACAGAAGAGGAGAAATTTCTTCACTCAGAGGGCGGTGAATCTTTGGAATTCTCTACCCCAGAGGGCTGTGGAGGCTCAGTCGTTGAGTATATTCAAGACAAAGATCGATGGATTTTTGGATATTAAGGGAACCAAGGGATATGGGGATCGGGCGGGAAAGTGGAGATGAGGTAGAAGATCAGCCATGATCTTATTGAATGGCGGAGCAGGCTCGAGGGGCCGAATGGCCGACTCCTGCTCCTATTTCGTATGTTCTTATGTAATCAACTGAATGCTGTAAATCTGCTTTTGGTGGTACCAGTGGGTCTGCCGTGATGTTGGTCCTGGATGGTCTGAGGCCCGCGGCAGAGTTGTGATGAGTAGCTGCTGACCTGGCCAGCTCAGATATCCAGTGCGGGAGAGTGGCTTCAAACGCTTCGTGCTGGGAATTGGAGCTCATTAGAAAGGGAATCACATGGCAACTGCACCAAGCTTCAGATCAGTGACCAGAACTTTGCATCATTTCATTTTTTTGTTAATATCTACCTGAAAGTGGTCTCGTCGTGTTGGACCCCAGAATATTTTATATCGAAGTGAGTTGGCTGAGGAAAGTTGGCGGGGACGAGTTGCCGGAATTTCCCTGCTTCTAATCCGAGTGTGTGGCATAGAAACATTTCACAGTGTGTCTGTCACCCACCCATAGCCCACCCTCCCTCACTCCCACCCCCCCCTCCCTCCCCGCAGCACTCCCCCCCCCCCCCGCCACCCTCGCACCCCCCTCCCTCCCCGCAGCACCCTCCCCCAGCCCCACCCCCCCCCCCCGCACCCCCTCCCTCATTCCCACACCCCCCTCCCCCAGCCCTACACCCCCTCCCCGCAGCACCCTCCCCCAGCCCCCGCACCCTCCCCCAGCCCCACACCCCCTCCCCCCGGCCCCGCGCCTCCCCCTCCCCCGGCCCCCGCGCTGCCCCACTGCCCCGGCCCCGCGCCGCCCCCCGGCCCCGCGCCGCCCCCCTCGGCCCCGCGCCGCCCCCCCTGCCCCCTGCCCCGCGCCGCCCCCCTGCCCCGCGCCGCCCCCCGGCCCTGCGCCGCCCCCCTGCCCCGCGCGCCGCCCCCCTCCCCCCGGCCCCGCGCCGCCCCCCTCCCCCCGGCCCCGCGCCGCCCCCCCTCCCCCCGGCCCCGCGCCGCCCCCCGGCCCCGCGCCGCCCCCCTCCCCCCGGCCCCGCGCCGCCCCCTCCCCCCGGCCCCCCCCCTCCCCCCGGCCCCGCGCCGCCCCCTCCCCCCCGGCCTCGCGCCGCCCCCCTCCCCCGCGCCGCCCCCGCGGCCCCGCGCCGCCCCCCTCCCCCCGGCCCCGCGCCTCCCCCCGGCCCCGCGCCGCCCCCCTCCCCCGGCCCCGCGCCGCCCCCCTCCCCCCGGCCCCGCGCCGCCCCCCTCCCCCCGGGCCCCGCGCCGCCCCCCGGCCCCGCGCCGCCCCCCTCCCCCCGGCCCCGCGCCGCCCCCCTCCCCCCGGCCCCGCGCCGCCCCCCTCCCCCCGGCCCCGCGCCGCCCCCCCTCCCCCCGGCCCGCGCGCCGCCCCGCGCTCCGCCCGGCCCCCGGCCCCGCGCCGCCCCCTCCCCCCGGCCCCGCGCCGCCCCCCTCCCCCCGGCCCCGCGCCGGCCCCCCCTCCCCGCGCCACCCCCCTTCCCCCCGGCCCCGCGCCTGACAAAATGAGGACGGAAATGACACCTCCATTATATAGAAACATAGACGATAGGAGCAGGAGTAGGCCATTCGGTCCCCTCGAGCCTGCTCCGCCATTCAATGAGATCATGGCTGATCGTCCAAATTCAGTACCCTGTCCCTGCCTTCTCCCCATATCCCTTGATCCCTTTAGCCTTAAGAAATATATCCAACTCCTTCTTGAATATATTTAATGAATTGGCCTCTACTGCCTTCTGTGGTAGAGAATTCCACAGGTTCACCACTCTCTGGGTGAAGAAATTCCTCCTCATCTCAGTCCTAAATGGCTTAACCCTTATCCTTAGACTGTGACCGCTGGTTCTGGACTCCCCGACCATCGGGAACATCCTTCCAGCATCTAGTCTGTACAGTCCTGTTAGAATTTTATAAGTTTCGATGAGATCCCCTCTCATTCTTCTAAACTCCAGCGAGTACAAGCCCAATCGACCCAATCTTTCCTCATACGTCATTCCTGCCATCCCAGGTATCCGCCTGGTGAATCTTCGTTGCACTCCCTCCATGGCAAGAACATCCTTCCTCAATACTCCAGATGTGGTCTCACCAAGGCCCTGTACAACTGCAGCAAGTCATCCTTGTTCCTGTACTCGAATCCTCTCGCTATGAAGGCCAACATACCATTTGCCTTCTTAACCGCCTGCTGCACCTGCATGCTTACCTTCAGCGACTGGTGCACAAGGACACCCAGGTCTCGTTGCACTTCCCCTTCTCCCAATCTATTGCCATTCAGATAATCTGCCTTCCTGTTTTTGACACCAAAGTGGATAACCTCGCATTTATCCACGTTATGTTGCATCTGCCATGTTTCTGCCCAATCACCCAACCTGTCCAAATCATACTGGAGTTTCTCGGTATCCTCCTCACGAGCACACACGCCCACCCAGCTTTGTGTTGTCTGCAAACTTGGAGATATTACATCTAGTTCCCTCATCCAGATCATTAACATATATTGTGAATAGCTGGTGTCCAAAGACCGATCCTTGCGGTACCCCACTAGTCACTGCCTGCCACTCGGGAAAAGAGCCGTTTATTCCAACTCTTTTTGCTTTCTGTCTGCCACCCAGTTCTCTATCCAAGTCAATACCTGGCCCCCAATCCCATGTGCCTTAATTTACACGCTAATCTCTTATGCGGGACTTTATCGAAAGCCTTTTGAAAATCCAAATACACCACATCCACTGGTTCTCCCTTCTCTATTTTACCAGTTACATCCTCAAAAAATTCCAGTAGATTAGTCAAGCACGATTTACTTTTTGTAAATCCATGTTGACTTTGTCCGATTCGGTCACTTTTTCCAAGTGTTCTGCTATTACATCCTTTATAATGGACTCTAGCATTTTCCCCACTACCGATGTCAGGCTTACCGGTCTGTAATTCCCCGTTTTCTCTCTACCACCCTTTTTGAACAGTGGGGTAACATTAGCTACCCTCCAATCCATGGGAACTGTTCCAGAGTCTATTGAATTTTGGACGATGACCCGCAATGCATGCTACTATTTCTAGGGCCACTTCCTTAAGTACCCTAGGATGTAGATTATCAGGCCCTGGGGATTTATCGGCCTTCAATCCCGTCAATTTCCCTAACACCATTTCCCTACAAATACTGATTTCTATCAGTTCCTCCCTGTCATTAGACCCTATGTTCCCCAACATCTCTGGGAGGTTATTTGTGTCCTCCTTTGTGAAGACAGAACCAAAGTATGTATTTAATTGGTCTGCCATTTCTTTGTTCCCCATTATATATTCCCCTGATTCTGACTGCAAGGGACCTACGCTTGACTTCACCAATCTTTTTCTCTTCACATATGTATAAAAGCTTTTACAGTCAGTTTTTATGTTCCCTGAAAGCTTACTCTCATACTCTATTTCCCCCCCTTTTAATTAATCCCTTTGTCGAATCCTAAACTGCTCCCAATCCTCAGGTTTACTGCTTTTTCTGGCCAATTTATATGTCCTCTCCTTGGATCTTATGCTATCCCTACTTTCCCTTGTTAGCCATGGTTGAGTCACCTTTTTTGTTTTATTTTTATGCCAAACTGGGATGAACAAATTCTGTAGTTCATCCATTCAGTCTTTGAATGTTTGCCATTGCCCATCCACCGTCAACCCTTTGAGTGGCATTCCCCAATCAATCCTACCCAACTCGCACCTCATACCATCGCAGTCTCCTTTATTTAAATTCAGGACCCTAGTCTCCGAGTCAACTATTTCACTCTCCATCTTAATGACGAATTCTATCATATTATGATCGCTCTGACCCAAGGGGCCTCGCACAACAAGATTGCTAATTAATCCTTTCTCATTACATAATACCCAGTCTAAGATGGCCTGATCTCTAGTTGGTTCCTCGACATATTGGTCCAGGAAACCATCCCGTATACACTCCAGGAATTCCTCCTCCACAGTATTGTTACTAATTTGGTTAGCCCAATCTATATGTAGATTAAAGTCACCCATGATAACTGCTGTGCCCTTATTGCACGCTTCTCTAATTTCCTGTTTGATGCCATCCCCGACTTCCGCATTACTGTTTGGAGGTCTATATACCACTCCCACTAACGTTTTCTGCCCCTTGAAACCTTTACTGACGGAAACTATTTTTGGCATTTTATTTCCTTTATCCCACCTCTTTTATATATATATATATATATATATATATATATACATAAAAAAAAATCAAATTTCTCCCCTTTGCTCCTCCCCAGAGGCTTTGACCTCCCTGCGATGTGGTTGAAGCGGCAGCTTCCAGCGTCTGACTGAAGAGACCATTCTCCTCGAGTGCTGGTAGGCCAACAATCGCAGGGTGCAAGGGCCGTGCAGTCTGGTCCTGCGCTCGCTCCGGGTACACACTGCAGCACTAGTCGGTCCCTGGATAACTATCGGGAGCAAGAATCCGGGTTGATTTAAAATAAATAAATAAATCCCCTTTCCTAACCCAGGGATGTGGAGACCATTTGTAACACCCTGACTGGGTTCAAACTTGGGACTGTCAGAGACTGGGATTGAATCGTATCCTAATGGCTCTGTTACTCCCGGTAATGCTGTATCCTTGAGCTGTGAGGATGTGGCCTGTAGTGATGCTGAGTGTCTCTTCCTACACCCCATCACCCACCCCCTCCAAGGTGGGGCTGCACCTAGACTTCAGTGCCCCCTGGACACCATCAAGGCCACGCTGAGGGGGCTCTCGCTGCGTCCCGGAGTTTCCAGCATCGCATTGACTTTCATTTTGAAGCAGAGTTGGTGAGAAGTATATCGCGACACTGCAGTACACGTTTGGGTGGAGTCACTGTTAACACACACACAGGGCACGTACAATACAGAGTGGACGACCCATTACTGAATCGCTCTGGTCAACTTGCCCAGGGGCAGCTTGCCCTTCTGGTTTTAAGGGAGCGAGCTGTCACTTTTAGTTTCAACCACATTACCTGGAAAATAGATGATGAATTACTCTGTGAATGTAGGAAAGCTCCACTTCCTGCACGTGTAGCTGGTCAGTTGCAGTGTGGCTGATTAACCGCAGCTGCTTGCTGACGTGTACCAGCTGATTCCTGTAGTGATGCTGGTGAAATTGAACAAGGACAGGGCCGTTACACCATATGGGAAAACAGAACACAGACTTATCAGCACTGCGGGGGGAGGGGGGTGTCTGGGAGCGCGGGGAGGGGGGTGTCTGGGGGTGCGGGGAGGGGGTTGTTCTGAGTCTGGAAGGTGATTTGCTTTTTAAAAAATATTTGTCACAGACCGGGTAAGGACGGCAGATTTCCTTCACTAAAGGACATTAGTGAACCAGATGGGTTTTTACGACAATCCAGTAGTTTCATGGTCACTTTTATTGATACTAGCTTTTTATTTCAGATTTATTTAATTAACTGAACTTAAATTCCCCAGCTGCTGTGGTGGGATTATGAACTCGCGTCCAGGCACCGTCCTTGGCCTCTTGTATTGTTCCACGGAAGCTCAACGTAAACTCGAGGAACAGCACCTCATCTTCCGATTAGGCACTTTACAGCCTTCCGGTCTCAATATCGAGTTCAACAATTTCAGATCATAACCTCGGCCCCTATTTCATCTTTACTTATATTTTTCCACTCCTTTCCTTCCCCCCCCCCCCCCCCCTTTCCTTTTGTTTCTCTCTCACACCTGGCAGCTATCTTTTGCCCTGCCAGTACACTTTACACCTAATCCCAGCCTATTACCATCTCGTCTAGCTTCTAATCTCTTTTACTTCTTTTGGTTCTTTTATTCTTTTGTCCGATCGCAGCCCTGCCTTCGATCCAGTTCCTTTTCTCTCCAGTTTTGAAGAAGGGTCAAACCCGAAACGTCAACTCAAATTTCTCTCCACGGATGTTGCCTGACCTGCTGAGTTTTTCCAGCATTTTCTGTTGTTACTCCAGATCAGTAGTCCAGTAACATAACCACTGTGCTACCGTTCCCGATATGCTGCAAGCATCTGTGCTGGTGAGAGTGGTGTGTGGTTGATGGCACTGCTTCCCAGTGGGAAGGAGGGAGAGAATTCCTGTTACATTCTCTTCCTGGCGCTGTTGCTGTGTGGTGGGGCCTGTAAGATGAATAAGGCCCATTTACTTAGATCTGCCCCACAGTGCACACCGAGAGCCCACAGCGCTGTGCGTGTTGGGTTCGATTGCTCAACTGCCGCTACAGGTCTCTGTTGGAGGGCGAGTTACACTGGATCCTTGTAGACCTCCTGGCATCAGTTACACAGTGGAGAGGAGGCCAGGGATGTGCTCGATCTCCCGCTGTCTCAGTGGGCCAGGGGAAGGCGTGCAGGAGGCAGACAGCTTAATCTGTACACGGGCGATGATTGCTCACTCCTACTAACATGGCTTTTGTGATGGGTAAAGAGTCATGAGACTCCTCCACGGAGGCGGAGTGTCGTGGCGCTCAGCCACCTTGCTGGTTGTGGTTTGTGAAGAGGATGTGTGGAGGGGTTCGGTATTGTACAGTGCAAGAGGACTGTGTCAGTGCGCAACCAGTCTCCCACCCAGTAACTTTCCGTGACCACTTCCCGTCCCGAGTGTTTAACACACGGCGTACTGCTGAATGTTAAATCAATGAAACTCCCAAAGTAGCAAGCACTGCAGATCAGGACTGAACGAGGGTCTTTGTCAGTTTGTCAGCCACCAGAGGAAGTGCTCTCACAGCTAATTGCACCTAGGTTTCTCTCTGACGAGTATTTTGATATTTGAATATATTTAAAATGCGGAGATATGAAAACTGATGGCGTATCTGTGTGCTTATAGACAGCATTCAATTTCATTTTGAGTTTTGTAAGCTTTTTATTTCGACTGGCATTAAATTGACAGCAAGTCCAATTCTTTTGAAACAATTTGGAATAAGTTTATTAAACACACACACTAATGCACATCAAAACAATAGCCTACTGGTATCCTATGACTCTCTACTGGATTGCAACAGGTAAGGTAATGGGTTAGATTTACACAGACTCGTACTTCCCTGAATCAAGCAATGCACACGGTCTGTAGAGGGAGGCTTCTTGCTTTTCCGTGTGGTTATCGAGAGAGGGAGAGAGAGCGAGAGCCTTTGGGTTCCTTGTTTTATATCTTTTTAAGTCCATTGTCTCTAGTCTAAATTGCTAAGGATTGGGTCTTAGTTTCATGGCAGTTCTTGATTGGCTTTCCTTTGAGCTGCTGCCATTTCTTGCTTAAGTTAATTGTTTGTTGACACCTTTTAATGGCTCTTGAGTTTCGATGGTGAGTCTGTGGGGGTTATCCTGTTATGCAGGTTTCCTTTGTTAAGTTTCGCGCCATTGCCTTGAGCAGGGAGATCCCTACACATCAAATTCATCTTTATTACATACATCTTATATTAATAGTCTCGAGTCCATCACACATACAAAACATATTTTTATTCTTACAGTTTGTGTCACGAGGGGCGTGGAACAGATTTCAGTTCAGTCGATAAATCAGTCTGGGCCGTGCGTTGGTGTTGGTTGTGTGTTATACTCATTGGCATATGGGCAGTAACCTGGCGGAGGGATCACTCGCCTATTGTAGAACCCACATTGAAATCAATAGGGTGAACACCGGGGGTGTTGTCGAAGTCTAAACCCCAAGTAAAGACTTTACACAAACTGGGTATCGTCAGAGAGACAAAGCTTTATTTTACTTGCATACAAGTGTATACAAGGAGAGAGCTGCCTGGACAAAGGCTAGGCCAACATCTCTAAAGGACATCAGCAAATGCAGCATATTTATACACTCAAACAAGCAAGCGTTCCATAGATCACGTGTAATGGTATTGTATCATCTTAAACACATTGAGTTTAAACAAGGACAATCAAAAGGTCAGCAGGACAGAAATGTCTTCAGACAAAGTTAGTTAATTATATTCTGTCAGGAGGTTTTGTTTGAATCTTGTTACCAAAAAAAATGATTTGCTCACTCATGTCTGATTATCATATTTATACAGTGAAGAACACAAGTTCAATATGATCATGTATAAAGAGAAACGAGATTGACCTTTAACAGAATTGTTTTCATTCTTTGGCCAGATGTCATTAGCAGTGCGGTTACCCAATAGTTCTGCAATGTATTGTTCTGGCAGGTTGTGATTAACTTAATTGCAATAGGTCAGAAGATTACGTTAGTTGCTGCTGACTTGGTTTTAGTCCACAGGCAATGGTACAAAAATACATTAGATGTCAAGTATCCCATCATGCACTAGTAAGGGCAAAATCATATTTCCACAGTGTAATATAACGGCGCTCGATCCACTCCGCCAGTTTACTGCCCACGTGGTGAGGGTGGCATTACCCCCATTGAGAGTAGGAAATCAGCAGAACCTTGCTAGGTAAGAATTTACAATCAGAGTTAGATGTAAATGGTAACATTGGGACACCCTTGAATGGCTCCGTGGCTGTGTGCACCAGCTGGTGAGGTAGTAAGCGTGCGGTTTAGGATCGATTCCTGGTGTGCGCTGAGTTAGGCGGTCTCGAGGGGGGTCCCACAGCACTATTCGAAGAAGAGCAGGGGAATTCTCCCGGTGTTCTGGGGCCAATATTAATACCTCGACCAACATCACTAAAACAGATCACGTAAATTGCTTGCTGCGTTTCCCACATTACAACAGTGACTGTGTATAAATAAGGAAGGCTAGAGTGCAGTTTGTCATGGAGTGCAGCTTGGAACAGAGTGTAAACGTGCGAGTTTAGTAAGAAAGATACGGCTATAATCTTGGGAGATTATAATCTTCATATTGATTGGACAAAGCAAATTGGCAAAGGTAGACTTGAGGATGAGTTCTTGGAGTGTATACGGGATGGTTTCCTGGAACAATATGTTGTGGAACCAACTAAGGAAGTAAAGGATGGTATCAAATTGAAAACAAAAGCATACAATGTTGCGAAGAATAGTGGAAGGCCAGAGGATTGGGAAATTTTTAAAAACCAGCAAAGGACGACTAAAATAATGATAGAGAGAGAAGATAGCTTATGAGAGTAAGCTAGCAAGAAATATAAAAACAGACAGTACTTTAGCTACTCTTTTTATATACCTGTAGAAGCTCTTAAACATTGGTCTCCCAGAGGATGAGACTGGGGAATTAATAATGGGAAACAGGGAAATGGCGGAGACTTTGAACAAATATTTTGTATCGGCCTTCACGGTAAAAGACACTAAAAGCATCCCAATAATACATAATCAAGGGGCAATGTGGGGGGGGGGGGGGGGAAGGAACTTAAAACAATCACTATCACTAGAGAGAAAGACCTAGGCAAACTAATGGGACTAAAGGTGGACAAGTCCCCTGGACCCGATGACCTGCATCCTAGGGTCCTAAAAGAGGTGGCTGCAGAGATAGTGGATGCATTGGTTGTAATCTACCAAAATTCCCTGGATTCTGGAGAGGTCCCAGCCGACTGGAAAACCGCAAATGTAACGCCCCTATTTAAGAAAGGGAGACAGAAAGCAGGCAACTATAGACCAGTTAGCCTAACATCTGTCATTGGGAAAATGCTGGAGTCCATCATTAAGGAAGTGGTAGCAGGACATTTAGAAAATCATAATATAGTCAAGCAGAGTCAGCATGGTTTTATGAAAGGGAAATCACGTTTGGCAAATTTGCTGGAGTTCTTTGAGGATGTAACGAGCAGGTGGATAAAGGGGAACCAGTAGATGTGGTGTATTTGGATTTCCAGAAGGCATTCGATAAGGTGCCACAATAAAAGGTTACTACACAAGATAAGAGCTCACAGGGTTGGGGGTAATATATTAGCATGGATAGAGGATTGGCTAACTAACAGAAAACAGAGAGTCGGGATAAATGGGAAATTTTCAGGTTGGCAAACTGTAACTAGTGGGGTGCCGCAGGGATCAGTGCTGGGGCCTCAACTATTTACAATCTATATTAATGACTTGGATGAAGGGACCGAGTGTAATGTAGCCAAATTTGCTGATGATACAAAGATAGGTGGGAAAGCAAATTGTGCAGAGGACGCAAAGAATCTCCAAAGGGATATAGATAGGCTAAGTGAGTGGGCAAAAATCTGGCAGATGGAGTATAATGTGGGAAAATGCGAGGTTATCCACTTTGGTAGGAAAAATAAAAAGGCAAATTATTATTTAAATGGGGAGAGATTACAAAATGCTGCGGTACAGAGGGATCTGGGGGTCCTTGTACATGAATCACAAGAAGTTAGCATGTAGGTACAGCAAGTAATTAGGGAGGCAAATGGAATGTTGGCCTTTATTGTAAGGGAATGGAGTATAAAAGCAGGGAAGTCCGGCTACAACTGTACAGGGTGTTGGTGAGACCACACCTGGAGTACTGCAGACAGTTTTGGTCTCCTTATTTAAGGAAGGATATACTTGCATTGGAGGCAGGTCAGAGAAGGTTCACGAGGTTGATTCCGGAGATGAAGGGGTTGTCTTCTGAAGAAAGGTTGAGCAGGCTGGGCCGATACTCATTGGAGTTTAGAAGAATGAGAGGGGATCTTATTGAAACATTTAAGATTCTGAAGGGGCTGGACAGGGTCGATGTAGAGAGGATGTTTCCCCTCGTGGGGGAATCTAGAACTCGGGGACACAGTTTCAGAATAAGGGGGCACCTTTTTAAAAATGGAAATGAGAAATTTCTTCTCTGAAGGTTGTGAATCTTTGTAATTCTCTTCCCCAGAGAGCTGTGGAGGCTGGGTCATTGAATATATTTAAGGTGTAGACAAATTTTTGAACGGTAAGGGAGTCGAGGGTTATGGGGAGCGGGCAGGGAAGTGGAGTTGAGGCCAAGATCAGATCAGCCGTGATCTTATTGAATGGCGGAGCAGGCTCGAGGGGCCAAGTGGCCGACTCCTGCTCCTACGTCTTACGCTCGTTCTTATGTTAAAAGTACTTCACTGGCAGTAAAGCGCTTTGGGACATCCTGTGGTGTGAAAGGTGCTATAAAATGCAAGTCTTTCTTTCTTGCCCTTGGTCCTTCACCTAGAGGTTTCTCAATAAAATAGAAACTAGAATCGAAGGTGTCGGTTCCACTTTTAGTGAAGCTTGGTCTGTGCAATGTTTGGGTAGAGCTGTCCTCACTCAGCCCTGCCTGCGGGTGTGGCCTCGGTCACAGCCTGCCCTCAGTGTGGTTGAATATAGCTCCGAATGCAAACAGAAGTCACACACTTTGCATAACGGTTGCTCAATAGTCAGAGAGACATTGTCTGCAGGGAAATGCTTCCTGATAAAGCTTTGTTTGTTTGGGGTTGTGGGGGACAAGTAGAGCTGAAGGAAGAGATTCCCATCTCACTCTGCTGTTTCTGCCTGCTACTAGACTGTGCCCAGAAATGAAAAGTGCTTCAATTCTGAAAAATATTTCATGGAAGTGATGCGAAATCATTTGGTGATGTAATGAGACGGTAAGTTTGTGAGGCACCCTCTCGCTGTTGGTCACTTTGGCAGTTCTGCTTTTCACTGCTTTTGCAGTTTAGAATAAGCATCAGCTCATTAACGATGTGAATCACACTCACTTTGTGTTTGAGTTTTCGCCCCTTCTCTCCTGAAGGCACTGACTTGTATCTGGTACAGTTACCCGGGTACTGCCAACCCTCTGGTACCTACCCAAAAGCACCATTCCTCGGGTGTAAGCCTAATCAGCAAGTGTTGGCAGGATATTCAGCTGTTGGGGCATCACCTGATGTGCCTCTTTCGACAGCAGTCACTGGATAGCGGTCGGGTGCAAGAGCCTGGCTGGTTTTCTCCCTCTGGGGTCCTGAGACCGATTCTAGCACCTCTGCCGTTGAGAAAGACCATACTTTTCTGTTTCAGAAAATGAATCCAATCCAGCAGTTTTTGTGCAGCCTGGGAGTGAGCATCAGTAAAGAAGTACTGCAAAGGGATTTTAAAAAAATTCACTGGATGTGGGCGTCGTTGGCAAGGCCGGTGTTTATTGCCCATCCCTAGTTGCCCTGAGAAGGTGATGAGCCGCTTTCCTGAACCGCTGCAGTCCGTGTTTGTAGCGAGTTTGAGACGACTGACTCTTAACTGCACTCTGAAGTGACCGAGCAAATCATGTTGGTGTGGGACTGGAGTCACATATAGGCCAGACCGGGTAAGGACGGCAGATTTCCTTCTCTAAAGGACATCAGTGACCCAGCTGGGTTTTTACGACAATCTGGTAGTTTCAGGGTCACCACTACTGATCCCAGCTTTTTATTCCCAGATTTTTTAAACTTAATTTAAATTCTCAAACGACCACGATGGGATGTGAACTCCTGTTCTCTGGATTATTAGTCCAGTAACATAACCAATAAATTACCATCTTAATATACAAGCACAGGAGACCCGGGGGCTGTGGGGTCCTGAGCCAGACCGTTTTCAACCTCGGCATCCTCTTGGACCCTGAGCTGAGCTTCTTGTCCCATATCCTCGCTGAGACCGCCTACCTCCCCCTCCATAACATCACCCGTCGCCGCCCCTGCCTCAGCCCACCTGCTGCTGAAACCCTCATCCCTGCCGTGACTATCCCAGCACACTCCTGGCCGGCCTGCCATCTTCCACCCTCCATAAATTTCAGCTCATCCAAAACTCCGCTGCCCGTGTCCTAACTCGCACCGTCCCACTCACCCACCACCCCGTCCTCACTGCCCCGTGTCCTAACTCGCACCGTCCCGCTCACCCACCACCCCCTGTCCTCACTGCCCCGTGTCCTAACTCGCACCGTCCCGCTCACCCACCACCCCGTCCTCACTGCCCCGTGTCCTAACTCGCACCGTCCCGCTCACCCACCACCCCCGTCCTCACTGCCCCGTGTCCTAACTCGCACCGTCCCACTCACCCACCACCCCGTCCTCACTGCCCCGTGTCCTAACTCGCACCGTCCCACTCACCCACCACCCCCTGTCCTCACTGCCCCGTGTCCTAACTCGCACCGTCCCGCTCACCCACCACCCCGTCCTCACTGCCCCGTGTCCTAACTCGCACCGTCCCACTCACCCACCACCCCGTCCTCACTGCCCCGTGTCCTAACTCGCACCGTCCCACTCACCCACCACCCCGTCCTCACTGCCCCGTGTCCTAACTCGCACCGTCCCGCTCACCCACCACCCCCTGTCCTCACTGCCCCGTGTCCTAACTCGCACCGTCCCGCTCACCCACCACCCCGTCCTCACTGCCCCGTGTCCTAACTCGCACCGTCCCACTCACCCACCACCCCGTCCTCACTGCCCCGTGTCCTAACTCGCACCGTCCCGCTCACCCACCACCCCCTGTCCTCACTGCCCCGTGTCCTAACTCACACCCAGTCCCGCTCACCCACCACCCCGTCCTCACTGCCCGTGTCCTAACTCACACCGTCCCGCTCACCCACCACCCCCTGTCCTCACTGCCCGTGTCCTAACTCGCACCGTCCCGCTCACCCACCACCCCCTGTCCTCACTGCCCCGTGTCCTAACTCGCACCGTCCCGCTCACCCACCACCCCCTGTCCTCACTGCCCCGTGTCCTAACTCACACCCAGTCCCATTCACCCCTCACCCCCTGTGCTCACTGCCCCGTGTCCTAACTCGCACCGTCCCGCTCACCCACCACCCCGTCCTCACTGCCCGTGTCCTAACTCACACCGTCCCACTCACCCATCACCCCCTGTGCTCACTGCCCCGTGTCCTAACTCG
This sequence comes from Somniosus microcephalus, assembly GCF_052327205.1. Taxonomy (NCBI): domain Eukaryota; kingdom Metazoa; phylum Chordata; class Chondrichthyes; order Squaliformes; family Somniosidae; genus Somniosus; species Somniosus microcephalus. The sequence continues at coordinate 3,609,827 of NC_140997.1, forward strand.
CACCCAGTCCCGTTCACCCATCACCCCCTGTGCTCACTGCCCGTGTCCTAACTCACACCCAGTCCCGTTCACCCATCACCCCCTGCGCTCACTGCCCCGTGTCCTAACTCACACCCAGTCCCGTTCACCCATCACCCCCTGTGCTCACTGCCCCGTGTCCTAACTCGCACCAAGTCCCGTTCACCCATCACCCCCTGTGCTCACTGCCCCGTGTCCTAACTCACACCCAGTCCCGTTCACCCATCACCCCCCTGTGCTCACTGCCCCGTGTCCTAACTCACACCCAGTCCCGTTCACCCATCACCCCCTGTGCTCACTGCCCCGTGTCCTAACTCACACCGAGTCCCGTTCACCCATCACCCCCTGTGCTCACTGCCCCGTGTCCTAACTCGCACCCAGTCCCGTTCACCCATCACCCCCTGTGCTCACTGCCCCGTGTCCTAACTCACACCCAGTCCTGTTCACCCATCACCCCGTGCTCACTGCCCCGTGTCCTAACTCGCACCAAGTCCCACTCACCCACCACCCCCTGTCCTCACTGCCCCGTGTCCTAACTCGCACCGTCTCGCTCACCCACCACCCCGTCCTCACTGCCCCGTGTCCTAACTCGCACCGTCCCGCTCACCCACCACCCCCTGTCCTCACTGCCCCGTGTCCTAACTCGCACCGTCCCGCTCACCCACCACCCCGTCCTCACTGCCCGTGTCCTAACTCACACCGTCCCGCTCACCCACCACCCCCTGTCCTCACTGCCCGTGTCCTAACTCGCACCGTCCCGCTCACCCACCACCCGCTGTCCTCGCCGACCTACATTGGCTCCCAGTCCTGCAACGCCTCAAATTTAAAACTCTCATCCTTGTGACTGGGCACCAGAGCCTCCAGCTGGGGGCGGAGCGCACTGAGGGGGCTCGCCATTGTAGCAATAGCATTGAAATTTCGGCTTGCCTCCCGTGTGTCTGAAAACACAATGTGATCTGTACGACAGACCCAATTAAACAAAACGCTTGCAGCTTGTAATAGTTTGTGTTTCAGATGGTTCTCCAGCTCAGTCTGCGGTTGTGAAAATTAAAAGTACAGAGAGGTGCAGATAACCAACAGGACCAGTGTGTGGAATGCTGTCCAGTGAGAATTTATCAAGCTGCTGATTAAATGACAGCAACTTTGGTTACTGGTTTGTTATCAGATGGTCATTGGCAGTATAGTACAGGTTCTGGTTATATGTCAGCACTGCAGATGCTTCTCCAGGTTTTTAATTTAGTCACAGAAGTTGTCTTAAATTCATTCTGCTCAATCTCGCCAGTTAATGTAGATTATTCCCGATTGTATGTATCCTATCCGAAGGGTCTCGGGCTGCAGGGATTCAGCTTGTTTTACAGCTCATGTAATCACAATTAATACCATAAAAAAAACTGACTCAAACACCAGGACTACTCTTAGCTGGCTTTATTTTACTGTAATATTTTATATTTGCTTGTCCTGTCACAGTTTTAAAGTGAGACGCAGTGTTCCGAGGTTCACTTGAGCCATCGCTGGCCTGTCTTTCAGTGTCCCCCTCCCCCCCCCCCCCCCCCCCCCAAAACCTCACTGACAACACATTTCAGCTTGGGTTAAATCACCGTGTAACCAAGGCTGGGCGGAAGATGCTGCAAAATAGCAGGAGTTGCTGCAGAGATGGAAAGGGAAATACGGCAGCTCTGGACTTAAAAACACAAATGGCTGGGAGTGCAGAGGAATCCAGAAACACTGAGAAAAGTCAGGTGCACAGTTCAGGTGTGGAACCCCCTGTCAAAACACCAGTAAACTGAAACAAACGGAATCCCCGTCACTTGTGACCCGGCACACCCGTCTGTTCTCAAAGATACTTCAGGACCTGCTGTGTGCTTCCAACACCCAGTGTTCCTTACGAGTTGCTTTAGGTGTAGAATGAGCTGTGGCTCTGTCTTTCTGTTACTGCACACCTCCCCGCTCCTCCGATAGGCTGTTGTTTTCACTGGATAAACACACCGGGACAGTTGTCCCCATTTACACCGGAGACAAAGGCCTTCCAGAACACCGGCCCTGCAACTTGCTGACCCCGTAACTTGCTGACCCGTCCCCAATTCAGACCGAACTGGTCTCTGCGGCCCTCCCCACCTCCTGCCACTCATTCCACAGCTCGCCTCTTTCTCAGCCCTTGGTTGTCATTTGCCCCCCTCCCTCCCACCCTCCCAAACCTCCTCCCTTGTGACACCTGGCCCTACATCTGCCACTTGCTCCCACCCTACCAAAGAGCCAGCCCCCTGCTCGCTACTGGCCTTGAGCAATGGCTCCTCCTCGTGCCTCTGCTCTGTCTGAATGCAGTGGCAATGGCAATGTATTAGCAACATACTGAATTTCTCTTATAAAGTAGGAGACTTGTTGAAAGTGTTTCCCCCCCCCCTTTTGCCTAATTAATTAGTTTAATTGGGGGAGGTTGGTGAGAGAGATTGTAAGTACATTCCCCTCCGCATGGCTTCTCCCCTGGACGGATCAATGTCTGTCACTGACATAAGCCTGTGCTGAAACGTGTCATTGTTCTCTTCAATCTCCAGTGCACTACAGACATGACCAGTTGGATGAGTTTATCAAAAATATCAATGGCCATCTGCAGCCTCTCTTCATGGAGATCAGGAAGGGGATGAGCGAGGACGATGGACGGCAGCATTATGCTCTGGTGAGTGGAAAGTGTGGTGTCCTTGTGGCTTCCGCTTCTGGTGGTTGGGGGGGAGCAGACTGTACAGTTACCCTGTGGTGAAATAACCACACACAACTAGCAGTGGGGAAAGGTTAACTTCTGTTTACAGATACAGTGAGCAGATCTGTGGGCTAACCATCACCAAGAGTGGCACCGACCCCTTCAACTCCCTGTCCCCTCGGCAGATGAAGGAACAGGACTGAGTCGCAAGGATGCTCACAGCTCCACACCCCGCCACGTATAACCCTCTCTGTTTTCCAGCGCTGTGTGGAAGAGTTCCTGAACCCAGCCACAGGAGCTGTAGAAGCCTTTCCCTTTTTGCACTGTAGGTTGAGTTCTATGCCAGCCACAAACCGCTGTCTCCCTCTGATTTACACATTTCTTGTTTTGTTGCTGGACTGGGGAGTTTGTAAATTTGAATCCTACCCTCTTGCTTTGTCTCCAGCTGAACATCACCAGGACCGTGGATGGCCTTCACTGTCCAGGCTTGTACTTTCTACACCTTCAGCCTCTGCTCGGGGCTCTCGAGGCCCTGCACGTGCTGTCATTTGATTAAATTGTGCTCGTTCTTGGCTGGGCTGCTATTTTGGAGGGAAGGGGGGTTTGAAATGCCAGCAAGCCCAGCTTCTGCGAACCAATTAGAAGAACAGCATTGACGGTCACTGGGCAAGAGTTTCCTGATTTATTTGGGTGGGTGGGTGAGGGGGCAGGGAGTGGCTTAAAAAAGGTGAAATGTGTGGAGAATCCAGGCTTGAAAATGATGTATATTAAAACACACACGATTCGTGTAGGGGGGTGTAATGCTCCTGAACATCCTGACCCCGGCCTGCCAGCTGAACCTTGACCTGATCATTGCATGCAAGACCGCGACCGCGCCTTCCCCCCCCCGCTCCCGCTGTGGTCCCCAGACCGCCCCTCTCGGATAGCTGCCCTTTTGTGTCTGCACAGCTGACCAACGTGCAGAGAGCGCTCTCGGACTGCGGATGCCTGTACCTGGCCATTAATCTCCCTCTTGCACTATCTCCAGATTAATCTTGCAGAGACTGAGATCACCAGGATGGCATTCGATTACACAGAAACTGAACTGGAATTGTTCAAGAAAACTGTGAGTACAACCCCGTCTCCTCCATGCCTCATACTTCAAATGCAGCATGAGTCTGATGTTTAAACTTCATCCGCACCTCTTCAGTTTTGATTAAGATTGAAGAAATTGCACAAGGAAACTTTGTGCTATCCGGCACCGAGCTGTTGCTGTCCCATCAAAACTGCCGGACAAACCAGCGCTAATGTTAAAACATACGGAAGCTTTTGAGCTCCGTATCTAGCAACAAACCCTGTTGCTTAGCAACAGCTTCTAAACAGTCAGCCGTAGCTTGCAAGCATCTCTGTAGCTAAGCAACAGCTTTAGCTAGACCTTGCAGAGCCTGACTGGTGAAAAAAAAGCAATGAAAAGAAAAAAAACTTACTGAACCGACTCCTGATTTTTGCCGGTGGCTCAAGCATTCCGGACAGTTAACCTCCGGATAAACCAAAGATTCCTGTAAAACTTAAGACCTTGATTGATAGCGTTACCCTCGAGCTGACCGTTCTGATTCACACCGAGGCCCTTTCACCAGCTGCTCTCTCAAGGCCAGTGTACAAGTACCTCGAGTCTCTTCGCCGGGAGCAAGCGGAAGCCAAGCGCAGGCAGCGCAAGGCGCGCACGTCAACCCAAGCACCCCACCCACCCGCCCCTTCAACCACCGTCTGCCCCACCTGTGACAGAGACTGTAGGTCCTGCATTGGACGCATCAGTCACCGGAGAACTCTTTTAATGTGGAAGCAAGTCATCCTCGGTTCCGAGGGACTGCCTAAGAAGACAAGTATCTGCTCTTCTGTCCAGACAAGCTCCTTCAATCAGCCCCCAATCCCAGGTAGACAAACGTTGCACCTTAATGATCAGCCAGGTACTGCTCCTGAGTGACCGCTCGGGTGGCCGTGTCGATTTGTGTTTTCACATCGCAGCTTGCTTTGTTTGGTTTACGGGAGAGCGGCGTACGTCCCTCAGCCTCTCCCGGTTTCATCGCTGGAACCGGCTCCCATACCCTGCTGGAAGAATCAGAGATTGACCGGGGCGTTGGCACCTGCCTGCCGCTCCACGCGTGTCGGGTTAGGCGAGTAAAGAAGGGGCTGAAAAATGAGGAGGGGGCACACCACCTGAACAGTAACCTGCTAGCTGACGGTGATGGGCTGCAGCTTGGCTGGATGATTGGGAGCAGTTTCACACGATTCAGACTTGCATTTAAAGCTCTTTCTTTCAGATGGACCTGGTTCTGGAGTCGGAAAGTGGGATGGTCTCTTCTACAGACATCCTGAACCTGTCTGATCAACTGCAGCCCAAGAAAATGAAGAAGAAAGAAGTCGAGCAGGTGCTGCAGCGGTTTGTGCAGGACAAGTGGCTCTGTGAGGTAGGTGTCTGTGGAAACAAGGATACACTTTCACCTGTGTGTATGCAAGTTTTTTCCTGTCTGTGGTGAATATTCTGGTGAGTTTGCTGTTTGCTTTTCCCTCGTCAGAGCGATGGTGAGTACATTCTGAGCACTCGCTGCATTATGGAGCTTGAACAATACATTCGCAACATGTACCAGGACCTAGTGAAGGAGTGCAACATCTGCCACAACATCACAATCCAGGTACTGCCACCTTACACCCACAGGGAGAGGGGGAGCTCTGTCCTTGCTCCGGGGCTAGGAAGGAAGGTGAATCAGAGTTCTCATTCTTTTATTTATTCATTTATGGGATGTGGGTGTCGCTGGCAAGGCCGGCATTTATTGCCCATCCCTAATCGCCCTCAGAAGGTGGTGGTGAGCCGCCTTCTTGAACCGCTGCAGTCCGTGTGGTGAAGGTACTCCCACAGTGCTGCTAGGGAGGGAGTTCCAGGATTTTGACCCAGCGACGATGAAGGAACGACAATATATTTCTAAGTCAGGCTGGTGTGTGACTTGGAGGGGAACTTGGAGGTGGTGGTGTTCCCATGCGCCTGCTGCCGTTGTCCTTCTAGGTGGAAGAGGTCGCGGGTTTGGGAGGTGCTGCCGAAGAAGCCTTGGCGAGTTGCTGCAGTGCATCTTGTAGATGGTACACACTGCAGCCACGGTGCGCCGGTGGTGGAGGGAGTGAATGTTTAAGGTGGTGGATGGGGTGCCAATCAAGTGGGCTGCTTTGTCCTGGATGGTGTCAAGCTTCTTGAGTGTTGTTGGAGCTGCACTCATCCAGGCAAGTGGAGAGTATTCCATCACACTCCTTACTTGTGCCTTGTAGATGGTGGAAAGGCTTTGGGGAGTCAGGAGGTGAGACACTCACTGCAGAATTCCCAGCCTCTGACCTGCTCTTGTAGCCACAGTATTTATGTGGCTGGTCCAGTTACATTTCTGGTCAATGGTGACCCCCCAGGATGTTGATGGTGGGGGATTCGGTGATGGTAATGCCGTTGAATGTCAAGGGGAGGTGGTTAGATGCTCGCTTGTTGGAGATAGTCATTGCCTGGCACTTCTGTGGTGCGAATGTTACCTGCCACTTATCAGCCCAAGCCTGAACGTCGTCCAGGTCTTGTTGCAAATGGGCATGGACTGCTTCATTATCTGAGGAGTTGTGAATGGCGCTGAACACTGTGCAATCATCAGTGAACATCCCCACTTCTGACCTTATGTTGGAGGGAAGGTCATTGATGAAACAGCTGAAGATGGTTGGGCCCAGGACACTGCAACCATCTTCCTTTGTGCTAGGTATGACTCCAGCCAGTGGAGAGTTTTCCCCGATTCCCATTGACTTCAGTTTTAGTAGGGCTCCTTGATGCCACACTTGGTCAAATGCTGCTTTGATGTCAAGGGCAGTCACTGTCACCTCACCTCTGGAATTCAGCTCCTTTGTCTATGTTTGGACCAAGGCTGTAATGAGGTTGGAAGCAGAGTGGTCTTGGCGGAACCCAAACTGGGCATTAGTGAGCAGGTTATTGGTAAGTGCCGCTTCATAGCTCTGTCGATGACACCTTCCATCACTTTGCTGATGATTGAGAGTAGACTGATGGGGCGGTAAATGGCCGGATTGGATTTGTCCTGCTTTTTGTGGACAGGACTTGCCTGGGCAGTTTTCCACATTGTCGGGTAGATGCCAGTGTTGTAGCTGTACTGGAACAGCTTGGCTAGAGGTGCGGCTAGTTCTGGAGCACAAGTCTTCAGCACGCTAGCCGGGATGTTGTCGGGGCCCATAGCCTTTGCTGTATCTCATGTGCTCAGCCGTTTCTTGATATCACGTGGAGTGAATCGAATTGGCTGAAGACTGGCTTCTGTGGTGGTGGGGACCTCAGGAGGAGGCCGATATGGATCATCCACTCTGCACTTCTGACTGAAGATGGTTGCAAACGCTTCAGCCTTGTCTTTTGCACTCACGTGCTGGGCTCCACCATCGAGGATGGGGATATTCATGGAGCCTCCTCCTCCCGTTAGTTGTTTAATGGTCCACCACCATTCTCGACTGGATGTGGCAGGACTGCAGAGCTTTGATCTGATCCGTTGATTGTGGGATCGCTTATCCCTGTCTATAGCATGCTGCTTCCGCTTTTTAGCATGCATATAGTCCTGTGTTGCAGCTTCCCCAGGTTGGCACCTCATTTTTAGTTACGCCTGGTGCTGCTCCCGGCATGCTGTTCTACACTCCTTATTGAACCAGGGTTGGTCCCTTGGCTTGATGGTAATGGTAAAGTGAGGGATATGCCGGGCCATTAGGTTACAGATTGTGGTGGAATACAATTCTGCTGCTGCTGATGGCCCACAGCGCCTCATGGATGCCCAGTCTTGAGCTGCTAGATCTGTTCTGAATCTATTCTGCTGGAGTTTAGTGTAATTGTTGGAGAGGGGAATTGGACATTGTTAAAGCAATACTGTATATAGAAACAGGCTCCTCAGCCTAGCCAGTGTGTGTGGCTCTCTTCCCTCAGTGTTGTCTCCACTATCCCAGCTGTTTAATAACACGTCTTTAAACTGCATTTTGCTTCCAGGGCCAAACATGTGAGGTCTGTGGAGCAAAAATTCATCTCCCTTGTGCTGCAAAATACTTCTGCGGTCGGGAGGACCCTTGCTGTCCAAAATGTAGGCAATTCTGGCCTCATGAGATCCCAGGTAATGGCTGATGAGTCAACTAGATTATATAAAGTGCATAATTGTTAATTAGTCCTGGTCACAGAGCACATTTAATCCACCTCTAAACAGCTGGAGTGCAGATGGTTCGATGCTGCCTCTCTCAAGGTCAGACTGTTGAATTCTGTTTCCAAAGGAATGTAGAGGGTGGGAGGATATTTACAGAACGCAGATATTAAAGTCGGATGCGCGCAGATTTGCACCGTCCTTGGAACCCAACAAAATAAAATCGATAATTCACGTGAGGGATTTGTACCATTTGCCAAACCACTTGTTTCTGTTCTGTAGGCGGGCTGTTACGGGTAAACGCTCTGTGGATTCTGGTCTGTCGCAGGGCAGCACTGAGAAATGTGTTTATTCACAGTAAATATGGTTCAGGAATTATCTTTCAAGCCTGTAACTGAAAATATGTTGCTGAATTCTCGCACTAGCACCGCTCCAGAATATGGGGTTCACCGGTGTGGAACCGGAACTCTCCCACTTACACTGAGCTCACCTCTTTCCAACATCAGTGGGTCGTGCCCTCACTGCCTTGCTTCTTTATTTCAATTCTACGGGTTACAGTAATGCTCCGGGGTTTGTTTTGCAAAGTAACTCTACAAATCTCTTGTGACTGCTCGCTTAACCCCTGTTCTTTTCTTCACCCAGCTGTCAACAAGCCTGAGCCGTCGTCCATGCCCCCTCCCTCCTCCACGCCAAAGATGCGACACCGATATCGGGAATGAGGCGCCGGGAGAAAAAGCAGCAATGGAATGGCAGCTTCAAATCTGCAGAGGGAGGGGGGGATTGGGAGGGGAGGGAAGGGGGGGGAATTGAGTTGTGTTTCGAGATTGAACTTGAGGCATTAGCCTGCGATAGATGGCGCTTGCTGTCAGTAAGCTGGTGCCATGGAGGTGACACCACCCTGATATTCTGAACCCTGTATTTTAACTACATTGTGTTACGTTAACTGTGCAGGGCACATGGGGTCGCCCCCACTGTGCAGCAGCTCTGAGGGGCGATAGACCCTCACCCCCATACTGCTAGTTTGCTCTCAGCCTTGTCTCGTGAGATCGGGAGCTGGGGGTGTGAGGAGTCATGGACTACCCGTGCCCTCTCCAGGGGGATCCAGTTTAAGACAAAGGTTCAGTGTTGGGAACTAAACTGAAATCTTGTTTCCATCAACAGGCACCATGAAATGGAAAAAGGAATGATTATCTGTCACTAAATAAAATGTAAACAAAATAAAAGAACTTGTGTTTTTTTTAAAACTTCCATTTTGTTCACACCGTGAGTCCTGAAAAACATTCTGCGGCACTGAAACACAACCCGAGAGGAGGAAGAAGAACAGGACTTCGTCTGTTATTCACCACAATTAGAGGCTTACACTAAACTGAGCATCATAGAATGATACAGCGCAGAGGGAGGCCATTCGGCCCATTGACCCTGTGCCAGCTCTTTGAAATAGCTCTCCAATTAGTCCCACTCTCCTGCTCTTTCCCCACAGCCCTGTGAAATTCTCCCCTTCCTTTTGAAAGTTACTATTGAATCTGCTTCCACCGCCCTTTCAGGCAGCGCATTCCGGATCACAACAACTCGCTGCGTGAAATAAATTCTCATCGTTCCTCTGGTTCTTTGGCCAATGACCCTAAATCTGTGTCCTCTCGTTCCCGACCCTCCTGCCACTAGAAACAGTTTCTCTTTATTTATTCTATCCGAATTCCAGAGGTGAGGCGAGAGTGACTGCCCTTGACATTAAGGCAGCATTTAGCGAGTGTGGCATCAAGGAGCCCTAGTAAAACTGAAGTCAATGGGAATCGGGGGGAAAACGCTCCATTGGCTGGACTCCTATCTAGCACAAAGGAAGGTGGTTGGAGGGCAATCATCTCAGCCCCAGGACATCGCTGGAGGAGTTCCTCAGGCTGGTGTCCTAGGCTCAACCATCTTCAACCTCCTCCGATAATGAAGCAGTCCATGCCCGCATACAGCAAGACCTGGACGGCATTCAGGCTTGGGCTGCTAAGTGGCAGGTAACATTCGCGCCACACAAGTGCCAGGCAATGACTATCTGCAACAAGCGAGCGTCTAACCACCGCCCCTTGACATTCAATGGCATTACCATCACCGAATCCCCCACCATCAACATCCTGGGGGTCACCATTGACCAGAAGCTTAACTGGAGCAGCCACATAAATACTATGGAAACGAGCAGGTCAGAGGCTGGGTATTCTGCGGCGAGTGTCTCACCTCCCGACTCCCCAAAGCCTTTCAACCATCTACAAGTCAGGAGTGTGATGGAATACTCTCCACTTGCCTGGATGAGTGCAGCTCCAACAACACTCAAGAGGCTTGACACCATCCAAGACAAAGCAGCCCACTTGATTTGCACCCCATCCACCTCAGACACTCCCTCCACCACCGGCGCACCGTGGCTGCAGTGTGCACCATCTACAAGATGCACTGCAGCAACTTGTCAAGGCTTCTTCGACAGCACCTCCCAAACCCGCAACCTCTACCACCTAGGACAAGGGCAGCAGGCGCATGGGAACACCACCACCTCCAAGTTCCCCTCCAAGTCACACACCATCCTGACTTGGAAATATATCGCCGATCCTTTATCAAAATCCTGGAACTCCCTCCCTAACAGCACTGTGGGAGTACCTTCACCACACGGACTGCAGCGGTTCAAGAAGACGGCTCACCACCACCTTCTCGAGGGCAACTAAGGATGGGCAATAAATGCCAGCCTTGCTAGTGACGCCCACATCACATGAACGAATAAAATTTTTTTCATGATTTTGAACACTTCTATCAAATCTCCTAACATTCTCTTTTCTAAGGAGAACAATCCCACTCTATCCACATAACTGAAGTCATTCATAAGAACATAAAAAATAGGAGCTGGAGTCGGCCATTCGCCCCCTCGAGCCTGCTCCACCGTTCAGTAAGATCATGGCGGATCCTCTATCTCAACTCCACTTTCCCCATTTCCCTTGGTTCCCTTAATATTCAAAAATCTATCGATCTCAGTCTTGAATATACTCAACGACTGAGTCTCCACAGCCCTCTGGGGTAGAGAATTCCAAAGATTCACCACCCTCTGTGTGAAGAAATTTCTTCTCCTCTCAGTCCTGAATGGCCGACCCCTTATTTGGAGACTGTGACCCCTGGTGCTAGACTCCCCAGCCAGGGGAAACATCCTCCCTGCATCTACCCTGTCAAGGCCTTTAAGAATTTTATACGTTTCAATGAGATCACCTCCCATAAGAACTAGGAGCAGGAGTCGGCCATTCGAGCCTGCTCCGCCATTCAATGAGATCATGGCTGATCTTCTGCCTCAGCTCCATTCACTGGCCCTATCGCCATATCCCTTGGTGCCTTTACTAGTCAGAAATCTATCGACTTCTGTTTTGAATATACCCAATGACTGAGCCTCCACAGCCCTCTGGGGTAGAGAATTCCAAAGATTCACCACCCTCTGTGTGAAGAAATTTCTTCTCCTCTCAGTCCTGAATGGCCGACCCTTTATCCTGAGGCTGTGGCCCCTAGTTCTAGACTCCCCAGCCAAGGGAAACATTCTCCCAGCATCCACCCTATCAAGCCCTGTAATAATTTTCTATGCTTCAATGAGATCCCCTCTCATTCTTCTGAATTCAAGAGAATACAGGCCTAGTTTACTCAATCTCTTCTCATAAGACAGTCCCGCCATCCCAGGAATCAATCTCGTGAACCTTCGTTGCACTCCCTCTATGGCAAGTACAGGAAACTCTTTTTTATCCGGCACCGACGGGACCGGCGTGGTGCCGCTTTATCAAAAAGTCCGGATTACAAAGAGGTATAGTAAAAGGTACGAGAGCCCCGTACACAGCAATAGATCCAGGCTTCCCTGTTGCTCAGCAACAGGTGCAGGAACCCCGGCCACAAGATCCAGGCGTCCCTGCAGGAACCCCAGTTACACAGCCACAGATCCAGGAACGGCCACTAATATGAAGTAAAACTTATCTGAACCTACTCCTGAATTTTGTCGGTTAAGAGATTTCCGGTTATTTAGGTGCTGGTAAATCGAGAGTTTCCTGTATAACCTTCCTTAGGCAAGGAGACCAAAATTGTACACAGTACTCCAGGTGTGGTCTCACCAGGGCCCTATATAATTGGAGTAAGACTTCTTTACTCCTGTACTCAAATCCTCTTGTAATGAAGGCCAGCATACCATTTGCCTTCCTAATGGCTTGCTACACCTGCACATTCACTTTCAGTGACTCATGTACAAGGACACCCAGGTCCCTTTGAGCATCTGCATTCCCCAATCTTTCACCATTTAGGAAATACTCTGCCTTTCTGTTTTTTCTACTAAAGTGGATAACTTCACATTTATCCACATTATATTCCATCTGCCATGTTCTCGCCCACTCACTGAGCCTTTCGAGATCCCCTTGAAGCCTCTTCACATCTTCTTCACAACTGACACTGCCACCTAGCTTTGTGTCATCAGCAAATTTGGAAATGTTACATTTAGTCCCCTCATCCAAATCATTGATCTAGATTGTGAATAGCTGGGGCCCAAGCACCGATCCTTGCGGTACCCCACTAGTCACAGCCTGCCATCCTGAAAAAGAACCATTTATCCCTACTCTTTGTTTCCTGTCTGTTAACCAGTTCTCAATCCATGCTAGTATATTACCCCCAATTCCATGTGCCCTAATTTTGTTCACCAACCTCCTGTGTGGGACCTTATCGAAGGCCTTCTGAAAATCCAGATACACCACATCTACCGGTTCCCCTTTGTCTACTCCACTAGTTACATCCTCAAAGAACTCCAATAGGTTTGTCAAACAGGATTTCCCTTTCATAAATCCATGTTGACTCTGCCCAATCTTACTATTAGTTTCTAAGTACCCAGTTATTGCATCCTTTATAATAGATTCCAGCATTTTCCCAACTACTGATGTGAGGCTAACAGGTCTGTAGTTCTCCGTTTTCTCTCTCACTCCTTTCTTAAATAGCGAGGTTACATTTGCTATCCTCCAATCTGCAGGAACCGTTCCAGAATCTATAGAATTTTGGAAGATGACAACCAATGCGTCCACTATCCCAATGGCCACCTCTTTCAAAACCCTAGGATGTAGGTCGTCCGGTCCTTGGGATTTATCGACTTTTAGTCACATTAATTTTGCTAGTACTGTTTTTTTACTAATAATAATTTCTTTAAGTTCCTCATTCTCGCCACACACTTGGTTTTCTCGTATTTCTGGGAGGTTTTTTGTGTCTTCCTCCGTGAAGACAGAAACAAAGTATTTATTTAATTTCTCTGCCATTTCCTCATTCCCCATTATAAATTCTCCCGTCTCTGACTGTAAAGGACCTACATTTACCTTCGCCAGTCTTTTCCTTTTCACATACCTATAGAAGCTTTTACAATCCGTTTTTATATTTTTCACTAGTTTGTGCTCATATTCCATTTTCCCTTTCTTGATCAATTTCTTGGTCCCCCTTTGCTGATTTCTAATAAGATCCCAATCCTCAGGCTGACCGCTTTTTCAGGCAACTTTATAAGCTTCCTCCTTTGACTTAATACTGGCTTTAATTTCTTTTGTTAGCCATGGTTGGATCATTTTTCCTTTTAGGTTTTTATGCCCTAGAGGAATATATGTTTGTTGCAAATTATGCATTATTTCCTTGAATGTTAGCCGTTGTATATCCACCTTCATACCTTTTAGTGTCGTCTCCCAATCTACCATAGCCAACTTGTCCCTCATACCCTTGTAGTTTCCTGTTTAGATTGAAGACCTTAGTTTCAGATTGGACTACATCACTCTCAAACTTATGATTGAATTTTATATTATTATGGTCACTTGTCCCTAAAGGCCCCTTTACCACAAGATTATTGATTAGCCCTTTCTCATTACACAGTACCAGATCCAGAATAACCTGTTCCCTAGTTGGTTCCTCCACATACTGATCCAGGAAACCATCTCGCATGCATTCCAAGAATTTGTCCTCCACACCATGAGTGGTAATTTGATTTGCCCAGTCAATATGTAGATTAAAGTCCCCCATTCTTCTGAACTCTGGGCCTATATTGTCTAGTCTACTCCATCTCTCCTCATAGGACAATCACCCCATCCCAGCAACCAGTCTGGTGAGCCTCTACAGAGTAAACCTCCTTCTACACTGTCCCATCAAACACCCCCAGGGCAGGTACAACACGGGTTAGATACAGAGTAAAGCTCCCTCTACACTGTCCCATCAAACACCCCCAGGGCAGGTACAGCACGGGTTAGATACAGAGTAAAGCTCCCTCTACACTGTCCCATCAAACACTCCCAGGGCAGGTACAGCACGGGTTAGATACAGAGTAAAGCTCCTTCTACACTGTCCCATCAAACACTCCAGAGCAGGTACAGCATGGGTTAGATACAGAGTAAAGCTCCCTCTGCACTGTCCCATCAAACACTCCCAGGGCAGGTACAGCACGGGTTAGATACAGAGTAAAGCTCCCTCTACACTGTCCATCAAACACTCCCAGGGCAGGTACAGCATGGGTTAGATACAGAGTAAAGCTCCCTCTGCACTGTCCCATCAAACACTCCCAGGGCAGGTACGGCACGGGTTAGGTACAGAGTAAAGCTCCCTCTACACTATCCCATCAAACACTCCCAGGGCAGGTACAGCACGGGTTAGATACAGAGTAAAGCTCCCTCTACACTGTCCCATCAAACAGTCCCAGGGCAGGTACAGCACAGGTTAGATACACAGTAAAGCTCCCTCTATACCAGCCCACGGGATACATGCACAGTAAAACACCAAACGCCATTTACTGCACCAGTTTTATGATCAGCTATCCAGGCAGTTCGTACAGTTCCTCAGCACAGATCCAAGCTCAGTCCCCTCGCAGTTAGTGGGCACAGGCTATCGTTTCCATCTACACTGGACTGAAACCACAGATCCTGCTGCAGCTCCTGTCTCCTATCTGTGTGGGGGTCGGGCAGGAGTCAACCATGCGATGTGTAGAGATGGGGCAATCCACACTCCCAGCCTGGTGCAGTCTCGTGCCATAGCCGCTTTTACTGTGAGCTTACAGTGAGGAGCAGCAGGCTATTTGGCCATGGGAGCATCACAGCTGAGCCACTCCTGTCCTCGTTCTCGCCCACCTCCTCGCCACCCCCTAACCCAGCGACACTGAGGGCAATGCTGCCCTGGCTGAGATCAGCTCAAACCCCAGGCTCTGCAGCACACTATCGTGCCTTCACCCTCTGTATAAGGCTCATGTCTGATGCTGGTGTGGTTTAAACTCGCTTTGAATTCTGGTTTACAGCTCTGCTGAAGTTTGGACTGTTTAATGTTTATTTGCTCAGACTGTAATTGATTTTATTTTTACTCACAGATCAGTGAGCAGGGCACAGGGGGTAATGCTGATAATGAACTGAGATGTCTATTGATTGAGTATTTATACCGGTGACTGTTTTAACACTTCTGGCCTCCTTACTCCAAGACAAGATCTCTCTGGCATCAAACCACACACACGCTTTCTGCTTTAATATTACTTAATTATCAGACAAATTGAGTCAGAGAGTGAGCTGTAAGCCCAGAGCGCACGGGCAGCATCAACACAACCCACAGGACTGAAACACAGCCTGATACTAACCGGGGCCCGCAAGCTTCTCGTAAACTCCCTGATGCTCAGTGTTTATCAGCGGGCCCTGCCCACTCTGAGGAGGCAAGTCTAGAGGGAACAAAGGCAGGGAGGAGGGTTTCAGCAGCAGATGAGCTGAGGCGGGGGGGGGGGGGGGGGGGGGGGGAAGAGACGGGCGATGTTACGGAGGTTGAAGTAGGCGGTCTTAGTGATGCTGCGGATATGTGGTCGGAAGCTCATTTCAGGGTCAAATATGACACCAAGGTTGTGAACAGTGTGGTTCAGCCTCAGACAGATGTTAGGGAGAGGGATCGAGTCAGTGGCTCGGGAACGGAGTTTGTGACGGGGACTGAAAACAATGGCTTCGGTCTTCCCAATATTTAATTATAGCAAAATGGATACAGATTTTTGAGAGGTGACAGCCAGGGTTTTTGAGGGCAAGAGGGGGAATTCCGAACAGAAAAATAAACTATTCTACAATAGTTTGGACTGGATTTCTGCCTCCACCCCACTCCCATGTTTTCACGTGCTGCAGCAGCTTATCGAGAGCTCACACAAGTGAACAACCATCTTGTGGGAGTCCGGAGAGCGAGTGTCGGCAGGCATTTCAACCGAGGGGGGTATCGTGGTGCAGCCGGATCCCGTCTTTACTCAACATTCTCCAACACACACATATCCCGGGACAGCAATCAGGGAGCAGGAACCCTGGCTGTTTTTACAACTATGCCGTACAACAAATTCAGCACAGAGCTGGGTCAGTTACCCTGCGTTTGCCCAGTGAGCTATTGGCCAAGCCCAGAGCCGAATACGAGAGACCAGTGTTTCCACTGAACACCCAGGACTCCAGCTCTGCAGGCAGTGTGTCTGAGTCTTTAGGTTTATGAAAGGTTTTGATAGAGTGGATACAGAGAGAGTGTTTCCACTTGTGGGGAAGAGCAAAACTAGAGGCCATCAATATAAGATAGTCACCAAGAAACCCAATAGGGAATTCAGAAGAAACTTCTTTACCCAGAGAGTGGTGAGAATGTGGAACTCGCTACCACAGGGAGTGGTTGAAGCGAATAGTATCGATACATTTAAGGGGAAGCTCGACAAGCATCTGAGGGGGAAGGGAATAGAGGGTTACGCTGATAGAGTTAGATGAGGAAAGACGGGAGGAGGCTCGAGTGCAGCATAAACGGCGAATGGCCTATTTCTGTGCCGTATATCCGAGGCAGTCCTGAGCATGGTGCTGCTGTAATACCCACACCTGGCACCGGGTGTCAGTGCAGCACTGCTTTCAGTATAATCCTGTTCCACACAAACTCGGGCTTAAAGCAAAAGGAAAACATTTTATTTTCGGTGAATCACACAAAAGATGGGATTCCACCTCTGTGGCTGGTTACTGTCCAAAATCAGCTCACTGAGCCACGACAGAGCGTTTTCCCCTCTCCACAACAAACATCAACTCGGCACAGATTGAGAAGGAAGGCTTCATGTATTGAGCATCTTGTCTGTCTGTCTCAGGAACATCCCAAAGTGTTCCGCAGCCAATGGCTTCCACCGTCGGTACCAGTCACTGGTGTTCTATGGGGAAACGCCGTGGCCCATTAGCACATAGCAAGATCCCACAAAACAGTAGCGAGACAGATGCCCCAGTTAATCTGCTGGCTGAGTTGAGACGGCCTCGGCTCTTCGAACTGTGCCAGGGGATCTAGAACACCCACCCAGGCAGATGACTGGCCAAAGGAGCAAGGCTGGGATGTTCCAGCCGCAACCGACACTGTTTAAACCGCGGCCGGAACTGCAGCAGGAGGAATGGCAGTCGCTGTGCAGCATCACCGTGTGGAGCCTCTCGCCGGGAGACCCGAGCTGGAACGCTCCAGCCTGCGGCGCTGATGCTGCAGGAGCTCCGTCTCTCTCTCGCTCCGTCGCTCTCTCTCTCGCTCTCTCTCTCTCTCTCGCTCTCTCTCTCTCTCTCTCGCTCCGTCGCTCTCTCTCTCTCTCGCTCTCTCTCTCTCTCTCTCCGTCGCTCTCTCTCTCGCTCTCTGCCTCACTCTGTCCGCTTCAGGCAAGAAACGATCAGGACCACCAGAAACTGACGGAGAAGCTGATGTCCAGAGCCCTCACGTAATGCCAGTGCTGCACGGGGGATGAACAGAACCTCTCCTGGGCTCAGCGTGCATTCCTGAAAAACAGCCGAACCAAACTCCGGAAAACTCGCCAAATCCGGGTTCTCCACATCCACCTGAAAACAACAGAAATGCCGGTGACCTGGCGCTGGGATCAGCGAATCAGCTCGAACCTGTCAGAGAACCACACAGTGAGCTGGAATCATCGGAATCAGCAAGAGTGAATGATCGGTCCCCCGCCACCAACTCTGCCCCCCTCCCTCCCCCCTCGCCCCCTCCCTCCCCCCCCCCCGCTATCACTGCCCCCCCCCAGCCCCCTCGCTGCCCCCACCCCCTCACCCCCTCCCTCTCGCCCCCCCTCCCCTTCCTCCCCATCGGCCCCCTTCCCCCCTCGCCCTCCTTCCCCCTCCCCGTCACCCCCTCCCTACCCCCACTTCTCCCTCGCCCCCCCTTCTCCCTCCCCTTCCCTCCCCCTCGCCCCCCTTCCCCTTCCCCGTCGCCCCTCCCTTCCCCCGCCCCGCATAAGAGATTAGCGTGCAAAGTTTAAAGCACATGGGACTGGGAGCAAGGTACTGACTTGGATAGAGAACTGGTTGGCAGACAGGAAGCAAAGAGTTGGAATAAACGGGTCTTTCTCCGAGTGGCAGGCAGTGACTAGTGGGGTACCACAGGGATTGGTGCTCAGACCCCAGCTATTCACAATATATATTAATGATCTAGACGAGGGAACTAGATGTAATATCTCCAAGTTTGCAGACGACACAAAGCTGGGTGGGCGTGTGTGCTGTGAGGAGGATGCCGAGAAACTCCAGTATGATTTGGACAGGTTGGGTGATTGGGCAGATGCATGGTAGATGCAATATAATGTGGATAAATTCGAGGTTATCCACTTCGGTGGCAAAAACAGGAAGACAGATTATTATCTGAATGGCAATAGATTGGGAGAAGGGGAAGTGCAACGAGACCTGGGTGTCCTTGTGCACCAGTCGCTGAAGGTAAGCATGCAGGTGCAGCAGGCGTTAAGAAGGGAAATGGTATGTTGGCCTTCATAGCGAGAGGATTCGAGTACAGGAACAAGGATGTCTTGCTGCAGTTGTACAGGGACTTGGTGAGACCACACCTTGAGTATTGTGTGCAGTTTTGGTCGCCTTATCTGAGGAAGGATGTTCTTGCCATGGAGGGAGTTCAGCGAAAATTCACCAGACTGATACCTGGGATGGCAGGAATGACGTATGAGGAGAGATTGGGTCGATTAGGCTTATATTCGCTAGAGTTTAGAAGAGTGAGAGGGGATCTCATTGAAACTTATAAAATTCTAACAGGACTAGACAGACTAGATGCAGGAAGGATGTTCCCGATGGCCGGGGAGTCCAGAACCAGGGGTCACAGTCTAAGGATAAGGGGTAAGCCATTTAGGACTGAGATGAGGAGGAATTTCTTCACCCAGAGAGTGGTGAACCTGTGGAATTCTCTACCACAGAAGGCAGTGGAGGCCAACTTACATTAAATATATTCAAGAAGTAGTTAGATATATTTCTTGAGGCTAAAGGGATCAAGGGGTATGGGGAGAAGGCAGGGACAGGGTACTGAATTTGGATGATCAGCCATGATCGCGTTGAATGGCGGAGCAGGCTCGAGGGG
Organism: Somniosus microcephalus; assembly: GCF_052327205.1. NCBI lineage: Eukaryota > Metazoa > Chordata > Chondrichthyes > Squaliformes > Somniosidae > Somniosus > Somniosus microcephalus. Next base: position 3,629,075 of record NC_140997.1, read on the forward strand.
CCGAATGGCCTACTCCTGCTCCT